>NC_133662.1:29560957-30778916 GCF_037893015.1 Macrotis lagotis | reverse complement strand
AGTATTTTGGTGTGGCAGGATCGTCGTGGGCAGCCAATTAGCATTAATTGTCAAAGCTTGAGATACATCCCGCCCAGCACTGTGCAGTCTGCTGGCCAAGGTCTCAAGATCTATAGAATTTACTATACCCAAACCTGTTCCTGCCCCGCCAAGTAGGGTGTCATACCAGGCTCTTTTAAATCTAGTACAGGGCAATAAAGGTGGAAAGGCCACATTATAAGGAAGTACAATTTTGTGCTGAGTAATAGAGGTATTAATACATGATTTTGGGACACGAACCACAGATGGAGGATGATTGGTGGGTGGTGTTTTGGGCAATAATAATGAATAATGTACTGAAACATCATGATTGGTTATTACAGAAGCATTGGCACAAAACAAATATTGATTATTAAGGGGAATAGTTATACTAAGGGTGGAGTTATTTATGTTCCATAT
Organism: Macrotis lagotis; assembly: GCF_037893015.1. Classification (NCBI taxonomy): domain Eukaryota; kingdom Metazoa; phylum Chordata; class Mammalia; order Peramelemorphia; family Peramelidae; genus Macrotis; species Macrotis lagotis. Next base: position 30,778,478 of record NC_133662.1, on the reverse strand, counting down.
AGTACAAATTTTTCATCTTTGTCTTATTACTTTATCCCGTAATGTTGGGAGCGTAAAGTGGAGAAGAGTAATACAACATGAGATATTAACCAATGAAGAGATAAGAATAGTTATGGGAGAGGGTCCTGTTAGGAGGGCAGACATAGGTAATGGGGCTCTATAAAATTTAGCATCAGTAGTAGACCAATTAGCAATAGTCCAATTAGCAATATTACATTGGCTGTATGCAGGACAGATGAAATCTTGTTGTCTAGATTTAGTGGCTTTTCTCCATGTCAAGGGAATCCAGATTCCTGAATTTGCTAATTGAGCTGCCGGAGTCCAAGTCCATACTTCAGTATAAAGCCAGAAGCCTATAAACCACTTAATTGTGAATAAACATTTGGGTTAATGGAATGCAGTGCCAAGTGTTATCTCCTGAATAACAACCAATAGCTGTATTGTTATTCCCTTGAGCTATTAACTTAGCTGGCCTAGGAGCTTCTGTAGGATGTCAGGATGTCTTTTTATCCATACTTTAGTTCCTGGGATTATCTTCTCAGGTACCCAGTGTATTTCATCTGAGCTACCAAATCCTTGATCCCCTCTGGTAGTTTTATCAGGGGATTGATTTCTTTTTATCCAGTGTCCAATGAGGTATGGTAATAAACCATCTGACACATCTTCTCCCCGGTCTTACAGAAGTAGGTTTCAGACACATGGGAATTATGTAAACAAACTTTAATTTCTCCTCTATAATCATCTATCACTCCTCCTAGTACATGCACTTGTGCCTTATTGGCCAAGCTGGATCTAGAGAATAGCTGACCATAATATCCAGTAGGTAGTTTGACCCCCAATACCCGTATTACATAATAATTGGCCTTGAGGTTTTATTTACACATCATGCACTACATATAAATCATAACCTGTGCACCCAAGTGAGGCCCTCCAAAGTTCCCTAGCATTGTTATGAAAGTTCCACCATTGTATGGTAGGAATGTTAGATGCTTTCCTTATTTGTAAGTTAGGAGTCATCATTCTGGACAATGCAGTACCTTCTCCATCAGCCAATGGCCTATTATTCAATTGCTTCAAAGCTTCAAATAGATTTTCCTTCCATTTATCCAAATTATTGTCTCCTAATTTTTTCACCTTCTCTTTCAATAAGCCATTCATTCTTTCAATAAGTCCAGCTTCCTGTGGACAATAAGGAATGTGATATATCCATTCAATATTATTATATCCACAGTAAATATCGATTTCTTTTCCTTTAAAATGAGTTCCATTATCACTTTGGATTTGCACGGGGGTACCATAATATAAGGAAATAATATCAATAGTCTTACAAGTATTCTTTTGAGTTGCTTGTCTATATGGGCAAGCAATTAATATTCCTGAATAGGTGTCTACACAAGTACAGGCATATTGGCACCCTTGATTTAGAGGCAATGGGCCTATATAATCTATCTGCCAAATTCGGGCAGGCAAAGTGCCTCTAGCCAATTCTCCAGTTACAGTCCGAGGTACAGAGTGCTGACTGAAGAGCTGGCATTGGGGGCACTCCTGAGTTATCTGTTTAAAAATATCTAAGGGAATATTAATTCCTCTAGCCAATGCCCACCTTTAAGATGCAAGAGTGCCAAGATGACCCGCAGTAATGTGAATCCATTTTCCCAGCATCAGATTGTCCCTATGCCCTTGAGACGCTATCTGTAAGGATTTTCCTTTTAGTTTTGAAAGTTCATCAGTTTGAGCATTATACTCACGTTCCACTGAATCAGGCTTCACATGGGCATCTACATGAAACACAGACACATTATTATTTTGACACCATTCCCACATTTGTTGCCACAAGTTTTTGCCCCAAACCTCTTTGTCCCTTATTTTCCAGTCATGTTTTTTCCACATGGGCATCCATACAGCTAATCCATTAGCGACTGCCCATGAATCAGTAAACAGATGGCATTGTTTGCCTTGTTCATGCTGCAAAGCTTGAAAAGCTGCCATGAGCTCTGCCCACTGGCTACTCTGGCCTTCACCTGTTGTTTCTAGAACTGTCCCACTTATGGGATTATAGGCCACAGCCTTCCAATGTCTCTTGGACCCCACATATTTAGCACAGCCATCAGTAAACCAAGTATGTTTTTTTCTGTTCCTCAGTCAAAGAATCAAAACCTTGATTCCAAGAAACAGGTGATTGTTCATATTGTCTAGGAGACTCCCCTATAGGAGCACTATTAGTAGGTAATTCCAATACTTTTTCATATAATGCTGAAACACCTTGCCTTCCAGTTCTAACTCTATTTTGTAAATACCATTTCCATTTGATTATAGATGATCCTTGGGCCTGTCCAATCTTATGGGAAGCAGGGGTTCCCAAAATCCAGCTCATAATAGGTACAGCAGGTCTTAAAATTACCTCATGATTTAATGTTAAATGCTCAGTTTCAACTAAAGCCCAGTATACAGCTAATAATTGTTGTTCAAAAGGGGTATAATTTTGTCCCACAGGGGGTAATTTCCTGGATCAAAATCCTAAGGGAACATTTTTTCCATGTTATTTCTGCCAGAGGCTCCAATCAGCATATCCATTAGTGGCTGAAACTTGCAATTCTATGGGACCTTCTTTCACTGGCCATAAGTCTAGGGTAGTTTGAATTGCTATCTTTGCTTCTTCAAATGCTTGAGTTTCTTTTTCTCCCCATTCAAATTCATATTTTTTCCCTGTAACTTTATACAAAGGCTGCAAGATTTGTCGCAAATGAGGAATGTGATTCCTCCAAAAACCAAATAATCCTATGAAGTTTTGAGCTTCCTTTTTGTCTCTAGGAATAGAAAAGTCTAATATTTTCTGTTGGGCTTTAGGCAATATCTCTCTATGCCCTTTGTTCCAGATTATACCTAAAAATTTTACACTTTGGGCAGGTCCTTGAATTTTAGTGGGATTTATTTCCCATCCCTTCTTTTTCATATGTTCAATTAATTGTGTAAGGTGCTGCTCTACTTGTGATAAAGTTTGCACCTGAATCATGATATCATCTATATAATGAGTTATTTTAACTTCTGGCCAGTGCAACTCATCTAAATGCTCAGCCACAATTCTATGACAGATTGTTGGGCTGTGTAAATACCCTTGTGGTAGTCTGGTAAAAGTATATTGCCTACCTTGCCATGTAAAAGTAAACTGGTCCCATTGTTTGGAATCAATAGGTATAGTAAAGAAAGCATTTGCTAAGTCTATTACTGCATACCACGAAGCAGGATAGGATTGCACGGCCTCTATTAAAGTTATAGTATCAGGGACAGCTGCATATAAAGGAGGGGTGACTTTATTTAATTGTCTATAGTCTACTGTCATTCTCCAGGACCCATCAGATTTCTTTACTGGCCGAACCGGATTGTTCCATATGGTGGTAGTAGGAACAAGCATTCCTGCTTGTACATATTCCTTTATAGTTTGAGTTATTTCTTCTGTTCCTCCAGGAATCCTATACTGTCTCTGACTGACCATCTGAGTAGGTGTGGGGACAGTGACAGGAGGCATTAACAGCTTGCCTACTACCACTGATATCCTCAAAGTACATATAGCAAACTGGTATTGACCATCAGGTAGATGTAAAGTCATTCCCTTCAATATGTCAATGCCAATAATATATTCAGCAATTGGAACAATTACTACTCTATACTTTTTCCTAGGGAAAGAACCAATCTTCATATGTAAGGACACTTGCTTTGCTCGGACTTCAGCTCCTCCTAAACCTGATATAGTTATTGGTACACCATGCCTAAATTTAGAGGGATTTCCATAAATTAAAGTGGCCTCCACCCCAGTGTCCACTAAGGCATTAGTCTCAGTTGTAGATCCATTTTTCCAATAGATAACCAAAGGCACATGAGGTCTGTAATCATTATGTAATGCATGGACACATAAGGCTCGACCTTTATCCTATTCTCCTTTAAAATGTTCCAATGAGGGGTATAAGGGGGGAGTAGTAGGTTCTACATTTAATATAGAAACCTTTCCTTTATCTCCCACTCTTTTATGGTATAATTGATACATTTCAGAAGTACTAATACCTTCTATCTCTTCCTTCCTTATTCCCACTTTAAGCAAGGTAGTGAACAACTCCCTAGGAGACATTCCAGCATTTGGATTGTTAGCCTGAGTTTTACTTCTTTCCCTGGGGGCAGACTCACTTATCTCTCTAAATTCTCCTAGATTTCCCAGTTGAGATAATTTATCTATTACTTGCCCCAGAGTTTCTCCAGTGGAGGCTACCAGTAAGGTTAATATCAAATGTTTATATGCAGGGGTAGCAGTCTTTACCATAGGGGCCCTATGTAAGGCTAGCACTGGGGTATCAAGGTATGTATCAGTATTTCCCACCTGCACTGCAGTTTTCATGACTTCTTCTTTCAGCTTCTTTATTCCATTCCTCAAAGTATATACCAGGGTATGGAGGCATTAGGCCACATTGAGGAGTCAGGATACTGACTTCTAAGTCCAGACGCTACTAATTCTAGCATGTTAGTTTTTCCCCCATTTTGATGGTGGTCTCTGATTGTTTGTTGTACAAATGGGTTAGAGGTCAGACTTAGAAACTTCATACAGTCTTTAGAGTCTAGCCACACTCCTCCAGCTCCTCCATCACCTAGCCTAACCAGCTAAGCTAGAGCCGGTTCTCCTGACTTTTGTGAAAAACGCCCTAACAAATCAGAAATCTCTCTTTGTAAATAATCTTCAGTAATTTCTATATTTCTAAGTTGATCGTCCCCCTCCTTTTCTTTCCGTTGTCTCACTATAGGTCTTACATTCTCTCCTACATCTGGTATACCCTCCCTGATCATTTCTTCCCAGTCCTCATCATTCTCATCCCAAACATCACCATCCCATTTATCAGGATCCCAGTCCAAATTAGCAGAGGCTATTACCGCATGTACCTTTCTTTTATTAACTTTTCCTCATCTATCCCTGTACTTATACTGAGCTACCCTAACAGCAGCTTTTTCCGCAATATACTGATACTTTCGAGCCTGATCTCCTAAAATGAAGTTTTGGCACTTCAGCATAGACATTCTCCCTTGTAAGTCAAACAATTCTTTCTCCATTTGAATTTTCTCTTCCTTCTTCTTGTCCAAAACCTGACATACCTTCCGATATGTGGTTAAAAGAACCCATCCCCTTCTGCAAATACCATTCATCTCCTTTCCCTTTTCTATGGTTATTTTACTTAAGCACTCAGTAAGTTGGGGTGGCTTTCCATCCCTAACGCTGCTTTCCCAATTTTCACACGAGCCTGTGTTTTGAGCCCAAACCTTTGCTAAAGAAGAAAAGGGGGGTTCCTCCTATCCTGGTACTTCGACAGGGACAGGGGTCTCTATACTTTTCTTAAATAGAGGCATTTGCACAATGAGTCCTACCGACTACGTCAATTTATGTATTGTGATTTTAAATGAGGTTCGGATTCCTTCCTGCAAATGACACTTTCTCTGACACTCATGAGAATGAAAATATTTTAATTACACAACACAAGGAATAGATTGATTACAATAACATCCAATACAGCAAATAATACATTAAAGACAAAGGGTTAGTAATACTATGATCAAAGTAGAAGAAAAAGATAAAGACAACATCACCAATTCAGGAGAGCACCAACTCTGAACAGTCAGTGGCTGGGGGAATCCCATGTTCTTTTCAGCCTCTTGAGTCCCAAGTGGGAGAGAAAGGAAGAAAGAAAGAAAGAGAGAGAAAGAAAGAAGGAAAGAAAGAAAGAAAGAAAGAAAGAAAGAAAGAAAGAAAGAAAGAAAGAAAGAAAGAAAGAAAGAAAGAAGGAAGGAAGGAAGGAAGGAAGGAAGGAAGGAAGGAAGGAAGGAAGGAAGGAAGGAAAGAAAGAAAGAAAGAAAGAAAGAAAGAAAGAAAGAAAGAAAGAAAGAAAGAAAGAAAGAAAGAAAGAAAGAAAGAAAGTCCCAGGCAGAAAATATTCTCCATGGGTGAGATTCCCACCAATGCTTGGAGCCTCAGAGTATTTATCAGTGGAGAACAAAGAAGGCTAGTTGCTAATTTAGTTGGGAGGGATTCCTGAGTTCCTTTAACAGAAATATGGGAAGAGTCTACAAATCTACCAGTTTGAAGACTTCAAGGAAATGCCATAGGGAACAGGAAGGTTTTACTTTGGATAAAGTCAATACTGTGAGAATAGCCAGTTCTTCCCAGTATTATCTGTATTCCAAGGAGTGGCTGGCTCCTGGAATCTTTGGAATGCAGCCCAATCACCTATGGCATGTCTGGGGGGGGGGGGGAGTAAATTTGTGAGGAAGGCAAGTCCTCATACAGGCTCCAGATAACTTACTTATAAGAAAACTTCATTTTCTTATTCATTAGGCCAGGTAATTATTAAGTATCTGAGGACAGATTTGAACTCAGGACCTCCTAACTCCAGGGCCAGTGCTCTCTCCACTGTGCCACCTAGCTGTCTTTCTTATATGATTTTAAATTCCTTTTTGAGCTCTTCTGTGAGTACTTTTTGGACTTGAAACTACTTCCTATTTTTCTTTAGGGTTTTGTCCATAGGTAATTTGCCATTGTTGTTCTTTTCTCAGTTTGTGTCTTGATCTTCCCTGTCATCATAACTTTCTTGGTTTTTTATTCATCTTTTATGGCCTTTTTTTCTTTCCTTTAAATTTGAGCTCTACTACCAGGGTAGAAAATTGTCTGTCTCAGGTATTCCTGTGCCAGGGTCTTTAACCCGGTGCTACGTTGAGGACGTCCTTGGGGGATCCTTGTGTCTAGTGTTATGAAGGAGTAGCTTGTACTACTTTAGGCTATAGGGGTCTGGCAGCTTAGCTGGTACTTAGTCAAGATTCTAGTGTTGGTATCTAATGTGTCCTGAGGCTGGTGGAGTGTTTCTACATTTCTATAGGTCAACACTAAAGCCATGGCATCTGGCCAATAAAGGTTGCCTTTCCCAGGGCTATGATGAAACTAGTGGTAGTTCTTCAAGCTGGTCTGCTCATTCCCCTGCCTATGCTGAGGCATGTGGTGGTGGTGGTGGTGGTGGGGTCATAAGGTTGCCTCTGATTGGAAAATCAAAGAGAGGACCATTGGAAGATATAGGTCAAAGATGTCAATAAAAGTTATCAAGTAAGAATATTTTTTCAAACTAGAAAGCTACAAGATTGTCTAGTTAGCTCCCCAATTCACTCCTACTTCTGCTGAGTACTTTCTACCTTGTTCTCTACCATGCTGATTAGCATGTAGTTTTATGGTCTCCACTATTGTTCTTAAATTTAAATTGAAGTCACATTGAACACCTCTTGCTTGAGAAGTAAAAAATCACTAGTTAATGCCCAGTGTGATTTACCCAATTTCAGTGTCAGGATTCTGGAGCTACTGAATTAGCTGGTAAGGACCTTTTTCCCCTCCAGGCTTTACTGCCATTCTTTTCTTAGATTTCTTCATGGTAGAAATCACTACTTTACAACATTGCAGTTTTATAGAGATTGCAAAAGCCCAAATATCACTATTCTGGGAAAGTTTTATAGGTGCAGGTGATGCAGAGTAACTATGAAGAATTTTGCATGAAGGAAGCAAGCAATAATTGTCAAATCAAGTTGAATTGTACATGAAGATCAATGTAGTTTTACAAATTAAAATTACTACTGCTGGTAGCACTAAACTATAAATGAATTTGTTTCCAGATATACATTCAAAAACCATCCCTAGCTCCCTGACTAAAGGGAACCTATTGAGAAAATGTCTCATCTTTCCCTCTCAATTTAGAGCATTCTTTATCACTATTTTAAATTAACACTGAGTGTCATAATATAAACCACTGAAGTATAGTTTTAACAAGGTGAGAAAGGCAACTTAAAGACTCTCTACTCAAAGAGAAAAGAGGACAATGATGTAAAGAATGTAATCTCTTGAGGTCCTGATTATTGAAATTTTGTCTCTATATTTTATGTTCAAAGACTATCCTGTCCTAGAGCAGAGTAGGTGCTTAGTTAATGTTTCTTAAATAGAATTAAATTGAATTCTAGTCTTGGCTCTTACAATTACTGATAACAAACTATGTAAACTTTGGCAATGGCTAGGATCATAAAATAACAAATATAAAATAAATATAAAACAAAAATGCTAACATCATTGTGTGAAATGTGAAAAGTTCTTTACAATAATTATCTCAGGAAAGACCTTAGACTCTTTTTACTTATTTATTCATTTTACAAATGAAGAAACTGAGACATAAGGAAGTTAAGATTTGCTAAAGAATACACAGCTAATTATCCTCTCATATGGAATTTTGAATGATCTCTAACACTACTTCTCAGTATCAATATTTTTGCTAGTAAGTTTGTTTTTTGTTTTTTTATTTTTATTTTTTTGCTAAAAATAGAGCCTTTGAGAAATTCTTAGCTTGTTTTAATGATTATTTAACCTTTAGAATATGGAGGAAGCAAGAAATGGATGTATTTGCAGATGTGGTTTTCCCAAATGAAAAAAAACTTCTTGACAAACAATAAATGACTGGAATCGGTAAGGAAGAGTTAATATTTTAGGATCTAATATTTACAGGATGATCTAATATTTTGTGGTGAAATATAAGTGATGCTAAAAAATAAAGGATATAAACCCTAAATCAGATGTGTGAAACATGTTGTGGCCCATATTGATGCCAAGTTTAATCAAACTAGATTAAAATGTAATTGGTAATTATTTAACAAAATGTATAAGATATAATAAAATATTGATAGGGTTAATATATTTTATATACGTCTGCTGGGATTCTTATGTATGGTTTAGTAGCCCTATTTCTACTTCAGTTTCATTCTACTACCCTATATTTTAGGATAGTGGATGTGAAAGAATTCAGAAAATGAGAGAAGTTATGTGAATATTATATAGATTTTTTTATCCTTATGAGAAACTAATTGAAAAGCAATGACATGGTCTCAAGAAGTAAATTCTAAAGGAATAAATGCAAATTCTACTGATAATAGTTATAGCTAACATTAAAATGATGTTTTAATTTTGCAAAGTAGAAAATAACAGGGTGAAAGATTACAACTGCCAAACCTTCCCCAAAACCTCTCCAACAAAATGATCGCCAAAAAGACAAATAGAATTCAGATCAGGAAAGTCGAGTAAAATATATTGCATCATTTTTCCAGTCCAGGGCAGCTTGGGAAGACATAAAGGAAGATCTGAAAAAGTTACATGGGGGCTGGCCTATTATGACCAGGATTCTTATGACACAGACACACAGACACACAGACACAGACACACACACACACACACACACACACACACATACACACACACACATATGTATATGTATATACAGTGTCAGTAAAGAGACAACATCAAACTTTCTAGAGAAGCTGAAGAAATTTTCTCAGGGATAAAAAGGTAATATGAAGGATATTTTTTTCCTCATTGTCATTAGATTCTTTTAGGAAATAGGAGAAAGAATGGAATGGATTGAATATATTACTATTCTGTTTATCAAAAGACTCTCAGTAATAATATTTGATGGCTGGAAAAGAAGATTTATTTTCTTCTAATTATGTATTGTATTTCATATTTTATTATTTTCTCTTTTTAGGTAGAACATTTATTTAGGTGCATTTTCATATTTAAATTCTAAAACAAATGTTTTAAGTTAAATTCAGTGTATTTAGATTTAGAATAACAAATGCAAACTTGGATATTAAAAAAAGTTGAGTTAATATTATAACACAAACTTTTTAACTTAACTTAAAACTCTCAGGGATAAATTAGAGATCCTAATTTTAGAAAATATAACATTAATAGCAACAAGTCCCAGAGCATTTGAAAAACATAAATAGGACAGACAGATAGATCAGAACAGATAGTCAGACAGACAAGTCAGACAGATAGATATAGTTTGAAAGACTTGCATTTGTTTGTAGTATGTCTATTCTTTCTGTCATGTTCTGCTTGTACAATTTGAAGTATAGAAATATTAAAAAGAAAAATTTCTTGTCTAAAATAAAAACTATGGAAGGGATTAAAAAACTGAAATCTGTGTACTAATTAACCATTATATTTTTCTGATCCTATTTCCAATTTTGAAGAATATATTCAATCTTGAAAATATGGAATCAAAGCAAGTGAGTGTGTGTATGTGTATGTGACAGACATACAAACAGAGATAGACAAAGACAGAGAGAGATGCATAGAGACAGAGAATCAGAGACCTAGATAGACAAAAAAGAGGGAGAGAGATCTAAGAAAGAAAGCAGTGGGATGAAAGTCTTTACAAAGTCAAAAACATGAAAAACCCTTGTATTCTATTATTTCTTTATATATTCTGAAGCTTGTTTTCCTCTGTAAGCATTTAATTAACTTTAGTTAAATGACTTTATAGTTACGATCTAATGCAATATTGATGCAAATGACAAGAAATTTAAAAACTTGAAATAAAGGGAAATCTAAATCCTCTGTGTTGTATTTAGTTAATGTTTGTCTTTTAAAAAATGTTGCTAAAGTAAAATAAAGTAGAAAAGTATAAACAAAGAAAGCAAAAGAAATGGATGGCAAAGAAAAGATAGCATGGGAAAAACTGCATGAAGGCTCAGCTCATTAGTTTGGGAACAATAATGTTCTTTTCAAATGGTCTCAGAAACCAGAAATGGTAACACCTACCTCAATGAGAGTAAAGAAAAAGCTGATATGCTACTGGGTTGGTGCTTTTTAAAAAAAAAGAACAAAGTTATCAGTTTTATAGGGGAAAATATTCTGGTTCAGGATCCAATTTGCAGAATATCTTGAATCAGTCCTTTGAAGCTTATTTATTCTACATTTGTTCTGCACATGTTTCCAAAGTCAACCTGTTGATCTCTGGGTCTTAGTTTTCTCATCCATAAAATGATGATTACAATTCTGATAGCTTGAAAGATGAAATTTAAGAAACTGGAATCCTACTTCTATGCAATTAGTTTGGATTTTGAAAGAAAGGGGATTCCAATAGAACTGACAAGAGATATAAGTAGAATCAGCTACTAGAGGAAATGTTTTTTTTCTGGTGGTGTCAGCAGGTGTTATCTTTAAAAGTCTGAGACATTAATACTGTGGAATAGGAATTTGTACAAACTTGTTTATTGAAAAACCAGTTGTTACATAAGTGTATGAACAGGATGAGTGTCATGAGAACCATTTCATTACCAAAGAAGTAACCCCAGACAATTCAATATGTCAACCCACATTTCCAAGGCACCCTTTCAAATAAGGTCTCAATTTCATATTTCAATGGAAATAGGAAATATTTTTAAATTTAGGAAATTTAAATAGGAATTTGTTTTAAATAGAAAAATATTTTAAAAGTCCAACTATTGAATTAGGAAAAAAGAGTAACATGAGTTGTATTATAAATAACACATTCAACTTTATAAGTTTTTTTTTAATAAAGCAGATCAGTAAAATTCTAAGAGACAGGGCCAGAAAATCCAGAATTAAAGAAAGTAGAGGCCATTGTTGCCCTCTTAATCCCCAGGGGAATGAAAATTCACATAGGTTTGTCTAAGTAGAACTCTGGGGAAAAACTGGGAAAACAGCAGTTTGTCTTTCATATCTATGCCCTCCTATCTCTCCTCAGCATCATGTTCTCAACTGAATCCCTCTCCAAGCCATATCAGACACAAACATCTTATTGAAGGGCCAATGTGTAGTAGTAAAATGGGTTTAAATCCAGGGTTGCTACTTTGCAACCATACAACTATGGGCAAATCAATATTTCTGAGTCCTCTGTTTAATGAACTGAAAATGGGATCTAACAATAACCATTTTACTTATTTCAGGGTTTTAAAGAAAATATTCTTTAAACCTCACATTAGGTTGCTGTTATCTCTCCCATGAGTGACTATATTCAAAAAAAGAAAGTGAACCTTAATCTCAGCTTTCTCATCTATAAAATGAAATTTTATTGAGCAGTCTGTGAGGTCTCATCTAACTGTATTTATGATTTTAAAAACAAGTAGAAGAATCAAAGAAATTAGTCTCTAATGGATAACTTCCTGCTATCTTTTGTTCCTAGCTAAAAGAGGTACTTCAAGACCAAGAATTTTCTGTGGTTGTTAAGTCAGTCTGGACTTGATTATCCCCTTTGAATCTAGAAGGACTCTAGTTCTATGTTTTTATAAATATGAAGAAAAGAAAAAATTCCTTTCATCCTACCAATTTGATTCTGCTAAATGTACTTATAACATGATTCTAATTGTGTCCTCTTTAATGTATCAACTTTTTTTAGCTATAGTATTAAAAAAAAGTATTGGATTTGTAGTAGGAAAAAATTTGAATCCCTACTCAACCACCTACTGTCTGTGTGGCCCAAGAAAAGATACTTACCTCTCTGGGTATTGGTTTCCTCACCCATAAAATAAGGAGATTGGACTTGATGACCTCTAACTTCTCTTTCCATTCTATATCTAAGACCAGAATGGAAATACACTATTTTATTCTTATTTGGTTCAACCATGATGAAATCCAAATTGATCAATACAACAGACCCCAAACACTACATCTTCTATGGTCAAATCAAAATGTAATCAGATCATATAGAGAAATTGTAAAGGGTTCTGAGAAGGCTTCCTTGACCCTTAAATTATCACCCCTACTTCCTGGAACTCATATCTGAAATTCCAGTGCTAAGAGATTCATTAGTTAAAATAACAGAGTGATTTCTCTACAATAAAATTATAGATAGGTTACTATAGATATAGATGGGAATGGAGATATAAAATATGTATATAGATTCAGGCATATTTAGGATCATATTCAGTTCTATAACATTTATTCTATGAGGTTTACTCACCAATCTACCACATTGTTTTCATTATTATTTTTGAACTAGTATTTGCTGACTATTAGGTTCCACTTCACATCTATCAGATTTGTTAAAATGACAAAAAAGGGAAAATGATCAATGTTGGAAAGGTTGTAGGAGGATTGGAACATTAATACACTGTTGGTGAAGTTGTGAACTAATCCAGCCATTCTGGAAAGCAATATGGAACTATACCCAAAGAGCAATAACCTGATCATCCCTTTGATCCAGCAATACCAATACCAGACCTATATCCAGAAGAAGTGGAAAAAGTTCCACATGTTCCAAAATATTCATAGCAGCTCTTTATGTGGTGGCAAAGAATTGGAAATTAAAGGGATATCCATCAATTAAGATATAACTGAACAAGTTATGGTATAGGAATGTTATGAAATATTACTGTTCTATATGAAACCAAGAATGGTCAGACTACAGAAGCTTGGAATGAATTACAGGAAGAAACAGAACCAAGAAAACATTGTGCACAATAGCAACAAAATTGTGAGCTGATCAGCCTTGATGAATGTAGCTCTTCTCAGAAGTTCAGAGAACTAGGACAACCCTAGGAAATCAGCTGTAGACAATGCTATCTCTATCTAGAGGAAGACAAACAAAACAAAACAAAAACAAGAAAAACCCTACAGAATCTGAATGAATACTACATTCACTTTTTAAAAAATGTCTCTTATTATTTCTTTCCTATATCATGGTTTTCTTTCTTTTCCCTTAATCCTAAATGACTAACCTGTAAACATGTTAAACACCAATGGGTATGTACAATATTCACCTAATTGTTTGCAACTGAGGGGAGGGGGATGGGAAGGGAGGGTGGAAGGAAATTAAGTAACTTAAAAATGTGCAGATGCATGTGGATGAAATTTGAAAAACTTTCATAAGATCTAATTGGAAAAATAAAATATCAATTAAAAAAAGAAATTGTGCGGAAATGTTAAGTGATAAACTTCTCTATCCAAAAATATCATTTATAGACAGTGTAGGAATTCACCCTAATAAGTATCAAAAGTCAAGTATTGAACTTTTAAAATATGCTTTAGAAATAGCTATTTACAAGCATTTGATTCTAAAGTGAATTAAATTAATGGCATTATGGTGGCTTCTTGGTGGTGTAGGACATAGAAAGAACATTGAATTGGGGTGGCTAGGTGGCGTAGTGGATAAAGCACCGGCCTTGGAGTCAGGAGTACCTGGGTTCAAATCTGGTCTCAGACACTTACTAATTACCTAGCTGTGTGGCCTTGGGCAAGCCACTTAACCCCATTTGCCTTGCAAAAACCTTTAAAAAAAAAAGAACATTGAACCTGAAGTCAGGAAAACCTAAATTGAAACAGTTAGTTGGCTATATATTTAGGAAAGTTGGATAGCTTCTGACTCAATTCAATTTTCTCATATGCAAAATGCAGATAAAATAGTACATTATTCCCTGGGTTGCTATAAAGCACATATGAACCAATATTTCTAAGATAGCTATACATCATAGCCACTATTAGTCACTGTTTCTGAAAAACATAATTCAAAAAGCATTATCAGCTATGAACAGCTTATAGGGGAGTTAATGAGACAATATTCAACTGGAAAAACTAAGTTAATTAGGTGAGCTTTGGAAGATAAGGTTGGATTGAGAAAGGTCCTGAGAGGGGATACCAACAGAGAGAGGAAGTTCAGATTAAAGGACTATGGGAGCTAGGATTTCTTGAGCTCCTATGGAGTATTTTGTGATTACTTCCAGGAGGGAATGTGGCAGTCAGGAATAGGAAAAGAGAGCTAAAATAAGGAACGGGAAAAATTTGCTTCCAATGGACTTACCTGGAAGTTGATTCTTAACCCCTGGTATAAGAAATGCTGTACAGTAACCCCACTGTTACTGAGAGAACCCAATTTCCTATTTATGTTTTGTTAATCTTTTAATCCTAGGAAAAAAAACATTTTAATCCTCAAACTGCCACAAACCTGGTCTCCCACCCTCCTCCACTTTGTGGAGTGTTAGGGTTCCCTTGAAGTATGGGCCAGGAAAGGATTTCCTCAGCTTTTCTCTTTTAGTGCGTCTTTGTCTGACTACCAGGGAACTTGGTGTCAAATACCAGGGAACAATTAATAGATTAGGGAAGTTGATACATAGACCATCCATCTCCAGGGTTTTGAACACAAGAACAGTCAGTTCGTAGGAAGCAACATGATCCTTAGCCTTTATTTGTGGTGCATGTAGGATTCCCCACACTCGCACAGACACCATTGCTTGGAGTCCAGGTGATAGCTTTCTCTCCCAGGGAAATATTTTCAGAATACTGTAAGGTGAGTAGAAAACTCTGTTGAAAAAGAATTGGTGTTTAGAAGGGAAAAGAGAAGTAAGTGGAGAGAGAGGAGAGATATAAAATGAGAGGTAGAAAAGAGGAAGGAGAATTTAGAAGAGAGGGAAGGAGAGTAGAAAGGAGGAAAAAGAGAGAAGGGGAAGGAAAGAAGAAAGAGAAATGAAAAAAGTAGGACAGAGAGTATTGAGAGGTCAGGGAGAAGAGAAGGAATGAAAGAGGGTGAGAGAGAGAGAGAGAGAGAGTACTATCTTGATAATAAACTAGTTCTCTCTCTCTCTCTCTCTCTCTCTCTCTCTCTCTCTCTCTCTCTCTCTCTCTCTCACCCTCTTTCATTCCTTCTCTTCTCCCTGACCTCTCAATACTCTCTGTCCTACTTTTTTCATTTCTCTTTCCATATACCTCACCTCCTTTTACTCTGTTGTTTGACTTAGGAAATGGAGATTGAATTTATGAGGTTGTAGGTTACCTAGTCCCACAAAAATTGAACAGGAGAGTACTGCATGATTCCAAATATAGGAGGTCAGAAACTAAAACTTGACCCTGGCACAGAGAAAGTTAGCTCTTTGCCAGATAAAATCAAAAAGTTTTGCCAAGAAAGCTTTGAGGAAGAGATTTCAGTTCAGAAAGTTCACAGCTGCTCTTAATCTCTGTCTTTTTTTTTTCAGTTGGGGGTGAGGTTGGCAACTTTTCTTTCCACTTGTTAACAGGGTAACAAATTTGCCTAGGAAGTTAATCAATATTTTATGTTTTGTTTTGATAAGCCATTTTAATAAGCCAATACCTGTACCTCTGTAGAAAATTAGGGCTTACAGGAGCTAAACATAATGGACTCCTCTCAAGGATGACCTACATCATGTGAGTTCCTTGACAGCAGGAACTGTTTCAGGTTTCTACTTGTTTCTCATGTCCTTAAAAAAATTTTGCACTGAGTAAACTCAAAATAAATTATTTTAAATTCATTCCATACTTTATTGAGCTCTGAAAATTGTTGCTGAACTCTCAGTACTGAAAAACATAATTCTTCCTTTCGTCACAGTGCTGAATATTTTGTGCCAAATTGGGCCAAAATATAAATTTCACAAGGGATCAATTATAGTTGCAGTTTATATTAGTCTCTTCTTAACTACTCTATAAATGAATCTAAAAACAAATAACAAATAAAACCTGCAGAAAACATGCATTTTTTCAACATAGCATCAATACTGGCAAAAATCATTCTAAACAATATTTTGGTATTACAAATAATACTATTGCAGTGTATGATAGTACTCAAGGAAGGATTTGCACCTTTGGTTAGTTTTTTTTTTTATTCCTAGACAGCATGCCAGATGACTTCTATCCTAAATAACCAACTGTAAATAAAAATTGTTTCAAAGAAACAGCAGACTTGTTCATGGTATTCCAACTGACCTCACCAGGAAAAACCTAAAGGTGAAGATGTGTGCCGGCATATCCAGTTGAATACAATTGAGATAATTAGCATTGTGGTTGACTTCTGTCATCATGTAAGCATGACTGTAGCAACACACCCCTGGTGTACAATGTTACTCATCTCCTGTACACAGCCTCTGCAGTCAGCTTCATTCATCTTCTGCACGGATGAAGCCTCCAGCTCTGAAATCAAAAGAAACGTGAAAAGAAATTTCAATTGCTGCTACAGTTAGACCAGCCTCACTATGTCCCCAACATAACCTATTTGGTTAGTTAAGAGGTTAACACAGGAGACAGATACTTACCTGAACTCTTTCCAAAACTCATCCAAATGCCTTTAAATAATGCTCTAAAAATTCTAGATCTACAGAATTGCAAAAAAAGAAAAAGAGTAAAACAAATTTCCAGCCCAAGACAACAAAGAAATTTGGAATGAAAAGTTCATGTCATCAGTGTGAGAGTAGACTGCACAGTCTAACAAAGGCAAACTGGAACAGGTCTCAGGGTGACTGAATCAGTAGCAGCAGCAATGACTGTTTCTGTACCTCTAGGACCACAGGTGGAAAAGGGATTATACAATAGGTCAAAAGGAAATTTTCAGGGGTTTGTCTATTGGCACCAACAGGGCTCTATCCTATTGCCTATACTGGAATACAGGTCACAGTCCTGCATCTTAGTCCTGGTACAAGGAGGAACGCTTGCCCACAGATCTTTAAGCTGCAGGGGAGCAGGGACCCTGGTCACAATTCCAGAATTGAAAAGAGTACTTGTGGTCACTCACAAATCAATGCACAGTACAAGAAAGAAGTAAACATGCCTCTATCTAGATCATACCACTTAGAAAGAGCCAAAAACTTACAGGTTCCCAGAATTACATCTGAAAAGACCTGCACAAAAAATCTGAAGCTTGGGACAATGGTCACTCCACTTGGAAAGAAGAGGCACAATTTAGCTTAGAGTTAAAAGTCAAAAATAGGCTAGGAAAATGAGCAAACAAGAGAAAAAAATCTGATCATAGAAACCAAACAAGTACTCAGAGGAAGACAACAAAGACAATATTCTTACATCCAAAGCTACAAGGAAAAATAGGATTTGATCTTAGGTCATGGAAAAGTTCGAAACAGCTTTTAAAAATCAAGTTAAAGAGGTAGAAGGGAAAACAGGAAAAGGAATGAGAGTGTTCCAAGAAAATTATGAAAAAAAGTTTCAACAACTTGGTAAAGGAGGTACACAAAAATACTGAAGAAAATAACACTTATAGGCCAAATGGTAAAAGAAGCACATTAAATCCAATGAAGCGAAGAATTCCTTATAAAGCAACATTGCATAAATGGAAAAAAATATTCAAAAATTCACTGAAGAAAACTACTTAAAAAGAATCAGCCAAATGAAAAAGGAGGTGTAAAAGCTAACTGAAGAAAATAATTACTCAAAAATTAGAATTGGAAAAGTGGAAGCTAATGACTATATATATCAGTCCAACAAAATCAAAAGAATGAATCACTGGAAAAAAACAACTGACCTAGAAAGTAGATCCAGGAGAGATAATTTAAGAATTATTGTATTACCTGAAAGTCATAATTAAAAACAAAACCCTAGATATCATCTTTTAAGAAATTCTCAAGAAAAACCCTCCTGATATTCCAGAATCAGAGGATAAAAATTGAAAGAATCTACTCATCACCTCCTGAAAGAGACACAATATGAAAATGCCCAGGAATATTATAGCTAAATTCCAGAAATCCCATATCAAGTAGAAAATATTGCAAGCAGCCAAAGAGAAACAGTTGAAATTTCATGAAGTCACAGTCAAGATAACACAAGATTTAGCAGCTTCTACTTTAAAGATCTGAGGGATTGGAATATGATATTCCAGAGGGTAGAAAAGTCAAAATTACAAGCAAAATCACCTACCTGGCAAAACTGAATATAATACTTATGAAGGGAAAAGTGGAAATTCAATGAAATAGAAGACTTTCAGTAATCCTGATAAAAAGACCAGAGCTGAATAGAAAATTTGGCTTTCAAATACAAGTAACAAAAGAATCATTAAAAAGTAAACAGAAAAAAAATCATAAGGGCTTCAAAAAGGTTAAACTACTAATATTCCTACATGAGAAAATATTATTTATAACTGAAAATCTTTCTCATTATTAGGTCAATTAGAAGGAGTATAAAGTACATAGACAGACAGTAGAGGTGTGAATTGAATGTTTAAGGAAGGAGAAAGAAGAATGCACAAGGAGACAAGAGAGAGAAAAGTAGAAGGAAATAAATTATCTGAAGTTAAAAGAGATTTTACAGAGGAGGGGAAAATGAGGGAAGCAAGAAAGGGAGCAAATGAACCTTACTCTCATTGGAATGGATTCAAGAGGGAATAATATACAGACATAGGTACAAAAATCTATCTTACCCTACAGGAAAGTAGAAAGGGAAGGAAATAAGATAAAGGGGAGACTGATGGACAAGAGGAAAGTTTTAGGGAGATAAAAGTCAGAAAACACTTTTGAGAATGGGAGAGAGAGAGAGAGAGAGAGAGAGAGAGAGAGAGAGAGAGAGAGAGAGAGAGAGAGAGAGAGAGAGAGAGAGAGAGAAGGATAATTGGGGGAAGACAGAATGAAGGGAAATATATAATTGGTAAAAATTAGTGTGAAAAAAACATGTTATAATGAGTTTTTCTGATAAATTCTTCATTTCTCAAACATATAAAACTGAGGTAAGTTTGTAGAATTAAGAGCCATTCCTTAACTGATGAATAGCCAAAGGATATGAACAGGCAGTTTTCAGATAAAGTAATCAAAGTTATATTTGAGTCATATAAAAAATGCTCCAAATCACAATTGATGACAGAAATGCAATTAAAAACAACATTGAGCTACTACCTTACACTTGTTAGTTTGCTAATATGACAGAAAAGAAAAATGAGAAATTTTGGAGAAAATATGACAAAATTAAAACACTAAATTACTGCTGATGAAGTGTATGCTGATTCAGCTAGAGAGCAATTTGAAAGTATGCCTAAAGGGTAATAAAACCTTGCATATCCTTATGAGGTCTGTTTCCCAAAGAGATTAAAAAAAAAACAAAAAAAAGGAAAAGGATCACGTGTAAAAAAAATTATGTCAGCTCTTTTAGTAATTACAAAGAATTGAAAATTGAGAGGATATTAGTCAATTGGGTAATGGTTATACATATTACTATGTATATTGTAATGGAATACTATGATGATTTAAGAAATGATGAGCAGAAAAACCTGGAGAGACTTACATGAATTGACACAAAGTGAATTGGGCAGAATCAGAACACTGCACATAGTAATATCAGTATAGTATGATGAGTGGAGGCAAAGAGGCAGAACAATCAATGGAAAGGCACAGGGACTCTAGAGATGGAATCACTTGACTGAAAGAACAGAAAACTGCTTAATGTTTTCATTGATAAAGAAAGAAATATAGAAGGAGGAAAATGTTTTAAAAGGCATGAAATTCCAAACAGAAACCTTTATATTTGATCCTGTGGTATTAGGAAAATACTGCAGTTAAATCAATAGAGTTAGACATGCACTTAATGAAAATCATTTTGAAACTTGAGTGGAAGCAGGATTGACTGAATAGAAATGAGAAATATGGAACTATAAGGGTTTGAACCAATGTGATGGTTTTATGAGTTGGGAAAAAACTACATAAAAAAGACTGTAGCTATTATTCAGTCTTTAAATTCATATTCAACTCTTTGTGATCTCAACTAGGGGTTTCTTGACAAAGATACTGTTTTTCATCTTCTCTAGCTCATTTTATAGATGAGGAAACTGAAGCAAACAAGATTAAGTGATCCAGGGTCACCCAGCTACTAAGTGTCTGGGTCAGGATTTTCATTCAGTAAGTCTTCATAACTCCAGACCAGGCATTCCATGGTCTGGAGGTTCTAGCTGCCCTCAGGAAAAAATGTTATGAAGGATTAAAATTGTAAGATTTGATATCAGATTGTACATATACATATACATATATATATATATACATGCACACACATATATAGTATGAGAAGGTGAAAATGATACCAAGGTGGTTAATCAGGGTGACTAGAAGGATGGTGATGCTCTCAACAATAATAGGAAAGTTGGGAAAAGAGGAAATATGAAGAAAATTTAATAGATTATTGGACCTAGCAAATTTGAAATAACAATAGAACATTTAGTCCTTTTCTTTATTATGTATTTTTTATTTTAAATTTAAATACAAAATTCAAAAAATGAACAATGTCACATGCAAAGTCATTTAATTCACGATCTTCAAAAAGTGGTTAATGGGGGCAGCTAGGTAGTACAGTGGATAGAGCACTGGCCTTGGAGTCAGGAGTACCTGAGTTCAAATCCAGCCTCAGACACTTAATAATTACCTAGCCACATGGTCTTGGGCAAGCCACTTAACCCCATTACCGTGAAAAATGTAAAAAAAAAAGTAGTTAATGATATAGGATTGGAGTTCATGAGAATGGTTAAGACCCATTTATGTATATTTGGGAATGAGTGCATAGGGATGAAAATAAAAATTTATGGGAGCTGATGAGATTCCCCAAATTAGATTATAGGCAAAAAAGGGGACCTAGGACAAAATCTTAGGGACACACAAGATTAGTGGTCATGACCTTAATAAAGATAATTCAAAAGAGACTGAAAAAAAAGGTCAGACAGATAAGAGGAGAAGTAGGAGGAAACAATGTAATGAAAACCTAGACAGAAAACTGAATCCTGGAAAAGAGGATGGCAGACAGCATAAAATGTTACAGAGAGGTCGGAAAAGATGAGAATTGAGAAAAGACCATTACAATTAGCAATTAAAAAATCATTGGTAAATTGTCAAATGGTGTTTTAAATTGTATAATGTTTTCACAACCCAGACTACAGAGAGCTAAGAAACGAGTGAGAGAAGAGAAAATAAAGGATCTTAATATGGAAAACTAGGTTAGGTGAGAAAGAGAAGAGAGATTTTAGGATGGTAACTAGCTAGAATTGTTGGATCAAGGAAATGTTTTGTTTTGTTTTGATTTTTTCCTTAATGATTTCCTAGAGGAATCATGCTGATTTTGTAAGCAGCAGGCAAAACACTAAGAGGAGAGGAGGGATTAAAGATATGAGAGAAAGAGAGTAAAACAATAGGGGTAATCTGATAAAGAAAAATTAGAGAGAAAAGAATCAAGTATGCACATAGAACTTTCTTTGGTGAGGAAAGGGGATATTAAAAATAGAAATAAGGAGGAAATAATGGAGGAAGATGCTCAAGTGATATGCAATGAGGAGGAGAAGAAAAGAGGGATCAGCATTCAGAATCTTCAAATGAGAGTAGAAAGGGATTTAAAAGATCTGAAATGAGTATTCAGTACACTTAATTGAATTGATTAAAAGGATTGTTTTGGTACAATTAGAGGCCAGTTAAGGTAATAAATTTGTAGTGAATCTTAGCTTGATTTTAGGAAAAAAAAATCCTGCCCTCTTTTTTTTGCAATCTTTAATCTACAAATGTTGCCCAGGACACAGAAGTTAAGTGATTTGTCCAGATTCGCATAGCAAAAATATGAGAGGTAGGATTTGAATCCTGGTCTTACTATGGGTCCAGCAATCTAACCATGCTTTCTTCTACCTTTAATAGCAATTAATACATATGCATTGAATTTCAACAGTAGACTGAAGAAAGGAAGAAAAGGAAATTTATTTTATAATGGAAAAAGATTAGTCCTAGAATCAGAGGTTTTCTTGGGTTCAAGTCCTACCTGTCTATTCTTGGCAAGTTACTAATTCTCTTTAGGCCAGTTTTGTCATCTAGAAAGTGAAGGTTAGAAGAAACATCCTCTAAGCATAGGTATCCAATCTTTTAACTCTTCTATGCTACATTGCCAAACAAAAACTTGTCAAGGACTACACAAACAATTTAATATTTACCTATGACAACAATGTAACCCATATTACCAATGAGTATAATAATAAAATGTAAAAATGCCACATGCATAACTATGAGGGCTGCATGCAATTGTAGGTCATGCTTTTTATTCACCTGTCTAGGTTCACTTCCAGAAATATGATCTTCCCTTTTCCTCTCTTACCTTTTGGATGAAGTAATACTTATTCAACCACATTTTATTTATTCTGATTTGCCAGTCATTTTTCTCCAACAATCAGAGAGTGAACTAATTGCTTGGTGCCAGATGAAGAAAATAATCACCACCAAAACTATGCCAAGCAATTTAATTGAATGGATTGGATGTTAGAAGATAGAAACAAACTTATTTTGAAACAATGATTGAGTAGTTTCCTTTAAAAGTTAGATAAATGGGGGCCGCTAGGTGGTGCAGTGGATAGAGCACCAGTCCTGGAATTGGGAGTATCTGAGTTCAAATTCAGCCTCAGACACTTAAAAATTATCTAGCTGTGTGGCCTTGGGCAAGGCACTTAACCCCATTTGCCTTGCAAAAACCTAAAAAAAAAAGTTAGATCAATGATATCTTGGGTTCTATGTTTTAATACTATTACACTTTTATTTTTACACTTGAAGGAGACAGTAAAGCAGGGGAAATCTGAGCAGACATAAATATTATAATAATTTCCCTTTTTTTCTGTATTGAGACAAATGTTATAATTCTTTTCTTATTCTGTATTGTTGTTACAAGCAATGCCCTATAAAACAAGGAATGTACCTAATCAACATACATTTTTAAAATAATTAATCTTTTGAAGTTGTTAAACTTTCCCTCTGTTCTAGTCTTCTATGTAATCCTATCTAAATTAGTGTCTACAAGTTATCTCACCAAGCCTTCCTTGTTATTCTTCATAAATTTCTTGAGGCTACCTTGTATTAACAAACACCCAAATCCCAGTCAAACTGATGCATTCAGCTAAGGTACCATATATTCTTAACCTCAATTTAAGAATATAAAACTAATCTATAATTTTTAACTCCTCCACTCATGTGCAGGAACACAATTCATCTCCTGAGCAATTCTCCCTGCCTCATTAGGGCTCCACAATACCAAGAGAATCATAAAAATCATTGTCAAATATAGTTTTTAGGCAATTATGCCTAGAGATATGAAGAGGCAACTAAAAATTTTAGAGAGGTAAAATTTCTTTTCAAATTTAGTGTGTGTGTATGTATACATGTATACATATGCCTGTATATGTATTGGAGAATTAATATAAACTCACAATGGAGAATTTATGAGAATTCATATAAACTCACAATGGAGAATATATATATATATATATATATATATATATATATATATATATTGTTTATGTGAGCTCACACAAATTCACAAGTATAAAAAATATCCAAAATATTCCTTCAGAAACACAAGTTAAAATAGGCTGGATTCTTAAAGGATGAATGGAAAGTATAAGCTATAATTTGGCAAAAAGTGAATATAAAAATTATTTTAGCAACATTCCTTGTTCCAGTAGTAGAGATGTAGACATATGGCAAAGATATTTATAAGGATAAATGTAAAGGACTCAATCTAATGAGAAAATTCTGAATATCAGAGTCAAGCGGCTTAACTTAATGGCCTGAATAGCTTGGATTTCAAAAGAGAAGATATTTTTCAAAGGGACCCTTGAAATCAAACATATCTGAAGTAATAGAAATTACCCTTTCCTCTTTCAGAGATGGGTTCTTTCTCTCTACTGATGTTTCTGGCTGCTGTGATTCATCAATCTACAGGACTGGTAAGGAACTAATATGTTTCTAATTGAAGGAGAACAAACCCTTAAAAGACCCACCCCTTCTAAAAGAACAGGAGTTTCAACAAGAATGGAGCAGAGTGAATGGAAATTCAAAATTTGGGAATTTTCATAAAAAAAAAACCTCTTCACCAGGAATACTTAGAGGAACCTATTATTTAATCCGGACTCAGGACAAAGCTAGGAGCAAGTGAATGGAACCAGAAACAGTGAAATGTTGGGTATTTTGACATGAAATGAGTAGCATATAAATTGCATATGAACTTCAAAATGGCACAAGAAATGTAAGACCTTATGTTGTAGTATTTAGAGAGGCACCCTTTCAAAGAGTTAGTGAAAAACTGAAATCAAGATCTCCTCTGATATATATACACAGGCTATGTGACCACTTAATCTCTCCATCTCTCAGACAATTTCTATATCAAGAATTCTCCACACCAGTCACTCAACACCTATTTATTATATAAAAAATATGTAAAAATAAGATATTCAAAGTGTATCTAAGGTTTTTCATGTAGTTTTTAATCTTTTAAAGCTTAAATTTTGGGGGAAATGCTGTATACAGGATAAATCAGAAATAAGTATTAGAGGCACTAGCATTAACTGAAACTGAGAAAGGATTGTTGTAGAAAACAAGATTATTTCTGGGACCTGAAGGAAAACAAAAGCCAGGAGACAGAGATGAGAATGAAGAGGATTATAGGTATGGGAACAGCTAATAAAAACACCCAGAGACAGTACAAGGAGTATGTTGTATGAAGAACAACAAGGAGATCATCTCTAGGTTGTAGAGTACATGGTATAAGCTGTAAGTGAATTGGAAAGATAGGAAGAGAATTAGTTATGAAGAATTTTGAATGTCAAACAGGAGGATTTATACTTGATCCTAGAGGTGATAGGGAACATTTGAGTTACTTTAATACACAGAGATGATATAGTCAGACATGTGCTTTTAGGAAGCTTAATTTGTCAGTCAGTGAAATCATACATTTAGGAAAAAAATTTAAATGACAAAAATATTATAAAATATTATTTTTAAGTCAATAACTCACATTTTTATGATAAGTATAGTATTAAATATTTTAGACCTCCAGGAAGATCTGTACCTGAGGATATATATAGTGATTTATCCTGATTTATCCAACAACACATACTACTCCTAAAATAGAGATTCTTTAATTGGAATCCATGGACTTCCAAATAGTTAAAAAACATTTCAAGGGACACATGACCTTGGATGGGAAAAATACAAATCTATTTCAATATAATTTCCTTTTCACTCCTAATGCATTTATATTATGAATTTAAAATCATTATCTGAAAAGGGTCCATAGGCTTCAGCAGTGTCAAAAAATATGACAATACTAGATTAAATTAAAAATGCCTTAGTGAATACAACACAAACAACTCAAAGGACTAGAAGGAACACAGAGGACAATACAGCAAATAACTGATTACTGTTTAATTTTCTATTAGAATTTTACACTTCATAGAAATTCACCCCCTATAAAAGAAGAGGAGCAAAAGAAGATCCTTGAAAATCATAATAATATAAGAAGATCAGTGATCCCAATGGCTAGCAATATGCTGAAAATGGTAAGTCACAGAGAGAGAAAGAAATATGTAAAATCTTCAAAAGTAGCTCCAAAACAAAAGACGGGCTATGTTAATATTCTTTCTGTGAGAACTAGCATGATTTAGGAAGTACTCTGCAGCCAGTGACTTCATGATCAAGTACCAATTCATGATCCTATACTGTTCAACATTTTTATAAATTATTTGGATGAGTCTGTCAATCAACAAGTATTTATTAAGCATAAGCACCTACTTTGCATTGTATCCTGTGTTAAGTGTTAGGGAAACAAAAAGGGAGGAAAGGGAATGTTCTCTGATTTCAACCCAATGGGGTTTTGGACAAAAACAGCATAATTAAATGATCTGAAGATGAGCTGAATCTGCAATATAAGCAGGTGAAGGAATAGTTTACACACTGTGTACATACACAGAATTGAAATTCAGAATGGCTAGGACAAATTAGAATGTTGGGCCAAATGTAAAGAAGAATATTAATAAAAAGTCCTACCCAATTTTGCAAGTAGAGAATTTTTTTTTAAAAAGCATGCCTGGACATCAATTTATGTTTTAAAAAATAGAAGGTCTAATGGTTTACAGTGACAAGATATCCAAAAAAATCTTAAACTGCATTAAGAGAAACAAAGCATTCAGGATGACATGAGAGTCTTAATCATTCAGATTTACCTTACTCAAACCAAATATACAAAACTATGTTCTTGGAACCCTGTTTGCATTAACAAGCTGAAACAAATTTAGAAGTGGGTGATCAGGATGCTGAAGAGGCTAGAAATTATGTTTATATTTTGAAGATTATTCCTTGAATGAAAGGAAATGGAATTTTATTTCAAAATGACATGTTAACTGTCTTCTAATCTTTGAAGCATTATTATGTGGGAGAGAGATTTGATTCACCAAGCAAAATATGATTGTGATCACTCATAATCACAAGTGTTTATCAGTTTAAAATGCCATTTTCCCTTGTTATCCCAGTTTTTTTCAAGAGTACCAGTTCAGAACTATAATAGGGCCAACTCCTCCTCCTCTTGTATGAGCATTATATCTCAGTAATCAGCCAATGATAATACAAATATAAATTATATGTATTTCCTCTGTTGATTGCCTAGACTTAAGAAATCAATAATTCAAATGAAACTTAAAATATGTCCTCTATTTTCAGCAAACTAGTTATTAAACACTTATCAGAACACTACTGAGTGGAAAGTAGGATAAGTGGATCTAAGAAAGAAGGAATAAAAAAGTAGGAGAGGAGCTTTTTAGTTGGCAGAAATATGATTGGATATTCCTTAATAATCTTCTCTCAGTAACCCATATGTGGTTGTAGACTCATTGTACAGTGCTAAGAGAGTTGGAGGCAAAAGACCTGAATTCACATGCTAATTCAACTATTTACTACCTATATAATTCTAGATAAGTTATTTAACTTTTTTTGGCTTCACTTTCTTCCTCTATTAAAATTAATGGATTACAGAGTGACTAATTGGGAAAGCTGTGTATCAAAATTGTACATGTATAACCTATATTAGGTTAATTGATATCCTAGAGGAGAGGGAGGGAGGGAGCAAACTTTACAAAACTGAATATTTTAAAACTGTCTTTATAAATAATTAAAATAAATTAAAATTTAAAAATAATGTATTTCCCAAAGAAGTCTAGTTTAATCTCTTTACTTTGTTACTTATTAGCTTACTAGTCTGCAGTAATGCATAAAAATAATTGTGAGTTAGACTGGATACTTCCCAGCTCTAAATGTATGCATTAAAAATATTATTCTGAGATAATTGCACCAAAACACCAAAGGAGTTCATAGGACAAAGTATGCTAAGAACTTCTCTTCTAAATAAATGAGAACAGAGCTGGTAATAGCTACTTCACTTATGATCATAGAGAAAATTCCTATGTGTTTCTAAATTGCTAGAGATCAAGTAGTCTCTCAGGAATGTCTTTTCAAATACTCTTTCCAAAGTTTTTTTTTTCCTTTAATTCCAAAATAGTACCTGGAAATAAGGTAATCTCCCAGAGGTTTGCTCTAGTCTTAGTATGCATGCTAAATAACTCACTCAGGTAAAATTAGACTAACTCAATATAACTCCATATACTGAGATCACCATTCTGACATAATCAGTATACCATATGTGGAGTTTTTTTTTTAATTATTCCCCTATAGAAATAAAGACCCAGTTCTTTCTTCCCTCTTACTACACAAAAGCATGTCTTCAAAGCAAGCACTTTAAGTTCTAGACATCTAAATCAATTATATTGATAGAGAGATAAACCCAAAGAAGAAATAGAGGCATTTTAACTCATATAGGCTTGCAAACTAAGAAGGAAACTAGCAAAAACAGGATAAAAAGAACACTTAATTGAGAAACAGGAGACCAGATCTTTAATTCTGAACTGCCATTAATAATTGTATGATCTTAGGCAAGTCAGTTAACTTCTCTGATCTTTCATTTCCTTAACTATAAAATGAAGGAGTCAAATTAAATCGCTTTTGAGGCTTCTTCGAACACTAAAGCTCTAAGGAACCTTCAAACTCTAAATCTATGATCTTGTATGAGTATTAATTTTATGATCTTTAAGCTTCACTTTCCAACTATCTCCATTCTCTATTGCCTAGGCACCATCTTTACTGTTTACCAGTCCCATAGATTCTGTACCTGAGAAGCCAAACAATGAGTCAGGTGTTATGCTAAACAATGGGATTACAAAGAAAGGCATAAATAAGCTAGTTCCTTGCTCCTCCTTTATTATAACCTTCCTCCTAACCTAATCACTTATTTGTCATTGATTTCTCTGGTCCAAATTCTTTTTTGCTTAGGTCATTGTTAGAAATATATTGGAACCTTTATCCCAGATATTTCATTGCTAGGCATATACCCAAAAGAAGTCAATGATGAAAAGGAAAAATATAATAGATAGATAGATAGATAGATAGATAGATAGATAGATAGATAGATAGATAGATAGACAGACAGATAGATACCTTAAGGTAATGGAATATTGCTAAATTATCAGAAAAAATAAATATGATGAAAACAGAGAAACATGGAAAAATGTATATGAACTGGCACAAAGTAGAGTAAGAACCAGGAAAACAATATGTGCAATGACAACAGCAGAAATAATAAAGACTAGGTATAAGTAAAGAATCATAATTCAAACCACAAACCATAGGTCTTCTAACTCTAAATTCAGTACTCTTTAAGAACAGTTTATGTACAAATGACAGAATATATGTTTCACATTTTCAGTCTGTCAGTCAGACATCAAGCATTTAGTTGCCAGACACAACATCTTAAATTCCTCTCTCTTTTCTTTCCTTAAAACAAAAGGGACAGTTGAAAGGCAACTTAAGATCAATGTCACTGATTCTGCTTCTGCAGGCAAAGCAATTTAATGAATATTCTGCAATGATATGTGATCAACAAGTATATATCTGTTTTTATGACTCTTAACAGTCACATAATTGAAAAGTAACACCTTTTTCCTTTACTTACAGCAGACAAAAGAAATAAATCACAAAATATAGACTATATGAAGTTTCAAGAGAATTATTATCTGCCCATTCACTCCAGTACAAAAACTTATTAAAAAGTGGATGGTTTTCAGCTTCATATGAGTTCAGTCATAATTAAGACTTTCTAGTATATAAATGAACTTATTTTTTTATTTTTTTAGGTTTTTGCAAGGCAAATGGGGTTAAGTGGCTTGCCCAAGGCCACACAGCTAGGTAATTATTAAGTATCTGAGACCAGATTTGAAGCCAGGTACTCCTGACTCTAAGGCCAGTGCTTTATCCACTACACCACCTAACTGCCCTATAAATGAATTTAAATTGTGAGTCTAGCACAACTCACTGACAAGTCCATGGGATCCATAGGATACCACAACAGCAAATGTAGAAGATTCATCACCATTCTTCCAAAGTCAAGGATTCGGTCACTGGATCACAAAATCTTAGAATTTCAAATTAGAATAAATGTTACATACCATCTAACCCATTTCTTTGATTTTAATGATGTAGGAAAAAAGACTCAGATAATATATGTGACTTGTGTAATGTTGCACAAAAATATAAAGGTGTATATATATATGGGCATATCTACATATAAATGAATGCATCTACAGTACATACACAAATAACATTCTGCTTGAAAAGTGCTTGGTGCACCTTATTTCATATTATTTTTATCTACATCCATGTGAAATATGAGAGATTATTTTTATAGTTGAAAATGTGATGTGCTTGATTTCTCAGTTTCATGTTTCTAAGATACCAATATTATATAGTAGAAATAATGGAAAAATTTGGAGATATACAGACCAAATAGGAAGGCTGTTGCATTAAAGCATAAAAAATAAGAGATGGTTCATTTTCTGGAATAAAAAAGTAACATAAAATATGTCCTTTTTCCACCGAGGAATGGAGTCATGAAGCTGCTTCGAATGCTCAAAAGCGGGCAGATAAATGTATGATTAAAGTTAGTGAATTTTCTAATAGATCTATTGGTGGTAAGTAAAGATTTACAACATAAATTTACAACACAACTCTATGAGTTTAGAAATGTCTTGAAAGAAAATTCTAATGATGGCAGGATGACCAGAACTTTTCTCCAGTGTGCTGAAATGTAGCAGGAACTGACAGTTCTTAAAATCTTTTACGTTAAAAAAAAAACCCTAATTAAATAGAAACTGATAGAATAATCAGTTAAAATAGGAAACAACTATCAAGCATTATCTGATACACTCTTGCTAAATTATTTCTTTTCCAGAAAGCTGCCAGCACACCCATTCACCATAGAGATTTTTCCAGTGAATTTTGTGGTAACATTTCAGTCAATCATTCAATAGATATTTACTAAGAGACTAACTCCTATGTATCAAACACTTAGCCATGGGGGATACAAAGTACTCAGTGCTGGGGGATACAAAGAAAGGCAAAAGGTTAATCTCTGCCCTCAAGGAACCCCAATATAATGGGAGAAAATATCACATATTTAAAAGATTGAAAAGTAGGGATCAAGGAAGAGAGGGATACTCAGCTTAGGGGAAAGATGAAATATTATAGCCAGGAGGGAAATTATGAAATAGCATTCCTGAGTCCTCTCTTGGATAGAGATATCCAATGAACATCATTCAACCTCTCCAAGCACCAATAAAATTATGGGATTAGATATTCCTCTCAAATATTCTATATACTAAGTGCTGGGCTAGCTACAAAGATATAAAAGTCATAGTTCCTGTATTTATAAGCTAGTAGGCATAGTTAAGACACATCAATATGGTACAAATCAGAATTATGAAATCTTTTGTAATAAGAATTGTAATAAGAATTGTAATTGTAATAAGAATTGTAATTGTAGATTGTAATTGTAATAAGAATTGTAATAAGAATAACTAAAAGGGAAGAAACTTTCAAGTTTGGAGTAGGGGAATACATAGGAAGAAATTATGGAAGATTAAATGGGAGAAGTAGTAAGTATATGTTAGGTCTGAAAGTATATGTTAGTTGTCAATAAGCAGAAATGGTTTGGAGATAAATGTCTGAAGAGCTCACTTAGCCTGGAAATAATTCAGATCCATTCTCATGTTTATCTTCACTGCTTAGAAAATTCTAAGTTGTGCCTAATTTCTATTAAAAAACATAATTTTGTGTGAAATTCAAAAATTTGCAAAAGAATTAATGTAGAAAATGACTTTTACATGTAATTGAAAAAATAAAATTATAAAAGTAATAATTTTAGAGTTCTAAAAGATTTCATGGGGACAATCTAATTCTACCTCCTAGTAAGATCAGGAGACGGCAAGAATATATAATGGAAAGTTAATTTGACCCTGAATTACAGGGTTTTAATTTGATATTCTGGCTCAGACACTAAGTATGTAGGTGGCAGTCCTTGGACAAGTTACATCACTGACTTGAGCCACAACATCCTCATCTGTCAAATAATTTGCCAAAGCTAGCTTTTGCTATCCCTCTCAGCTCCAGATCTGAATATGCTTTGGAATATTCTTAGAATTCCTGCTGATAATAGTTCTATGCTAATATAAATTTTCTAAATCACTTTCTAGTGTACACAAAAAGGCTAGGTTCCATTAAAATAATAGGTCTACTGTAAAGAATTAACTGGTAATTTAATGATCTGAGAAGTCATATAGTCTGAATATCTGTACTTTGTCCCTAGGTTGCAGTGTATGCCTTTGAAGAAATATTAAGACAAGCCTTTTTTTTATTTTTACAGATAATAATTCATAAATATGAATATAGTAGAAATGCAAATATAGGTTGATAATGATCTTTCCACACCACTCTGTGAAGTACTCATTGTAAATATTTAAATATTTTTGTTATCATTTTACAGAGAAGGAAATTGAAGTCCAAAAGTGAAATGACAAAACTAGGAATAAATGTTGCAACATCTTTAAACCTAGCCTATTCAAAATTCATGTCATAAACTTTCCAGAATATGAAAATTTCTCTGCCAGATGTAAAAATTAAGGTATAGCCAGAGAATGTGATTAGTTAACAACAAATGGTAATTTTTAGGGCAAATATATACCTATTTTCCTATGTTTTTTACAGTCTTGTACCCTTAGTAAAATTAGGGAGTCTAAGCAATTTTTTTCTTCTCAGGTGCAAGATGTGGTGAAAATATATTTTTATCAAGCTTTCCAGTCTCCTGGGAAGATGTCATCCTTGCTTGGAAACTACAGAAAAAGAATTTTATTTATGGAGTAGGGGCCACCGAAGGAGATAATCATTATCTTGCTTATACTCAGGTATGAATTATAGCACTGTGACCTTTCACTGATTTTCAAACAGAATGGAATTCATCACCCAACATAAAACTCTGAGCAGAGTATGCTATTCATTAATCTTTGTTGAATGAATATTGAATATTTGAATCTAAGGTATTTCTCTTTTCTATCCTAACCCACTCCAAAATGGATGATTCTAAAAAGCCAATGTTTCTTTGTGATCTGAGTGGTGATATATTTAAGAAAGATGTTGAAAAGACCCAAATCATTCTGAGGCAAAACTAAGTAGGGAAAGCTTGTATTTGATGTTCTTTTACCTCTTTTTCAGGACTTAAAGAAGGTTATCTTTGGTTATCTTTCATCGACCAGAAACCAGTCTTTGATATTTAATATTAACCTTCATTAGACAGCTTTCTTAACTGCTCAGAATGATCTTCATGGGTCTGCTGATTTTAACATTCTCCATAGAATAATAGGCAGTGATGCTGATATGAGTGCTGCAGAGGTGCTTCAGCATATTAAATTAATCAGAAGGGTTATTTTGAGTGAATTACTTCATTAAAAAGATTCCCTATGAAGAACTTATGAAAATCATTAACTTTGGAATGAGAGGACCTGAGTTCAAATCCTACCTCTGAAACTTAACACCTCTCTGATCTTGAAAATATCATTTAGCTTCCCAGGACTTCTTGTATTCTCATTTGAAAGATGAAAGATATTGGGCTAAATGACCTTGGAGATCATATCCAGTTCTAGATTAATGATCTTAATGATCCTTTGACTTGGGAATTGTAAACTGCTTGAGGGCAGATAATGTCTTTTGCCTCTTGCTGAATTTCCTAGTGCTTGGCACAGTACTGGCACATAATGGGTACCTAATAAATGTTTATTGCTTTATTGATCAAATGAAAGACATTAAGAAGATTGCATTGATAGAGGAGGTATGAAATGGCTACCTTTATAATGTCCTTTAAATATCTAAAAATCTAAGTGTGGCCTAACAAAATGGATAAAGAACTAGTTACAGACCTGGGTTTTTGTCCTGCCTCAGATATAATCTGTGTTTATAATTCTGACCAAATCACTTAATGTCTCAATATTCTAGATCTTTCTTCAAAATTCTAAGTTTCAAAGAAAACATTTACCTGCCTTGATAGAGGGAATTCCATTAAGTGTGTTAATACTAATTTTCTTAGGCTAAAAATGAAATAACAAAAAGTCTTATCTATGAAGTTTTATTCTCTAGGATCTTACCAAAATCATGGGTGGGTGATAATAAAAATATCAACCCTGATAAAAAAATTGGGGTGGGGGAATTTTTATATGAAAAGGACAAAGAATCATAAACTGAGTTAGGCAACAAATGAGATTTTATAGAGATGACATGGTTCTACCTTATGATCCTCTCATAAGTTATAATATTTGCTTCAAATTCTTATTGACAAAACACTTAGGCTAGAGAGGGAATGTTTACAAACAAACATAGGATTTCTCTCCTCATTAAAGATATTTTTTATGTGACTTGTTGACCCAAGTAAAGGTGCAATTACAAACCTGATAAGGTAGTACTGTGACCTTTGTCAAGTCAAGTCAACATCAGACACAAAAAACAGGTCTTGACATTACAGATTGACATTTTGACACAGAGAGATAACATTCAGATTTATAACTCTTAGTAGGGAGCTGAGAAACCAATTTTTTTATTAGAAGTATAGAATAAGACTTAGACATTTTCCCACTTTGATCAAAGATGCACTCTAGTGTGGCAATTAGGTGGTACAATGCATACAATACTGGCCCTGGAGTCAGGAGGATCTGAGTTCAAATCCAACCTCAGTTACTCAGCTTGTGACCTTGGACAAGTCACTTAACCCCATTGCCTTACAAAAATAAAAAAAAGAGATACCCTCTAGTGTCATTTGTAGATCAATTAGATAAAGATTAAGGGAGATGATGGGAATATTGGAGGGGAAAATGAAATATATTTGGGATCTTAAAAGAAATATGTAAAGTTTATAATAGTACATAAAAGTGGGTGATACAATTACAATGTCAAAAAGGCCAAATTATAGAGATAAAAAGGAGACAGTCCCCTTTTATTTTTATAGACCATAAAGATAAGAAGCATAAAACAGCAAAGAAATATTCAATTCCATTTATTCTGGAGATAACTAAAGCAGTGCCGTGGCTTCAGATACTGCTCCAGAGGTTCCCTTGAATCCAAGATAGTGATTCAACACAGTATAGATATTTTCCTTTCTGATAAAAAAATTCTCAAAATAACATTTTAGCATCAAAACCTATAATTTTCATTATTAGAAAAATGAAATTCTGGAAATTATTCAATCACATTTTGACTTGCCTATTATATTGATTGATACACACAGAAAATTCAGCCACAAATAGAGATTAACCTAGTTTTGTTTTTGACTTAATTTAATTTATTTTACTTATTCACACCCCCATTTGGAGGATACTATTTCAGTTAACAAAATAAATTTCCATAAGGGTTCCACTATAAAAGTGAATTAATTAAAGATTGTCAAGTTAACTTGAGCTTATAACATATACATTTGATAGTCAAATTAGAAAAGAGAGTATCCAGTAAGTGATTTATAAATAAAACAATTTTAAACTTTTATTGATTTAAAAATGAATAAAATGGACTACAGCAACATATGGCTGACAAGAAATGCAAATGCTATATGTTAACCTAGCTATTAGAAATTAGATAAACGTAGGCAAAATGCCTCAAATTTCTATACTTGATTTAAATACTAACATCTGACTTGATTATAACAAATTGCCACAAAAACCAGGGACATCAGAAAAGGAAAATTTATTTCTGTGTTTAGGTGTCCATTTTTATGCAGGTCATGCAGGCCAAATGCCGTGTCAGACTTTAAATCTCAGTTTAAAAGAGTCCAACCTCAGTTTATATTGAAAAACTACCCTTTCATATCTTATCCCAATGAACCTATCACTGCAGTGTTCAACCCCATTTCCATTTCTATTTTCTATAGACCATTGGCCATCCACATTTCTTTGATACCTGGATTATAGACTCAAGATAGAAAGTCAAATTCCAGTCCCATGAGTCCTTGAAAACAAAGATTTAGCTCTAAAAATTGTAATCTAAAGGATATAATGCCACAAAGGAACTATAATTTTGCAGTACTAACAACAAGAAAAGTATCATAATAAATCACAAAAGTTTATCATGTTGCACAGGCAATTTTGCAATAAAAGATTTGGAATAATAAATACAATAATCTTAAACTGCATATAGAAACA
Source organism: Macrotis lagotis (assembly GCF_037893015.1). Lineage (NCBI taxonomy): Eukaryota > Metazoa > Chordata > Mammalia > Peramelemorphia > Peramelidae > Macrotis > Macrotis lagotis. The sequence goes on along the minus strand of NC_133662.1, from coordinate 30,742,512 downwards.
AATTTTATAAAAACAATTTTCTCTATTAGAATGCTCACTTATCCATGTTCAAATAAATATGATCAGCATGCCACTGCCTACAAAATGCTTTTTTGTTATTTTTTCCTTTTTTCCAACTGATATATTATTTTATTTTTTCTATTACATGTTATGAAAGTTTTGTAACATTCATTTACAAGCATATGCATATTTATAATTTAAATAATTTTCATCTACCCCATCCCCTCAATAGTGAACAATCTGGTGAACATTGTGCATAAACATGTTTACAGATTAGTCATTTTATGTATCAGGAATTAAGATTAAGGGAAAAGAAAGTAAGTCATGAGATAGGAAAGAAAAACATAAGACATTTGTAAAAAATGAACATGGTGTTCATTCAGATTCTTTAGGTTTTTCTTTGCTTTATTTTTCTTCCTCTGGATGAGGATAGCACTGTCCATAACAGGTCCTCCCAAGGTTGTTGTAGATCTCTGAGCTCCTGAGAGGAATTGCATCTATCAAGGTTGATTAACTCACAATCTTGTTTTTTTAAGTCATATTTTTATTTATATATATGTAAAAATATTTGTCTGGCATATATCCAATGCATTCCTCTGCCCTAGTTTTGAAGAGGAACAAGCATTTTCTTTTTCTCTTTGGAAGTAAAAAGCAGTTTGAGCAATGAATATTCCGAGAATATCTCTACTCTGAGAAGTTTTCCTTTGGAGAACTTATGAGTATTAATAAATTCAAAACAAAATTCTGAGTAAATTAAGAATTTTTGAGCCTATTTACTTTTTTAGAAAGATTTTATTTAATTTTGAGTTGTACAGTTTTTTCCCCCATTCTTGCTTCCCTTTCCCCACACCCCACCCCCACAGAAGGCATTCTGTTAGTCTTTACTTTTTTTTCCATGGTATACATTGATCTCAGCTGAATGAACTCACAATCTTGTCAATGTGTGCAATGTTCTTTTGGCTCTGCTCTCTTCACTCAGTTCCTGTAATTTATTCCATGCTTCTCTAGAGTCTGCCTATTCATGTTTTCTTATAGAACAATAGTACCCCATAACATTCATATATCATAATTTGTTCAGTCATTCCCCAATTGAAGGGAATGTCCTCAATTTCCAATTCTTGGCCACTACAAAAAAAAAGAACTATTATTAATATTTTGGAACATGTGGGACTTTTCCCATTTTTTATAATTTCTTCTGGATAGAGGACTGGTATTGGCCTATTGCTTTGGGGGCATAGATAGTTCCATATTGTTACCCAGAATGTTTGGATAAATTCACAATTCCACCAACAGTGCATTAATGTTCCAGTCCTTCCACAATCTCTCCAACATCTATCATTTTCTCTTTTTGTCATCTTAGCCAATCTCATAGGTGTGAAGTGGTACCTCATAATTGTTTCAATTTGCATTTCTGTAATCAGAAACAATTTGGTACATTTTCTATATGATTATATAATTTCTTCATTTGAAAACTACCTTTTCATATACTTTATCAATAAAGGGGAATGACTTGTAACCTTTTAAATTTCATTCAATTCTCCAAATATTTTAGAAGTGAGACCTTTATCCAAACCCCCAGCTGTCAAAACTATTTGCCAGCTTCCAGTTTTTCTTCTAATTTTGGTAGGATTGGTTTTATTGGTGCAAAACCTGTTAAATTTAATGTAGTCAAAATCATCAATTTTGCAGTTTCTCCCCCTTTCCATAGATTTAACAGAGTATTTCTTGATCTGTTAATTAGTCTAGATATAAATCCTGTACCTATTTTCTTTATTTTTGGTATATGGCATGAGATGTGGGTCTATGCCTAGTTTTTGTCATATTATTTTCCAATTTTCCCAACAATTTTTGTCAAATAATGAGTTCTTATCTCAATGTCTGGGTTTGTCAAGCAGTAGATTACTAGAGTCATTTAATAATGTTTCTTTCAAATGTATTCTAATTCACTGATCCATTACTCAATTTCTTAACCAGTACCAGGCAAATTGATGACTGCTGCTTTAAAGTATAGTTTTAGATCTGGTAGAGCAAGCAAAACCACTTTCCTTTACATTTTTTCCATCAGTTCCCTCTTGACCTTTTGTTGCTCCATATGAATTTTCTTACTATTTTTTCTAGTTTGATAAAATGGTTATTTGGTAGTTTGATAGGTATGGGACTGAATAAATAATTTAATTTTAATGGAATTGTAATTTTATTATGATAACTCAACCTAGCCATAAGCAATTGACATTTTTCCAGTTGTTTAGATCTAACTTTATTTATGTGAAAAGTGCTTTGTAATTGTGTTCATACTGTTTTCTGGGTTTAACTTGGGAGGTAGATTCTCAAGTAGTTAATGTTGTCTGCAGTTACTCTAAATGGAATTTTTCTATCTCTTGGACTCTTAGATTTTGCTGTTTATCTATAGAAATTCTTATAATTTATGTGGGTTTATTTTATATCCTGATTGCTGAATTTGTTAAATATTTCAAGTGATTTTCTCAGGTTCTCTAAGTATACCATCATATCATCTGCAAACGAGTGAAAGTTTTGGTCCCTCATTACCAATTCTAATTCCTTGAATTTCTTTTTCCATTTCTTATTGCTAAAGTTAACATTTCTAATTTTATATTGCATAGTTAAGGTGATAATGGGCATCCTTATTGATCTTATTGGAAATGCCCCCAGTATATCCCTATCACATATTTGTTGATGGTTTATATAGATACTGTTCATAATTTTTAATTCCATTAATTCCTTTACTCTCTAGTGTTTTTAATTGCAATGGATGTGCTATTTTTCAAAGGTATTTTCAGCATCTATTGAAAAAATCATGTTTTCTGTTGGGGTTTTTTTAATGATATGTTCAATTATGTTGAGTATTTTCCTATTATTGAACCATCCCTGCCTACCTGATATAAATCCTATCAGATCATGGTGTATTATCCTAGTAATAACTTCTTGTAATCTCTACTAAAATTGTATTTAAGATTTTTGCATCAATGTTCATTAGGGAGATTGAGCTATAATTTTCTTTCTGGTTTAGGAAAAAATACCATATTTATGTCATAAAAGGAATTTGGCAGAACTTCTATTTTTTAAAATACTTTATGTGGAATTGGAATGAATTGTTTCTTAAATCTTTGGTAGTATTCATTTGCAAATCCATCTGGATTTGGAGACTTCTTATGGAGTTTATTGATGGTTTCTTCAATATATTTTTTCTGAAATGGGATTATCCAAATATTTTATTTCCTATAGTTAATATGGGCAGTTTGTATTTTTGTAAATATTCATTCATTTGATTCAAGTTATCAAATTTACTGGCATACAGTTGGGCAAAAGATGTCTGAATTGTCTCTTTAATTTCCTCCTCATTGGTTGTGAGTTCACTCTTTTCATTTTTGATACTGATAATTTAGGGTTTTTTCCTTTTTTAATCAAATTAATCAAAGGTTTATCTATTTTAGTGACTTTTTCATAAATACAACTCTTAGTTTTATTTATTAGGTCAAGGGTTTCCTTGCTTTCAATTTTATTCATCTCTACCTTGATTTCCAAAATTTCTAATTTGGTGTTTAATTGAGGATTTTAAAATTTGTTCTTTTTCCAGTTTTTTTTTAATTTGCATACCTAATTCATTGATCTACTCTTTCACTTTTTTTATATAAGTTTTTAGAGATAAAATTTCCCCTAAAAATTGATTTGGTTGTGTCCCATAAATTCTGATATGATGTCTCATTGTTATTATTTTCTTGGAAGAAATTATTATTTCTATTATGTGCAGTTTGATCCTCTCATTTTTTAAAGTTAAGTTATTTAGTTTCAAATTAATTTTTGGTTTATCTTTCTATGGTCCTTTATTACATGTAATTTTTATTGCATCATTATTTGAAAAGTATGCATTTATCATTTCTACCTTCCTACATTTGATTGTAAGGTTTATATGCTCTAGTATATAATTAATTCTGGTATAGGAGCCATGTACTGCAGAGAAAAAAATATATTCTTTTCTATTCCCCATTCAGTTTTTTCTAGAGGCTTATCACATCTTAATTTTCCTAAGAGTTTATTCATTTTCTTATCATCCTTCTTGTTTATTATCTGATTAGATTTATCTACTTCTGTGAGAGGGTAGTTGAGGCTCCCCCTTATTAAAATTATGCTATGTCTGTTTCATTGTAATTCATTCAGCTTCTCCTCTAAGAATTTGGATGCTATATCACCTGGTGCATATAGGTTTTATAATGATAAAACTTCATTGTCTATGGTGTCTTTTAATAAGGTATAGCTTACTTCTTTATTCCTTTTAATGAAATCTATTTTTACTTTTGCATTGTCTGAGATCAGGATCACTACCCTTGATTTTTTGCCTTGACTAAAGACTAAAATATTTTGTTCCAGCCTTTTACTTTTACCTTGTGTGTATCTCTCTGCTTCAAATGAGTTTCTTACAAAAACATATTGTAGGATTTGTTTTTTAATCCATTCTGCTATTCACTTCCATTTTATGGGAGAGTTCATAGCATTCTCAGTTAAGATTGCAAATTCTTTATTTCCTTCTATGTTTCCTTTCCATGACTGTACTGGTCTCTTTCCTTTACTTTTATTCCTCCTCATCAATGTTTTGCTCCCTTTACCCTTTAACTTTTCTTTTAAATTGTGACTTTCAGTTTACTTTCATTTATATCTTTACCTTCCCTTTTATCAGTCCCTTCCTCCTTTTCTTTCCCTCTTCCCCCTACTTCCCTATAGAATGGCTGAGATTTTTAAATCCAATAGGGAATTTATCTTATTCCCACTAAGGGTCAAATCTATTGAATAGGATTTACTCAGTGTTCATACTACCTTCTTTTCCTCTTCTATAGTAGGTCTTTGAGCCTCTTCATCTAGTGTTATTTTTCCACTAATGCTTAGCTTTCTCCTTCTTTTTATGTTTTTATTCTTTTCAAGGTACTATCAATACATGTAAAGTCAATCATAGGTTGATTAACTGAATGACTTATAAGCTCAAAGTTCTATCATTCAAAGTACAAGCAATCAAAGGTAGATTGATTGATTGCTTGATTGATTGAGAAGCAGTGTTACCTCATAATCATTAAGTAACCTTCCCTCTCCTGTCCCACTAGAAATACACTTCTCAAGAGTCATTAATAGCATCAAATTATAATCATTTTATACCTTATCTCTTTTATAAGTACCCTCCATGAATTCACAATTCTCTTGAGCGAAAGCATCATTTCATAAGCCATTTGTACCACCACCTCGAAGCATACTCTCTCCTATACCTCTCCTCCCTCTCGCCTTAGCTCCCCAATCATGGAACTTAACCCCTCCTTACCTAACATATGAATTAAAATAAGAACATTTCCTAATTTCTTTATGTCCAATCCTTTTAAGTAGTTTCCCACCCACCTCTGCCTATGATACTACAAACCTCTATGTATCTAATAAAGTAAAGTCACTTCTGAATTAATTAATTATAGAGTACTGGAACACTAAGTACTAGAACACTCTGAAGATCTCTCTTAAGAACTTTATAATTTATTTTAAGGTATTGGGGACATTGGCACAGGACTACCCAGCATAGGATGTCCTCATCAGAGAAAGTGCTGTATTAACAAAAAATGAGACACATAAGTTTAGAGTAAGCACCCTAGTTTTTCACCTGGACTATTTGTGCATGACCTGTGGTAGAGCATTCTTAGCTTATCTTGGTTTGATCAGCCATAGTCAGACATCCTGTAATTTGTCAAAATCATAGTGACATCATTTTGGTCTTCTTTAATAGAAGAACAAGAACTAATCATACCCATATCCTCTAAGGACTATTTCTTCAAATATATTTAATCTTTCAATTATCCTAAGAGAAATACAATTCTCAAAAGTTAAAAGTGATTATCTTCCCTTGTAGAGTTGTGTACAATTTAATGTTCTTGACTAACATTTATTTTGTTTTGTTATTCCCATTTACATTTTCTTTTAATTGTATCTCTCCTTTTTAAAAAAATTTTATTTATGTAAGGCAATGGGGTTAAGTGACTTGCCCAAGGGTCACACAGTTAGGCAATCATTAAGTGTCTGAGGCTGGATTTGAACTCAGGTACTCCTGACTCCAGAGCTGGTGCTCTATCCTCTGTACAATCTAGCTCCCCCTCAATGTATTCCTTGAATCTTATATTTGAAACAAGAATTTTCTGTTCAATTCTGGTCTTTTGATCAGGAAATTTTGAAAGTCCTCTATTTTGTTGAACATTCATCTTTTCTCCTGACAGAATATGCTGAATTTTTCAGGGTAGTAAATTCTTGGTTGTAATCCAAGGTCTCTTGTCCTACAAAATTCCATATTTCAAGCCCTCTGATCCTTCAATATTGAAGCTAATAAGTCTTGTGTAAGTCTTATTGTGCTTCCTTTGTATTTAAAGTGTGTCTTTTTGACTGCTTGAAGTACTTTTATCTTTATTTGAGAATTCTGAAATTTGACTATGAAATTCCCTGGAGTTTTTAATCTTAGGTTTTTAACCTTTCTGGAGGAGTTACATGCCTATTTTGTCTTCTTGATCTAGCAGATTTGAAGTGTTTTTCTTGATAATTTCCTGAAATATCTTTTCCAGGCTATTTTTTTAATCTAGATTTTCTAGTAGAGCAATAATTCATAAATTATCTCTCTTGGATCTATTTTCCAGATTATTTGTTTTTCCTACTGGTCCTTTATGCTTTCTTCAATTTCTTCAGTCTTTTTACTTTGTTGCTGTAATCTTGGTATCTTATAGATTCATTGGATTGTATTTGTCCACTTCCAATTTTAGGGTTTTATTTTCTTCAGTTAGCTTTTGTTTCCACTTTATCAGTTGGTTGATTTGAGTTTCAGATGAGTTTCATTCTCTTTCCAGCTGATCAATTTGAAGTTTAGGTGAGTTGCATTCCTTTTCCAGTGGGTTGATTTGAGTTTTAAATGAGTTGCATAACTTTTTCAGTTGGTATCTTTGAATTTTAGATGAGTTGCATTCCTTTTCCAGTTATTTGATTTTTTTTTGAAGAGTTAGATTTAGAGAGAGAGTCTGAGTTGAGGGATACAAGGAAGAAAACCTCAAATGTAATACAAAAAAAGGAAAGAGAGAGAGATGAAGAGGGAGAGAGTGAGAACTGTACAGCCAGGTTGTCAAAGCAAAGTTGAAAGGATCATTTTAAAATAGGAAAACTAAGACTGTTCATGAAATTACTGTGATTCCACATAAATTAATATTTGTCTTTCATTCTCAAAGAAGATGACAATTTTAAGGAAGTGATGCCTTGGCAAGCACATGAATTTCATTTGAGTGGAGGGGTGTTGTGCTAAGTCACCAGCCTCACTTTCCTCTCCAGAGCCATCTGGATCCAGTGGCCAAATGTGAATCAGGATGACTGGAGAGATGGCCCTGGATGCCAGGCTATTAGGGTTAAGTTACTTGTCCAAGTTCATACAACTAATAAGTGTCAGTGTCAAGTCCTCCTAATTCCAAGGCCAGTGCTCCAAGGCCACTGTACCATGTGGTTTTCTTCAAAAATGAAGGACAAACATTTTTAGGTATTGTTCTCAATGGAGCTCTTGAGGGATTTTGTTGAGTCCTAAAGCTTCCTTCCCATGTAAAAGTAAATTATTGACTACTGGAATGAATAAGTGGGGAAAAAAATGTGCTACATAAATCTACTGCAGTGAACACAGCTGCAGAAAGAGAAATGAGAGATAGAAGGGAGTGGGGGTTGGATACCATAAGAAATCAAGGTAGGATATGGCATTAATAGTATATAAATCAGGATGGCTAGGTGGTACAGTAGATAGAGCACTGACCCTAGAGTCAGGAGTGCCTGAGTTTAAATTCTGCCTCAGTCACTTAATAATTACCTAGCTGTGTGGCCTTGGCAAGCCACTTAACCCCATTGCCTTGCAAAAAAAAAAAAGAAAAGAAAATGTGCAAATCATGTACAAGTCTCCAATCATTATTGCCAGCCTTCCTCAACAGAGTCAGATTTGGGATCTTATCTGGGGATGTAGTAACCTCATTGGAGCAAGAGAATGAGAAGGAAAAGTAGATTAAATGCAAGAAGAAGAAGACAGGACAATTGAATAAAAAGGAGAGTAGGAAGAGGAGATTGAATGGATATGAATGAGTGGAAATAGTATAAGAATTGGTGTGAGATTGAATAGAATAGACAAGAATATAAGGAGGGGATAAGACAGGAACATAAGAAGAAATTGAGGAACAAATAGAAGATATAATAGAGAGATTAAATTGGAGCAATAAGAAGGGGGAATAAGAAGAAAAGGAAAGGGAAGAATTAGGAGAACAAAGAGAAGAGGAAATGGAGGGATTAATATTGAGAAATAAGAAGATAAAGCAAAAGTGGAAGGGGAAAAAAATTTAGAGGACAAACAAAAAAAGGTCACAGAGAGATTAATGTTTGAGAGATAAGAAGGAAAAGAACCAGAAGAGTAAGGAGGGAAAACAAAGAGAAGAGGGAATACTACTTGAATGAGGATAAAGGGAAATAGAAGGAGGAAAAAGAGGGATTGGAACAAAGAGAAGGAAAGGGGGAAGCAGAAGAACAAGAAGGTAGAGGAAATTGAATGAGAGTGAGGAGAAGGAGAAGGAGACAGAGACAGCATTCATATTTATGACTCTTAGTTGAAGGCTGAGAAAACAAATTTTTTTATTAGAAATATAGAATAAGACTTAGACAGCTGTCATTTGCCTGTATCAGTGAAATTACAGGTTCAATCTATATCCCTAAAGATTGGGAAAAGTTAAAAATGAAAGCTACCAGGATATTAAGAGGCACAATCTTGAAACCAAAAGAGACAATCAAATGAGGGATTATCAGGATATGTTTAATTTCAACCACAAACATTTATTAAGCACCTACTGTGTATAAGATACTATTTAGCTACATTTTGAGGATATAGAGATAACTAGGTCCCAGGTCTTATTCTCTGATTATTTACATAAATGAAAGGTGATGAGGAGGAAAGGACAAGGACAAAAGTAACCTTTATATATGAGAAATAATGAAAATGAGAGTTCTAGGCAAAGTGCTGAAAGAAATAAGAAGTCAGTAATTACTTTTATATGGTATGGGAAGAAGGTAGGAGATTGAGGAAAAGGGGAAGATTGTAGAGAGGAAAGGGATAGGAAAACATATACATAAATAGGAGTCATTTAAGCAACTAGAATAAAGTTCAACCTGCTAAATAGCATGAACAATATGGATTGTGAACAATTTATCTTTTTTTAATCTATAGATGATCTGGTATAAAAGTTATCAAATTGGATGTGCTGTTTCCTATTGCCCAAACAATGTAAACAAGTACGTTCACGTGTGCCAATACTGCCCAGCGTAAGTATGGTTCACTTACTATTGGTCGCTACTCATTAATGTTTATTGATATTACATTCCAAGATAACATCACACTACTCCAAAATATCTCTCCTTATTACAACAAAGCAAAATCTTATTATGAGGTGAAGAGAGAAATAATTCAAGAACTTTCAAACTTAGACATAGACAAGCTTCCAAAGGGCCAATCCTCGTAATGTCATTTATGATACCTAGACCTTAAAGTCTAAAATACATGTAACTCATTCTCTCTGTATATAGCAGACATAGGATGAAAACTGAGTAGGATCCAAGGTGAGTTAGTGCATAAATATTCTTTGAACAAAGTAACTTCAATTCTTATTTACTAATTTTTAAAAAAGAAGAAATTTAGTATACCAGATCTTAAACTATATTACAAGGCAGTAAATATTGAAACTATCTGATACTGTGTAATAAATAGAAAGGTAGATCACTAGAATTGAGTTCATATATACTTTACAACAGCAAACAAACATAGTAGTCTTGTTTTTGTCATGTGTAAAGTCACCTAATTTATCTAAATCTATTTCCTAATCTATAGAATGAAGGTGGTAGCAATATATTCATACAATATCACCTAAAATTTATGTGAAAATCAAATAAGATATGTATTTCAAATTTTATACAAACACAATTCATACCTTTTGTCATATTTTCTCATATTTGTCTGCTTTGAGCCATATTTCCTTGACACAGTCTCTTGTCTTATTTTTTTATTCAAAAGTGAATATTTTAAAACCTAACTATGATATGATAACTTTATTGTTTGAAATTTAGTCACAGTTCTGTATACAACATAGTTTTTTAGTGGGAATTCATCCTTTATGTGCTTTGGGTCTGGTGACATCTATGATAAATTTGCTTTTTAAAACCATGTCTTTTGCCATGCAGAGGGAATGTACTCAGAGCATTACCAACACCCTACAAGAAAGGTGTCAGATGTGCCGATTGCCCTTATTCTTGCCAAGATGGACTGTGCAGTAAGTGTATATTCTCTTTGATTCTTTCTTTACTATGTGATGTTTGTGTGTGTGTGTGTGTGTGTGTGTGTGTGTGTGTGTGTGTGACATAGACATAGACAGAGAGACAGAGAGAAACAGAGAAACAGAGAGACAGAGACAGGGTCCTTGTAACACAAAGTAGCCTTAAGGAATTTATAATGTATAACTAGGAGAGCCTGATGACATAACTTGGAGACGCCAGTTTAGATAGGATGAAAAAGCAGACAGATTCAATCATACAGAGTCAATACAGGGAAATTTTAACAATTTCAAAAGATTAACCATTTTAATAGTGTCTATTTGCTAAATACATTCCTTGTTTATAGGGCTTTGCTTGTAACAATACAGAAAAATGTGAAGGAGTACATTTGTCTCTTAATACAGAAAATGGGGGTGGGGAGAGGGAGAATTACAAAATTTCTCTCTACACAGAGTGCCCTTGCTTCAATCCAACAAATATTTATTGAACATTCTATGTGAAGGACCTTGTACATAAAAAATTTAAGTATATTCTGTTAAAATACATAGAAAGAGTCTGCTATAATGGATGGACTGCTGGCCACAGAATCAGAAAGACCCTGGATCAAGTTGATTTCTGATAAATTCTGTTTCTGTTACCTAGGCAATTTAGTTTGACCTCTCAGATCCCAAGTTAGTACTTTAAGACCATAAATTCCTGAAAGTTTCTCACCAGGAGTTCTCTATCTTAATGCTTAGAAGTTTTGTTTTTTTAATGTAGAGTACCTTTAGAAAGTCACTGAGGAAAGGATTTAATAACATTCTGACCCATAAATACCCTATGATTCTGTCTGACCACTGTTTCTATAGCATACGTTCCTGTAAAGAAGAATGAATAAGTTTTGTAGCAAGCCCTTCTGGTCCTATGTTCTCTGGCACTCAGTTCCATCTAGTATAGTGATTTTGTCAGGAAAAAAATCAGGCTAAGCTTTTTTTATATTTAGTTAATCCATCAGTCAGCAAACATTTGATCTGGTTAACCTCATTGTGCTGATTGACAAATTTTCAAGCATGTGTTAAACACCTACCATGTGCCTACCACTGTGTTAGTCTCTAGGGATACAAAAACAAAAACATGAAACAATCCCTACTCTCAATGAGTTTGTATTCTCCTGTGGGGACAACATTTATCTATATATAGGTATATACAGAATGTTCTACTTATACTTCAGAAATAGATACATTCCAAGAACTGCAGAATCATAAAACCTCAAAGGTAAAAGGTATCTCAGATACCATCTAGTCCAACCTAAACATGAAAAAGATTCCTAGTCCCCTTCACATCAAATGCAGTAAATGCCAATGTCTTTTTTTAACATTATAACAGTGATAGTGTTGTAAAAGTAAACATAGCCTCCCACCAAAAAAGAGAAATCTCAAGAAAAATAAAGTGGAAAAACAGTATATATTTCAATCCATATTCAGTCTCCATCAGCTCTGTCTTTGGCATAGATAGTACTCTTGATCATCATTCCTTCAGAGCTCTTTTGGGTCACAGCATTGCTTAGAAAAGGTAGAGCATTCATAGCTGATTATCCTGCAAGGCTGCTGTTCCTGCAAGACTGCTGTTCCCATTGCATCGGTTCATGTAAGTTTTCACTGGGAGCATCCTGTTTCATCATTTCCCATAATAGAATGCATTTCATCTCAATCACATACCACAGTTTCTAAAACCATCCCCCAAACAATAGGCATCCTCTCAATCTCCAGCTCCCTGACACCACAAAAGAGCAGCTGTAAATATCCCTCTACACAAAGGTTCTTTTCTTCCCATATTTCATCTCTCCTGGAATATAGACCTAGCAGTGGCACCACCTGGCCAAACAGTATGCATAGTTTTATAGTGATTTGGGTATAGTTCTTTTTTTTCAAGGCAATGGGGTTAAGTGGCTTGCCCAAGGCCACACAGCTAGGTAAATATTAAGTGTCTGAGGCTGGATTTGAACTCAGGTACTCCTGACTTCAAGGCTAGTGCTCTATCCACTGCATTACCTAGCTGCGCCTATAGTTCTAAATTGTCTACAGAATCGTTGAATCCTTTCACAACTCTTTGGAAAGTGCATCAATATCTCAATTTCCCTATATCTTTTCTAAACTTTGTCATTTTCTCCTTTTGTCCTAATAGCCAATCCAACATATAAAAAGAAGTAGTACAGAATTGTTCTGACCCACATTGCTCCTATCAATAGTGATTTAGGACAGTTTAAAAAATGACTTAAGTGGATTCCATTGATAACCTCAACTGAAAACTGTTCATATCTATTGATTATTTATCAATTGAGGAATGGTATTTATTTTTTGTGAATGTGGCTCAGTTCTCTACGTTTGAGAAATGAGGTCTTTATCAGAGAAACTTGTTTCAATATTTTTCCCACAGTTACTATTATTAACTATATTTCCTTCTATTCCCTTCTGCCCCATTTATTCTATTCTCTCTCTTCCTTCACCTTGTTCCTTCTCAAAAGTATTTTGCAGGTGGCAGCTAGGTGGCACAGTGGATAGAACATCAGCCCTGGAGTTCAGAGTACCTGAGATCCAATCTAGCCTCAGACACTTAATAATTACCTAGTTTTGTGGCCTTGGGCAAGTCACTTAACCCCATTGCCTTGCAAAAAACAAAAAAACAAAACAAAGCAAAAAGTATTTTGCATCTGACTACCCCCTCCCCCAATCTTCTCTCCTTTCTATAACCTACCCTCCCATCCCCTTTCTCATACCCCTTTGTTCTCCTAATTTCCTCTGGGGTAAAACAGATTTCTAATCCCAATTGATTATACTCTCTCTCTGAGTCAGTTCCAATGAGAGTAAGGCTCACTTATGCCCCATCACCTTCCCCTCTTCCACTAAAGTGCAAAAACTTTTTCTTGCTTTATGTGAAATACCTTACCCTATTTTACCTCTTCTTTCCATTTCTCCCAGTACATATCTCTCTCTCTCCCTTTAACTCCATATTTTAATAGAATACACATTCAAATGCAACTCCCACATGTATCTTGTGTATATATCATATATGTATATATATGCACATAACTATATATATATATATATATATATTCATATAAGTTATCAGTATCATGTTCCCATGAAAGAACATACGTAGTTCAACATCATTAAGTCCTCAATTATTTGTCTTTCCTATTTACCTTTTTTATGCTTCATTTGAGTCTAATATTTGAAGATCATATGTTCTGTTCAGCTCTCATTCTTTCATCAGGACAATTTGAAAATTCCCTTTTCTCATTGAATGTCCATCCTTTCCCCTGAAGGAGTATGGTCAGTTTTGTTAAAGAGTTGTTTCTTGGTTGTAATTTAAGCTCTTTTGCCTTCCAGAATGTCATATACTAAGTCCTATGATCCTTTAATGTAGAAGCTGCTAAATCTTGTGTCATCCTGACTTTGGCTCCAGGGTATTTGAATTACTTCTTTCTGGTCACTTATAATACTTTCTCCTTGACTTGGGAGTTCTGAAATCTGGCAATAATATTCCTGGCATTTTTCACTTTTGGATCTTTTCACAAGGTGATTAGTAGATTCTTTCAACTTCTACTTTACCCTCTACTTGTAGAATATTAGGACAGTATGTTAATAATTTCTTGAAAAATGACTTCTAGGTTCATTTTTTGGTCATGATTATTTGGTAGTTCAATAATTTTTAAATTATCTTTCTGGGATCTGATTTCCAGGTCGGTTTTTCCAATGTCATTTTCCAGTGAGGTATTTCAGATTTTCTTCTAGTTTTTTATTCTTTTGGTTTTGTTTTATTGGTTCTTGATTTTCATTTATTTTCTTCAGTGAAAGGTTGTATCTCCTTTTCCATTTAACCAATTCTGCTTTTTAAAGGTATTCTTCTCCTCTTTGGTCTTTTGGACCAGTTTTTCCATTTGGCACAGTCTAGTTTCTAAAATGTTATTTTGTTCAGTATTTTTTGTATCTCACCAAACTGCTCAATAGCTTTTCATGATTTTCCCATATTATTCCACTTTCTCTTCCCAATTTTTCTTCTACCTCATCTACTAGATTTTCAAAATATTTTTGAGCTCTTCTATGACCTGAGATCAATTCATATGTTTCTTGGAGGTTCTGGATGTAGAAGCTCTGGCTTTGTTATCTTCTTCTGAGTGTAGATTTTGATTTTCCATATGACCAACCATATGGCCAACATAATTTTCTATAGATATAGTTTTTTTTCCTGGTATTTTCTCATTTTCCCAACCTATGACTTGATTTTTTAATTCTATTTTAAGGTAAAGCTCTGTTTCCAGGGTGGAGGACACATTGTCTAAAATGTTAAGGGTTTTTGCAAATGTTTTCAGAGACACTCCCAGGACCCTGCAAGTTTTTTATTCTTCTAAGGTCTTATGAGAGGCTATGATACTTTCTTGACCTGTATTCTGGTCCTGGGTGACCACAAACATTCCCCCCCTGCCCTGAAACAGAGAGAAGAAGGTAGTTAGGTCTGTTGTGCTTTTCCTCCTTTTCTTAAGACTGGGGGCTCCAGACTGCAAGGCAAATCTGATTATGGGCAAAGAAACAGAGTGCCTTTGTGATAGCAAAAAGACCCCTGCAATCTCCTTCTGACCCCTTACTGCCTGTGGTTGAGTGCACTGGGAACAGCTGCCTGGTAGTTTCCAAACTCTGATCCTGCTTCTGCTTCTGCTGAGGTCTGGTCTACACTACTAGGATCTAGGGTGGGCTGTGCTCCACTCCCCACCCCAGAGCACCAAAGTTTTCTGTTGACTTTCCAAGTTTTCCTTGGCAATTCCTAAGCTGGGAAGTCCAGAAACTGTCACTACTGCCACTGACCCAGATGCCGCGAAGTCTGTTCCTATATGGTTGGAACTGATTCACTCCATTTTGACGTGAACTACACTACAGGTCATTCCCAATCTGTGCAAAAAGGACTTTCCAGTCAATCTTCTAAGTTGCCTTGGACTGGAAAATTGTTTGCCTCAGTTTTTTTGTGTGTGTTCTGCTACTCTAGAATTTGATTAGAGTAATTATTTAAAGGTATTTTCAGTGGTTTAGGGGAGAGCTTGGGCAAGACCCTGCTTTTACTCTGGCATCTTGTCTCTACCTTCTGAAACTCATTGTTTTGAAGACAATCTATTCCACTTTTGGAGAGTTCTCATTAGTAGGAAGTATGGAGATATTAACATGTTAACTCATTTGACAATCTTAACAACCCTGTAAGATAGGTGTCTTTGTTTACCTTATTTTATATATAAAGTTAGGGAAATTTCAACAAACCAAGGTTAAGTGATTTGCTCAAGGTCATATAACTCATTATGAGGCTGGATTTGAATTCAGGTCTTCTAGACTCAACTAGTAGCACTTACCTTCCTCTAGAAGATCAAGGTCTTCTCCATATGATAGCCTTTCAGCTAATTGAAGAGAGTAGCATATTCCCATTAAATCTTAACTTCTTTGGGTTAAACAATCTGAGTTCTTTCTACTGATCCTCATATGGCATGAGCTTAAATCCTTTCACAATTCCAATTGCCTTCTTCTGGGTGTTCTCCAGTTTACCAAAGTGTTTTTTTTTTTACCCAAAATATGATACATAGAACTAAACTCCTTATTCCAGATGTATCCTCAACCAGGATAGAATAGCTAAAAATTCTTTCCTTCTGGCATTAGATTTGTCAATTTAATGTGTGATTATATTAACATATTCTATATCACAATTTCTTTAACTACACTGAGCTCACAATTTTCCAAGATCTTTTTATTAGGAAAAAAAAGTACTGTTTGGGTATGTCTCCTGATTTTATAACAATTTCTGAACCAGGGCATATAGGTAGTGCAGTGGATAGAAGTTTGATCCTGGAGCCAAGAGGACCGAAGTTCAAATCTGACCCTAGATATTTAATGATTACCTGGCTATGTGACCTTGGGCAAGTCACTTAACTCCACTGCCTTGTAGAAATAAAAAAAAATTTAAAAACTTCTGAACATAATTGTAAAAACTATATATATTTAATATATTAATCATTATTAAATTTAATTCTTTTACATTCAGCAAGTATTCTAGCAAGTATTCTTGCTAGAAAAGATTTTCTTTTCAAATCTTTTATTCAATGATTTATCTATCCCTTCCAATTTTGTGACATCTTTATATCTGGTTAACCCATCACCTATGTCTCCATCCAAGTAATTAATAAACAAAATTAGACAGCAAAAAGCTAAGCAAAGATTTCTGAAGTTCTCCCCAGATACCTCTCTCCAAGTTTACATAGGTAAGAAAAATAGGGGAAGGGGATAAGAGGAACTCTCTGGCTTCCTTCAAATCCCAGATGACATCTTTTTCAAGAAGTTTTTTCTAACTCCACCCTTAAGTGCCTTTCCTCTGCTGATCATTACAAGCCATTTCATATCATAGAATTTATATATACATGTATTATATAGATATGGGTATAGATTTATATAACAAAATGCATCATATATAGATAGAGATAAACCTTGTTTGCACATAGTTGTTTTCATGATATCTCCTCCATAATGATAAGCTGGTTTCAGATAGAAACAGTCTTGATTTTTATCTGTATCCCAGGGCTTGGCATAATGCCTGGAGCATGATAGTTTTTTTAAAAATATAATATAATTTATTTTATTTTTAATATAATATAATTTATTTTATTTTTCCTCCAATTACATGAAAAGGTATTTTTTCAACATTCATTCTTTTGAAAGCTTTTGAGTTCCACATTTTTCTACTACCCTCTCTTCCCTCCACCCTCACTATAGCAGTGAGCAGTCTGATATAGGTTGTGGAAATATGATCATGTTTAACATATTTCTATATTAGTCATGTTGCAAAAAAGAAATTAGAACTAAGAGGGGGAAAAACATGAGAAAGAAAGAAAACATTAAAAAAAATTTAACTTCTCTTTCCTGTGACCAAGGTTGCCTTAAAGATACTTTGGGGGGCAGAGCTAAGACAGGGGCATGAGAACCACCTTTTCTAGAATCTCTCTCCAAAATGTTACAAAAACCTTAAAATGATAGCTCTAACTAAATTTTTGTGAGGCCAAACCCACAAAAAGATCCATTGAGGCAATTTCCTAGCCCAAGGTAACCTGGAAAATAGTGGGGAAGGCTCTATTCCACAGGGTTGGAAGGAGCAGCAGCCCAGCCAGGAATATCTCCCTGGAGCAAAGGAGCCCCAGTCTTCCAGGAACAGCTGCTGGGTGCCTGGGTCTCAGGGAGTACCAGCTCCCTGCACCAGAAGCAGTTTCCTGACCAGCAACCCAGGGAGCACCAAGCACAACTTGAAAGATCAGTGAAAGAAACCTCTGCCAGTGTAAGCACGAAGGCCAGGCCAGGGTGGCCATCAGTCCAGCCCAGATCCCAGAATAGAGAAGCACATGCACAGAGCTTCCCAGCAGGGAGCCTCCCAGCAGCTACTATCAGAGCACTCAGGCCACAGAAGGTAAGGCAGTGGGGCGAGACTTTCAAGGACTCTCTTCTGGCCCTGGGACAGGACTGTGGGATTTTGACCATATTCAGACCCTGATTGCAGTCTGGGCCCCCATTGTCATAGAGTAGGGACCCTCCTCACAGCTCCAGGGCAGAGGGGTGCTCTTGTGGTCACCCACAGACCAAAGCATGGCAGGAGAACAGTCAGAACCTCTCATAAGATCTTTAAGGAACTGAGGTCCTTGTGGGGGGGGTGTCCTAATAACACTCAAAAGCTCAGGAAGTACCCCAAAACCAGGGCACAGGCTGGGGAAATGAGTAAACATAAAAAAGGGACCTGACCATAGACAATTACTTTGGTCCCATGAAGGACCAAAATGCACACTTACAGGATGAAAAAGTCCAAACTTCTCCATTTAAATCCTCCAAGAAATATAGTAATTGATCTCAGGCTATTTTAGAGCTCAAAAAAAGATTTTGAAAATCTAGTAAGGGAGGTAGAATAAAAGATTGGAAAAAGAAATGAGAGCGATGCAGGACAAATATGAAAACCAAGTCAGTGGTTTAGTCAAGGAAATCCAAAAAAATGCTGAAGAAAATAACATAGTAAAAACTAGTTTAGGTCAAATTGAAAAGAACAGTTCAAAAAAGTTAACGAGGAGAAAAATACCTTAAATGGCAGAATTGGCCAGATGGAAAAGGAGATTAGAAAGCTCTCTGAAGAAAACAAATCCTTCAAATGTAGAATAGAGCTAAAGGAACCTGATGACTTTGCAGGGAATCAAGAAATAATAAAACAACATCAAAAGAATGAAAAACTAGAACAAAATATGAAATATCTCATTGAAAAAACAATGGATCTGGAAAACAGAAGGGATAGTTTAAACAGGAGAGATAATTTAAAAATTATTGGGCTACCTGAAATTCATGATCAGGAAAAGAACCTTGACTTCATTTTAAAGAATTTCTATAGGAAAATTGCCCTGATATCCTAGAAGCAAAGAGTAAAATAGAAATTGAGAGAATCTACCAATCTCCTACTGAAACAGATCCAAAAAGAACCTAACCCCCAGGAATATTATAGCCAAGTTCCAGAACTCCCAAGTCAAAGAGCTACAAAGAACTAGAACATAACAATTCAAATACCATGGGGCTATAGTCAGTATCACACAGGACTTAGCAGCATCCACATTAAGGGCTCATAGAACTTGGAATATGGTATTCCAGGAGGCAAAAAAGCTTGAAATGCCACCAAGAATCAACAACCCAACAAAACTGAACATCCTCTTACAGGGGAAAAGATGGACTTTAAATGAAATGGGAATTTCAAATACTCCTGTTGAAACACCCTGAACAGAAAGTTTGATTTTCAAGTACAGGACTCAGGTAAAGCATAGAGGGGACAAGAAAGGTAAATTATGAAGGACTTAATGATGATGAACTACATCTATTCCTTCATGTAAGATGATACTGATAATACTTATTTAAACACCCTTTAATAGAGCAGTTAGAAGGGGCTTATATAGACAAGACACAGGAGGGAGCTGAATATGAAGGTATATTTTTAAAATGGAGTCAATGGGTAAAAGAGAAATGTACTGGGAGGAAGGAAAGGATATGTAAACAGGTAAAGATATTTCATGTAAAAAAATCAAGAAATAGCTTCTGCAGTTGTATGGAAGAGGGGAAGGTGAGGGGGGAATGAGGGAGCCTTCATTCTCATCAGAAATGGCTCAGAAAGGAAACAACATATAGATAGATAGATAGATAGACAGACAGACAGATAGATAGATGGATATATACATATATACATATATATGTATATATATATATATATATATATATAATAGTGCATAGAAATCTAGGAAAAAAAGGAGAGAAAGGGGATGGGAGAAGGGGAAGGGGGGAAATGTAGGGGATAAAGGAGAAGGTAGATCATGGAGAGGGTAGTCAGATGTAACACATTTTCTTTTTTACTTTTTGCAAGGTGATGGGATTGGGTGGCCTGTCTAGGACCACTGGGCCAGGTGGTTGTTGAGTCTCTGGAGTGGAATGTAGACTTTCGGGCTCTTGGCCGCAGGGTTGGTGCTCTGTCTATTGCACCATTCAGCTGTCCCATAGCACACTTTTGAAGAGAGGCAGAGTGAAAGAAGAGAAAATATAATAATTGGTAGTGGAGAGAAATGGATGGATAGAATGGATGGAGAGAACAAACAGCAATAGCAAAAATATGTTGAAAAATATGGAAGTAGTTTCTCTGATGGACTTATGATAAAGAATGTGATCCACCCCAGAGACAGATCTGGTGGTATCAGAACACAGACTGAAGCACATTTTTTTTCTTTTTCTTTCACTTTATTTCTTGTGAGGTTTTTTATTTTTGTATGGGGAGAGGGGATTATTTTTACTCTTACAACAAGACTATTTTAGAAACGTGTAAATAAATTAAACAAAAAAGAAGTGCGAAAAAAAATTTTAAAGTTAACATGGTATGCCTTGCTCTGAATTCAGGCTCCATAGTTTTCCTCTTGGTGTGAATGACATTTTTTATAATAGATTAACATGTTAAGTCCTTAAAAATATTTGTTGACTTTACTAAGAATTTATTTTGTACTAAGCACTGGATTCCCCATAGATAGGTAGAGACAAATACCAAAAAAAAAAAAAAAAGCAAGTTTCTATCCTTTAGGAACTTACATTCAAATGGGAAAAGCTTATGTATAAAGAAGAACTGAATGGAGTGGATAAATGGAAGGAACAGGATATGTTGTAGAGACCTGTACCTCAATAAAATAAGGCAAAAGCTTTCCTATAAAAACCAAGAGACCTGGAATATCTTGTACTTAATTACCAAGTCCCTCATCTGTTTCTGTTTCTGTCTAAGTGATCCATGGTACACTTTTAATTATAATTTCTGTTTCTACCTGTACTGATTATTTTTAAATATTGACAGAATGCAGAGCTAAAGTCAATCATTATATGCTGCTTTCTGCTAACCCTTCCCTTATTTTCAAGAAGTGAAATATAATGAATATATACACTGAGTATATAAAATGAATGTCAAAACAACTTAGTGGGGTGGCTAGGTGGCATAGTGGATAAAGCACCGGCACTGGAGTCAGGAGTACCTGGGTTCAAATCTGGTCTCAGACACTTAATAATTTACCTAGCTGTGTGGCCCTGGGCAAGCCACTTAACCCCATTTTTCTTGCAAAAAAAAAAACATTAAAAAACCCCAACTTAGTAAGGCTTGAGAGTTGAGGAAAGGAAAGATTTGAAAGTATTTTCATCTTTGCCTTAGTGGGAAGGTTTACAAACAGTAAACCTTATTTACAGACAGTATCTCATTATATATATAATATATATATATATATATATATATATAATCTCAGGAGCTTTTTTAACTTCATATTATTTATCATACACAACACTCCATCCCTTGTTTCTGTGTTTTCTTTTGTTTGTGTCCCATGGCTAGAATGCTCTCCTTCACTCACTACTTCATTGAATTATCTCACTTCTGTCACAGCTAAACTCAAAATCTACCTTCTACATAAAAGTTTTTCTGACAGTTCCCTTACTTCCAGTTGTTAGTGCCTTCCCTCTCTTAAATACTTTGTATTTATTTATTATGCTTAAACTATGTATATATATATATATACATATATATGTATACAAAAATGCGATTATCTCCTTGGATAAAGTTAAAATGCATGATAGCAGAGAGTAATCCATTTTTTGTTTTGTATTTCTGGAGCTCATTACCTATTTAACACTAAACAAATCCTTATTAATGGATTGAATGAAGGTATAGACCATTCACTTTTAATATATAATTTTTATGGTACCATACACTATCAATATTTCAAGAACCTCTGATTTTGTCAGTGTCTGCAAAACCTTCAACAATTACTGAAACCAAAAAGAAAATACTTAGGCAAAAGAAATCACCTGAATTTTTAAAGGTCTTTATGGCTTTGGGGGCCTCCATTATATTTCATAGCATTTGAGAATTTAAGGTAACTTCCATGTCATAGTAGATTCTAGTTAGGCATTTTCTTATCATATCATATACTAAGAGCATGGCATAGGAGAGGGAGAGTAATTTGAGCTTGTTAAGTGAGTACTGTATGAATGAAACTATTATAAATACTTCCTTTTTTAAAAATATTTCAGCCTATTTCACTTCTTATTCTTATTAAAAATCTCATTTAAAACATTTCTGAAATTTATGTGTCAAGCAATATATTCTATTTTTCAAAAACTGCATTACTTCTTTCTGTTTCACTCCAGCCAACCCTTGTCAATATGAAGATAAATATTCAAATTGCCAAGTGTTAAAAGATCAGTTTACCTGTGACTTCACAGAGGTCAAGCTTCACTGCCAAGCTTCATGCAAATGTACCAGTGAAATAAAATAGAGTTTGTTCTCAATTTCTCTCTGCTGTAGGAAAATCATTTTAGAGCCAAGATGTAAGCTATGACTATGTAATACCACTCTCATTGTATTTCCACTGAGTATATAAATCCAAGTAAAATTATAATAAACTATATTCCTGTTTCTATTTGATATATCATATAGGGAAGTTTCCCATTCCCATTTTGTAGAACATGCTTGCACAATAAAATTGTATTCAGGCTTGTTTTCTTGTTTGTGCTGTTGATTTCCACTTGGGTATTAAAAAAAAAGAAATTCCAGACCAAAGAACAATTTCTGGAACTTAACATTTTTATGGCATAATAAATCCTAGATATCTATTTTGTGCATAATTTTAAGTTGGCCATTTAAATACCACTAATAAAATGTCTGAATTTTATGGCAGATTCATTTCCTCCTTTTTAAAACAAATTATTAAATATATTCCTGGGAAGGAAAAGGAGCAATCATGCTTCCACATAACTAAGGAAACTTCAAAGAAAAATTTTAGGTGTTTTGTGGTATCCCAAAGTTTTGATTAAAGGGAAAGATTTTTGATAAAATTGGCTACCTATTTAATAAGTATTATTCCAAGAGATGTCAAAGAATATATTTCAGAAAAGTTCTATCAAAACAGAAAGAAAAGTTATATATCAGATTTTCAGATTGTTCTGTTTCTGTTGGCAGCAATGGCACAAAAGGACTGATTAAACTTTTGAGAGTATTCTTAAAACTTGAACCCTACCCACCTATAAGCCCACTTGGCAGACTGGTACATTGACCCTAATCTGAAAAAAATATGCTATTCAAGAAGTATGCAAATCAGTATCTATATATAATAACTACAGAATCATAAAGCTAAAAGGAATTTCAGATGATTATCAGATTCAACCATTATCTAAAACATGGATCCTCATTTTCTCCTTATAATCCTCCTACTTTCCCCATCACAGTACTGTCCTCCCATCCCATCCCCCAGACCTCAAATCTAGGAATCATCCTTGATTCTTCATTATATCTTCCCTCCCTCCAAATCCCCTAGACCCATATCCAAGGCTGCCAAGGCCTATCAATTTCACCTTTGCAAGATCTCTGTTATATACTCTTTCCTGTCCACTGCCACTCTAGTGCAGGTCCTCATCACATCATGCCTTGATTTTTACAATAACCTGCTGGTTGGTCTACCTCCATCAAGTTTTTCCCCCATGCTAATATATCCTCCATTTTGCCACTGAACTGATTTTCCTAAAGCATAGGTCAAACTATGGAACACTCATACTCAATAAACTACAATGACTCCATATTACTTTCAAGATCAAATACAAAATGCTGTTTGGCATTCAAAGTTCTTCATAACCTAGCCCTTTCTAACTTTCTAGTCATCTCATACTTACTACCCAAGATGTACTCTAAGATTCAGTGACACTGGCCTCCTTACTCTTCCACCAAGAAGACATCCCATTTTTTCACTGAAGAAATTCTTTCTGGCTAAATTATCTCCCTCTTCCACTCTAAAAATTGATCTCCCTAACTTCTGTTAAGTCCCAACTAAAATCCCATCTTCTACAGGAAGATTTCCCCTAACTCCTCCTAATTTCAATGCCTTCCCTCATTTAATTTTACTATTTGTCCTGCACATAACTTGTTTTATAATCATTTTTAGACATTGCAAGCCACTACCCTGTTATAGGTAGCCATCATACCTCACTTGGACTACTTCAACGGCATTTTATTTGTTCTTCTTGCTTCCAGTCTCTTCCTACTCTAATCCATCCTCCACTCAGTTGCCAAGATGAATTTTCTAAGATGCCTATGGGAGCAAATATAATTCTTTTTTGTTCACTAAATTTCAGAATTCTTGAGGACAGGAAGTATCTTTTAAGTTTTTCTGTTTGTTTCCCTTGTGTTTACTCTAGGGCCTGGTCCATAGTAGGAGCTTAATGAATGTTTACTGATTTGTTAACTAGATTTCACTGGAACCATACCACTTAGAAGGATGACAGTATTAGAGGTAATGAAAACAAAGGATGGTTGTAAAGGTTCAGAATTCCTTGACGTTTTCTGGAGTGATTTAGAGTTTCTGGGGAAGATCTAATTTTGAATATGCCTTGATACTCCACTGCTCAACCTTCCCTGAAGGTAAATTAATTCAATCTACATACCATTCACTCTTCCCCTGAGGGCAATTCATTTTATGGTCCATTAAAGTACCCTGAATGTCTTATAATGTTCACTGATACCCTTGACTCCATGGAGAGATGATTTAGGGTGTAAGGAGTTTCAAAAGTTCCTCTCCTAAGAAAATCATTGATTTGGAGAGAGTAGAATTTGTAGTTGGAAAGAACTGAGTTTGTATTCTACTTTAGACACTTAATAGCTGTGGAACCATGAGGAAGTCATTTAATTTCACAAACTTCACAAGCTTATTATGAGGAACAGATGACAGTACATAGAAAATGCTTTTCAAATCTTAAAGCATGTACTAAATTGATGTGCCATTATTTATCTGTTCATTCTATCAACAAAACAACTCTTACCTCATTCTTCTCTTACTATGGTTCTCCTACCCTTATTTTAATGATGATGTCCAAGGAAGTAGAATAAATTGTTCAACACTATACTAGTAGTGTCAAAGACAGGATTCCAGAGAAACTACCAAGATCAGACCCTATAGATAACGACAGAATCCCTATTTTTTGGAATTGTTTCCATTGTTTCAGAGTCACAGGATCACAGAAACTAAGTTGGAATAGACCATAGGAGTGTCATCTAATCCAACCCTTAACTGAAAGAACTATGAATGTGTTACTCAAGCGATTATCTACCTCCACTGATGGAGAATGCACTACTACCATAATATTCCATGTTCATTTTCATACTACTCTAATTGTTAGAAAGGTCTTATTTAGTAATAAGAATAGAAACTGGACCTGTGATTTCACTAAGAGAACTCAAGTGAGGAATTAGAAATTATCAACTGTTTCCCAAAATTTTTCCCTCTTTCCAACTTTCCCATTACCATAAAAGGGAATCATCAGAATTGTAACTGAGTCCCCCGTAACTCACTAGTCAACCACATATCAAGCTGCCAGTCCTTGTCATCTATACTTTCACAATATGTACATCTTAGGTACAGCCCTTCTTTCTATTCACAAGGCCACCACTCTGTTGTAGGCAGTCATCTTGTCTCACCTGGATTATTATAATAGCCTTCTATTTATTCTTCCTTCCTCAAGTCTCTTCCCACTCTAATCCATTATCCTCTCAGCTGCCAAACCACTCAACCTCTCAGAAGTCTGGCCTCTTCCTACTCTTCCTTTCTGCTTACATTTTACTTTTCTCCTTCTAGAAATATTGATCTTCTTGTAATCCCTTTTTTAAAAAAAGACATTCACCTACTTAGCTTAGTTTCCCCAACTTTCTTCAATATTTAGCTCAAATCCCACTTGCTTTGGGAAATCTTTCCTAGTCCTTCCAGGTACTACCACTCTAAAATGTTAGTCTACTCTATATTTATCTTGAGTCTAATAGTTTAGATGTAATATTACCCTTTAAAATGTAAGTAATACTATTTCAAGAAAAAACTTTGAGTGAATATCATTTTGACTACTATAAATATCCAAATTAACTACAAAGAAGGTCTGAAGGAAGATGCTATCTGTAACCACTGAAAGAACTAATAAATATAGTTATAGATGTACAATTATATGTATGTAGGTATATATACACATATATATAAATGATTTTACATATATATATATATATATGTATACATATTTGTGTCTAATGAAAGGCACCTCTAGGATGGGGGAAAGGGGAAAGGGAAGGAAAAAAGAAAAAAAGGAAAATATATATGATAACTATTTTATATTTAAGAGAATAGAAAGTTGTACATAATAGATTTGCAGTTTCTTATATAATTATCTTGACTAGTCCACAAATTAATGATAATTTTTTTTAAATTTTAAATAAGTTCCTTAGAGCACATGCTGGGTATTTAATGAAGAGATGACATACCCAGAGTGGTAGAGTCAGTATGCATAGAAATGGAACTTAAGTCCAGGTCATTGTGGTTTTGCTATCTCTCAGGAATATATCTAATCAAAATTGACCTCTCTGCAATTTGCACCCAGTGTTCTCCCCTCTAGAGATAAGCAAAATTAATCTACTTCCTCTCATATATGATAGCCCTTCTAATACTTAAAAATAATTAACATGATTAATTTTGTCTTCTCTTGGCTAGAAATTCTCAGTTCCTTCAACTGATCCTCACATGAAAAGACTTCCAGATCTTTCAGCAAACTAGTTTCGCCTTCTGCCTTGTCAACGTATCTCCTAAAATGTTGGTTTATACTGAATTGTAGTCAACTGAATTTCTTAATTCATTTCCACAGAAACTGTTTCTTTTAATCTGTACATAGTCAAAGCATGGAGTAGATTTCAAATCTAGATATTCTGGAGAGAGGTAGTATTACTTCACAAGGAACCCTGAAGAAAAATT
Source organism: Macrotis lagotis (assembly GCF_037893015.1). Taxonomy (NCBI): domain Eukaryota; kingdom Metazoa; phylum Chordata; class Mammalia; order Peramelemorphia; family Peramelidae; genus Macrotis; species Macrotis lagotis. Next base: position 30,715,781 of record NC_133662.1, on the reverse strand, counting down.
CATCTTGCATGGTTTTGTGGAAGAGTCTTGAAGTTTTATTTAGGATTTTTCTAAGGGGGGGAAGGGAAGGAAAAAAAAAGCACTTATTTAAGGAAACAGTCAAAATCACCCCATTTTAGCCTTGATACTTAACATAAAAACATGTCTTAATCAGGCAAGCAATCAAAGAATTTAGAATAGGAGTTCTTTACTTAGGTTCAAAACATCCCACAAGGAAAACATGGATATATTTTAAATGTGTTGTGAAGTTGGATGGTAAAAAGTTTTCATTTTAATAATAGATTTCCTTTATAAAATATATATGTATATATATTATTTTATTCACTTAAAACACTATTCTGAGAAAAAGTCCATAGGCTTCACTAGATGGACAAATTGTCCAAAACACATACACACACACACACACACACACACACACACACACACACACACATATACAGACACAATTTAGTTTCCTTGGTTTATAATGAGTGTGAAGTCTTTGAAAGATATTAGATCAGGTAAAATGACCTCAGATTTTGACTATAAAGGATCTTTTTTCTTTTGAATGTCTCTCTCTAGGCATCTAGTCTGGCCTCTGGATCATGCTCTAGGGTGTTTTACATCTCCAGGCAAGCCCAAAGTCACATTGTACCTCTCCCTCCCTCAGTATATGTTGTTCTCATTCTTGCAGGACCTTGCCACTTAACTTTTTGAGAAAGGATTGCAAGGAAGAGATATTGAATGAAATAAATCCAAGAGACATGAATTCTGGTTCCATATTTAGCACTTTGCAAATCTCTTCACTTTTCTTTATAAAATGAAAGTTGATGCAAATAATCTGGTAAATGTATTTCTATAAGGAAACACAAAAGAGGCAATCAGAAACCTCTGACAAAGTCTGTGCAGCTTGCTGGGATGACAAGAAAACTTCTGATAAATACCAATGACTGAGGGCTATTTTAATGATAATTAGCCATGGGAAAATTTAGGGTAGAAGTGGATAAATTAGGCAAAGAACCATGGGAAGCATCCTACTTAGGAAATAAAGGCTTTCTCTGATTGTCTTGTTTGTAGTAATGCTATCCAATGTTTCAGGTCTTTTCCAACTCTATATTCTGTAATAGTATCACTTTGCTGTGTAGGCTCCTGGGCTCCTCTACAATTCCTCGCTTCATGTACTACAGTGGACTCCCTAATATAGCTCTCTGCTGCCCCCAGCTGATGATTCCTTTAGCTGTCCCCAGTGACATCACTGCCTGCTCTCTTGGCTATTAGAGGAACTCATTGCTCTATTTCAGTACACTTCATGATAATATAGGAATCTTTGTCCACAGAAGCACATAGTTCCTCCAATTTTTCTTCAAGCATATGCCTTACCAAGTACAAGTCTTCCTTACCTGATACACATCCAGTTAGGAGACTAGCCTTTGTATCATGTCTTTTCTCCAGTGGCACTCAACCTCAGTAATGTTCAAGTTCATAACACTGATGTGATTTAACATATGTTCAAACAAATCTCCACATCATCTTTGACTCCCTTAACCCTTAGGATTAAGCATTCCTTCCTAAAGGGCCTGTTCCCTACCCAATGTTAGGCTGACAAGGCACCCTGACTTTCACTTATTTAAGTTACTGGAACAATGGGGCAAGAATTATACAAATCATATCAGACAGGGATATTTTTCTTAGAAAATCTAAAAGCATGTATGCATTTAGGTCTTAATTTCCCCTAAATGAGTCAGTACAATAGAAATACTAGTACATTTTCAATTAGTGATCTGACCTTGAATCTCAGCTACTCCACAAGAAACCCCTTCCCAACTCTGGACTTCAGTTTCCTATCCTTAAAATGAGGCATTGTATGGCTACTATATTTATAGTCAGAGGGTTTCAGTTTGGTTCTAATAAATCATTTCTCTTCTCTTACAATTGTTTTCCTTATCTGTAAAATGATGAGCTTGAACTAGATCACTACATCTGTGATCTATTATTTAATGGGGTACAGTGATTGGATAACCTATTTAGAACTGGATGAGACCTTAAAAAACATCTAGTACAAAGCCATATTTTTTTAAAGTTAAAGAAACTGAGGGTCAGAGAGGGAAAATAGCTTGTCTGAAGTTGAACAGCTATGTCCATATGATAGATCCAGGATTCAATTCGTTTTCTCTGATTCTATAACAAGTGCTCAGATGAGCAGCTCTAAAATAGTTCACTTAAGAAAATGATTATATTAGCATAGGAAGCTAGATGGTGCAGCTCTAGTACTGGGCCTAGAGTCAGGAAAACTCAGGTTCAACTGACCTCAGACACTGATTAGTGGTGTGACCCTGGGCAAGTCACTTAACTTCTGTTTGTCTCAGTTTTGCCTCTAGATGAGGAAATCTATAAAATGGATAATAAATAGCACTTACCTTCAGGATTGTTTGAATGTGATCAAATGAGAAAATATTCAGCAAATGCCTGGCACATAGTGTCATATAGTCTTATTAATAATATTAATAATAGATAGACAATAATAACAACATTTACATGTGCTTAATATGTGTAAACTTTAAAGCACTGTTTAAATTCAAATTATCATTATCATTATTATTATTATTATTATTATTATTATTATTATTATTATTATTCAGTGAAAACCACATAAGATTTACAGTCAGAGGACCTAGGTTCAAATATTATCACTGTTTCTATTTGTGGCTGGTCAGTGGCACAGGAGGGAGAGCACCATCCCTGGAGTCAGGAAGACCTGAGTTAAAATCTGACCATAGACCACTGATACTCACTATGTAATCTTGGGTAAGTCACTTAACCCTCATTGCCTCAAATCCAAGGTTATTTCCATATCTGACCCTGGACCCAGAAGGCTCCGAAAGAGAAAGTGTGGCTAGTGTGTCACAGCACCCCCCTCACTCAAATCCCATTCATTTGCATATCATGGCATCGCCTCTCTAATGTCATTGTCTTTTTAAAGGTCAAAGAGCAACAACATTAAACAAATCACTTAAACTCTCAATACCTCAGTTTCCTTATCTATCAAATTAGAAATTTGAATATATGTCCTCTAGGGCCTCTTCTTGCTCTAAATCTGTAGTACTTCTTATAAAAGTAATATAGCATGATATATATTATAATATAATTATAATAATATAACATGATATATTACAATAAAAGCCTTAGAACAAAAATTTTGACAATTCCCTCTATGAACCTGTTTTGCTGTTGGTATACAGGAAAAGGGGTAAGGAAACACTGAAAATCAACAAACAAATGTAAGTATATTTTATTCCTTTTATTAAAGCATTTCCTATATATCCACCAGCCAAGGACTCAACCAATGAAGTTCAGAGATATTAATCACCTGCTGGAATCAGAGTTATAATATTTTGGGAAAAACAATCATCCATTTCATCCCCCTCCAAAAACAATCATCTCCTAATTTAGAAAAGAGTTGTGATCATTGTTGGTAGAGAAGTCTTCCCATTTGATGAAATTAAAGGTAGATAAAATATATTTTAACTGTAGATAGAGTGAATATTTTCATTGTAAGATGTAGGAAAATCCTCTCATTTGGCACATGTGAAGGGGACTTCAAAAGATAAGAAGATAATGGTAGAAAAATTGCTAGGCATCTATATGATTCAGTGTAACTGTCAACACTTTATCAGAATTTAGTAATACAATTTCAAAGCCAAAATAAAAGAAAGTATTCTGTGGTTTTCAAGGTTCTGCCCAAATTCTAAATAATGCTGCTGACATTTGCTGACATTATTTAACAAGTTTTTGTTGGTTAATCATTTGATTAATTCCTCATGATATAGCATCACTTAATGGAGATATATATTTTTCCTCCAAATAACTCAAATAACTCTGTAGACTTTTATTCCATGGATTTACAGAAATTTATTCTGTGATCTTGATCTGGTATTCACAGAAGTTATCTCAGTGATTAAAAGATTAAAAGATAATTTATTCCAGTATTTGCAGTTATATATAATGTGCTAATGTGAATATGCAGTAGAATATGATGGTATATTTAGGGGACATAGTGTGATGTAGTAAATAAAGAGTGAAGCTCATAATTAGGAGTAGTCAGAATATAAATATATAGTAAGGGGTTATTTAAAATAGGCTTATGCTTCAAAGTTGCATTACATTGTGTTAGACATTGAAAACTGATGTAAAAATTCAAAATGCATTTCAGCAGTTCTATTAAATATACAGTACAAGCTCTATTTTTGAATATAATTCCTTCCAGAAATTCTGTTAATCATGTGATTTGTTCATATTGCGAAATGAATTTTCCCATAGGAAATAATGTAAAGTTGGTACCACATTCCCCCAAAATATTCATCTAAAATAATTATTTATAATTTTAAGTAAGTTTTTGCCCCTAATGCGCCTAAAATACAATAGTAATGGTGCATACACAATATAAACTGAAAATAAAATAAATTAACATGCACTTCACCTTCGAAGAGTGCCATGGCTGGTATGAGAGAGATTCTAGGGAGGAGGTGGAAGGGTTTTTACTTGGAAGAAGAATCTCCTTCAATGAGAACAATGGGGATTTCAATGACAGGAGTGTTCTCTCATGCTACTTTCACTAAAAGAAAGACCAACACTACTGCCTTCACTTATTTTTTTTGTTTGCTTTTTAGAATTGCTTTTATGTTTTGATTCATTGAATATTTTGTTCTTCACATTTGCTTCTGAGTGAATTGGAGAGGGCAAGTACTTAAAATAGAAAGACCAATTAGGAAGCTATGCAACTGTCCAGGTAGGAGGGAATGAGGGAATGAGCAAAGGGGGTAATTGTGAGAAGGGGCTGTCCATGGAGATAGTATTGAAGTAGAAACGGGCATTATGTGTTGAGTGAGGTTCCTTTGTTTGACATATGAAAGAAAAAAGAAAAAAATTGCCCGGGCTGAGCATTATCCCTTTGGGAGCCATTCAAGTCTAAACTTGACATTCACACTGAAAATTTTTGTTCATCCTGCAAGACAAATTTTGGGAAAATATTTCCTCATCCAGCAAAGCATATGTAAATCAGGATACTTATAAACTGATATTCTATTGTATATAGCAAATCATATAGTCAATAGAGATAGAAATGTAAATAACAGCAATTTTTGAGTACCTCATTTCAGAATAAAATAAATGGACATTTGCAAGAGGTAGTTCTCAAAATTATATTATCTCAAAATGATGTATTATAAAAATTAGCAAGTAATTTACATTTAATAAGGATTAAATTACTGATGAAGGAAAAGAAAAGAAATCCCCAACAAGAAGTCAACACTGCCAGGAGCTAAGAGATCACTGGCTATACTTACAGTCTCCTTCCTCCTCCCACAATCCAAATAATTCCTCCCTATCAAAAACAGGAAAAAAAGTTGCTTCCATTTACTTTTTCTTAAAAGTAATCACACTTAAAAGTGGTTTTTCCACAAACTTTGAATTTTGTTCAATTAGTTAAAAAGAAATTCAACATTTCTGCAGTGCCCTTTTCCACTAAAGAAATACACAATAAACTTTACTTGGAAGGATCTCCCTTTGGATAACATACACTGGTTCAAAGGGAGTCATTGCATTTCAGAAGGTGCTTCTCTGTGATTTAAGACAAGTGTAGCATTATTACAGTGAAATATGTCTAAGAATCTCTACTTTATAAAGGCAACACTTCCTAAAAAAGTTTCTGTCACAGATTTTTAGACTAGCACTGGCCAAAAACTTGTATCCCAAAATATTAAAGTATATGTTAAAATACCCAAGATCAACCAAATGGCAAGAGGGTTGTCCCTTCAATCTAGTAGGTTTCACTTTTTAGTTTAAAAATGAAATAACTAATAAGAATCACCCATTAAGTCTTTAAGTAATACAAGTGGGATGTTGGAAGCTTCACAGAAAAGAAAATATGATTCTTGTTCATTCAAAATTTTTGAAACAAACCAAGTGGTTCAACGCCACCTCCATAAAAAGGAAGCATGTTGCCCCTTAAGTTAACCAACAACCTAGTTTAGCTAATGCATTTTTAAGATGCTGCATAAATGTCCTAGAATTTTAATCTCTAATCTGTTTTTTAAAAAAATATATGGAAATGGATGTTTTAAAGATGTTTACAAATCATGTAAACCTCCCTTTGGAAAAAATCATAACTGACCCATGTCTTGAGGACAAAAAACCCACAAATTTTTATTTTGTTAGTACAAAATTATTCTAGATATTTAGGGTGGTTTGGTGATGCAGTAGATAAGAGCACTGCCTTGGGAGTCAGGAAGATGGAAGTTTGAATCCAGTCTCAGATACTTCATATTTATTAGCTTTGAGACCTTGGGCAAATCACATTACACTGATTGCCTTGCATCTAGAGCCATCTCCAGTCATCTGACTCATATCTGGTCACTGGACTCAGATGGCTTTGGAGGAAAAAAAAGTGAGACTGGTGAATTAGCACAGCATCCCCTCACTCAAATCTGATCCATGTGCTTCTCATGGCATCACCTCCCTGATGTCATGGTCTTCTTTGAGAATAAAGAACAAAACATCATCATAATTATCATCATCATTCTAGATGTTTTCAGAATACAGAAATAGCCAACAACCCTCCCAATACAAATGAAGCTCTCTCCAAAAGAATTATAGAATTGAATTATAGAAATTATGTTTACTTTAAAGATACTCACCTTCCCACCAAATTGAACAATTCAATTAAGGTATACAAAGGGAAAAATTAGAGCTGTCTGAGAAAGAATCCCCTCTTCCTCTTCCCTTTCTCAGATGACAATAAGCTTTTTTTCCCCTAATTCCAGGTGTGATTACTGTTCTTCAAGTCAGGATGGAGCATCTACTCCAGAAGTTTTCAATTTGATGTGGAACTGTTTGAGGGTCTGTTCAAGTGGCTTCTGATTCCCAGCAAAGTAAAATGTGATGCATTGTGGAAAAGAATTATCTGATTGGGCAATACTTTTTATCTTATTTTCTTCTCAAAACTTTAATTTTAATTATATACATATATATGTATATTTATATACATACTTGTATAGTATTACAGATTTTATCATATGCTTCCTTATGTAATTGGAAAAGATGACAAATACTCAGTGTCTATATCACATGTTCCAAGATTCAATTCTTCTAAATTGACACAGTAAGCATCCTTTCAATTCTGATACCTTCAAATTGTTTCATATCATAAATGAATTTTTTTTCTTAAGTATAGACCTCCTTTTTAATGTTCCAGAAAAGACTGAGGTTTCAAAAATCATCTATCTTTCTAATTAGGCCAACACCCCACTGTTATATATTATTTGTTTGGTTGGTTGGAAGACAATGGATATATGAACACACCTTTTGAGGTCTAGTGGTATTTTTTAGGATTGCAATCTATCTTTAATGTCATTAACTTGATCTATTCTTGCTGTGTTCCCCTTCTGTAAACCATCAGTCCCTAGAACTTCATTATCATTTATTCAATTAACATCAATTAAGTTTTACAAAGGAAATTTACTTCAAAGTTATAGTAAAAATGAATACAAAATATCACTCCCCACTGCCTCATAAGAGCATTCTCCCCTCTACCATCTCAGTTTCAGGGGAAAATTGGTACAGATCAAAGAGTTTCTTCATAGTACTATAGCAACAATACTAAATTACTCCTTGCCTTAGCTTCTAGAGTGATGGGATCCAAAAGTTGCTCTTTGATTCTTGGGCATCATTCTGATCTGAGTGAAAAACCTGGCATGGAATTGACTGAAATTCCTAGACTCATATTTTTAGACTTTGGCTTAATCTCCTGACCTTTCCAAACTCTAAATTAATCTTCTTTATATAAAAAGAACCTGTCTCTACAAATTCCAAGCTCTACAAAGAACTAACCCCTATCTTCATGGGACCACATTGTGTAAGTCTTCTTCACATTCTAGCTTTGGAGTCCCAAGTGAATAGGAAGAAACAGAAAGGAATTTCTATGGGACAGGAGAAGTGACATGTACATTACAGTATAACTAAAGGGTCAACAAAGGAATGGAAACCAAACTGCCTACCTAGGAACCAGTGCTAGCCTTGGCAAAGCAGCACCTGACAAATAGTTCCTGAGGTTACTTTTGATCATGAAAAGGAATATGAGTAAGCATCTTGAACAGCAGTTAACCAAAGACAAGTGAGAACCTTATTCTATCTGTTGGAGCTCTTTCGTTAGTGAGTGGAGAATTTCCAATAAATTCTAGAGACCAGTAGAGGAAAGTCAAAGAGAAGACACTTTTAAGATGAAAGAGAAGAAAAACAATACAAAAAAAGGAGAAAATAGAATTTTACTTCCTTATTTCTCTAGTTGTTTTCACTTGATAAATGAATGAGATTCACTTGGAAACATCATGATATTGGAAAGATCCCTGCCCTTGAATTCAAAGAACCTGGATTCAAATGTCTTCTAAACTTCCTTTCAACTCTAGATCTACTGGCTTTTTTTCCATTACTTGCTGGATATTTTTGATAAAATTATATTCCTAATAGCTAACCTTAACATAGTTTTATAAGTTGCAAAATTTAAAACTCATCTCATTTGATCCTCACAGTACCTATAAGGAAGGTGTAAATAATATTTATAAAATGATAATTAACATTTGTGTAGTGCTTACTATGTGACAGGTATTATGCTAAAAGCTTTACAATTATTATATCATTTTTTCTCTCAAAACAACCTTGAGAGGTAGACACTCACTATTTTCTTTATAGATAAGAAAACTAAAACTGAAGTTATCAAGTGATTTGCCAGATTCACAAGATAACAATAACTCACATTTATGTTGCCCTTTATAAATGACAAAGAATATAACTCTATGTAGCAGATTTTTGCCAGAATTAGCCATCCCCCATTTTAATAATGGGAGAAGTTGCCCACTGTCACACAACTGATAGATCAAAGCCAAAGAAAATTTGATAATTTTAACAGATAATGATGCTTTTCCACCCTGGACTTCACAACATCACCACTTTGTCCTGACTGTCACATTCCCAGCCCCACAAAGCTCAAAGAAATATATAAACATTATCAGTTAAGAAGCCAATTTACTTGCTAATATACTGGAAGAGATTTTTTTTTAAGGAAACAGAAATTTGATATTAAGTTTTTTTCCTACCGGGTAGAAGTCTCATGCCATATCACAATGGTTAAAAGTAAGAGCTAAAATACTAATTTGGATGGATGTTTTTTTCTGGGAAAGAGAGTTCTTGTGCTTTACTGAGTAAGCTACAGGGTCCAAAACTTTAGCTTTGACATGTCTTCTAAACTCATCAGTGTAATGGCTAGAGGTCCAACCTGGGAGCCAGGAAGTCCTGGATGAAAGTTCAATCTCTGATGAGACTACATCGACAAATTTCTCATCTGGAAAATTAAAAGGATGGATGAAATGGCATTTAATATTGCTTCCAGATCAATAAGTATTACCTTGTTTGTATGACCTTGAGTTAATCATTTATATTCTCATTGTCCACTTTAAGTTGCAGAAGAGGAGCAAGGCTAGAGGGAGGCAGATGGAGCTTACTCATTGGGAGTTCCCTAAAATGATGAAATTATATGTTTAAATGAAGAGATTGATTTTCATAAGTGTTTCATGTTACTTAAATTCTTTGAAGTTTCATTATTTCATCCTTGTGGTGGCTTATTACCTTGATGCATATCTTGACCATTCCATTTCATAGTCATAAGTTTTCTGATAGGTCAAAAAATATTCATCATTGCTTGGTGCCCAAGACTAAATATAGAGGTTCAAATGCTACTTGACTTGCCCAGAGTAAAGCAAACACTTTCACTATATATACTATGCCTTTCTTAATGCAGCCAAGGTAGATTTTGGAACTCTGGCTGCATTTCATACTGTTGATTGATATTCATTCATTCAGTTACCATTTATTAATCCCTTACTATATTCAAGACCCATGCTTAGAATTTGGAGAATACAAAAACAAAAGTAAAGATCCCATCCCTCAAGGAGTTTATATTCTATTATTCCAGTCCACTAAAACTCCCAGATCTTTTCAAAAGAAAAATGTACCTTTTCCCATGTTGTACTGACAAACTTGATTTTTTTTTAAACCTAAGAATAGAAATTTACATTTATCCTTAATTTTAACTTTCAATTTTGATTGCTAATTCAGGTTGCTGAGATATTTTGCATTCTGATTCTGTCATACAACATGATGGTGAAATAGCCCAAAGAAAGTTTCAGCATTCTACAAGAGATGCCCATCTAAAAGTTGACCAATAAATGACTTGTCTTCTGGTCAGGTAGTTCAGTTATGTTCAAAGCCAAACAACTTTGAAATCTTCAAGAATCTAATCCATATTTCTCCACTAAGTCTAAAAAATTAGTGTGGCTAGGTGGTGTAGTGGATAAAGCACCGGCCCTGGAGCCAGGAGTACCTGGGTTCAAATCCAGTCTCAGACACTTAATAATTACCTAGCTGTGTGGCCTTGGGCAATCCACTTAACCCCATTTGCCTTGCAAAAGCCTAAATAAATAAATGAGAGAGAGCTTAGAAATAATACTGGCTTTTAGTCATCACTGATTTTCTTCTAAAGTATTACAAAACTTTATTCTTTAATAAGTTATATTTGAATTTTTTTTCCCAAAAAAAGTCAATGACCAGTAGTTTTCATACTCACTATCCGACCTTTTTTTAAAAACTGGAATATTCTTCTTTAGCTTTTTTGCCTCTCTTCTATTTGCTAAGATATTTCAATGATCAAAAAAGTGGCTATCAATTAAATTTGCCCACTTTTTCAGGTTTTATTCTAGCCAACAAGGAAAATATGCAATAGAATGTTTGGAGAATTTAGCAGAAAGTTTCTCTGTATAGGGTCAGCTAGGTAGCACAGAGGATAGGGCACTGGCCCTGGAGTCAAATCCTACTTCTGACAATAATTACCTAGCTGTGTGACCTTCAGCAAGTCACTTAATCCCATTACCTTGCAAAAAAAAAAAACAAGCAAAAACAAAATATAAACAAGAGCTTTGGGGGGGCCACTAGGTGGCATAGTGAATAAAGCAAGGACCCTGGAGTCAGGAGGACCTGAGTTCAAATGTTACTTCTGACATTTAATAATTACCTTGGGCAAGTCACTTAACCCGATTGCCTTGCAAAAAAAAACTTTAAAAAGTTTCTCCTTTATCTTAGAGTTTATATTTGTCAAAGACAAATATATAATCAGACATATTGCCCCTAACTTTAAGAAGTTTTTAAGAAAACTCATTTCAAAAGATTTGGGGAGAAAAATGATAGATAAGATACTATGATCAGCCTCTGAAAAGGAACATGACTCACAAAATTACCTTGCCTACTAGGAATGGCTTCCATCTTATGAAGACCTTGAAATATATTCTGTTAGGAATTTGCAAAATTAATCATTTTTACTTGAAACTGAAAGTGAAAGAAGAAAGAAAAAATCATCTGCATGTATCTACAAATTAGGGTACCACAGAGAGTATATTACATGAAGGGAAAATAGTAGAAAACAGCAATTCATTGGAAATAATATCCTTACAGTAGCATACAATAATAAATTCATGACTTCCCAAATCTATATATGAAATAACTATGCCATTTTAGAATTTCTGTGTGATAAAGAAGGAAAAGGAGACAGCTTGGTCACTCAGTAGATATAGTACTGAGCTTGGAGTCAGGAAGACCTGAGTTCAAATTTGACCTCAAACACTGATAAGCTATGTGCCCCTGGGCAAGTCACTTAGACTCTGAGTCCACTGGAGAAGGAAATGCCAAACCACACCAGTTATCTTTGCCAAGAAAACCCCATGGACAGCATTGGTATGCTATTATCCACAAGGTCACAAAAAGTCACAAATGACCAAAAGAACTGAACAGCATTAACAAAGAAAGTGAAAGCAGGAAATAATATGGTAGTATGAGTAATATAGTTTAGAACATTTGATTTCAAACAGTTCCCAGAAAGGAAAATGAGTCGAGATAATATGTTGATGTGTTTTATTTGACTTTACATTACTTTCACCAAAAGGAAAATTTTATTTGGGGAAAGAGGTGGGAGTGGAGAGAAGCTGTGGGTAGTGATAGTGATGCATAAAAAATGAGAAAAGAAAAAAATAAAACAACATAATCATAAATTTAGAATTTAGTACAAAAAAATGGATCAGAAAAGGGGAAGGAAATAATCATATGTCTCTATGTGCAAGACAGTGTGCTAAGTAAGCACTTTACAAATATTTTGTTTGATCCGCACAACAACCTTGAAGAATAGAAAGTGATTATTACACTCATTTTTTTGTTAAAGAAGTTGAAGAAAACAGAGGTGAAATGACTTGCTCAGGACCACACATATAGTAAGTATCTTAGGCAAGATTTGAATTTCTCTTTCTGATTTCAGGAACAATGCTCTCTTCACTGAGCCTCAAGCATGATGATAATGTTTGTCCTTCATTTTGGAAGAAGATCATGACATCAGGGTAGTGATGCTATGACAATCATGTGAATTGGATTTGAATGAAAGGGTACGTGCTAAGTCACCAGTCTCACTTTCTTCTCCAGAGTCATCTGGGTTCAGTGGTCAGATATGAATCAGGATGATATGAGATGTCCTTGGAAGCAAGATAATCAGGGTTAAGTGATTTGCCCGAGGTCACACAGTAAGAGTCAAGTGCCTGAGGCTGGATTTGAACTTCTATCCTCCTAACTCCAAAGACAATGTGCTAACACTGTACCACCACAAGTATAGCAGTTTTGCAATTGTCTTTGGATGTCATATTATTGTCATTTGTTATTGTCATGTAAAATCCGTAAATACTTTAGCAGAAAAATATTTTGTAAATACTTGAGCAGTAAAAACCATTGCAGAAGTTCAGACTCATTTTTTCCATTCTTTGAAGAAATGTTTTGTTTTTCAGAAATATTGAAACTCATGTATGTTGATGTTTGTTAGGTTTGTAATAAAAAAGAGAACAGTTGAGATCCAATGGCTTAAAATTCCCTTATTAAAAAAAACTTTTAAAATGTCTTCTTTGTAGCTTTAAGAGCCTGTATTCAGTTCTGCTGAGTCAATATGAACTATCAGCCCTATATGAGTTCTTTCCCAACTTACTAAATAATTGACTGATTTAACTGCTGGGCCATTGCAGTGACCTTTGAAAGAGCATGAAACTCAGAAGAAGATAGGAGAGTGCAGACCTCTGTGAGTTTGGTCTTAAAAATAATAATTAGTTTGTCCTAATAAGAGTCAAATGTTAACCTCCAGGATTTGACCACAAAAAAACAGCAAAACAGAATTAAGCTAACATACATGTTTTTTTAATATTTCTCTAACTTTGTTGATTATGTACACATGTATGGAGGTGGGAATGAAGGGGTGGGGTTGGGGGGGAATGTGATATTGGAAACTGGGTCAGTAGACTTTCCACATGAGAAGGTAGGAAGAATTTGAAAAACTACTTCTCCATCAAGGAAGGGAGTGATCTTTATTGTTGCAGACTGGACATGCCAGAAGTAATCTTTGTGCCTTATTACTTACGTCATGACCTCTGCAGATGTGAATCTCCCCTTCAAGATGTTGGCACATGCAGTGACCCAGACGGATTTATTATTAGGAGGCAAGAAAAGAAGTCATAGATCTCCAAATATAAATAACAATACCAATAAAGATTTTTTTTGTTTAGGTATGTCTTAATGTGAAAAGTGTTTTGTAATTGTGTTCATATAGTTTCTGTGTGCCTTCCTATGAAGATTCCCAATTCTTTTATATATAGTATGCAATTATTATTTTTTAATTTTTCTATTTTTAAATTTTTTTCACATTATTCCTGCTCTGATCCAATTCCAATGAGAATGATTTCTCACTCACCCCCTACCTTCCCTCCTTCTACTCAATGCTAATTTTCATCAACTTAGTCCATTCTACCTTTCATTTCCCTTTCTCCCAGTACACTCTTTTCTTGCCCATTAAATACATTTTTATAATATTTTATTACCTTTATATTCAGCTCCCTCCTGTGCCTTATCTATATATGTTCCTCCTAACTGCCCTAATAAATAAGAAGTTTCATGTGAGTTATCATAATCAATGCAGGAGTACAAATAGTTCAACATCATTAAAACCCTCATAATTTTCCCTTCCTATCCTTCTCTAGTCTTCACCTGTGTCCTGTATTTGAAGATCAAATTTTCTGTTCAGCTATGATCATTTCAACAAGAAAGTTTGAAAGTCTCCTATCTCCCAGAATAAATCATAGCAAATGGGGAAAATCCCACATGTTCTAAAATATTCATAGCAACTCTTTTTGTAGTGGCAAAGAATTGGAAATTGAGGGATGCCCATCAAGTGGGAAAATGAATAAACAAGTTATGGTACATGAATACTATGGAATATTATTGTTCTATAAGAAACCATAAAGGGTCAGACTCTAGAGAAGCATTGAATGACTTACAGGATCTGATGCTGAGCAAAGGGAGCAGAACCAAGAGAACAACTTACACATTAACAACAATATCGCAAGATGGGAAACAGCTCCTCTCAACAGCTCAGAGAGCTAGGAAAACTGTATTAAAACAGCTATGGATAATGTTACCCTCATGCAGAGGAAGAAAAACAAAACCAAAAACAAAACAAAGTAAAACAAAACAAATACAAACAACCCTTCAGAGTCTGATGAACACTTTACAACAATTGTCTTTTATGTATCTCTTTCCCTTAATCTTAATTCCTCATACCAAAAATGACTAATCTGTAAATATATTTATCAAAAATATGTATGTACAATGTTAACCTGACTGTTTGCCACTGAAAGGAATGGGTAGAAAGGGAGAGTGGAAAGAAATTTTGTAAATTAAAAATCTACATGTAATTTGATGATGGAGGGCAGCTAGGTGGCGTAGTGGATAAAGTACCTGCCCTGGAGTCATGAGTACCTGGGTTCAAATCTGGTCTCAGACATTTAATAATTACCTAGCTGTGTGACCTTGGGCAAGCCACTTAACCCTGTTTGACTTGCAAAAAACCTAAAAAAGAAAAACTAAAAATAACAAAAATTATTTCGGGGTGGCTAGGTGGCATAGTGGATAAAGCACTGGCCTTGGAGTCAGGAATACCTGGGTTAAAATCTAGTCTCAGACACTTAATAATTACCTATCTGTGTGACCTTGGGCAAGCCACTTAACCCCATTTGCCTTGCAAAAACCTAAAAAAATAAATAAATAATTTGATGATGGAAAAAAATTAAAATTAAATAAAAACCAAAAAAGTCCTCAATTTCATTGAATGTTCATCTTTTACCCTGAAAGAGAATATTCAGTGCTGCTGGGTAGTTGATTCTTTGTTGCACTACAAGCTCTCTTGCCTTATTCCAAGTCCTAGGAGCCCTTAACAAAGGCACTGCTAAATCCTGTGTTATCTTGACTGTAGCTCCATGATATTTTAATTGTTTCTTTCTGACTGCTTGTAATATTTTCTCCCTGATTGGGAATTATAGAATTTGACTATAATATTCCTGGAACTTTTTATTTTGGGATCTCTTTCAGGAGGAAACCAGTGGATTCCCTCAATTTCTATTTTATCTTCTGCTTCTAGGACAATTTTCCTGGAAAATTTCTTGAAAAATGGAGTTCAGGCTCTTTTCCTGGTCATGACTTTCAGGTAATCCAATAATTTTTAAGTTATCTCTTCTGAATCTGTTTTCCAGTTCAGTCCTTCTTCCAATGAGATATTTCAGTTTCTTCTAGTTTTTCATTCTTTTGGTTTTTGTTTTATTGTTTCTTGATTTTTTCACAAAGTCATCAGCTTCCCTTTGTTGTAGTCTACATTTGAAGGAGTTATTTTCTTCAGAGAACTTTTGAATCACCTTTTTTCATCTGACCTGCTTTTTAAGGCAGTCTTCTCCTCAATGGACTTTTTTCATTTGACCCAAACTGGTTTTCTTCACTTTTTTTTTTGTATTTCCTTCACCAAGCTGCTGACTTGATTTTCATGATTTTCCCACATCCCTCTCATTTGTCTTCTCCCTCTACCTCCTTTACTTGATTTTCAAATTCATTTTTGAGCTCCATATTTTTCTTGGAGGTCTTGGATATAGAAGCTTTGACTTTGTTATCTTTTGAGTGTGTATTTTGATCCTCCATAGGGCCAAAGTAATTGTTTATAGTTGTATATTTTTTTCTGTTATTTGCTCATTTCCCCATCCTATGGTTGGATTTTAACTCTTTGTTAACAGGGAGTTCTGCTTCCAATTTGGAGAATGCACTGTCCTTAGATTTTGAGGGGTTTTGCAGCTGATTTCAGGAATATTCCCAAGGGACCTCTATTCATTCAAGGTCTTATGAGAGACTCTAACTGCTCTTCTGGCCTATACTCAGCTCTGTGGATGACCCCAAGCACTCCCTCCTGCCCTTGCACTGTGAGTAGGGCCTGATCCTAAAATTATTTTTATATTTTATATAAACTCTATATCTACTCATCTATGAAGATCCTGAATCCTCCCTAAATATTTGAAATTGTTTGATATCCGAACTTCAGTGTGCATAATGAATGTACATGTTTATTATTTAAATGGTTATTTGGGAGTGAAACTTTTATTTGAGTGATTGCTTTGGATTTGATATTATATTCAAATGAATTCACAAAAGTTAAATTACTGTGGAAATTTCAATTATTATTCCTTTCATTTAGAGTTCATTAGCCTACACATGTAAACACACACCACACACATATAAACACACACACACACACACACACACACACACACACACACACACACACACACAACTTTCCAGAAGATGAATTAGTCAAATCATCTATTTCTATCAATGATAAGTACTGGTCATTAGATCTCATTCTAGGTAAAGCTTTGTGATCCTTATTTCTGTTGATGATATTTGTCCTTCATCCTTGAAAAAGACCATGACATCAGGGAGGTGATGCCAAGATAAGAATACGAATTGAATTTGAGTGAGGGGATGCTGTTCTAAGTCACCAGCCTCACTTTCTCTTCCAGAGCCATCTGGGTCCAGTGGCTAGATATGAATCAGGATTACAGAAGATGGCCCTAGCAATCAGGATTAAATGACCTAAAGTCACACAGCTATTAAATGAAAAGTGTCTGAGAGTGGATTTGAATTCCTGTCCTCCTGACTCCGAGGTCAGTGCTCTATTCTCTGGGCCACCTAGCTGCTCCCTTATTTATGTATCTGTATGCTTACCAATAATATATTTAACAATACATTCTAGAATTTTACTTGTAATTAAAACAAGTTTACTGGCCTATAGTTTTAAAACTTGATTGATACTAATGGGGGCAGAGCCAGGATGGAGGAGTGAAGGTAGGAAATCTCAGAAACTCTCCCCTAGATCACTCCAAATACCTTTAATTAATGACTGTAACCAAATTCTGGAGTTGTGAAACCCACAGAAAGACTGAGTGAAACAATTTTCCAGCCCAAGAAAACTTGGAATGTTCACAGGAATAGTCTGCTACACTGGGACTAGAAAGGGCCATAGTGCATCCTGCACCTGGGCTGAAGCAAACCTGCCCCAGTCATTTGGAAACAGCCCAAGGGGCTCCTGGGTCCCTGGGAGCAACAGGGTACTAGAGAGTGAGGCAGTTTTCAGACTGCTTAAATCAGGAATTGACAGGGACATCTTGGAAGCTCAGCAGAAAATCTCTGCTTCACTGGTGGAGCCCTCCAGTATAGCACAAGCCTCAGTTCATCCCCAGCTCCCAAGAAGTTCAGCTGGGGAGTCACCCGGCAGGATGGTAAAGGATGGGGAGATTGCAGAGGTCATTCTGTTATCTGTGAGTCAGGACTCTGTTGCTTTGCCTATGCTCCAATCCAGGTTGCAGTCTGGATTCCATTCTCAGGAAAAGGAACTTTACTGCCATAGCAGGGAAGCCAACAGAAGGTTCCTAACCACAGTGCAGTTCAAGTCCCAGCTTGGAAGGCTAGCAGTAAAGGTCCCAACCCCATTACAGAAAGCAAAGTTGGAGCCTAGGAATACTGGTGCAGCAGGTAACCCTGGGTTGGGGCTACCCCTAATTCAGGGAGCAAACTGGGAGCACCTGAGATTGGGACTGTGGCCTCTGCCTCATGAGCAAAGCTCAGCTTTCAAAAATAAAAAAATAAGAGTGCTAACTATAGAAAGTTAATATGCTGAGAGGGAAGGTAAAAACACCATCTTAGAAGAGTAAAACAGTGTCAAAAAGTCTTCATGTGAAGACTAAAAGGGTATTATAAATTGATCTCAAATTCAAAAAGACCTTTTGAAAAGAACACAAAAGGATTTTAAAAACCAAAGAAAAGAGGAAGAAAAACAGGAAAAATGAGAGTAATACAGAAGAATTAAAAATAGAATTGGCCAAATGGAAAAAGAAAACAACTCCTTTAAAAGTAAAACTGACCAACTAGGAAAGAAAAACAATTTCTTTAAAAATAAAATTAACTAGCTGAAAAAGTAACTACAAAAGCTAACTGGAGAAAATAAAACCCTAAAAATCAGAATTGGACAAATGGAAATGAATGACTTTATGAGATATCAAATTCCATCAAAGAAAACCAAAAGTTTGAAAATATAGACAAAAATGTAAACTACCTCTTAGGAAAAATTATGCTGGAAAATAGATCCAGAAGAGATAATTTATGAATTATTGGTCTACATAAAAGTCATGATCAACAAAAGAATCTGGACAATATCTTTCAGGAAATTATCAAGGAAAACTGCCCTAATATCCTAGAATAAGAAAATAAAATAATTCTTGAAAGAATCCATCAATCACCCCCCAAAAGAGATCCTAAAATAAAAACTCCAAGGAATATTATAGCCAAATTTCAGAGTTCTCAACTAAAGGAGAAAATACTACAAGCAATCAAAAAGAAGCAATTTAAATACCAGGGAACACACTCAGGATTTGTCATCAATAAAATTAAAGGATCAGAGAGCCCAAAATATGATATGCCAGAGGACAAAGGAGCTTGAATTACAACCAAGAATCAACTATCCTGCAGAGTTCAACATATTCTTTCGGGGAAAAGATGGATTTTCAATGTAATGGAGGACTTTTAAACTTACCTAATAAAAATACCAAAACTGAACTGAAAATTTCAAAGACAAGACTCAAGATGCATTAAAAAGGTAAACAGAGAAGAATATTTATATCCCTACATAGGAAATCAATACTTATAACTTACAAGAATTGTATTTCTCTTAGAATAGTTGAAAAGAACATACTTAGACATAGAGTTGATTTTGATGTGATAATACTTATGATTCTTGAAAATTGTATTTCTATTGGTACAGTTAAGGGAGCATATTTGGACAGAGGGTATGGTTATGGAGAGATTATGTTGTAATGTTACTTATAA
This sequence comes from Macrotis lagotis, assembly GCF_037893015.1. Taxonomy (NCBI): domain Eukaryota; kingdom Metazoa; phylum Chordata; class Mammalia; order Peramelemorphia; family Peramelidae; genus Macrotis; species Macrotis lagotis. The sequence goes on along the minus strand of NC_133662.1, from coordinate 30,696,425 downwards.
CCCTTGAGAATTGTACTTCTATTAGGACAGTTGAAAGGAGTATATTTAAATAGAGGTTGTGGGTATAGAGATGTATCAAACAATTAAGACATAAAAAAAAAGGATTATACAGGATAAGGAGTAGGCATGAGAGGATAAATGAAAAGTCCACATGAAAAGACACAAAGGACCTTATTACAAGCCTGGTCTTTGTCAGGCTCTTTTCCCTCTTGAATAACAATTTTGAAAAACAAAAAAGGATGGGCAGCTAGGTGGCACAGTGGATAGAGCACCGGCCCTGGAGTCAGGAGTACCTGAGTTCAAATCCGGTCTCAGACACTTAATAATTACCTAGCTGTGGGGCCTTGGGCAAGCCACTTAACCCCATTTGCCTTGCAAAAAAACTAAAAAAAAAAACAAACAAACATAAATTTCAGAAGTCACTGAAGCTAAAGCAGTTGCTCCACATTTAGCAATAAAAGTTAGGACTGCTTATTTTTGAAACTATGGTGTCATTCTCAAGTTTCTTTCATCTTCGTATCTAATTCCTACTCATCTAAACACTACTTGAGAAATCTTGAAATGTCTTTCTCTATAATATCTCTCACATATGTTGCCTTCCCTTCTTTCTCTCATACAACTACCACTCTAGTTCAGCCCCTTCAATGTCGCTTACTGGACTATTCCAATAGTCTTTTTTTTTAGGTTTTTGCAAGGCAAATGGGGGTTAAGTGGCTTGCCCAAGGACACACAGCTAGGTAATTATTAAGTGTCTGAGACCGGATTTGAACCCAGGTACTCCTGACTCCAGGGCCGGTGCTTTATCCACCTCGCCACCTAGCCGCCCCGTTCCAATAGTCTTCTAATTAGTTCCCTTCTTCAAGACTTCAGTACAATTCATTCACCACTTAGATACAAAAGTGATTTTCCCGAAGCTCTTCTCCTCAATAACCTCCAAGAGTTTCCCAATCCCCAATAAGATGAATTATAAAATTCTTTGGCACTTAGTTCTTCCTACCTTTCCAGTCTCCTACCACATTCAATCCCATTCCACAAACTCACACAATCAGCCATATTGGTCTACTTGCTGTTTCTCACACATGACACTCCATCTCTGATCTTCATGTATTTTCACCGATAGTCCCCCATGCCTAGAATGTTCTACATTGCTCCCTCCCCCACCTGCAACCTCCAAATTCTAAAATCTATGATTTTCTTTAAGATTCATCTTAAGCTCTGCCTCCTCAAATGGGTTTTGGAAGTTCTGGTTCCCTTCCATTCCATAGTGTCATGTACCATTCCATATTGTCATGTATTCATATTTATTCTGTACGTTTTGATTAATATTGTATTGTCTCCTTCGTTAGAATGTAAACTCTTCAAAGAATGGAACTATTTTTGTTTTTGACTTTGTATCTTTCCTGACAAATATCAAGTGATTAATTAGTGCTTATTGGTTGGTTTATTTATTTTGTCTAGGTGAAAAAAATTGACCAAACTTTTAATCTTTGACCCAGAGGTCTTATTCCCGCTATAAAAATAGAGTTTGATTTGCTTGAACTCTCTCCTCCCACAATTATGCAGGTAACCAGAAGAACTCTAGTAGGATTACTTGTATTGACTTGACATATCAATAGTTTTTTTTTTTTTGTAGTGACTGACAGTAAACCTACTTGGACATGCAGAAAATCAGCTACTCTGAAGCCAGTGAAGCTCATAGCAGCTTTGAAGTAGACCCTGAACTAACTGGTGGTTTTCAAAGATTCTTCTAATTCTCAGTTACAGGGCTTAGAATTATCCTAAATTTTGAAACATCTCCTTATAAAGCTTTGAACTATGGACAACTTATCACTAAGGTCACCTTCTGATTTGTGAATCAAAGAGACACAGTCTTGATACCTGTAATTCCTCATTCCCAATACCATTAGGAGACTCATTTCTGAGCCAGCTTTTTCCTCAGAATTCCTTACCTTCCTTAGTTTAAAAGGTATACAAATTCTTCCCATTCATTACTTGATGTCCTATTCTAGATAGTACTGAATTGTACCCATGCACATTTTTTTTTATTATTGTTCCCTGCTTAAAAATTTTTTTCTTTAATTTCACAAAAAGGGGGATTTAAATCTTGATAATTGACCTTTAATTCTCCACTCATCTTCTCCTTTTTTGTCTTATTTTATTAACCAATTGGATATAGTACTGCAGAGTTATTATTTGCAGTTCTCTGGGCAAGAATGATTTAGAACACTTCTTCATATGCTTAAAAGAAAACTGCCTCTACATATCTTTGGACTACTTATTATTTGGGGAAAGGATTGTATTCTTATAAATTTAACTCAGTTCTCTATATATTTGAGAAATGAGACTTTAATCTGGGACTCTTGCTATAACAAATGTTTCTCTGATTTCTGCTTTTCTTCTAGTCTGGGTTTCACTGCCTTTGTTTGAGGAAATGTTTTATAATCTAAAATAATCGTAATTATTTTAAATTTTGTAATGCTTTCTATCTCCTGTTTAATCAAGAACCTCTAACTCACTTAACTTCTCCTTTAAGAATTGGGACATATATGTTTAATATTGAGATTACTTCATTATTTATGGTACCTTTTAGCAATATGTAGTTTCCTTCCTTATCTCTTTTAATTAGGTCTAATTTTGCTTTTGCCTTGTATGAGATCAGGATTTCTCTTCCTGCTTTTTTTTAATTCAGCTGAAGCACAATAGATAACCTTTATTTTATGTATATCTCTGCTTCAACTGTATTTCTTGTAAATAGCATATTGTAGGATTTTAGTTTTTTCATCCACTCTGTTATCCATTTCATTTTTATGGAAGATTTCACACATTCACAGTTATGATAACTATCAATGAATTTCCCTTCATCCTATTTTTCCTTCAGTTTGTCCTCTCTCCCCTCCCACCCTTTCCCTCCTTAACAGCATTTTTGCTCCTATCACTTCCCCAGTCTGCCTTCTCTTCTGTCAATTCCCTAATTAATTGCCTCATTTTCCAATGAATATTATATTCTGGAGTTTTTGTAATATTTATGTATTCAACTCATTGTGTATAATATTCCCTTTTTGAGCCAATACTGGTGAAAGTAAGCATTAAGCATGCTATTGCTCATTTTCCTTTTCATTTTTCTTTGACTGTAATAGGTTTTTGGCGCCTCTTCATGTGAAACAATTTATCCCATTCTACCTTTCTCTTCCAACTAGATGACACAGTGGATAGAGCACTGACCTTGGAGTCAGAAGGATAGGAGTTTGAATCCAGTCTTAGGCATTTACTAACTGTGCCCTTAGGCAAGTCACTAACCATGATTGCTGTCCCAGTCATCCTGATTTCTATCTGGCCACTGGACTCAGATGACTCTTGGAGGAGAAAGTGGGGTTGGTGACCTAGCACAACACTCCCTCACTTAAATCCAATTTATGTGCTTATCATGGAATCACCTCCCTGGTGACATGACCTTTGGAAATGAAGAGCAACCATTATAATTATCATTGTTGAACCCAAAGTATTCCTCTTTCTCATGCCTCGATTATTTTTATGTCATTTCCTCAAAATCAATTTTAGATAGATCTAAATCTATATCTATACACAAATGCATATTATCTATGAATATTCCTCCTAGTTGTACTCTTAATGGTATAATTATTAAGAATTATAAGTATTGTCTTCCCATTTAGAGCTGTAAACATTTCAACTCCATTGAATGCCTTATATTTAATTCTCCTTTTTACCTCTTTTAGACTACTCTTGGGTCTTGATATTGTAGATTAAAATTTTTGTTCAATTCTAGTATTTTCCTGATTGAAGCTTGAAATTCTTCTGTTTTACTGAATAACATTTTCCCAAACTGATGTAATATGTTTAATTTTGGTGTTAGGATTCTTAATTATAGTCCTAGCTCCTTTGCCTTCTGGAATATCATGTTCCATTACCTCCAGTCCTTTAATGTTGCTGCTGCTAAGTCCTGTGTAATCTTGAATGTAGCTCCCCAATATTTTAATTGCTTTCTTCTGGACAGTTGCAGTATTTTTTCCTTAAGCTAAGAGTTCTGAAATTTGGCTATAATGTTGGATTTTTTATTTTAGATTTTTTATTTTGTTTTTTAAACTTTTTTACTTTAATTGAGGTGATAGGTGGATTTTGCTGTCTGGTTTCATGAAAACAGTTTTTCTTGTTATTCTCAGAAGATTCTATCCAGGTCCTCCTTTTGATTTTCTAGTAATTCAATGACGGTAACGTTGCCTCTCCTAGATCTATTTTCTAGGTCAGGTGCTTTTCCAATGAAGTTCTGTTTTTCGTTCTTTTGAATTTGTTTAATGATTCTTGAAGTCTTATAGAGTCAGTAGCTTCCACTTGACCAATTCTAACTTTTAAAGAGTTGTTTTCCTGAATTAGTTTTTGTACTTCCTTCTTCATTTGACCAGTTGTATTTTTAGGGAAGTATTATCTTTGGTGGATTTTTATATCTTTATATTTTGTATTTCCATTTGATCAATTTTACTTTTTAAACAGTTGCTTTCTTTTTCTATGTTTTTTTCATAATTTTCTTACATCATTCTATTTCTTTTCTGTTTTTCTTTTACCTCTCTTATATGGTTTTGAAACTTCTTTTTGAGCTCTTCCATAAGTTTGAGACTACTTCCTATTTTTCTTTGAGGTTTTGCCCATAGATGTTTACTATTGTTGCTCTGAATTTGTACCTTGATATTCCCTGTCATCATAATAATTTTCTATGATTGGATTCTTTTTATTCTTTCTTTTGTTCATCTTTTATGCCCCTTTTCCTTTCTTTTAAATCTGAGCTCTATTCCTAGAGTAGTGCCAGGTTGTGCCAGTTGCTATATAAGTCCTGCCTGTTGACCTGGTGCTACACTGATGTTCAATGGGGGATCCTTGTGTCTGGCACTGTGAAGGAGTAGCTGGCATAGCTGTAGGTTATAGGGGTCTGGAAGCTTTCCTGGTACTGAGATCTTAGTGTTAGTATCTGATGTGTACTGAGACTAGTGGAGTGTTTCTGAATTTCATCAGGGCCTCACTGAAGCCCCTGGTGTCTGGTCACTAGAGATTGTCTATTTGCCCAGGGCTATGATAAAATTAGTGGTAGTTCTTGAAGCTAGAGTCTGTCTATTCCCCTGGCTTTGCTGAGGCATGTGAAGGTCATAAGATTTGACTCTCTGGGAGGAGAAGCAAGGGGAGAGTCACTGGGATATAAGGCGAATATATCTAAAAAAGATATCAAGTACTTAGCTAACAGGAATAATTTTCAAACTAGGAAGCTACAGGATAGTCTGATTAGCATCCCCATTGACTTCTACCTCTGCTGAATACTTTCTACCTTGTTCTCTCAAGGTATTCACTATTATCCCTCAACTTTAGTTGAAATCACATTTTATACTCCATGTCTAAAAAAGTAAAAATCACTAGTTAAGATTCTGATTGACTTACCAACTTCATAAAGATAGTCAAAAACAGAGCCAGCATTCCTGAGCTACTGAAATACTTGACACAGACCCTTTTTCCCTACAGTCTTGGCTTGGTTCTACATTTCTCTACTTCCAACCCTTACTTAGAAATATCTTTATGATAGAAATCACTTCCTTGCAACAGTCCAGTTTTATATAGATTGCAAAAGCCCTAATACCACTACTTTTAGAAAGCTTTATAGATGCAGATGATGCAAAATAAATAGGTAGAATTTTGCATGACAGAGGCAAACAATAATTGTCAGAGCAGGTTGAATTGTGCCTGAAGTTCAATGTAACTTTACATAGCAAAACTAATATTCTTAGTGGCACTAAAATACAAATGAACTTGATTTTTTCAGATATTCTCTCAAATGTCATTGCTAGTTTCTTGAAAAAAGTGAACCTATTGAGAAAATGTCTCATCTTTCCCTTTCAATTTATTACATTCATTATTACTACTCTTAGTTAACTCTAATAGGCACAATAAAAACCACTGGGGTATGATTGTGGCAAGGTAGGAAGGGCAGCTTACAGGCAAGAGTGGAAGTATATCTGAGAGAAAACAGAGCAATGATATAAAGAATATAAGCCCTTTGAGATCAGAAATCATTATCTCTATGTCTTATGTTCAGAGGCTATCCTTTTCTATAGCAGAGCAGATGCTTAGTTAGACAAAGGACTTATAGGTGCAAAAAATCTTTATAGCAGCTCTTTTTATGGTGTCAAAAACTTAGAAATTGAGGAATGACTGAACAAAAGATAAAAAAAATGATTATGATAGAATGCATTTGTGAGTTAAAACTGATGAAGGGGATGGTTTCAGGAAATCTTGAGAGGACTTTTTTGAACTCATGCAAAGTGAAACAAGCAGAACCAGGAGAACTTTATATATTTATTTTATATATATATATATATATATATATATATATATATATATATATATACACACACACACATATATATATATTTATATATATATATATATATATATATATATATATATATATATATTTAAGAACAATATTGTAATAATGGCCACCTGGGAAAATCTTAGCTATTCTGATCACGACAATAATCCAAGACATTTTCAAAGAACACATGATGAAAAAATGTTATTCACTTCCAGAAAGAGAACTCAGGGATTCTGTGTGTAAATTGAAGCATATTTTTCTTGCTTTTTTTCTTCATAATATGGCTTGTGTAGAGATAGGTTTTGCAGATCTCATTCAGTTTCTGGCCAAGATGGCAGCAGAAAAGACAGGCACAGTGCTAATCTCCTGATCTTCCCTCATAAATAATATGAAACAAACCTCTTAACAGAATTCCAATCCACAAAACCCAGAAAGAGAAACTAGGAGAAGATCTACCTCAAGGTTTATCCTCCAGGATTGTAGGTGAGCTGGGTACAGAGGGCTGACTCTGCTGGGAGCACAGGACAGGGTCAGAGAGAATTTGACTAGCCTGATCAGCACAGCCAGGGAGATCCTGAGACCCTGAGACCTTGAGACCCTGAAAGTACAAGCAGTCTGACTGGAGACTGGGTGGGTAAGATTCTGAGAGCTCCACTAGCCTTATCAACATGGCCAAATAGAGCCTGAAAGCCTAAAAGCAGGGCAAGCCTGATTGGTCAACTAAGGAGCAGAGGTACTGGTTGTGGCACAGGAGCTTTCCAGCAGAGCTGGAGAGAGAGTTCCAGTGCTTCATTTCAACTGAAGCCTCTTCCCAGAACAAACACAATTACAGCCCACCTCTGCCCCAAGCATGTGAGGAAAAGACCTCCCTCAGCTGTGAATAGGGAGAGCAATTACCTTGCCCTAGGGCAAAATCCACCATTGATCAAAGGTAAAAATACTCAACAGCTTCATCCACCACAGGTCACAGACATTACAGAGAAAGTAACCAATACAGCCTTCTGGCTAGCCTACTTGAAGTTACTAAAACCAGTGACTAAAACCTCTAAAGATCTCAACACCAAACCTCTGTGAACCAGCCCCTTGCCAACATTAAGGTCTTAGTAAAATGAAGAAAGGCCAGAAGAAAGGGTGGTCCATATAAAAATTTCTAGAAGAAAAAGACCCAAACTCAGAGAGACTTAGAACCTCTGAGGAGAATATGATCTGGTCTCCAGAACAGAAAGACTTCCTTGAAGAAATCAGGAAGGAGTTTAAAAAATCAGTTGGAAGATTTGGGAGAGACAATTAACACCTTGTAACAAGAAAACAAATCCGTAGAAAATACAATTGGACAAATGCAAATAAAGAAAATTCTCTCAAAACCACAATTGGTAAAATGGAAAACTCTTTCAAAAATAGAATTGACCAATTGAAAAATTAGTTGCAAAAGGTAATGAAGAAAATTCTTCTCTAAAAAAAAGAATGGAGTCTGTGGAAACTAATGACTTCATGAGACAGCAAGAGTCTGTTAAAAAAAAACAAAAAAATGGAAAAAATAGAAGAAAATGTAAAATACCTCATCAGCAAAACCACTGACCTTGAGAATAGATCAAGAAGGGATAACCTGTGAATTATAGGTCTTCCTGAAAACAATGAAGAGAAAAAATCCTGGACTTAATATTACAGGATTTAGTGATGGAAAACTTCCCTGATATTATGGAACCAGAGGGGGAAATTGTTATTGAAAGAATAAATTGATCCCCTCTGGAAAGAGATCCTAAAATAAAAACACCAAGGAATGTTGTGGCCAAATTCCAGGACGAGCAAATAAAAGAGAAAATCCTGTAAGCATCCAGAAAGAAACAATTTAGATACCAAGGAGCCACAGTAGGGATTACACAGGACCTGGCTGCATCAATATTAAGGGATCAAAGGGCCTGGAATAAGATATTCCAAAGAGCAAGAGAGCTTGGAATACAGCCAAGAATCTACTACCCAGCGAAGTTGAGTCTTCTCTTCCAGGGGAAAAGATGGATATTTAATAAAATGGGAGACTTCCAACATTTCCTGATAAAAAGACCAGAGCTGGGGGCAGCTAGGTGGCATGGTGGATAAAGCACTGGCCCTGGAGTCAGGAGTACCTGGGTTCAAATCTGGTCTCAGACACTTAATAATTACCTAGCTGTGGGGCCTTGGGCAAGCCACTTAACCCCCATTTGCCTTGCAAAAACCTAAAAAAAAAAGACCAGTGCTAAATAGAAAATTTGGACATCAAACAGGAGGCTCAAGAGACACATAAAAAGGTTAAAAAAGGAGGGGGTAAAGGAAAAAATGCTATCCAATAAGATGAAACTGGCTATATACCCACTTGGGAGAAAAGTTCTTATAACTCTTGAGAATTGTAACTCTATTAGAGAGAATATACTTCCTTAAAAAGGGGGACAGTAAGGAGATGGGAGGATGGAAAAGACTGAATCAGGTAAATCTAATTACATTAAGAGCTACAAAAACCTATTTTAATAGAGGGGAAGAAGGGAGAAGCTGAGAACCACCTGAATCTTCCTCTCCTCAGACTTGGCTTAAAGCTAACTTACACAAACACTCAGTTAAGAAATTTATCCTACCATTCAAGTATTCAAATGGGAAAAAGAGAGGGAAGAGATGGGGTGAGAAAAAGAGGAACTAACAGGAGGGAAGAAGGGGAAAAGGGAAAGGGGAAATAAAGGGGTGGGGGTTGACATAGGAGGGCAAACACACCGAAGGTGGCAGTATCTGGAAACAAATTACTGGGGAATATGGATAAAGGGTAAAAAGGAAGAAAATACAAACAGAGGGAAGATAGCATAGAGAGCAATAAAGAGTAATTATAACTTTGAATGTGAATGGGATGAACTCTCCCTTAAAATGTAAGTGAATAGAAGGATATGATTTCTCTCTCATCACATTCAATTTAGATCAGTGTATATCATGGAAACATTGTAAAGACTAACACACTGCCTTCTGGGGAGGGGGGGAAGGAAGATGGGGGGAAAATTGTAAAACTCAAAATAAAATCTTAATAAAAAAAAAGAAAAAGAAATAGGTTTTGCAGGAAAAATAAATAAAAAAGAGGCTTAGCATAACCCCCCCCCCAATTTTCTACCAATTACACTACTTTTAAATTTCTGTGGAATTTGCCATCATTCCCTGATGCCTCCTCTCATCATTTTTAAGCTTCCATTAGTGTATTATCTTCTCCTTAAGGTCAAAGAAAGGTCTTTTTTTTCTATTTGTATTTGTATTCTCAGAATTTACAGTATATGACACAAAACAGGCATTAAATGTTTATTGACTCACTAAAAAAAAAAAGATTTGCAAAGTGTTTTAAAAATACTATCCCATTTTGTCCTCACAGCAACCATGAGAATAAAGTGCTATTATTATTCTCATTCTACAAATGAAGAAATTAAAAATAGATCCTTCCCTTGAGATCATATTCATGAGAGTCAATATTCATTCTGGCATTCTCTGGTTCTGAGATAGACTTCAGTTTACTTCATTAACACTCTAAAATCCCTCTTTATAAAACTAATAAGAATAAAAATTAGCATTTATATAGCACTTTCATGTTTACTAAGGGTTTTATAAATATTATCTTACTTGATTCTCACAACCCTGAGATATCCCCATTTCACAGATGAGGAAAATGAGGCTGATAGAGGTCTAGTGACATGCATAAGGTCCTTCCTGAATCAAAGTACTATAGAAGGCAAAGAAGACAATGAATGAGAGAAATGGAAATATCTTGAGTGTCACTTAGCATAGCCTCCACATTTTATATATAAGGAGCCTGGGATCCAAAAATGTAAATTAGCTTGCCCAAAATCAAATAGCAGCACTATCATTTCCATTTGGCACATAGAGAAATGAAGGTACAGAGAAGTTAATCATTTTACCCAAATCACATAAGATAGCAATGGTTGGACTTATTATTTACCAGTATTATGTTTACTAAGCAATAGCTCTGTTATTCTTTGGATGTGGTAGGATGAGATCACTAAATTCATACTTATTTCCTTTTGGAGGGCTTGTTCTTTGAATTGTTGGTCCAGATCTGTGATGGCTGCACATGATCCTCTCCTCTGGTTCCCTTTGTGACATACATTTGCAAATGGTTCATGGGTTCAGAGAACATACATTCTGGACTCAGAACAAAGCCAACAGAATTGGTCCTGTAGAAGTTCACAAGATCACAGAACCTCAGAGTTGAAACTTAAGAAACTTAGTCCAACCCACACCTCACTGGGAATTCTTCTACACCAGACACAAATGGCCTCCCTTTGAAGACCTTCAGTGAGGAGAAACCACTATCTCCCAAGTCAGCCACTTTTACAATTGTACTAATTATTAGGAAAATTTTCCTTATATCAAGCCTGAACTCATCTCTCTCCAGTTTCTATACTCTGCTCCCAGTTCTTTCCTCTGAGGTGAAAGACAACAGGTTTTTCTCTCTTACACAGACAAAAATGAAAGAACTAGAACATTCCTTTCCATGGTAAATAGTTTCAGTTCCTTTAATCGATCCTGATATCTCATTTTGTTTTAATACAAATCATTTTATCATATGAGATAACTTTATAAGGTCCTAAAGAAATGGCAAACAGGAAAGATGTGCATATTTGTGTATATGTTTTTGGGTATGTAGTCAATCCTAATGCAGCCCATTATTTTTTTTCCTTTTTTAAAGTCAGTCAGGTGGTACAATGGATAGCTTTAAACACTTATTAAGTGAATCTGACTGAATCACTTAATCTCTAACTCTTTGTTTCCTCATCTGTAAAATAGGAATAAAAATAGGATCCATCTTCCATAGCTATTGTGAAGAAAAAATGAGATGGCATTTCTAAAATGCTTACTTAAATTACTATATAAATGCTATATTTGCCTGTGTTTCCTTCTTTAAACTTTTTTTAGTATCACTTTAAAGGGAATTCCTCAATTTTGCTAAAGTTGATGTTTTTAATTTTACATTTATATTATTCATTTTCCCTCTTATCCTGAATAGTCAATATATGAGAGTATTTTATTCATTAAGGAAAACATTTACTTGGCTTTTAAAACACTGAATTTTCTTCAGAAACTTATGGTAAATTCAGGGAGCAGAACAAGAGAACACTGTACACATAAACAAAAACATTGTGAGTTGATCAACTTTGATGAATCAGGCCCTCTCAGCAGTTCAGAAAGCTAGGACAACCTTGGGAGACATGTTATGAACAATGTCATCCATATGCAGACAAAGAGAACAAAACAAAGCAAAGCAAAAAAACCAAAAAAAAAACTACAGAATCTAATGAACTTTTTATGTTCATTTAAAAAAAATTTCTCTTATGGTTTTCCTTCCTATCCTATGGTTTTCTTCTTTTCCCCTAATCCTAATTCCTCACACAGAAGATGACTAATAAGTAAATATGTTAAACACAAATGAGTACATAAAATGTTCACTAGACTGTTTGCTGCTAAGGGGAAAAGGATGGGAAGGGAGGGTGGAAGAAAATAGTGTAACATAAATAAGCATGTGGGTGAATGATTGAAAAACTTTCATAACATGCAATTGGAAAAATAAAATATCAATAAAAAACATTGAATTTTCACAGAAGCATACCTTAAACTCATTTAATAGATAAGTAACCTATCTTGACTTATGATGACAATCTATTGGAGCAAAATATTCATGATATATCAATTTTATTATAACCATATTCTACTTATTATAATCTTAATACATACTGCATAAATTCAGATTCAGTCCTAGACACTTACCAGCCAGGTAATCCTAGAGAAGTCATTTCATTTCTGTTAATCTCAGTTTCCTCAACTATAAAATGCAAATAAAACTAGCATTTAACTCCCAGTGATGCTGGGAAAATCAAATGACATAAGATTTATAAAGTATTTAGCAAGGTGTCTGACACCTAGGCATTTTAAAAATATTTATTTCCTTCCTCTTTAATTAAGCTCATTGGTCAGTATGTCTCCTCCCTCTGTAATTTCAGAAGTAAACTATAGACAGAGACAAAAGCTGTTGCTATTTCTCTTTTACAGAGTAAACTTTATAACAATATCTTTGAGAAAGTGTTGTAGGCAGAATCTCCCCTGCATTTTTTTAAATTACACTTGTTCTGGGGCGGCTAGGTGGCGCAGTGGATAAAGCATCGGCCGTGGAGTCAGGAATACCTGGGTTCAAATCTGGTCTCAGATACTTAATGATTACCTAGCTGTGTGGCCTTGGGCAAGCCACTTAACCCCATTTGCCTTGAAAAAAAAACCTAAAAAAAAATTACACTTGTTCTCAGGGCTAGATGAAATAGCCTTTGATTTGTGTCTCTGTCAGTGCCATGCAAGAGATACAATTACATGGCACTGAACAGGATTGAAAGAGGAGTAAAGAGAAGAAAAATAAACACAGAGACATTGGGAAAGGGAGAAAAGTGGGAAGGGAATGCTACTGCATGGGAATAGAGGAGCTAGGTTTGAGTACTGGTTCCATCATGATATAATCTTAAACACATCACTAAATTCTCTCAGCCTCAAGTTCCTGATCTGTAAAATGAAGGGTGTAGATTAAATGACCTTTAAGGTCCCTTCCAGCTCTAAATATATAATCCTAGGTTGTTGACATAACCCATAATCCCTCTTAAATTTTCTCTTACTGATTCCCAAACTATCAGCTGTTTTCCTCCATCTTCCAGTCCCCAAACTGGCAAAAAGTAGAGCCAAAGCAATATGGGGTACTGGGTCATTCCAATGTGACTAGGGTGCTGGAATTAAAGGCCAGAGGACCTGGGTTTAATTCCAGCCTCTGATGCTGGAGAAATCTTTAATTCTCTCTAAACCTAAGTTTCCTCACCCTCGAAATATGGAATGGGGAAAGAGGGAGAGGTGAGAATTGCTTTTGGAGGTAGGTGAAGGAAAGTGACTTAATAAGGGTCCCCCAGTTAATAAAGGTGGACAACACCTAATTTTTTAACTCAGGTCCTCCTGATTCCAGTGCTCTATCTACTGCACCACCTACCTGTCCACAAAATTTGAAAATTATAAGACATGCTTCACAGAGTTTATTTGTGGGGTGGAGGGGGTTTGAGGATCAAAATATATGGGATAAACTTTACAAAGAATAAACTTTGTAAACCTTAATTGCTGTATAAATGTGAGAGCTCATTTTTTTTTCAAAAAATATTATACTGGTCTTTTCTTTTTAGGCTTTTGCAAGGCAAATGGGGTTAAGTGGCTAGCCCACAGCTAGGTAATTATTAAATGCCTGAGGTCAGATTTGAACCCAAGTACTCCTGACTCCAGGGCTGGTGCTCTATCCACTGTGGCACCTAGCTGTCCCCCCAACTGTTCTATTTTTAATCAATTATCTTAATATGCTCTGATGTTAACTTTTTTCCACAAAGTTGCAAAGCAGGAAGTAGATACAGTATATATACATATATATGTGTGTATATACATATATATGTATATACACAGTGCCAGTAAAGGAAAGAAACATCAAAATCCCCTGAGAAGTCAAGAACATTTCCTCACAGATAAAAAGGTAATGTGAATGATATTTTCTCAATGAGAACAGATTGTTTTAGAAAATAAGAGAAAGAACAGCACAAATTGAATGTTTCACTATCCTGTTTATCAAGAGAATCTCATTAATAATATTTGATGATGGCGGGAAAAGATCAATTTTTTATTAATAAGATATTTTATTAATTTGCTCTTCCCAGGAAGAACATTTATTTAGGTGCATATTTAATTTAAATTCTAAAACAAATGTTTTAATCTAAATTTAGTGGATTTAGTGTAAGAATAGCCAATATAAACGAGTATTAAAGAAAATTAAGAGTTAATATCATGGAACAAATTTTTAACTTAACTTGAAACTCTTAGGGAAAAAAATTGGAGACCCTAATTGCAGGAACTATTACATTAGTATCAAGTCCCAAACCACTTGAAAACATAGAGAAATAGATGTATAGATAGACAGACAGACAGACAGACAGACACCATTTCATTTGTTTATGAAGTGTATCTGTCTCTATGTGTATTGTCCAACCTATGCTTTGAAATCACTATGCTGGTATGTGAAGACATCTGGGATTCAATTTCTGTATTACTGACCCCACAGTCAGTCTTCTGATCCTTTCTACCATGCTACATTTGAAGTTTAAAAAAATAAAAAAGAACAATTTCTTGGGTAAAATAAAAACTATAGAAAGGATTAAAAAACTGAAATCTGTGCTCTTATTGGACATCATATTTTGGTGATTATAGTTACAATTTTGGAGAATATATATTCAATCTTGAAAGCATAGAATCAAAGCAAATGAGAATGTGTATGTATTTGTATGAGAAACAGAGAGAGAGAGGGGCACAGAGAGAGAATCAGAGAGACAGAGACAGACAAAAAAGGAGAGAGACAGACCCAAAATAGAAGGCAGAGGGGCAAAAACTTTTACAAAATCAGAAACAGGAAATCCCATGCATAGATTCCATTATTTCCTTAAACCTTCTGAAGCATTTTTTCTCTGTAATCATTTAACTAACTTTGTTAATATGTCTTAGTAATCAAAGATCTAAAGTAATATTGTTACAATTGAACTGTATTTAGAAAATATTAATCTTTTGAAAAGGTATCTAAAGTAAAATAAAGGGAGAACAATATAAACAAAAAAGCAAAAGAATTGGATTGTGAAAGAAAGGGGGCTCCAGTAGAATTGGCAGATGATAGAAATAGAATCAGTTGCTAAAGGAAATTCTTTTCTGGAGCCTTTAGCAGGTGTTATTTTTACAAGTCTGAGACATTAATACTGTACAATGGGAATATGAACAAATTTGTTTATTGACAACAAGTTATTATATAAGTGTGTGAACAAAGTATGTATCATAAAAACCATTTCAAAACTAATGAAGTGGGGCAGCTAGGTGACACAGTGGATAGAACACTGGTCCGTAGTCAAGAGGACCTTAGTTCAAATCTCATCTAAGACACTTAATAATTGCATAGCTGTGTGACCTTGGGCAAGTAACTCAACCCTGTTGCTTTAAATGAATAAAAAAAAATTAAAAAAAACTAATGAAGTGATCCTAGACAGCTCACTAAGTCAATCCACATTTCCAAGACACCATTTTTAATAGCATCTCAATTTCATATTTCATAATCACTTTTAATTGGGAAAATATTTTAAAATTTTAACTTTTAAATTGGGAAAACAATAAATGAAATGAGGTATATTATAAATAACATGTTCAACTCCTTAAGACTTAATTTTTTTTCATAAAGCAGAACAGTAAAATTCTAAGAATCAGGGTCAGCAAATCTAGGATTACATAGACCATTATTGCCTTCTCAATCTCCAAGAAAATGAAAGTTCACATAGGTTTTTCTAAATAGAGCTCTGGGGAAAACTAGGGAAACAACAATTTTTCTTCTACAACTTTTCCCTCCTATATCTCCTTCTCAGCATCATGTTCTCTGCTGATTCCCTATCCAAGAGATATAGTCCCAAACAACTTAGTGAAGGGCAAAGTGTAATAAAATGAGTGGTGGACCTCTGGAAACATGATTTTAAATCCCAGGGCTGCTACTTTGCAACTGAACAACTATGGGCACAAACAATCCTTTGTCATCTGTAAACTGGATCCACCAATAACCACTTTAAATATTGTAAAGTTATAAAGAAAATATTCTATAAACTGTGAAAAGATATATTAACTATTAACTATTAATATCAACTAATATTAGGATGCTATGTTACCTCTCCCATGAGTGACTATGTTTTAAAAGAAAATGAAGCTCAATCTCTGCTTCCCCAATTATAAAATGAAGTTGGATTTCACAACCTGTGTGATCTCCTCTAACAAGATTTAAGATCTTAAAAACAAGGAGAAGAATCAAAGGAATAAATTTCTAATGGGAAACTTCCAATATCTTTGGTTCCTAGATAAAAGTGATACTTCAAGACCAAGAATTTTCTGTGGTTCTGAAGCTTGTCTGGACTTGCTTCTCCTCTTTGGGTCCAAAAGAATTCTAGTTCTATGTCTTTATGAATATGAAGAAGAGAAAATTTTCCCCTTTTATTCTACCAATTTGTTTCTCCCAAATGTATTTATAACATGATTCTAATTGTGTACTTTTAAATGTATGAATTTTTTTAGTTGTAGTAGTATAGTCAAAATAGCATTGGATTTGTAGTAGGAAAAGCTGGATTCATATCATTGCTCAGTCACTTATTGCCTGTGTAGCATGGGCAAATCTCTTCTCTGAGGGTATAAAATAAGGAGGTTGAACTTGATGACCTTTCAGTTGTCTTTACATTCTTAATCAAAGATCCAGAAATGCACTGACATTTTATTTTAGAAACTTGTTTGGTTCAATTATGATGAAATCCAAATTGACCAATACTCCAACCCCCAAACTCTAGATCAACCAGGACAAAATCAAAATCTAATCAGATCAGACAGAGGAATTTTAAAGGGCTCTGAAAAGACTTCCTTGACCCCTAAAGTATCTCCCTTACCTGCCTGGAACTCATCCAAAATTCCAGTACTACAACACTCATTAGTTGAAATAATTGAGTGATTTCTCCACAGTAGAATTATAGATAGATTGCTATAGATATAGATGGGAATAGAGATATAAAATATGAGTGAAGACTCATCATCTTTAGGATCATCTTCATTCTAAAAGTTATTCTGTGAAATTTACCCATCAATATGCCTCCTTGTTCTCATCAATACATAATTTTTGAATTAGTATGTGTTGAAGTATTAAATGAGAAACTTCTCTATCCAAATATATCACTTGTAGACAGTGTGGGAAGTCATCCAAATAAGTATCAAAAGCCAACTTTTAAATATGATTTAGAAATGTTTACTTAGTCATCAATAAAATTGATATTTGATCCTAAAGAGGATTGTAATTAATAATGTCATGTCATGGAGGCTTGTTGATAGTAAAGTAGATAGAACATTGAACCTGGAGTCAGTAATATCTAAATTCAAATCTGACCCCAAACCCTTAACTGACTATATGATAGCAGGAAACTTGGATAACCTCTGTCAAACTCAGCTTTCTCATCTGTAAAATATGAATAAAATAGTACCTTATTCCCTGGATTTTTATAAAGGACATCTGAGCTAATATTTGAAAAAGTAAATTAAAGCTAGTTATATATAATAGCTATTATTAGACATTACTTCTGAAAAGTATTATTCATTAAGCCTTATCTTCTGTGAACAGCTTATGGGGGAGTTTATGAGACACTATTCAACTGAAAAACCTAGGAAAAGCTCTTGTCACAAATTAGGTGTGCATTAGTAGACGACTGAGAAAGGTCCTGAGTGAGGGTACTAGCAGAAAGAGAAAGGTCAGATTAAAGGACTATGAGGGCTAGAACTTTCTTGGTTCCCAAGGAGCATGATATGGTAGCTTCTAGGGAAGAATTTGGCATTTGGTAAGAGGAAAGGAGAACTGAAATAAGAAATGGGAAAAGTTTGCTTCCAGTGAATTTACTGGAATTTGATTCTTAACCCCTGGTATAAGAAATGCTGGACAGTAGTTACTGAGAGAACCCGATTTCTGATTTATGTTGTGTTAATCTTTTAATCCTAGAAAAAAAAATTCAATCCCCAAACTGCCACAAACCTTGTCTTCTACACTCCTCCACTTTGTTCACTGTTAAGGTTCCCTTGAAGTATGGGCCAGGAAAGGATTTCCTCAGCTTTTCTCTTTTTGTGCAGCTTTGACTACCTGGGGAACAAAGCGTCAAATAACAGAGGAATAAATAGATGAGGGGAGAGGATATAGACCATCCATCTCAAGGATTTTTTAATGCAAGAACAGTCAGCTCAAGCAAAGCAATGTTATCCTTAGCCTTTATTTGTGCTACATATAGGGTCCCCCAATACCACCACCATTGCTTGGAGCCTTGGGTGATAGTTCTCTCTCCCTGAGAAATATTTTCAGAATATTATAAAGTGAGTAGAAAACTCTTTTGAAAAGAATTGGGGGGTTGGAAGGGAAAAGAGAAGTGGTTGGAGAGAGAGGAAAAGAGGGGGAAGAGAGACATTAAATGAAGAGGAGAAAGGAAGGAGAATGGAGAAGAGAGGGAGGGAGAGAAGAATGAGGGAAAGAAAACTTTGAGGAAGAGATTTCAGCCCAGAAAGAAAGTTCACAGCTGTTCTCAATTTCTATATTTTTTTTGAGTTGGGGTGATGTTGGCAATCTTACTTGCCACTTGCTATCAGGGCAACATCTTTGCCTAAGAAGTCAGAGCTATTCAACAATCTCTTTTTTTGTTCTGACAAGTGATTCTGATGAGCCATCAACTGTATCTTTGTTGACAATTAGGGTTTACATGAATTAAACATGAAGAAATCCTATCAAAGATCACCCACATCCTGGGTGTTCCTTGACAGCAGGAACTGCTTCAGGTTTCTATTTGTTTACTACAGTATTTTTCACAGAGTTAACTCTAAATAATTTTTTAATCATTCATTCAATACTTTACTGAGCATTAAACATTATTAACTCTTTCAGTGCTGATTTTTTTTCCTTTCCTTCCAGTGCTGAATATTGTATGACAAATTTGAACCAAGATACAAATTTCATAAGGAATTAGAGTTGCAGTTTATATTAGTTTCTTCCTAACTACCCTATAAATGAAACTAAATCAACTAAATAACAAATAAAACTTACAGAAAAAAACATGTATTTTTTGAGCATAACATCAATAATGGCAAAAATCATTCCAAAAAATATTTTAAAGTAACAATTTATAGAGTTGCAGTGTACAGCACATTCAAAGCAAATATTTGCAACTGTGAACAGTTTTCTTTTCCTAGGCATCATCGTGGATAACTACTATCCTAGACAACCTGTTGTAAATAAAAACTGTCTCAAAGAAATAGCGCATTTGTATCTGGTACTCAAATCCAACACACCAGGAAAAGTGTTGTTTTTTACTATCACCTTGTAAGCATGACTACAGCCAGTTCCCTAGACACAGTGTTATTCACCAACAGCACACAGTCCCTGCATTCAATTTCATTCATCTTTTGAAACAAAAAAATTAAAATATGAGGCCCTCAGATCTGAATTCAAAAGAAATATTAAAAAAAACCACATTTGCTGTGACAGCTAGATCAGCCTCCCTATGTCCCCAAATCAACCTATTTAACTGATTATGAAGCTACCACAGGAGGCAGAGTCCAGAGAGTGAAGGAAGGGACTTGCCTGAGCTCTCTCCTAAACAAATCCAAATACCTTTAAAATAATGCTCTTTAAAAATCTAGAATTGTAGAATTCACAAAAAAAGACAGATAAAACAATTTTTCAATCCAAGACAACTTAGAAAGTTGGAAGAAAAAGTTCTTTGTACTAGAGTGAAAGAGGAGCATGGACCAGGAAAGGGAGACTGGACTCCAGCAAACCAGGAGCAGGTCTCAAGATGACTGAATCAGTGACAGCAGTGATTGTTTCTGGACCTCTCAACCCACAGATGGAAATTTTCAGGGATCCCTTATTGGCACCAGGGGCAGGGTTCTATTCTTTAATCCAGGTCACCATTCTGTATCTTAGTCCCAGTGGAGGGAGGAGCACTAACCCAACAGTGCTCAGAGATTATTGCGAGAAGTGCCCTAGTCACACTTCCAGGATTGAAAAAAGAACTTGTGGTCTCTCACAAACCAGTGCACAGTACAAGAGAGAAGTAAATGCACTTGTCTAGATCATATCACCTTGGAAGGGGCAAAAACTTACAAGTTCCCAGAATTACTTCTAAAAACATCTGCACAAAAAACCTGAAGCATGGGACAGTGGACCCTCTACTTCGGAAGCAGAAACACATTTTGGCATAGAGTTTTACCATAGCATAAAAACAAACAAAAAAAAAAGACAAGGAAAATGAGCAAACAGGAAATTTCTGATCATAGAAAGAAAGCTCCAAAACCAAACTAAGAGGAAGACAACAAATACAAATTCTTACATCCAAAGCCATAAAGAAAAATAGGAATTGATCTTAAGTCATGAAAAAATTCAAAAAAGACTTTTAAAAATCAAGTAAAAAGGGGGCAGCTAGGGGAGCACTAGCCCTGGAGTCAGGGGTACATGAATTCAAATCTGTCTCAGACACTCAATAATTACCTAGCTGTGTGACCTTGAGCAAGTCACTTAACCCAATTGCCTTGCAAAAAACAAAAAAAATTAAAAATTAAGAAAACAAGTTAAAAGATAGAGGAAAACTAGGAAAAGAAATGAAAGTACAAGAAAATCATGAAAAAAAGAATCAAAATCTTGGTAAAGGAGGTACACAAAAAAAATACTGATGAAAATAACACTTTTCAGAAAGAGGCACAAAAATCCAATGAAGAAAAGAATTCCTTGAAAAGCAGCATTGGATTAATGGGAAAAGATATTGAAAAATTCATTGAAAAGAATTCCTTAAAAAAGAAGAATTGATCAAATGGAAAACAATGGTATAAAAATCTGATAAAAATAATTCCTTAAAAAATTAAAACTGGGCAAATGGAAGCAAAGGACTCAATAAGACATCAAAAATCAGTCAAACAAAATAAAAGAAAATGTAAAATGCGTCAATGGAAAAAATTGACCTAAAAATAGGTTTAGGAGAGTAAATTTAAGAATTATTGAATTAGGGGCAGCTAGGTGGTACAGTGGATAGAGCACTGGGCCCTGGAGTCAGGAGTACCTGAATTCAAATCCAGCCTCACACACTTAATAATTACCTAGCTGTGTAGTCTTGGGCAAGCCACTTAACCCCATTGCCTTGCAAAAACCTAAAAAAAAAAGAATTATTGAATTACCTGAAAGGTATAATAAATCATAAAAGATCCTGAACATCATCTTTCAAGAAATTCTTAAGGAAAACAACCCTAGAATAAGAGGATAAAATAGAAATTGATAAAAAATTCACTCATCACCTCCCAAAAGAGATACAAAATTAAAACTCCTAGGAATATTGTAGTCAAATTCCAACACTCCCAGATCAAGTAGTAAATAGCACAAGCAGCCAAAAAAAAACCCAGTTTTCATGGAGCCAGTCAAGATAACACAAGATTTAGCAACTTCTACATTAAAGCATCTGAGGGCTTGGAATATGATATTCAAGAGGGCAGAAGGGCTAGAATTACAAGCAAAATTCCCCTAACTGGCAAAAATTAATATCATCCTTCAGAGAAAAAAAAATGAATAGTCAATGAATTGGAGGACTATCATGCATTTCTATTAAATAGAATAGAGCTGAATAGAATATTTGATTTTCAAATAAAAGATAAAAAAAAGAAGCACAAAAAAGGAAAAAGGAAAAATAATCATAAAAGATTCAATGAGTTTAAACTGCTAACATTCCTACATGGGAAATGGTATTTATAGCTCCTAAAATCTTTCTCATTATTAGGGTGGTTAGAAGAAGTATATGGGAAGTATATAGACAGAAAGCAGAAGTCTAAGTTGAATGTTTAAGGACTGAAAAAGAAGAATGCACTGAGAGGAGAAAAAGAGAAATGGAGAGGAACTAGGAAAAGCAGGAATCACATGAATCTTACTATCATTGGAATAGGCTCAAAGAAGACTAAAATACACACTCAATTGGATGCAAAAATCTGTCTAATACTACAGGAAAGAGGAAAAGGGAATAAGCAAAAGGGGGGAGCTGATAGAAGAGAAAGAATTTTGGGGAACGTAAAAGTCAGAAAACACTTTTGAAAATGGGCAGGGCAAAAGGAGAGAGAGAGAGAGAGTATGGAATAAATAAGGGGAAGATGAGATGAAGGAAAATATATAATTGGTAATGATTACTATAAAAATATTTTATAGTGAGATTTTCTGATAAATCCTTCATTTCTCAAACATAGAAAACTGTGTTAAGATTTTAGAAATAAGAGCCATTCATAAATGGCCAAAGGAAATAAAGAGGCAGTTTTCAGATAAAATAATCAAAGCTATCATATTTTAAAATGCTCTAAATCACTATTGATGACAGAAATATAAATTAAAAACAACTCTGAACTACTACCTTACACCTATCAGATTGACTAATATGACAGAAAAGAAAAATGAGAAATTTTGGAGAAGATATGGGAAAATTAAAACACTAATGTACTGTTGATGAGGTGTATATACTAATTCAATTGGAGAGCAATTTAGAAGTATTCCCAAAGGGTTATAAAATCATGCATACTCTTTGACCAAGCAATACCACAACTAGATCTGTATCCAAAAGAGATTAAAATCAGAAAGGAAAATGATCTAAATGTACAAAAATATTTATATAAGCTCTTTTAGTGGTGACAAAGAATTGGAAATTAAGAAAATGTCAATAAGTTTAGGAATTACTTAATATGTTGTATATGATTATGATGGAATACTATGATGGTTTAAGAAATAATGAGCAGAAACCTGAAAAGTCCTATATGAACTGATACAAAGTGAAGTGAGCAAAATGAGAACATTGCACACAGTCACAATACTATTATATGATGAGTAGAGGCAGAGAGGCAGAGCCTTGGGCAAGCCACTTAACCCCATTGCCTTGCAAAAACCTTAAAAAAAAAAGGATAATGGCTTTGTGAGCATAGAGAAAAAACTGTATAGGAAAGATTGTACATATTGTTCAGTCTTTTCAGTCATATCCTACTCTTTGTAACCCCATTTAGGGATTTATTGACAAAGATACTGGAGTAGTTTGCCATTTCATTCTCTAGTTCATTTTTTAATTTTTTTTAATTTTACACCAATGGGGTTAAGTGACTTGCCCAATGTTATATAGCTAGACAGATATTAAGCATCTGAGGTAGATACTAGTTTATTATATATTAAGAAACAAATGTTATAATCCTTTTCTTTTTTATATTTTTGCAATACTTTCCTTGCAAACAAATCCCAATAAGCAAGAAATGTACCTGGTCAACAGACACTGTTAAAATTTCTCCAGCCTACCTTGTATTAACAAAGACCCAATTCCCAGTCAAGGTGAAGTCTTCAGCTAAGGGACCATAAATTCTTAGCCTTAAATTAAGAATTTAAGGATAATCTAGCATTTTTAACTCCTCCACACATATTCAGTAACATAACCTCATGTCATACATTAAACACCTCCTTATTCCTTCCCTTGTGTTATTTCCCTGGTAACCCTGCCCCTAGCTCAGTTTTACCCATAACTCCACCAAAGCTGATCTTTTCATCTTGAAGCTACTAGATTCATGTTGATCCCAGCCAAGTTGCCCACCTTGGTCCTATACCTTTCCTCCTTTCCCTGTTCTCACAAGTCCAGCTTGTAGCTATTCCTTCTTTGATTAAACTTTACTATCTCCTTAAAACTCAAAAATTCTGTGAATTAACTTTTAACTTTTTGGAATAACCTATGAATAAAAATGTGTCTTTTCTTATCCTTATGAGTCAGAGAGCGTAATGATTTCTTCTCTGATAAATGAACCTCCCACCAATCTTGTAAGACCCCTCCTGAGCAATTCTTCCTGCTTAATTAGGGCTCCACAACACTGAAAGGTTCTTTAAAAAATCATTGTCTAACATAGTTTTTTAGGTGATTATGCCTAGAGATATAAAAAGGCACCTAAAAATTTTAGAGAATAAAATTTGTTTTCATATTTTAAGTGTGTATACGTGCATATGTATGCATTAATATGTATTGGAGAATTAATATAAATTCACAGTGGAGAGTATATATGCAATCTATGAGAGTTCATATAAATTCACTAGGAAAAAAAATATCTCCAGAAATATATTTTTAAAAAGGCTGGATTCCTATGAAGGATGGAACATATATGCTATAGTTTTGCAAAAAATAAATATAGAAATCATTTTAGCAACATCCCTTCTTCCAATAATAGAGATGAAGGTACAAGGCAAAGATATTTGTGAGGATAAATATAAAGGACTCAATCTAAAGAGTAAATTCTGAATGTCAGAGTCAAGAGGTTTAGCTTAAGGCCTTGTACAGCTTGAGTCTCAAGTGATATTTCAAAGGGAGGCCAAGCAGATATCTGAAATAAGAGAAATTACTCCTTCCTCTTTCAGGGATGGGACCACTCTCTGTAGTGATGTTTCTGGCTGCTGTGATTCATCAGTCTACGGGACTGGTAAAGAACCTGAAAGTTTCAACTGAAGGAAAACCAACCCTTTAAATACCTATCCCTTTTAACACAACAGAAGTAGTTAATTTCAATATGAAGAAAGCAGAGTGAATAGAGATTCATAATTTGGAGAATTTTCAAAAAAGAAAAACTCTTCCCCAGGGATCCTTGGAGGAGCCCATTATTAATACCAAAAATCAGGACAAAGCTAGGAGTTAGTGAATGGAACCAGAAACAGTGAAATGTTGACCATTTTGACATGAAATGAGTAGCATATAAATTATATATAAATTTCAAAATGGCACAAGAAACAGTAAGACTTTATGTAGTATTGTTTTGAGAGGCAGCCTTCCAAAGAGTTTCAAGATCTCCTGATATATACAGGCTATGTGATCATGACCAAGTCACAATCTCTCCATGTCCCAGAGAGTTTCTATATTAGGAATTCCCCATAACAGTCACTCAACAAGCATTTATTATATAAATAACTATGTAAAACCAAAATATTCAAAGTGTACCAAAATTTTTCATTTTTTTTTACTTTTTTAAGTTTAAAACTTTTGGAAAACTTGGTATACAGAATAAATTAGAAACAATCAAAGGATTGCTGTAGGAAACAGGGTTGTTGCTGGGACCTGAAGTAAGCCAGAAAAACCAGGGGGGAGAGAGAGAGAGATGAGGATGAAGAGAATAATAGGTATGCAGGCAGCTAAAAATATGCCAAGACTCAAGACAAATAATATTTTGTATGAAGAACAACAAAGAAGTCATCTCTGTTTTGGAGTACATGGTATTAGCTGCAAGTGAATAGGAAAGATAGGAAGGGGAGTTATGAAGAACTTTGTGTACCAAACAGGAGAGTTTCCAAGATTCAGTCTTATACATATGATCATTTTAAAACCCCAATTAACTTTTATTTATGTTATTGTTAATCCAATGACAAAGGACTACATCTTTGGATGAAGCCTAAATTCATTTAGTTTGTGATATATTACACAATTTTAACTTCCTCACAACTTAGTTTGATAAAAGCTTTAGAGTACCTTGTACAGAGAATCCAGCACTTACATCCCAAAGCTCCATCCAATATAATATAATTCTTATAGTTATTAAGCTTAAAACTTTAAATGAATTAGAGAATTAATAAGCCCTCTCCACAAAGGCCTTTCCCAAAACTCTTTCCTCTTCCATGTTTTCTTTTTCCTAAAAGAAATCAGTAAATATCCCTGATAATATATTTATTATTCAAGATCACAGACTTTCAAGTTTATTTGTATACAATTAATCCCAATTATATGTTTTTCTTCCTAGTAACATAATACCACTTTCCTTTAACTAAAAGTATTTCAATAGAGTTTAAAATCCCAAACCAATTTCACAATCTGTTATTTAATTCCTCCCTATACAAATTTTGACATAATGCAACAACACTAATATTACTCTCAGAGTAATATTAACTCCAGTTCAGAAATGGGTTAATCTTAAAACAGAGGAGGATCAGAACTTTTTAGGCCATGTGGCCAGAGCAGGGACATTCATTAAACATTATTTCCTTCTATTAAATGTGTCTCCCAACCCTGGTTTTTATATTTTCTTCCTATCCTACCTGCACACCACCTCACCTATGGCTGTTATTTTTTCCCTTTAAAACTAAGCACTTGAAATATTCTGCACCCCCTTTTCTCCATAGGAGGGTGGGGCATTCTTCCCATTGAACTGACCTTTAGAGTTAAAGTCTTAACAAGATGGCAGATCAAACCCACCACTTGTACAATCCCCCCACATCCTTCCCCCAACCCAGGGAGAAAACATGGGGTTTTTCCCAGACTGTCATAAGAAATCTTCCCTCCTATAACTTCTCCATCTTAATTGTTTCTCTAGAATTTGTTCTCCTCTAAACTCTCCCTATGACATAGCCTTTTTCTTTAAGAGACTCCCTCCTGGGGTGGCTAGGTGGCACAGTGGATAGAGCACCGGCCCTGGAGTCAGGAGTACCTGAGTTCAAATCCGGGCTCAGACACTTAATAATTACCTAGCTATGTAGCCTTGGCCAAGGCACTTAACCCCACTGCCTTGCAAAAAAAAAAAAGCTTACAAAAAAAGAGACTCCTTCCTCCCATCTTCAGTTCAGCTCAGAGGGGAGGGGCTAAGCTCCATCAGGGAGATGCTGCAAATCTACTTCCTTCTCTCCAACCTTCCAAAATGCCTTATCTCAACTATCAACTCCCCCTCACAGTTTAAAACTTAAGTTGAGTCCCCAGATGCAGAAATACCCTAAGACTAAGGCTAACTCAGGCAATTTAGAACACAGAACATATAACACATGCTCATGAGACCACAAACACACATATGCTCACAATTACACACTACATTGTATCCAACTGACTTCCTTCTTTCTGCCTTCTGGCTTCCAGCTACCAGCTACCAGGCTCCCTTGTCCCCCAAGCCCACCAGCAACTTTCCCTATGGTAGGCTTTAAGTTTGGGGGGAAATTTATGAAGGGGGAAACACCAAATCCCCTCTCTCCCTTTGGGGAACCCTATTATTCTCTACTCTTCTGGCCTCTCCTTTGGGATAGTTCTCCCACCTGGAGGACTTCTCAGACAGCCAGGGCTGTTCTGGCCACCACCCTACCATGCTAGAGATCCCTCAGCTCCAAACCCAGACCAGTCTTCCCAGAAATCCCTGAGATATTTCCCCTGCAGAGAACACTAAGAAAATGTGCTTGAAATCAAGCCATTTACACATGCTATTTTCTTGTGTTCTCTGGGAAAATATTGAAAAGTTTTACATCATAAAATCATGACCA
Source organism: Macrotis lagotis (assembly GCF_037893015.1). Taxonomy (NCBI): domain Eukaryota; kingdom Metazoa; phylum Chordata; class Mammalia; order Peramelemorphia; family Peramelidae; genus Macrotis; species Macrotis lagotis. The sequence goes on along the minus strand of NC_133662.1, from coordinate 30,669,117 downwards.
AACCCCAAATTATTATAAATGGCTCATAATTACTTAGTCCAGAGTGATTAAAATGGCTTTCATTACGACATCTTAATAAAAGGATCACTCTCTCCAAAAGAGAGAAATGCTAGGTCTTATATGCACTTTGAAAGGCTACTTCCACCTCCCCCTTTGTGCCAATCATTGGTTGGGGTCACAATCTACATGATACATTCACCCCCCTTTATGTTTTCCCCACCCTGCTCATTATACTAATGAGTACAGAAGAGGGAACAATAATCTCCTTGAGCATGCAGAAAGGAGAAGGATGCAGACCTGATCTAATCTCAGGTTTTGAGCATATTGAGGCTAAGTATTTTGTTTTACATTCACATACTGGCCCATAGACACTAATACAGGCAAACCACAGTCTTTGTAATGTAAACTGACACTCTCCCTTCACATTCTTGTGGAACCCAATCACATCCACATATTTCTCACATTCCCTTAGCTGGCATTTCCTTGAACCAGTGAAATCACAGGTCCCTAATGCACAGGGAAAGAGTAAAAAATGAAAAGCCTGCCTGGGATTTAAAATGGCTGGCTCCAGAAACAACCCTGTAACCATGAGAGACAAACAAATGAGAAATTATCAGGCTCCATTTAATTACATTCAACAAATATTTATTGATTGTCTTCTTTGTATAAGATACTATCTGATTACATTTTGAGGATATAGAGAGAAATAGAACCCAGGTTTTATTCTCTTAAGTATTTATAATCTAATGAAAAGTGAGGGGGAAGGAAGGATAACCCTGAAATATGAGAAATAATTAAAAGGAGAGATCCAAGCAAAGTGCTAATAGAAATCAGAAGTCAGCATTTACTTTCATATGATATAGGAAAAAGGTTGGAGGTTGAAGGAAAGAGAAGATTGTAGGAGTAGAAGGCTGCTAATTAACATGAACAATATTATGAACATGAACAATAATATAAACAATTTATCTTTTCTATCTGTAAATGATCTGGTATAGAACTTATCAAATTGGATGTGCTGTTTCCTATTGCCCAAACAATACAAATAAGTACTTTCATGTGTGCCAATACTGCTCAGCATAAGTATGGTTGTCACAATTGGTTACTGTTCATTGTTCTTTATTGATATTACATTCCAAATACTATACACTACTCCAAAATAATTCTCCTTATTATAGCAAGATAAAATCTTATTATGAGGTTAAGAAAGAAACCACTCAGGCATTTTCAAGTTTAGACATAGGCTTCCAAAGGCATAGACCTCATAGAACCACTTATTTTGTCTAGACCCTAAAGCCTGAACAATATGTAACTCATTCTTTCTGTATGTACCAGACATGGAATGAAAGTAGAGTTAGACTCCAAAGTGAGAGGAGTTAAGTAAACTTGAAACAAGTACCTTTAATTCTCCTGCGCTAATTTAAAAAAAAAAAGAAAAGAAAATGGAAGAAATTTAACAGTTCCAGATCTTAAACTATATTAAAAGGCTGTAAATATTTTTTAAAATTTCATATTGTGTAATAAATAGCAAGCTAAATCAAAAGAACAGAGTAGGCATATAATTTACAGCACCAAATAAACATAGTATTATAGTGCAAAGATTTAAGTCACTTAATTTGTCTAAATCAGTTTCCTCATCTAAACAACAAAGGAGATAGCAAAATATACAAAATACATCTAAGATTTCTGTAATTTCTGTAAATGAGTAATATATTTCAAATTTTATACAAATACAATTCATAACTCTTGCCATGTTTTCTCATATTTTTCTGCTTTGATCCATATTTCTTCATGACACAATCTCCTGCCTTACTTTTTTGATGCAAAAATGAATTCTTTAATGACTAAACATGATATCTTTACTGCCTAAACTTCAAAGTCACAGCTCTGTATTCAATATGTAGTGTTTTTTTATGAGAATTTATCCTCTATGGGGACTGTACTTTGGGTCCGGTAGATGTCAGTCTTGGTCTCTTGAAACATTTCTTTTGCCATGCAGAGGGAATGAAGTCAAATCATTAACAACACCCTACAAGAAAGGTGACAGGTGTGCTGATTGCCCTCATTCTTGCCAAGATGGACTCTGCAGTAAGTTTAGAAAAAAAATTTCATTCTCTTTAATACTCTTTCTTTACCATCTTGTGTATGTGTGTGTGTGTGTGTGTGTGTGTGTGTGTGTGTGTGTGTGAAAGAGGAGAGAGATGCCAGAGAAAAAGAAACAGAAACTAAAGTTTTCCATCAATCTTCCATCTTAATATGAAAATGACTCAGTTCTTGAAAACTTTGCCTGCTTGAAAGCAGACTCTACCAATCTGGAGGAACTTTAAGAGCAAATCTAGTGAAGAACTATGGATGGAAGGTGGTTTCTCACTGAGATCCTCAATTTGTGTACAGGCATGATGTTTTTATATCTAAACAAGATCCTCTATTTTCTGATATACTTTTAATAGACATGAATGCTTCTTCAATTATATCAATAGAAACATTTTGTGACTAGTTGTAAAAGTCAATCATGTTCTCTGGGCTCTTATATAAAAATGGCAAGTCAGTCCAGGTTGGAACAGTCTCTGAGTAGCATTTGACTAAGTTCAGAGAAGTTTAAATATCGGAGGCATTGAGATCTGAATTGGTGAATGTAGTATAGTTACCAGTGAAATCATCTCAAGAAACTTATACTTGCAGATTCATATGTGAAATAACTGAGATAATTACACTCCACTTATTTATTTTTTGGATTTGAGAAGGGAGAATCTCTCTGGACCTCTGAAAACTTTCTGTTCACATATTTTATATGTCAAAATCTATTTCAATGGCAATCATCATATAATATCTTACATATATGTGATAATGATTGAATTGTTTGACTGAAGGGGAAAACTAGCTACTCCTTTTTTCAGTCTGTTAATCTTCTCTGGAATTACTTTTTCCTACTCAAGTCCCCCAGTTTTCTCTAGTTCAGTGCCCTCATTCCATCCTTAAAAGAAGAAATAACAGTAGGTAAATTTCCTGTGTCTACTGAATCAGAAGAGCTTTCTTTCACTCTTATTTTTAAGATTCCTCCCACCAAATAAATTGCTGGATTATCCTGTCCTGAAAAGTCTAGAATTATTTATTTATTTTTCTGCAGTGGGGGCACTATAATAACACGTTCCAACAGGATTTCTTTTATATAACTGAAGCCTCTACCAAGGAAAAACCCTATGAAAACCCCAGGAAGGGAATCTCTTTCTGTGTGGGTGTGTCCTCACCTTACCAGGGCCTCTTACTCATCTCCTGTTAATCCCCCAAAGACATCCAAAGAATGAACTATAGTTTAGAGAAATCTATTTCTTTAAAGGACACAAAGCAAATCCAAGAAGCAAATAGATTCTTAAAGAAACAAAAAAACTGTGATTTTAAATTGTTTTCTGTAGGTAGATAACATTTCTTCATTATGAGAGTTTTGGAATTGTCTGAGAACATCGTATTGATCAGAGTAACTCTTGATAGTCTTTCACACACACACACACACACACACACACACACACACACACACACACACGCGCGCGCACGCAGAAAAAGAGAGAGAGAGAGAGAGAGAGAGAGAGAGAGAGAGAGAGAGAGAGTTTAAAGCAGTATCACACTCTTTAGAAACGTTTTATTAATTTGTTACCTTCTAGTAACCAGAGGTTAGCTAGGAGTGGGGAGATCTTAGAGTCAACCACGGTTCTTTTAAGTAAAGAAATCACGGGGCGGCGAGGTGGCGTAGTGGATAAAGCAGCAGCCTTGGAGTCAGGAGTACCTGGGTTCAAATCTGGTCTCAGACACTTAATAATTGCCTAGCTGTGTGGCCTTGGGCAAGTCACTTAACCCCATTTGCCTTGGAAAAAAACCTAAAAAAAAAAGAAATCACAAAAGTTAAAAAAAGGCATAAAATTTAATTCATGGGTTACTATAAAAGATTTACTAGTTAGTGTAAAAAGATACAAGCCAATCCTTTTAAAAAGTAAGGAAAGTGAATTTTTAAGAAGATAGTAAGTTTATGCAAAGAAGAAAAAACTAAAAGCTGGGATAGTGAAAAATCAAAGCCAGTTAAGACAAGGAAAAGGGAAAGGGAAAGGAAACGGTCATAAAATAATATTTGAGCTGAGAACACATAGATCTAGCAGCTTAGAGAAGAGGTTGGACAGAACCTTTACAGGGAGCCTCCTGTGCATGGAAAAGTTACAGGAGCAGTTAGGGCAGCAACAGGAGGGATGAAGACTTAATATGTGGCATAGAGTTGTGTTTCTGCACATGTCTGGCAGAATTAAAATTATAGATTAACCTTAAAATCTTAAATTAAGGTTAAGAATTTATAGTTGAAGGCTTAGTTGAAGGCTCAGCTTGAGGGAGAGTCAGGGTCTTTGTTAACACAAGATAGCCTTAAGGAATTTATAGTGTATAACTAGGTGAGCCTGATGAGATAACTTGGAGTCACCAGTTTAGATAGGCTGAAATAGCAAACAGATTAAATAGTAGAGAGTCAATATAGGGAATGTTTAACAGTTTCAAAAGATTAACTATTTTAATACAGTGTCTGTTTGCTAGGTACATTCCTTATTTATAGGGCTTTGCTTGTAAAAATAGAGAAAAAGGAAAGGATTACAATATTTGTCTCTTAATATAGAAAAAAAGAGGCCAGAGGGGGAATTACAATATTTCTCTCTGCCCAGAGTTTCCTTACTTCAATCCAACAAATATTTATTGAACATTCTATGTGAAGGACTTGAACATAAAGATTTAGGTTAACTCTATTAGAATTCATAGAGACAGTCTAATATAATGAATAAACTGCTGACCACTGTATCAGAAAGACCTTATTACAACTTGACTTCTGACAAATTCTGTTTGTTATCTAGACAAGTCAGTTGATCTCTCAGAGCCCAAATGAATACTTTAAGACTATAAATTGCAGGGCACATGCAGATCTATATCAGTATAGAAAGTTTCTAACCAGGAGCTCTTTAACCTAAAGAGTGATTTTTTTAAATGCAGCATACCTTTAAAAAGTTGTTGAAGAAATGCATTAATTTCATTCTGACTTGTGCCTATAATTATATCTGACCACTGTTCCTATGGCATGGAATGGAAAAGTTTCATATCAATCCTTTCTGGTCCTGTGCTTTGTGGCACTTAGTTCCATCTAGTACAGGGACTTTGTGAGGAAGGAATCAGGTTAAATGAGCCTCCTCATATTTAGTTAATCTATCGGTCATCAAACATCTAATCTGGTTACCCTCATCAAACTGACTGACAGGGGGTGGCTAGGTGGCGTAGTGGATAAAGCACTGGCCCTGGAGTCAGGAGTACCTGAGTTCAAATCTGGTCTCAGACACTTAATAATTACCTAGCTGTGTGGCCTTGGGCAAGTCACTTAACCCCATTTGCCTTACAAAAATCTAAAAAAAAAAAAAAAAAAACAACTGACTGACAAATCAGCAAGCCTGTATTATATACCCCTACCATGTACCTATAACTGTGCTAGTCTAGGGACACAAAAATAAAAATATGAAACAATTCCTATACTCAATGAGTTTATATTCTCCTGGGAGAGACAACGTGTATTGATATAGTTACATACAGAGCACTCTTCTTATCCTTCAGAAATGAATACATCCCAAGAACTACAGAATCACAAAACTTCAAAGGTTAAAGGGATCTCAGATAATCATCTAATCCAATATATACACGAAAAAAAACTCTCATGTCCCATCACAATATACCCAGTAAGTGTCAAAATAGTCTTTGCTTAAAGACTTCTGGTGAAGGGAAACCCATTGCTTTCCAAGACAATTCATTTCACTTGTGGAAAGTTTTCTTTGGTCGGAAGTATGGAGATATTTTCCCCCCCATTACAGAAAACTTAAAGTTTCCTCCTTACAACTTTCTTTTATTGCTCCTCTGAAGGGATTAATATATAGTGTAACAATTGGTTAAAGAAGACATACCCAAACAGCCCTTTTTTCCCTAATAAAAATGTCTTGTGAAATGGTAAGCTCAATATGAATCAATAAACTGTGATATAGAGTATGTTAAGATAATTACACACTAATTTGGCAGATCTCATGTCCAGAACAAAAGAATTGTCCTCTGGAGTCAGGGGGAAAAGGAAGGAAGGAAAGGAAATAAGCATTTATATGATGCCTACTATGTATCAGCTTTAAACATGTTAACTCATTTGAACCCTACAACAACTCTTTAAGACAGGTGTCTTTATTGTCCTTATTTTATATATATAAACAAACAAAGCTTAAGTGACTTTGCCCAAGGCCACACAGCAAATTATGAGACTGGATTTTAATTCAGGTCTTCTAGGGGTGGTACCTATATGCCTCCAAAAGAGCAAGGTCCATTCGGTGTGATAGTCTTTCACCTACTTGAAGAGAGCTAGTATATGCCCATTAAATCTTCACTTCTCTTGGGTTAAACAACCTGAGTACTTTCTACTGATATTCATATGGCATGACCTTAATTCATTTCACTATCCCAGTTGCCTTCTGGATGTTCTCCAGTTTGTCAAAGCTTTTCCAAAACTATGGTGTATAGAACTAAGCTCCTTACTCCAGATGAAGTCTCACTAGGGCTGAATATGGAAGAACTAATAGTTCTTTCTTTCTGGTCATGAGATCTGTCAATTTAGTGTATAATTATATTAACATACTCTATATCAGAGTTTATTGATTCATACTGAGCTTACTGTTTAAGACATTTTTATTAGAAAAAAGGTTGTTTGGGTATGTCTTCTTTAACCAATTGTTATGCTATACATTATTCCCTATTAAATTTTAGCTTATTATATTCAGCCCAGTATTCTTACTAATAAAGATCTTTATTCTAAATGTTGTCATTCAATGAGTTATTATCTATTCCTTCCAGTTTTAAATCTGGTTAACATATCATCTACATCTTCATCCTAATAATTAATAAAAAAAATATTAAACAGCAGAAAGCTACACAAAGATCCCTGAAGCACTTCACAGGAGACCTAATTTTTTTTCTAACCCCTCCATTAAGTGCCTTTCCTCTGCTGATTATGTCCAAGTTATTTCATATCATACAAGCAATATATATGTGTATATATGTATATAAAATAGATATGTATGTGTATATATCATATATGTATCAGAGAGAGAGAGAGAGAGAGATACCTTATTTGCATATAGCTGGTTTCACATTGTCTCCTCCATGATGATGAGTTGATTATAGGTAAATACAGTCTTTTGGCTTTTCTCAGATCTTAGCACAATGCCTGGAACATGATAAGTTCTTTTTTGCAAACTTGAGTTCCACGGTTTTCCACGACTTTCCCTTCCCTCTACCCTCACTATGGCAGTGAACAATCCAATACAAGTTGTATATGTGCAATTGTGTTTAATATATTTCCATATTAGTCATGTTGTAAAAGAAGAATTAGAACTAAGGGAGAATCAGGAGAAAGAAAGAAAAAAGCATTTTTTTAAAAGTGAACATAGTATGTTTTGCTTTGAATTCAGAGTTCATGGTTTTTCTCTGGATATGGATGACATTTTCCATAATAGGTCAAACCAATAGGTGATTGTTGACTTTTCTAAGAATTTATTGTATGCCAGGCAGGACTAAGAAATGGGGAGAGAAAAAATACAAAAAAAAAAAAGAGAGAGAGAAAGTTCCTATCCTTTAGGATCACCTGAATTTTCAATGGGTATTTATGGCTCTGTGGGCCTCCACTATATTTTATAGTATTTGAAAATTCAAAGTTACTTCCATTATCACAGTAGGAGTCTAGGTAGGAATTTTCATATCATATCACATACCAAGAGCATGACATAAGTGATAGACAGCAATTTGGCCTTATTGAGCATGGAATAGGAGATGAACAGCATTTTTTTTGTTTGCTTGTTTGTCCGGGGTCTTCTTCCCCGGACTCCCGAGTGAGCTCCTCAGTGGGCACTGCTTCAGGCGTCCCTGGTGTTTTCCCTCCCCCGGGGATCAGCGAGGAGGGACTCAGGCAGACACTTCTTCAGGAGGCATATGTTTTATTAGGTGCAGAGGGATCCCCCGAATAGCTCAGGCACTGGATAATATAGGGAGTTATTTCCGGGCTGCCACCCCAATCCGCCCCGAGGGCAGAACCTACCACCCGATTGGAGCAAGCGACACAGGCCAACCAGGCGAAGCCACTGCTCCCCTTAAGGAGCCGTGTCTTCTCTGGGTTGGTCTGACCTCACTCCCGGGGAGGTCCTATCCACCCAGGCGGTCAGGGCTGACCCCCGACACTTGTTTGCAAGACAAATGGGGTTAAGTGGCTTGCCTAAGGCCAAACAGCTAGGTAATTATTAAGTGTCTGACACTGGATTTGAACCCATGTGATCCTGACTCCAAGGCCGGTGCTTTATCCACTATACCACCTAGCCGCCCTGAACAGCAATTTGTTGAGTGGGTCTGGTATAAATCAGACTTTATTATATATTCTGCCCTTTTTAAAAAATTTCAGTCTATTTTCACCTCTTTTTTTTCTTTAAAATCTCATTTAAGGGGCGGAGCCAAGATGGCGACATGAAGGGATCCAGTCTTAGGAGCTCTCTGAAAAAACTCATAAACTAAGGACTCTAACTAAACTTTCAAGAGACAGAACCCACAAAGGGACCCAGTGAGGCAGTTCTCCTACTCAAGGTAACTTGGAAAAGAGCAGAAAGGCTCTGCTCCCCGGGGTCAGAGGGGCGCCTGCCAGAGGGGTGGCCCACCAGAGTGAAAGAACTTCAGCCTCCAGGAGGCAGCCCCAGGGCACTGGGAGCCACGGCTCACAGCAGCAGGGGAGTCTCCTGAGCTGCATCCCAGGGAGCACCGGCCACAAAGTGGGGGAACAGCGGGGGACCTCTGCCAGAGCCAGCATGTAGAGCCCAGCCCTCAGGGCACACAGCCAGCAGCTTAGTCTTTCTGCAGCCCAGATCAGGAAACAGAAGCAGGCAGAGCCAGTAAGCAGGAGCCCCCAGGGCATGAGCCCATTGAGCTGAGGGAGGGGAGTGAAGAGAGAGACTGCAGAGCTCTGTCCTCTGCCCCTGGAACAGGACTCTGGGGCTCTGACCACATTCAGATCCTGATCCCAGTCTAGGCCCCCCATAGAACAACAGGGCTGCCCTGCCTCGGCCCCATGGCAAAGGGGGGCGCTTATGGTCATTCACAGACCAGGAGGGAGGACAGAGCCTCACACACTGAGACGCTTGTGGGAGTGTCCCAAAAGCTCAGGAAGCACCCCCAAAAAACAGTCTTAGGCTGGGAAAATGAGCAAGCAAAGAAACAAGAGGAAGACGACTGAGAAATATTTTGCAAATGAGCCCAAGAAGGATCAAAATACTCAGTCTGAAGGTGAGTAAGCACAATCTCCTGCATCTAAAGGCTCTAAGAAAAACAGAAATTGGGCTCAGGCTATGACAGAGCTCAAAAAAGACTTTGAAAATCAAATGAGGGAGTTGGAAGAAAAACTGGGAAAAGAAAGGAGAGAGAAGCAGGAAAAACATGAAAATGAAGTCAGCAGCTAAGTCAAGGAAATCCAAAAAAATGCTGAAGAAAATAGCATGCTAAAAAATAGCTTAGGTCAAATGGACAAAACAGTTCAAAAAGTTATTGAGGAGAAGAATGCTTTAAAAAGCAAAATTGGCCAGATGGGAAAAGAGATAAGAAAACTCTCTCAGGAGAACAAATCCTTCTGACAAAGAATAGAATTCAGGGAGATTGATGAATTTACCAGAAATCAGGAATCAATACTTCAAAACCAAATAAATGAAAAATTAGAAGAAAATGTGAACTATCTCATTGAAAAAACAACTGATATGGAAAACAGAGTTAGGAAAGATAATTTGAAAATTATTGGAATACCTGAAAGTCATGATCAGGAAAAGAGCTTTGACATCATTTTCAAAGAATTACTACAGGAAAATTCCCCTGATATTCTAGAAGCAGAGGGCAAAATAGAAATGGAGAGAATCCACTGATCCCCCCGAGAAAGAGATCCCAAAAAACCAACCCCCAGGAATATTATAGCCAAGTTCCAGAATTCCCAAGTCAAAGAGAAAAATATTACAAGCAGCCAGAAGGAAACAGTTCAAATATCGTGGAGCTGCAGTCAGGATCACACAGGACTTAGCAGCAACTACATTGGAAGTTTGTAGGGCTTGGAATACAATATACCGGAAGGCAAAAGAGCTTGGAATGCAGCCAAGAATGAACTACCCAGCAAGGCTGAATGTCCTCTTCCAGGGAAAAAGATGGACTTTCAATGAACCAGGGGAATTTCAAATGTTCCTTTTGGAATGACCAGAGCTGAACAGAAGGTTTGATCTTCAGATACAGAACTCAGGTGAAGCATGGTGATTGGAAGAGAGGGGGTAAATATGAGGGACTTAATGAGGATGAACTGCATGTATTCATGTATGGAGGAGTGGCGCTGATTATACTCATATGAACCTTCTCAGTTAATAGAGCAGGTAGAGGGAGCTTTTGTGGTTGAGGCACAGGAGAAAGCTGAATTCGAAGATAAAATATGGTGTAAAAATGGAGTCAATAGGAAAAAAAGGGAGATGGAATGGGAGAGGGAAGAAGGAGAGGGGGAATAGTTCAAGATATTTCACATAATAGGATTTTTTTGTTGTTGCAATGAGCTATTGCAGTGATGTGGAGGGGGGAGGCAAGAGAGAATGGGGGAACCTTTGCTCTCATCAGAGATGGCTGGGAGAGGAGGCAGCAAGTATACTCAATGGGGTATAGACATCTGGAGTAGGAGGGAGGGGAGAGCAGGGGGAAGGGGTGGGGATGTGAATGAAGGAGGGGGGGATAGACCATGGGGGGAGAGTGGCCAGATATAACACATTTTCTGTTTTTACTTCTTGCAAGGGGCTGGAATTGGAAGGCCTGCCCAGGACCATGGGGCCAGGTGGATTCTGGGCCTAAGGGGTGGTATGGGGGCTCAGGGCCTCTTGGCCCCAGGACCAGGGGTCTGTCTGCTGCGCCACTCAGTGACCCTACAGCAGAGTCAGAGTGAAAGGAGAGAGAAAATAAAGTACATGGTAGTGGAGAAATAAGAAAGGAGGGAATTGCGATCAGCAACAGCAGTGTTGGAAAAATATGGAAGTAACTTTTGTGATGGATTTATCATAAAGAATGTGATCCACCCATGACAGAGTTGTTGGTGTTGGAGCAAAGACTGAAGCACATTTTTTGTTATGATTATTTGGGGGAGGGTGCAGGGCAAGTGGGGCTGGGTGGCCTGCCTGGGGCCACATAGCAGGGTGATCTTTGGGTGTCTGGGGCCAGATTCGGACCCAGGTGCTCCTGGCTCAAGGGCCAATGCTCTGTCTGCCACCCAGCCACCCCTACTATTATTACTATTTTATTTTATTTTGGGTCTTTTTTTTTCTTCTTTTAGGTTTTTGCAGGGCAGTGGGGATCGGGTAACTTGCATGTCACATGGCTGGGTGATTATTGGGTTTACGAGGCTGGATATGGACTCGGGTGCTTGTGGCTCCAGGGCTGGTGCTTCGTCCATTGTGCCACCTGGCCATACCTACAATTATTACTATTATTTTTTTTTAATTTTAATTTTTTTTCTCTCCCCTTTGCTTTTTTCGCTCAAGCAAGTCTATCTATATTCATGGGGGAGGGGTATTTTGTTTACTTGTAAACAAGAATATTTTGTTAATGTAAAAAAACATTTGTACAACATGAGAATAAAAAATAAATTTAAAAAAAATGAATGAAATTTAAAAAAATAAAATCTCATTTAAGTCATTTCTGAAATTTATACAATGAGCAATATATCTTATTTTTCAAAACTACATTCCTTCTTTGTGTTTTACTTCAGCCAATCCTTGTCGATATGAAGATAAATATTCAAATTGCCAAGAGATGAAAGATCAGTACACCTGTGATTTCAGAGAGGTCAAGCTTAACTGTAAAGTTGCATGTAAGTGTACCAGTGCAATAAAATAGAATGGATTTCCAGTATTTCTCTGCTGTCAGAAAATCATTTTAGAGCCAAGATGAAAGTTGTGACTATGTAATGCCACTCTCATTGTATTTCCAATGTGTATAATTCTGGATAAAATTATAATGAACTACATATCTGTTTCTATTTGTTATAATATGTATGGAAGACTCCCATTTCCATTTGGTAGTACATGCTCACACAATAAAATTGTATTCAGGCTTGTTTTCTTTTTTGCATGTTAATTTCCAATGGATATTTTTAAAAAAATACAAACCAAAGAACAATTTCTGATACTTAATATATTTCTTGGGCTAATAAATCCTATTTTGTGTATGATTTCAAGTTGGTCATTTAAATAGAACTAATAAAAGCTCTAATTCTTATTCCTTTCATGGCAGATTCACTTCTATGCTTCAACATAACTGAGGAAATTTTGAAGAAAAAATTTAGTTGTTATATAGTATCCCAAGGTTAACTTCCACAGTAGTGACTAAAGGGAAACATTTTTAACAAACTAGGCTACCTGTTAGTATGGGATCATTCCAAGTGACAGCAGAAAATATATATTGTCGGAAATCTCTATCAATATAGAAAGGAAAGCTTTAAATCAGACATTCGGATTGCTCTGGTTCTGTAGACAGCAATGGTTACAAAAGGGCTAATTAACCTTTTGAGAATATTTTTATAGCTTGAATTATAAAACCACCACTTAGAAACCCACTTGGCAGACTGATACATTGAGCTCAGTAGTCTATCTGAAAAATATGCCATCCAATGAGTATGCAAATTAGAAACTACTTTTAATAATAATAACATAGATTCACAAGTCTAGAAGCCTCAGAAGATCAGTTTCAATCACTGACCTGAATGAAGCACAGATCCTCATATTCTCCTCACTACCTTCTACTTTCACTTTCACAGTACTATTCTCCTAACTCCTCAGACCTAAAATGTGGGAATCATCTTGGATTCTTAAATCTTCCCTCCCCTCCACCCCATCCCACCCCACCACCATATCCAAGCTGTTGCCAAGACCTATCAGTTCCACCTTTGCAACATATCTGGAATGTACTCCTTTTCCACTTACACTGCCACCACCCTAGTGCAGGTCTTCATCATACAGCATCTTGATTATTGAAATAGCCTACTAGTAGATCTGCCTCCCTCAAGTCTCTCTCCCCACTCTAATCTATCTTTCATTCACAATTAATTTGATTTTCATAAAGCACAAATCAAACTACAATATGCCTCTACTCAATACACTACAATTGCTTCAGAATCAAATTCAAATATTCTTTGTCACTTGAAGTTCTTCATAACCTAGCCCCTTCTAATATTTCTAGTCTTCTCATACTTTACTACCCAACATATACTCTTAGATTCAGTCACACTTAGATTCAGTGGCTCTTTACTCTTCAATGAACAAGATACTCATTTCTCAGCTGAAGAAATTCTCTCTGGCTGAACTGTCTTCCTCTTCCACTCCAACTACTGACTTCCTTAGCTTCTCTCATGTCCCAACTAAAATGCTATCTTCTATAGGAAGGCTTCCCTACCCCTCTTATAATTCCAATATTTTTCCTTTTTAAATTATTTCTATTCATCCAAGACCTATTTTTAAACATTTGTAAACATTGTAAACCACTCTGTTATGGGCAGTCATCATGCCTCACCTGGAATATTACAATAACCTTCTAATTTACACTGGATAGTTTAAAAAAATCCAGACCAAAGAACAATTTCTGGTACTTAACATTTTAATGGCCTAATAAATTCTAACTATCTATTTTGTGTATGATTTCAAGTTGGTCATTTAAATAGCACTTATAAAACTCTAAATTTTATTCCTTTCATGACAGATTCACTTCTATGCTTCAGCATAAATGAGAAAATCTTGAAGAAAAAGTTTGTGTCATGTGGTATCCCAAAGTTAACTTCCACAGTAGTGATTAAAGGGAAACATTTTCAATAAAATAAGTTACCTATTTAGTATGGGATCATTCCAAACCTCAGCTCTTTCCCTACTCTAATTCATCCTTCTCTCAGCTGCCAAGGTTAATTTTCTAAAGCTTAAGTCTATCCATGACAACTGTGTGAGTAAATATAATTGTTTTGTTTGTTATTTCACTGAATTATAGGCTTCTTGATGGCAGGAACTATCTTTTACCTTTGTATGTGGGGGTCCCTTGTGCTTAGGATAGGAGTTTAATAAATGTTTACTAATTGACTGATTGATTGTAGTTGCCAATTAGATTTCACTAGAACCACACCACTTAGAAGGATGACAAATAGTATTAGAGGTAATAGAAATAGGAGATGGCTACAAGGGTCCAGAATTCCTGGACATTCTTGGGAGTGATTTAGAGTTTTGGGGGAAGGACTCAATTTGACTAAATTGACACACTACTGCATAACCTTCCCTGAAGGCAAATTAGTTCAATCTTCATCCATTTACTCCCTACCTGAAGGTCTACAATTCATTTTCTCCTCCATCATTTACAAAGTTCACTGATACCCATAGCTCTACAGAGAGATGATTTAGGTGTGTAAAGAGTTCCAAGCATTCCTCTGCTGACGAAAATCATTGATTTGGAAAGAGTAAAAATTGCAGTTGGAAAGAACTGATTTTGGATTCTACTTCAGACACTTAATAGTTGTGGAACCACGAGGAAGTCATTTAACTTCTCTGAACTTTATTTTTGCCAACTGTAAAATGAGGATAGGGATAGCACAAGTCTCACAGGGTTATTGAGGATCCAAATGAACTTAGTATACATAAAATGCTTCGCAAATCTCAAAGCAAGCACTATATTCATGTGAACCATTATTTATTTATCTATTCATTCTTTCAGCAAAATATACAACTCTTACCTCAATCTTTTCTTACTGTAGTTCTCCTACTCAATTGTAGTTTATTGGCCCTCATTTTAATGATGACAGATCCAAGGAGGTGGAATAAATGATCCAATGACAACTCTAGAGAAAGTACTAAGATCAGAGTCTTTCAAAAAAAGACAGGCTCCCTGTCTTTTGGAATTGTTTCCATTGTTTCAGAGTCTCATGGTCTAAGAGTTGGAATAGACTACAGAAATGTTATCTAACCAAATTCCTAACTGAAAGAAGTATAAATGTGTTCTACAATATTAACAAATGATCATCTAGCCTTGACTCCAATACTTCCACTGATAGAATGCACTGCTACCATGACATCTCATATCCATTTTGAGACCACTTTAATCGTTAGAAGCTTCTGATTAGGCATTAAAAGTAGAACCTGGAAAGCAGAGTTGAAAATGGAAAACATTTCTGCAATCACCATCTAGAGACTCCAACAGCTTAGACCAGCACCAGCTGAGGATGGTCACCCTGAGGCCTCGACTTTGACAATTTGTCTCTGCCTCTTTCTGGGCTTCTGACATGGCCAACTCAGTCAATTCTCACTTAAACAAAAATATCAAACAGATGTTCTTGAACCCTCCTCATAGGAACAAAGTTTTGGCCATGTACATTTGGATCAATGGAACAGGCAAAGGACTGTGCTGTAAAACTCAGACCCTAGATAGTGAAACAAAGAGCATCAACCTGAATGGAATTTTGATGTCTACAGCAGTTTTCAGTCTGAAGGGTCTAATAGTGACATGTACCTTATTCAGGCTGCTCTGTTCCAAGACTCCTTCCAAAAGGACCCCAACAAACTGATTCTCTGTGAAGTCTTCAAGTATAACTATAAGCACACAGAAAACAATTTGAGGCATACCTGTAAATGGATAATGGATATGGTGACCAACCAGAAATTCTGGTTTGGTATGTAGCAAAAGTATATACTCTCATGAGAACAGAAGGACTATATTGGTTGGCCTTCCAATGAGTAGACCTCAACATCCATATTACTGCAGTGTGGTAGCCAACAAAACTTATGTAAGAGATATAGTGGAAATTCATGACCGTGCTTGCCTATATTCTGGAGACAAAATTGGGGGGAACAAAGGCTGAAGTAATGCCAGTTCAGTGGTATTTCCAGATTGGACCATGTGAAGGAATTGAAATGAGAGATCATCTCTAGATTTCCCTCTTCATCCTCTAGTTGTGTGTGAACATTTTGGAATGATTGCAGTATTTTATTGCAAGTCAATCCCTAGAATCTGAAATGGAGCAGGTGGATTTATTAACATCACTACCAAGGTCATGAAAGAAGAGAATGTTTTAAAGTTTATTGAACAAGCCATTGAGAGACTAAGCAAGTGATGCAAATATCATATGCAAACCTATGACCCTAAAGGGAAACTGGATAATGACTGCCACCTTACAGATTTCAATGAAACATCCAATATAAATGAGTTCTCCTCTGGTGTGGCCAACTTCAGCACCAGCAACTAAATTCCCAGTCTGGTTAGGCAGGATAGGAAGGGTTACTTTGAAGACTGCTGCCCCTTTGCCAGCTGTGACCATTACACAGTGACAGAGATGCTGATTCATACCTGTCTCTTCAATGAGACAGGAGAACACTTTCAGTATAAAAACTAAGTGAACTAGCCTTCAGGTACTGTATATCCCTTGCTCCATAACACTATTTTCATATGGCCTATTCTACCTCACCACTCCCCTCTTCCAATTGTCCCTACTAGACGTAACCCAAGGCATAATATGCCTGCAGATTTCTCCTTGTTTGTTTTTTTGAGGGAGGAAGAGGGAGTAGTGTTGGAGGATGTTCTTAATCATTTTTCTCCATCTTTGATGACTTTTTGAAGACTGAGAAATAGTATGTTAATGCGGGGAAAGGGTAGGGAACATAATAACCACTGCTTCCATCTAATCAAGTTTATATATCAACATAGACTTGTGGCTTTCAGGGGACAAAATATAAAAGAATAAGTATTTGAGAAGGAGAAATTGGGGGAGAGGGAAAGGTGGATAGGAGGAAGAATTTATTGAGTTGTTTGGGAAGAGAGGAAGAAGAGTATTAAATTCCTATGAGACTAAAAAAAATTCCTATAAGACTGTAATCTACTTTTCTCAAAAAGATAGTAAGCAAGGGGTGGTGGACTTAGCTTACAGGAAAACGAAGCTGCATGGGCCCTTTATATTTTCCCTGACCAGAGGAGAAGCCCTTGGCCAGAAAATAGTCTGTAGACTCTGTGAACCAATGGGGACTGCTCAGCTTTAGACAAAAGAAAATGAATGTTTCCCACTCATCCTCCCTTCACCAAAACAGAGTATTTTTTTTAGAGGTAAATTTAAAAACAAAAAATTTTTATTGGGTGTTATTTTTAGAGGTGAATTTAAAAACAAAAAAAATTTATTGGGTGTATATTCAGGGAGTAGAGAAGCAGGGTAGGTATGAAGGTGTGGTCTGAAAGTAGGGGACCTCCTGTTAGAAAAATAGACTATGTTAAAAGTCTTTGTTTCAACAACAGATTTCCTTTTTAATAATATGGTTTTTTTTATGCATTTAAAACGTAAGACTTCACCAGATGGGCAAAGTTCTCTCTCTCTCTCTCTCTCTCTCTCACACACACACACACACACACACACAACACACAACACACACATGCACAATTTAGAATTCTTGCTTTATAAAGAGTCTGAAAAATCTTTGAAAGATAATGACCCCAGATTTTCTATACAAAGGACTTTTTCTTCTTAGTGAATCTAGTCTGATTTCTAATGTGCTTTTAATCTCCTCGTAAGCCCACTATCACATTAGACCTTTCCTCCCTAAGCATGTATTGTTCTCATTTCTTCAAAACCTTGCTCCTTGACTGCCTGGGAAAGAATGCCAAGAAAGAGGTATTGATTGAAACTTGAAATGAGACCTGGATTCTGGTCCTATATTTATCACTTTGCAAGTCTCTTCATTTTTCTGTTCTTAAGTCTCTTTCCTTTATAAAATGAGAGTTGAACTCAGGTCCCTTCCACCTTTGACTTTTGATTCCACCACTTGCAAATAATCTCTGGTAAATGTATTTATGTAAGGCAACACAATAGGGGCAATCAATTGAACCTCTAATCAACTGACACAGCCTATGTATGGGGCTGTATGTGCACCTTGCTGGGATGACATAGGAACCTCTGTTAAATACTAATGACTGAGGGCTATTTTAATGATAATGAACCATTTAGGATAGAAGTAGATCAAGAAAGCAAAGCAACTGTACAGCTCCATGGGAAGCACCCACCTCTGGAAAGCAAAGCTTTCTTTGATTATCTTGTTTATAGTAATGATATCTGATATTACAGGTCTTTTCCAACTCTACATTCTGTAATAGTTTCACTCTCCTGTGCAAGGTCCTGAGCTCCTCTATGATTATTCCTCTTGTCACAAACTTCAGTGGACTCCCTATTATAGCTCTCTGCTGTCCCCAGCTGGTGATTCCATTAGCTGTCCCCAGTGACATTACTGCCTGCTTTCTTGGCTATTAGGGGAACTCATTGCTCTATTTCAGTCCCTTCATACCAGTATGGGAATCCTAGTGGGGGGGGGGGGGGGGGGGGGGCTGTGGAGAAGGGCAAGAAAAAGATCATTTCCAGTAGAGCACATAGTTCCTCCAGATTTTTCAAGCATATGCCTTACTTAATACAAGTCTTCCTTACCTGATACACACCCAGTTAGGAAACTAGCCTTTGTATCCTGTCCTTTCTCCAGTGGCGCTCAGTCTCAGTAATGTTCAAGTTCATAACACTGTTGTGATTTGTACGTATGTTCAAATAAAACTGAATATCATCTTTGTCTCCCTTAACCCTTAGGGTTAAGCATTTCTTCCCAAAGGGCCTGTTCCCTACCCATTGTTGGACTGACAAGGCACCCTGATTTTCACTTGTTTAAGTTACTGGGACAATGGGATAAGAATTATAGAAATTATATCAGACAGGGAGATTTTTCTTAGAAAATATTAAAGCATGATGCATTTAGGTCTTACTATCTGCTAAATGAGTCACTATAATAGACATTTTAAATTTGTGATCTGACCTTGAATCTCAGCTATTCCACATGAGCCCCCTCCATCTCTGGGCCTCAGTGTCCTATTCTATAAAATGAGGTATTGGACTAAGGAGAGACTATGGTGCAATAGAAAGACTACTGTATTTATAGTCAGAGGGTTTGAGTTTGGTTCTGGCAAATCATTTCTCTTCTCCTACTCTCATTTTCCTCAACTGTAAAATAATGAGCTCAATACAGCTTACTAGATCTGTGATTCTATTAATTAAAGGGGTGGAGTGATTGGATAATCTATTTAGAACTGGATGAGACCTTAAAAGATATTTAGTATAAAGCCATCATTTTTTAAAGTTAAGGAAACTGAGGTTCAGACAGGGAAAATAGCTTGTCTGAGGTCCAGCAGCTAGATCTATATGATTCAATTCATTTTCTCTGATTCCATTACAAGTGTTCAGATGAGCAGCTCTAAAATAGCTTGCTTAAGAAAATGATTATATTAGCATAAGAAGCTAGATGGTGCAGCTCTAGTGCTGGGCCTAGAGTCAGGAAAACTCAAGTTCAACTGGCCTCAGACACTGACTAGCAGTGTGACCCTGGGCAAGTCACTTAACTTCTGTTTGTCTCAATTTTGCCTCTAGATGAGGAAATCTATAAAATGAGGATAATAAATAGTACTTACCTCCCTGGACTGTTTGCTAAATTAAATGAGAAAATATTTGTAAAACATAGCACAATGTCTGGCACATACAGCCCTATAAAGAGTGTTTTTAAAATAGTAATAAACGAAAAGCAATAACAACAACATTTATGTGGCACTTACTATGTGCAAGCTTTAAAGCACTATATAAATTCTAATTATTATTATTATTATTATTATTATTATTATTATTATTATTATTATTCAGTGAAAACAGCATAAGATTTAGAGTAGGAGACCTAGGTTCAAATATTACCATTGTTTCTATTTGTGGCAGCTCAGTGGCACAGTGGGTAGAGCACCAGCCCTGGAGATAGGAGGATCTGAGTTTAAATATTACCTCAGACACTTAATACTTATTCACTCTGTGACCTTGGGCAATTCACTTAACCTCATTGCCTCACATCCAGGGTCATCTCCATTTGTAATGATCCATATCTGACCACTGAATCCAGATGGCTTGGAAGGAAACTTATCAAAGCACATCCTCAATCAAATCCCATTCACTTGCTAATCATGGGATCACCTCCATAATGTCACTGTCTTCTTAAAGGACAAACAGCAAATAACATTGAGCAAATCACTTAACTTTCAATACCTCAGTATCCTTATCTGTCAGATTTCCTTATCTGGCAAATTTGTCAAAAGCTCTCAATACCTCAGTTTCCTTATCTGTCAAATCTGTCAAAAATACCTCAGTTTCCTTCTCTGTCAGATTTGAATAGATATCCTCTAGAGACTCTTCTTGCTCATTTGGTTTAGAAAAAAGCTGTGATCACTGTTGGTAGAGAAGGCTTCCCAGCTGATGAAACTAAAGATACCTGAAGCATATTTTAACTGTACATAGAATAAATATCTTCATCATGGGGTGTAGGAAAATCCTATCTCACTTGGCACATATGTGAAGGGGACTTCACAGGGTAAGAAGATAACAATAGAAAAACTGTGTTTCAGATTTATTTGACCAGTATAATTGTCAACACTTTATCAGACTTTAGTAAGTACAACTTCAAAGTCAAAATGAAAGGATTTTGTGGTTTTCAAAATCCTGCTTAACTCCCAAAGAGTGCAGCCTCACTGGAGGCTGACATCAAATATTTAAGGAATATTTGTTGATGGACCAGTTGACTGATTCCTCATGCTATAGCATCCCTAAATGGAGGTATAATATTTTTACTCCAAGTAACTCAAATAAATCTGTAGACCTTTGTTCCTCAGATTTACAAAAGCTTGATCTGTGACCTGGTATTCACAGAAGCTATCTCAGTGATTAAAAGATTGAAAAATAATTTGGTCCAGATTATTTATAGTTATACATAATATGCTAGTGTAAATATGCAGTAGGAGAATGGTTAAATATACTATGATATATATATATTCAGGGGTCATACTGTGATACAGTAAATAGAGAGTGAAGCTCATAATTAGTAGTCAAAATACAAGCACATAGTAAGGGATTATTTAAAATAGGCTTATAATTTAGAGTTGCATTACATTGTGTTAAACACTGAAAACTGATGCAAAAATTCAAAATACCTTTCAGGAGAAGCACATTTAAATATCTAGCAAACCATATAGTCAACAGAGTCATTTCAGAACAAAATAAGTGGACATCTGCAAAAAGTAGCCCTCAAAATTATTTTAATTTATAATGATTATTATAGAAAACTTATCAGATAATTTACATTTAATAAGGATTATACTACTAATGAAGGAAAATAAAAGAGATCACTCACATGAAGCCCATATTGCTCAGGAACTAAGAGATCACTGGTTATATTTAATATTTCCTTCCTCCTCCTCCTCCAACTCAAACTATTCCCCTCTATGAAAAAAAAAAGGGGAAAATGTTTCAATTACCATTCCTTAAAAGGAATCAAACATAAAGTGGTTTTTTTTTTTTACAAACCTTAAAATTTGTTTATTTAGTACAAAGAAATTCATCATTTCTACTGTGCCCCTTTCTACCAAAGACAACTCACAACAAACATTACTTGAAAGGATCTAACCTGTGGATTCTGTACACTGGTTCAAAGGGAATTATTGTGTCTAAGAAGGCACTTCTCTGTGATAGAGCTCTGTGGATAGGAGTCAGAAGGATGGGATTTCAAATCCAGGCTTGATCACTTGTTATTTACTAGCTGTGTGACTTTAGGCAATTCACTTAACCCAGATTGTCTCCCATACAGGGACATCTCTAGTCATACAGATTTATATCTGGCCACTGGACCCAGATGTCTCTGGAGGAGAAAGTGAGACTGATGACTTAGCAGAGCATCCCCTCACTCAAAACCAATTCACATACTTGTCATGGTATCACCTCCCTGATATCATGGTCTTCTTCGAAAATGAAGGACAGGGGCAGCTAGGTGGAACAGTGGATAGAGTATTGGCCCTGGAGTCAGGAAGACCTGACTTCAAATCCGGCCTCAGACACTTAATAATTGCCTAGCTGTGTGACCTTGGGCAAGTCACTTAACCCCATTGCCTTAAATAAATAAAAAAAAGAAAATGAAGGACAAAATATTATTAGTCTTTGTGATTTAAGACCAACGTAGCATTATTATAGTGAAATATGTTTGCCTAAAAAAAATTCTATCACAAATTTTTAGACTAGATATCAAGAAGAACTTGTATCCCAATCAACCAAATGGCAAATGGGTTGTCTCTTCAATTAAGTGGGTTTTTACTTTTTAGTAAAAAATGAAAGCACTAATAAGAACTACCCAATCAAAATCTTTATGCAATACAAGTGAGATGTTGGAAGCATCACAGAAAAGACAGTATGGTTCTTATTCATCAAAAATTTTAAAACAAACTTCTAGTGGCACAATTTCATCCCCCATAAAGGGTTATGTTGCAATCCTTCAAGTTAACTACCCATCTATATAGCTATTCCTTTTTTTTAGATGCTGCATAAATGCCCTACAATTTTACTTTGTAGGGGCAGCTAGGTGGCGCAGTGAATACAGCACTGGCCCTGAAGCAGGAGTACCTGAGTTCAAATATGGCCTCAGACACTTAATAATTACCTAGCTGTATGGCCTTGGGCAAGTCAATTAACCCCATTGCCTTGCAAAAAAAAAAAAACCTAAAAAAAATAAATAAATAACTCTCACATTGTAAAACAGTATTACTTTTTTTTAGATTTTGCAAGGCAATGGGGTTAAGTGGCTTGCCCAAGGCCACACAGCTAGGTAATTATTAAGTGTCTGAGGCCGGATTTGAACTCAGGTACTCCTGACTCCAGGGCCAGTGCTCTATCCACTGCGCCACCTAGCTGCCCCCAACAGTATTACTTTTTTAAAAAATATTTAGAAACTAATATTTTTAAAGTTGTTTAATAAATTTACATAATAAATATTAGATGTTGAAACAAATCATGTAAACCTCCCTTTGGAAAAATCATCTTGAGGACCAGAAATTACAAAATTGCAATTTGTTAGTAAAAAAACTGTTATAGATGCTGCAGATTTTATCATGCTTCCTTATATGCTTGGAAATTTTGTGACTGCTCAGTCTTTGACAGAGTGTTTAGATTATTTGTTCCAAGATTCAATTCCTCTAAACCAGGAAACATACTTTTCAATTCTGATAGTATCATGTTGTTTCATAGCCATTGATGTATCCTCTACTGTTCTGTTTAACAAAATGTATTTACTTGCATTAAAAAAAATTAATAGCTCTAAAAAGAGTCTCTCTGTTTTTAGCCAACAGTTTCTACATATTTGCCATTGTAACCTAATTTGTCTTGGAGAATTTGAATCTCTGAATTGTCTCTGAGATCATCTGGAAGATTTGGGAGGACAGTTTATGAGCCAGTTTTAATATATTTTAATATTTTTCTTCTTTTCATTGAATATATATCAGTCTAAAGTTCTAGTTCCAGATTTTCTGTTCTTGAGTTTCTCAGAGATAATTTGAAGAGTATGCTTATGGGTGTTTAGGTTCCACTTCATTACAAACTAATTTCATCATTGTAAGATTTTTAGTTTCCTTTGATAAAAATTACTAGTCCACTTTTATACTATATTCTCTGGCCACTCTTCTTAAGCCATGCTCATGTGAGTCTTCAACTTCTCTATTGCTGGTCACTGGAATTTCTGCAGCTGAAGTTTGGGGAGATTTTTGAGCCACGGTTCATCCCTTGAACCCCAGCAGCTGTCCCTGATTATGAGTCCTGAACCTCCAGCATAGCCTTCTGTCTCCTGGAATTCCCCTGTACTGACCATTTTTTTCATAATTCTTTAAGAGTTGCTGCTTCCAAAGCATAGTCTCCCTGGACCCATTATGGTGATGGATTTCACTACACTGGTCCTTGGACAATAGATGTAAGATTCATCCACCATGCTTCTATTCAAAGACTTTCTAACTCGTCAGGGCATTCTAGAGCTTACAGTCTTTTTGCATAGATTTCAAGAATTCAGAGTCATCTTTAAATCATAATGGGACATTAGAAGGTCTTGTCATATGACTGGTCACTGGAAAAGCAAAGATAAGCACCCACTGTACATACTTTCAGTATTATTGATGCAGGGAAAAGTTGTAGAAGAACGTGAATTAGCAGAAACAAAGTTTGTCAAATGGGTGGAGGCTCCCCCTCTTGAGATTCTGCCTCCCTTGGACACGTTTGACTGTATCCTGTCTCCTCTTGACCCTGTTGTTTGTACCTTATCCTCCATTTTCCTCTTCACTTAACCCACTTAACCTTGGCCTGGAAACTGACAGGAAGGAAAAGACTTATTAAAATCAGATAAGTATTTTGAGACAGGAAGGACCAGCACATAGATTGCCATTGGAGTTTACCTGGCTCCAAGGTGAAAGACCACACCCCAAGCACCACCCTGTGCCAGCCTACAATGGAGGGATATTTAACAGGAAGCACAGCCCCTTCCAATGCTTCTTGCTTCTTCCCTTATCCCATCCAGAAGGATGGGCCTTCCTCTGACTCTTCCTTAAACCATGTGGAGATCCATGGACTTCACCTGGTTAACCCAAGCCTCATGGCTGCCTTCCCTTTTCTCTGTCTCTCTGTCTCTGTCTCTGTCTCTCTCTCTCTGTCTCTCTCTCTGTCTCTCTCTCTCCCTTTCCAAACTTCAACTGAGCTTTCAAAGATTAATGAGCAGTCCACATGGCTTTTCCTTCAACTCTTCTTAACTTTCCTATCACTTTCTTTTGGGTTGTAACTTCTTTTAATAAATCTCTATTTTTTCCACACCTGCATTCCTGGGTCTGAATCATGATTCCTCACAGGCTGATAATTGAACTTAAGCTAGTGGCTTCATTATCTTCCTTTCATCCATATTCCAGAGAGAGCTTTTTAGCATTGAATGGGTTTCAAGTGACAGGTTGAAACCACATGGATAGGGGATGGAGGGAAAATCAGGGTCAGAATATTCTCCCCTGATATCATATCAGAAGCATCTTGTAATCATCCAGAATCACCTGAGATATCTACCAGTGAAAAAGGTCAAGGGATTAAAAAGCAGTATCCTAAGTGGAAGGAGAGTCAGTACTAGCATCAAGAGTGAAGTACAAGATAGGCATTCAAAAATACTTGGGGGTAGGGTGGGTAACATATTGTGCAACACAAGGTCAATAAATTCATCAATTTATTATTCTTAACATTCTGTGACCATAAACATGTTTTCCTATCAAAGCCATCTGGTCTCCAACTTCTCTTAAATTGACTGCAAGTGGATATTTCTTTCTCCATCCCACTCTCTAGCCCTATTCTTGTGTTGTTCTCCATTGAAACAAAGAGGAAACAGACATAATCCAGTGTTCTTCTCTCTTTATCACAACACACATTAATCTGTTTCAGTCTACACCAAAGTACCTCTGCTTTGTTGTTAATCTTTCTTTTTAGAAGATGTCTAGGAGGAAGATGTCTTAATTTGCAAGTGAATTTAATTTAAGTCTGGCAGGGCTGTGCTTTCATTAGCTTCACTCTCTCCTACAAGGTCACCTGAGTCCAGTGGCAAGACATAGGTCAGTATGACTGGAAAAAGATGGCCTAGTATGCCTAATTAAAAAAAAAAAATCCACCCAAGATGGCAGAGAGAAGACAAGTGCAGCACTAAAGTCACCTGATCTTCCCTCATATATAATATGAAACAAACCTCTTAACATTAATTTGATCTACAAAACCCAGAAAGAGAAGTTAGGAGAACATTTACCTCAAGGTTTGTCTTCTAGGACTGTGGGTGAGTCAGGGACTGAGGATAGACTCTGCCGGGAACAAAGGACAGAGTGAGAGCCTGAGGGCACTACTAGCCTGATCAGTGGGGCGGGCAAGATCCTGAGAGCCTGAAAGCAGGGCTAGCCTGATCTGCCACAGGGGAGTCAGCCAGCTGGGGAGCAGAGACATTGATTGTGGCACTGATGGTCTGGAGCTTGCCAGCAGAGCTGGAGGATGAGTTCCAGGGTGGGAGAGTTGCATCCATACCTTTATTTCAGCTGAAGCCTCTTCCCAGAACAAACAATTACAGCCCACCTCTGCCCCAGGTTCAGGTGTGGGCAACAGACTTCCCTCAGCTATGAATAGGGAGAGCAATTACCTTGCCCTAAGGCAAAGGCCACCATTGTTCAAAGATAAAAGTATTCAGGAGTTTCATCCACCACACTCCAGAGAAAGTAACCAGCATAGCCTACTGGCCAGCCCACTTCGAATTACTAAACTCAGTGAGTAAAGCCTCTAGGGATCTAAATCCCAAACCTCTGTGAACCAGCCCCTTGCTAACATAAGATCTTAGTAAAATGAAGAAAGACCGGAAAAAAGGGGGTCCATAGAAAAATTCCTAGAAGGAAAAGACCCTAACTCAAAGAGACCTAGAACCTCGGAGGAGAATGTGATCTGGTCTCCAGCACAGAAAGACTTCCTTGAAGAAATCAGGAAACAGTTGAAAAATCAATTTGAAGATTTGGAAGAGATAATTAATAACTTGCAACAAGAAAATAAACATGTATACCATGGAAACAATGTAAAGATTAACAGACTGCCTTCTGTGGGGTGTGGGGGGAGGAAAGCAAGATTAGGGAGGAAATTGTAAAGCTCAAAATAAATAATATCTTTCTTAAAAAAAATTCTAACTGGGAGGGGAAGACCCTCAGAGTTTCTGGTCATAATAAAAATAATTGCTATTTATATTCACACAGCCATCAAAACACAAACAATGACTAAGTGAGACAGAGTGATTTAGGTTTATGGCATAGTCTAGTATCTACATTTGAATATCAATTAACATTATCAAAACCAAGTTTTCCAGAGCTCTATTTTAAAACATGATAAATGAAGCTACAAGGGACAAAAGAATTAATTTTCCCAGTTAAAAACAGAATAAATAAGTAGAAAAGAGGAAAAAAAATCTAACCCCCCCCAACCTCAAACTATCTTGCAAGACTTCAATAATGAAAATTTATATTCCTTTGGGTAGTGCACTACTCACATGTAAAATATGATTCCCCATGAGGACAAAGGGAAAAGAGAAACAATTGCTCCTACCTATAGATAATGCAATGTCTGTGAATGTTATAAATAATCTTTCTTCTTTATTCAATATGTGTGGGATAAGAATCCACTTTTAAAAAAATAGGGAGACTGCTCTGAGCAAAAAGGAAAGTTTATTTTGGCTTTTCTTGAGAAAAGGGCATGCTCCAAGTCTCACAAAGGTAGTGAAAATCAAGGAGCTGCCCTGAGGTGACAGTCAAGAAAAATTATATGTCCTAGCACATTTCCCCCCTCCCTAGCCCCCTCTCTTCCAACCTGATTGGTTAAGGTTTTCTGTTACAGTTTTTATGTGAAAAATCTACCCAGCAACAAAGAGAAGAATAAAAGGTTCTTATAAAATATTAACTCACCATCCAGATGGCAAGGGTATAAGAAGATTTCTAATGACCTTCTGTTAAATGAATTAATGGCTGGGTATGCAAGGTCTTATAAGGAACTCTACTATCTCTTCAGTTTGGTACTTATCAAACAGGAGAAGGCAGGCTGCTGTTCTCACAGTCTATTATCAAATAGGCGGATAACTAAGACTGCAAGGTGTCTTCTCTGGAAATATTCCATTATTTACCTCCCTAACAGAATTTCTGGAAATAGTCCACTGTTTCACTTCCTAGCAGAATCAATGCAAGGCCTCTCTCCCTCTTCTAAGAATAATCTGAGAGGACTTTACTAGGGATGTTAACTCTTAAGAGGGAATATTCCACTCAAATAGAAAAACTGCATAACTAGGGTTCATTTAATTCTGAATAAGATATTTTTTTGTTGTGCTTTTAATGATTTCTTATCAAATTGACCCTATTCATTCCTTAAGATCCCCAAGCCATGAGTATTATTTTTCCATTCCATGTGGTATGAATAGTCTTGGCTCATCCCCAGAACTAATAGGAAATTCATTTATTTTCTGAATCCAGAAAAATTTTACTCAAAAATCAGTCTCCCAGTTTAAAAGGAAAAAAGATTTCAGATTCCATCTTTGTTTGTCTGTGTAGTTGTATGTATTAATATAGAGATATATAATCATATATATATATATATAATATTACTCTAATACCTACCACAAAGCTTTGAACATAGGAAGTCATAGCATCTAAAGTTGGAAGGGACTTCACAGATCATAAGGTCAAACCCCTTAATTTTTTAACTAAAAAACACAACATACAAAGTTATGATGATTTATTACACAACTCATAGTGGATCTAGGATTTGAACCCACATCTTCCAACTTTTGATCCCCACATTCTTTACACATCTTTTGTTGAATTGAATTTTATAAACTGATATCAAGGTCTAATTAAATATAAATCAAATGATAATGCAGCATTTAAAACAAATAGAAATTTTTTAAAAATCTACATAAATTATTGTTTCACTAATATTTTTAATTTAATAGTTTGAAGGGCAATTTTTATAATCCATGTCCTTAGTAAATGACCTTATCTACTGTTGTTTAATCATTTCAGTTATGTTTGACTTTTTGTGACCTCATTTGGGGTTTTCTATTCCTGGTACCTTTAGGTATTTTTGCCTACTCCCTCAAAATTACTTTGCATCTATTCTGTATATGTCTCTACATAAAAATGTTGTCTCTGTCTAATAGAATATTACATCCCTGGAGGTGAGAATGTTTTTTGTGAGCACTTAATAAATGTTGTAAATTTATTGTAATCATGCTCTATGCCAAGTTTGTGGTCACCTTCCCAAATTTCTAATTGAAGTTCTGTTGGGGGTATAGAGTCTTTTCATACACACACACACACACACACACACACACACACACACACACACACACACACAGGTTTTTTTTCCTCTTTTTATTATGTTTCCTCCTTTCATTCTTGCTTAGATTTCTTCACATATTTCTTGTATAGGCCTGGAATTCAGATTTCATTACATGGAAAACTTCCAGTGTATAGATTCCCTATATTAATGTAATTTGGTGTCTTCTCAGAAACTTAAAAGTTAGAGAGAATCTTTCAGGACATTAAGAGGTTGATGATTTGTTCAGTCAGTATTTATCAAAGTTGGAATTTGAACTGGTCTTCTTAGTTTCAGAGACAACTCTCTATCCACTATGATATAATTCCTCTCTTTTGCCCATGAATTTTATTAGTATATTTTACTATTCTATCACCCAATTTTATTTATCCTATATAATTTTAATGAAGTGTACTTTTCCATTGCCATATTCTGGTCATAACTCCCATACTAGCATTTCCTGATGAAACTAATGTAGTCCTATTTACCATTTTACATTTTGGTCTCAAGTTCACCTTGAAAGGATATTTGAGTTCATTTTATAACTGACTCTCTTCTTAGATATTGTCAACTGAGAATAACTGCTTCTTTCATCAGTCTTCTAATATTTTACCTGTTAAATTTCATAAAATCTATCTTGGCAAATATTTTAGGTAAGACCTACCTCAAGTTGGTCTGATAGTTGAAGTTTGGAACTGAAACAAAATGAGACACTAGTCTACTATTATTTAGCACTTTAAAGGAATATTTATTTAACAATATGGAAAAAGATAATCAGCAAAGACATGGCACTAATTCATTTGAGCAAAATTCCCCTGCTTCTACATTTATCATAGTAGCACAACTAGTCAGAAACTTTTATGAAGTCTGAGGATCCCCTGGCTCTTCTGCTGTTGATATTTTGTACTTAAGTGAAAAGGAAGCTAAGTAAACAGTTTATGTCACTCTCCTAAGACAAGTAGAGTTTCATTACCTTTTAATGGAAATGAATCTAGCCTATGTATCAGGGATATTAATAGATATTGCTCTTAGCTGATGTATGTGCACAGATTTCTCCCCTATATTTTAAGTTTAAGACTTCTTCATTAGATTCACAAAACTCCAGGCAGACAATAGAGAAGTCTTCTGTTTGGGTCTCATGACATTAATGCATACCTTAGTGGAGCATTTATATCTCCATTTTAGATCCCACTTAATGCTAATATTCAACAGATTATTAAATAAAGTGATTTTTGATAGAATCTTATATAATTTTGTTTGAATAGAGACATTAAAGTTGCATTTAGAGAACCCAATCAAATGCTCTTAAAAAAAACAAGAAGCCACTATGATCTCATAGTCTACAATTCTGGATAAGCTTGTGATAGTGATGATGTAATCAGCTACAGGCAGTTCTTAAAGTCTAACATTCTTTATGTTAAGAATATCTTTGATGTGTTCATAGATCACTTTCTGATAACTTGTAAAAGATGAGAAAGCAGGTATGTGAGGAAATAGTTACTGATGTTTATTAATTAACATTTCTTTTTTGTAGAAATATCCTGGGTAATTTTTCCCCATTCATTTGGAATTTTCCCTTTACTAGTTTTGGTTGACTAGGTATATGGATTATTAGGGTTTATCTTTTTTTTCCCCCGAAGGGGAGAAAAAAATAAATACTAGCTAATGGAAAGAATATTATTGGGGCAGCTAGGTGGGGCAGTAGATAAAGCACAGGCCCTGGAGTCAGGAGTGCCTGAGTTCAAATCTGGCCTCAGACACTTAATAATTACCTAGCTGTGTGGCCTAGGGAAAGTCACTTAACCCCATTTGCCTTGCAAAAATTAAAAAAAAAAAAAAAAGAAAATTATTGCCTAAAAATAGACTCTTCCTCTTATAAAGGGTGTTCCAAAAGTCTTTGTACAATTTTTAGACTTAAATCTTAAAACTACATTAGGATTTTAGAGATACTGTGTATTAAGCTTGAATCTGCCTCAACCCCAGTGACATTCCTTTAACTTCCATCTGATCTTAGTTACATCTTTGAGAGACAAGCAGAATAAGTATAATTCCTCTACCATAAAATAACTCTTCAAGTACTTGAGTGGCATCATGATATAGTGGGAAAGATGGTTAATCTAGAGACAAGGAATTTACCTTCCTTGCAGAGCTATTTAAAATCTTTGTGGGTTGTGGCAAGTCACTTAATCTCTTTGGGCCTTAATTTCCTCATGGATAAAGTGAGGGGGCTGAACAAGATGATCTTGAAGCTCTATCTCAGTTTTAAATCTATGATCTGTAATCAGCCTTTTGATTTTCTCCAGGGTATATAGCTAGGTGGCACAGTGAATAGAGCACTGGACCTGGAATCGGGAAGATCTAAGTTCAACTCTAGTTCAGTCACTAGCCAAGTGAACCTAGGCAAATAATTAACTGTTGTTTGCTTCAGTTTCTTTATCTGTAAACTGAGCATAATAATATAACCTACCTAAAATGGTTGTTAAGATCAAAAGAAATATTTTTAAATGCTTTGCAATTGTTAAATTTCTATATAAATGCTAGCCATTATTCAAATCTCCTAACTCTTCTCATTTTTCTTTATAAGGCAGTTTCAAATCCTCTCATCATCCTGATTGCCCTTTTCTGAATATATCAATGCATCTTTTGCTCTCAGAATTAAGTACCATCTGTTGGGCATGGTGATGGCCCTTTGGAAGATAGAAAAATGAATAACAATAATCTCTTGCCTCGAAGAGTTTAAAATCTTGTAAGAAAGTTAAGATATATAACTGAATAAGCAAAACAGACATTTGCTGTGATATTGTCTTGTTTGACTCTGTCAGACCCACTTTGAGGTTCTCTTGGCAAAGGTACTAGAATAATTTTCCATTTCCTTCTCCAGGTCCTTTTATAGATGAAAAAGATTGAGACAAGCAGTGTTGTGTCTTGATCAGGGTGTCACATCTAGTAAGTGTTTAAAGACAGATCTGAACTCAGAGAAATGAGTCTTCCTGATTCTAGGCCTCAAACCCTATTCACTGCATCTCCTTAGCTGCCTTAAACAGATATTGAAGCAATAAATAATGAAAAAAAACACATAGTAATGTGATTATTTGGCAATAAACCTAAGGAAGATGATCACATGATATTGAAGGAGAAAAGGGTTGAAAGGAAAGATGGAAGAATGTTAATTAAGAATGTTCCCATTCAATATTATATAGCCCTCCAGCCCTTCCAATAGCAAGTATGCAGAGGATAATTATTAAATGTTTCTATCCTAGTTGAACTTGGTCAGTGTCACTTTGTGCTATCCCTGAGGACAAGGTGGTTGCTCAGCTCCACCCAGCTGAGTTGCTCAGATAAAGTACCGTGAGAAGAGGGGCTGAGATAATGCCTAAAAAAATGAAGGTGTAAAACTAAAGTCCACCCTTATCTTTGGAGAGCAGCTTGCCTTGACTGGTAAAAATGGTTCCTAATTCATTAATGTAAATTTTCATAGGGCACAACCAGTAGATTTAGAATCTTATGGGAGCTTTCTGAAATACCCATGCACTGATGCAGGGGAAGATGAAGAGAATTTGAATGTAGAGAAAGAATTTGGGTGGAGATATAAATTGATTCTTGAGATATAAATTGACTTGAAGTAGAAAATTATGATTGTAACAGAAAGAATTGTAATCTTTGGTGGGAACCCTCCCCATTCTTAATGTATCATTATTTAATGTAAAATTTGTATCCTGATCTCTTTAGGCTTTACCCTCTACCTAATTCCAGGTCCAGTAGAGGTAAAGGGAATTCACATTTTGCCCTCATGAAGAGAGGCAAGACATAAAAACCTGAGCTCCAGTTCAGGGCTTGCTCAGTCTTCTCTGACCATGGCCCAGCCAAGGCTCCTTGGCTATTCTTTTATCTCTCTCTTACTCTCTCTCTCTAGCCCTTCCCTATGTCTTTTAATCTTTTAAATAAATTTTTGTTTTATTTCCATCCATGCTTTCCTCTGAATACTGATTCATCATAGGCAAAATTGAACTCAAATAGCCAGCAGCTATAATATTGTTAGGATTGTTTAATATTATTGCTTTAATAGCAAGAAGAGGGTTTTCATTGTTAATATCATTAGTGGATATATGGAAAATAATTCAAGAAAGTGTCCTTGATTGCTCTTTTAAAGAGGATTTGTTAGAGAGGGTATTTATAACTATAAAACCTGAGTCAATGATTTAAAATGATTTAATATGAACATTTCAGATTCATTTGAAGGTATTCATACATATTCTATATATTATTCATGATAACATGGTACTTAAACTACATTTGCATAACATATATTTCCTTGAAATATTATTGCATAAATTATTTTATTCAATCTTTATGTTAAAGAATTGAACAAGTTCCACTCAGAGAATGACATTTTCCATAAGCCCCTGAAAAAATTTCCACAATGTCAGAGTCAACACTTATTAAGAACCTTCTATAAATATAGAAAGGTATAAGGTATCCCCTACCCTCAAGAAACTCCTAATCTAGTGGGGAGAGGTAACGTAAATAGGAGCTGAAGAATGGAAGAGGGAAGGGCTCCCAGTAAGGGAGTACTATGCAGTCCATGGAGAAATGATCTAAAGAGATATGAATTATGGAATTATTTGCAGAATAATAAGATTCTGGAGATCACAAAATTTAAGAGAGGAACCAGGTAGAAAATGAGAAGAATTCTCTGGGCACCCTTGTTTAATGATGTGAAGAATTTGAGAGGAGCTCTTTAGTATCCACTTCCTATCCCCTTCAAACAGAGAGAGGGAGGGAGGAGACCCTATGGGGAGCAGTTGCTGAGGATCTATGAAGTTTTGGAGACAAATTATGTTGGAGATAGCAAAACTTCTAGTAAACTACCTGGATCTCTTCCACTTTAAGAAAAGGCAAGTAGAATAGATGTGGATTGAACCTAGAACTTGGAGACTGAAAGATAATTCATTATTGACTGATCATGGGAAAGAAATTCAAGAGACAGTGAAGGTTTAGATCATCAGTCTGAATAGATATGAACAAGAACCTGATTTAGGTATTTATAACAGCAGGTACCTGTTAGAATTAAAGGGACTCTACATTTAAACAGAGTAACTATGATTACATTTTAAAGATATGTAAGTGATATGACCTAGATCACATAGTGCACTAATGACAAACAGAATTAGAACTAGTGATGCGTCCTCCTTGCCATTCCTCAAATATGACACTGCATCTTTTAATTCTAACATGGGTGTCCCCCATGTCTCCTGAAATTTTTGCTTCCAAATACAATGCTTTTTTCTACTTTATCCCATTATTTTGCATATTATATTTCATATGCTGCATGAATATTAGACAAATTTCTTGTCATCTAAGAATACCTTGACTTAGGTAACAGAGAGGAAGAAATTTTGCCTTAGATTCACACACCAAATCCTACCTATTTAAATGAAGAGAGAGAGATAGGAAGGAGGGGAGGAAAGAAGTTTATGTGCACTAACTGTGAGTTTTCAAATGAAATTTTTCCTGGGCCTTTTTCTCCTTCATCCCCCACCCACCCAAATTTAATTATCATTTCTATATGATTCCCAAATTTACTTGTCCTGCATCAATCTCTCTACCAATCTCCATCTCACATCTCCAACTATATTTTTTGACATCTTAAACTGAATATCCCATTAATGTCTTAAAGTCAACAAGTTCAAAATTGAATTTACCATCTTCCCGAACAATCCTCTCCTCTACTTATTTCCCTTGTATTTTTGAGGGTGCCATCATCCTTCCTGTCACCTAGACTCACAACCTAGTCATTATCCTTGACTCTTTCTTCTTAGCCTCCATATTCAATCTATTGCCAAAGCCTATATTTTTTACCTTTTTACCTTTTACCATCTTTCATATATATACCTTCTTCTTACCTTGAAGACCACCATTAACCTAGTATAGGTTCTCATTGCCTCATTCCTTGACTGCTGAGATGGCAAAGCAATCTTCCTAAAGCAAAGGTTCTTTATATTACCCACCCTATTCAATAAACTGCTATATCTTCATATCACCTCTAGGATCAAATATCAAATCTTCCACTTGACATTCAACCCTTTAATATTGTCTCTCTTACCTTATAGTTTAATGCCCCTTGCCCCTCCAAACACTCTATAATCCAGTAATACTGGAATCTTTGACATTCTTCAAACAAGATACTCCATCTTTTGACTCTGGATATTTCCATAGGCTGTCCCCAAGCCCATAATTCTCTTTCTCGTCATTTTTTTTAAGTCCCAACTAAAATCCCACCTTTTATCAGAAAGTCTTTCCTGCCTTTCTTAATTTTTAATGTCTTTTCTCTGTTGATTATTTCAAATTTAATCAGTATATAGAAGCAATAAAAGAATGGCAGAAGGGAAGAAGATGGTGCTGAATATTACTTTAAATTATCTATGACCCCAAGCTAGCAATATTTTGAATGAGCAAGTCCAGTGATGACCACAAAGAATTTAAAAGCCCATCACATTTGTTACTTGTTACTTGGTGATAGGCCTCCTCTTCTCATTTGTCTTACTTGCTCTCTTTTGTAATTTGCCAAAAATCTATCATGTTAGAAACGTCCATCTCTCATTTTCCTTCACCAGTGTGGGGAAATCTATTCAATGTACCTCTCTATAAAATACCCTGTCTTCTTTAGGATCCTTGAGCTTCCCAGATATATTCAATCAATCAATAAGCATTTAGTAAATACCTACTCTATGGCAAGTACTGTATTCATATCAAAATCAAATCAAATCAAGTAGCCCTTGCCTTCAAAAAGCTTACATTCTATAGGATAAGATATTATATACTCAAATAAGATATACAAAATAAATATAAGGTAATTTGGTGAGTGGAGGCACTTGAAGATGTGGACATGTCAATTATTGCAATATTGAGTTTTTGAAAGCATTTGACTGTAGTATAGCAAATCTTAGGTCTCCAAATAGATTTCCTTTAGATACATTAAGATGATTTAAGATTTCTTGATAGATTTAACAATGACAATTTTTTCAATGATCCTCTGACATCAATATAAATCAAAGTACAAAATATGGAGGCACATTCATTAAAGAGGTTTTCCACAGTCATAGAGAATGTCCAATCTATTTTGGTACATGTGTGTGATCCAGTAGTGTGATTCAAATAAATTAACAATCTGTTCTCTGTCCTAATGACTATTTTAAGTATATAAAAAGATATACTGAAAGGTAGTTGATCATTTAATGCATTTAATACTCAAATAAAAACAATAAAATAGGTATACATGACTTGATTATGTTATAATGATCACAGTAAGCAAACATATCCTTATGGAGTGAAAACAGTCATAAGACCATAGCAGCCAATGTTGGAATATAAACAGAACCAAAATTCATTCTACCTATTCTTTTTTTTTTCTTCTACTCCTGTGGCTTCTGAAATGGGCAAAAAGATAACACTTAAAATATATATTTCTCTTGGTGCATTGTGTCCCAGCTTCCTATTGGTTTCAAGGGACACCAGTGCACTTATAATATCTCCAGGCATTTTGGGCATAACATAAAGTGAAAACAAATGACAGCTTGTCACCCCCTGGTTATTTGGAACTTTTTCTCTTTATATGTTTGCTTATTGAAGTAACAAAAAAGGGAATTAAAATGTTGTATTTCATCAAAGGTATAAAGAGTTTTAAGAAATGAATAAATAAATATTACTAGGATAGTTCCCTCAATTTTTTTTAACCTAAGAACTGAATGAACATTATTACTACAGGAACTTATAAAACACTATTGCCCAGATCAATGTTAAAAAAAAAAAGAGTAAGCAGGGCAGCTAGGTGGCACAGTGGATAGAGCACTGGCCCTGGAGTCAGGAGTACCTGAGTTCAAATCCAGCCTCAGACACTTAATTACTTAGCTGTGTGGCCTTGGGCAAGCCACTTAACCCAATTTGCCTTGCAAAAACCTAAAAAAATTTTTTTAAAAGAGTAAGGAATATAAATTTATAATTTCTACATTGGAAAGTTGCCCAGATGCCCATCTTAGAGAGATCCTTGATGACAAGTGCCCTTTTAACAACTGTTTCATTGAATTCAACAAAAAAATAGATATCAGTTCTGCTAAACTGGTGTGAACCAGCTGAATCTCACTACTAATGTGTCCTGCTACCCCCTGAGACTGGTGGATCACAAGTTCAGGAGTTCTGTGCTGCCATAAGGCATAAGCAGAACAGGCATCCTAAGTAAGACACAAAATTGTGAGGTTCCAGAAATCGATTTGTATTCCCAATACCCAGAGCAATACCTTACATTGACATTAAGGAAGAAAAAGACTTCTTGAACTGAATCAAATTAAATCATTCAGTTCCTTCTGATACTACTTGGCTTTATGGAAATATTCTTCATGACTGAGTAGGGTCCTTATGATCAAAAAGTTGTGAGTTTCAATCAACACTGAGCAAGTAAAAGTAACTCTTTTAAAAGCTTTTCTGGACATTCCCATATACCACAACACACAAAGAACATTTTTTTTTAGGTTTTTGACAAGGCAAATGAGGTTAAGTGGCTTGCCCAAGGCCACACAGCTATGTAATTATTAAGTGTCTGAGACAGAATTTGAACCCAGGTACTCCGGATCCAAGGCCAGTGCTTTATCCACTACAGCACCTAGCTGCCCCAAAACATTTTAAAGGACAGAAGAAACATCATGATGTTTTGCTTTTTTTTAAGCCAATGCTACAATGAAATTATTATGTTTTCTTTTGGGATTTTGGTCTCATTTAACCAAGAAAGAAGTGGTGATGACCAGGAATCTGACTTTGATAAAGAAAGAGAAAATATTTAAAAGTATTGGAACAAGAGTGAAGCATATGCAAGAATCTAATATAAAAATGAAAATAATAATGATGAATAAAAATAAAAAATATTCAGAATTTATTTCTGATTATTTATATTGTATGTATAGATATTTATATAAATTTCCCTCTTTAAGTGGATGCTTCCATTTGGAATTTTAGTAGGAAAGTGATCCCCAAAACATCAATATTCAGTGACTAAGATTACCAAAGATAGAAGGACATATCTTCTATAAATCAAAATATGTGTATCAACACTTTTTTTTGTAACAGTATAGAACTAGAAACAAAGTACATGTCTAGCGATTGCTAAATGGCAAAAAATTAATTGTATTACATGAATTTAAGGGAATGTCATTGTGCTATAAGAAATGGTGAATATTAAGAATATAGAGATGCATAGGAAGACATATGAACTGGTGCCAATTACACTAAACATAAACAGCAAAATCATATACACAATGATTATTATAATGTAATTGGAAAGAGAAAAAATATATAATTATAATCACCAAGCTTGGCCTCAAAGAAGAGATTTTTTAGAATGTATTTTTGTTGTAGATGTGAAGATAGTGGATGAGATAAACTACATACACTGTCAGACTCAGCTGTCATGTAAATTTTGAATTATTTTTTTAAAATATTTTATTATTAGGGAGAATTCTCTGTATGAAAGAGGGAAAGAGGCAAAAGAATATAATGCTAAAAACAAAATATACCCATAATATTGTATATATATGAAAGTATGTGTATGCATTGTGAATATGCATTTGTTTATGTGTGTATGAGAGAAAGAGAGAGAGAGAGCGAGAGAGAGAGAACTCATCTCATCTCAGAGTATTCTACCTAGTATTCTTATGACTCCTCAATACAGTCTAATGAGAGATCCTTAGTGGTTTCCATGAAAAAGGTAAAGAAATGCAGATTTCCACCACAGTGGAATAAAAAGTTTCTGAACTAATCCTAAGGTGTCCAGAGATTCATAAATCAGCAAGCTGGAGATGTATGTTCTGTCTTTGAGTTGTTGTCCATCTTTGAATGATCTTTGAGATTTTAGTGAGACATAAGAAGCTGAGTCATCAGGTGCTAATATAGAGTGAGAAAGTTGTATGGTGTTAAAAACCACAGTAATATTTGAATTCAGAAAACCTGAATTCAGAAACAAGTCTTTGAACTTCAGGATCTTCATCTTTAATATGGTTAGTGATTTTTAAGATTTGTTTTGTTTAGAAAGTATTATGTTAATGTGAAATTTCATTATTGAGTACCTAAAGCAACAGAGCTCAATTGCAGTGTTGTTAATATCTTTATTTGATTTATATAAACTTGTGTTACATCAATGACTTGCGATTTTGATATAGGAATATCTTTCAACTAATAAATCATAGCCCAGTGATATATAACTTAGAAAATCTTAGGTAAGTGGGCTGACTCAGTGACATTAATTAGAAAACTAGTCATTTTTAGAGGTAAAAACCAAATCCTCAGGACTTTATTCATTATGCTATGCTACCCATATCTCTCTGTTAACATAAATTTTGAATTAAAGAGATGGATTTTTTGCATGTACAGACTTGCTAATTTTATTTATATTCCTTTGTTTTGTTTTGTTTTTGTCACTGGGAAGTCAAAATAAAAACATCATATGTACATGTATATGTGTACTTTTACATATAACTGATTCTATCTCTAGTGATATGCTTTTTTATAGTGGTCACTATATATTCATTTCATTTCATTTACAATTTCTAGTAATATTAATAGCAATAGTTACATAGTGCTTATCATATGCCAGACACTACATAAGCATTTTTCAAATCTATCTCTGACCAACAACGCTGGGAGAGAGGTACTACTGTTATTCCTATTTTACAGATGAGGAAACTGAGGCAAATAAAGTGACTTGCTCAGAATTATACAGAGAATGTCTGAGGCTAGATTTGAACCCAGATCTTCCTGATTCCAGACTCAGAGCTCTATCTACTGAACCACCTAACTGCCTTTATGTTGGGGTTTTTTCTGGCTTATTTTGTCATAAGCAGTAGAATTTGTCTGTCTTATAAGAAAACTCACCACTATTTGTTACAAGTTATCATACAGGGATATCTATTTAACAGACATTTATTACACTCTTGTATTCTTGGGCTATAGTTATTCTTAATGCCCCCTCATTTTCTTTCTCAATGGAATCTTTGAAAAAATAGGGCTATCTTATTTAGAAGAATTACTTCATGTCAGAACTAGTTTTGAAATGCCAGTGTTTACTTTCTCATAAGACTCAAGCCTCCTCCACTCCAACAGAACAATTCCAGGATAGATCCAGGAATTGTAATGGTTATGTTGAATGGTTTGGCACCTTGTCTCACTTTCTGTATATTACCCAGCTGTCTAGACACTGCCTAGCTCTTTAACACCCCCTCTAAACTGACACCATCATTTTCAGGTCATGTGTAATGGCTTTATGTAATCAAGATTATTGTCTTTTCTATAAATCATAAAAATCAAAAAAAGGAAAATCATTAGCATTTTATTTACAAATGAAAATTGCTTGACAGAGCAGTTTCCCTCCCCACTATATAATCCAGTCTGAGAATATCTGCTAGTATCTTTCATGCACTTGTGTATCATCATGTGTCTTCTTTCAGGACATATTGCATAGGCTGAACATCAGTGTTTGGAACAAGAATAAGATTACAGAAATGTGCTCCTCCCTAGAGGGTGGGATGCTTAAGTCAGTCATACTTATTCTAATTTTTTTCATGCCATGTCATCGCAATGTCCTGAACATGCAAACTAGTTCAAGCCAAAGAGCAGATCTCTTTTTCTTTATCAAGCTCTTGCAGTACTTGAGGCTCTTAGTATGCAACTGTTCCCTAATACCAGCATGAGGTTCAAGTTTCCATTTGTGGCCATATGCCTGCAGATTTCCATGATCATTTTATTTGGATTTTTTGTTGACTATGAAAATAAATTGAAATATTTACAGCAAACTAACAGCTCCAGCCAGCCTGACAAATTCATTGAGCTATACCCTTGTGAGTATATATTCCTTATAATTCATGAGTATTCTTCATTTCTCTTTTATGAAACATTGGTTTTCTCCAATTCTCTCTCTGCTTCAGACTCTTAAGGCTGTCTTCTGGATTCTTTTCTGAATTTAGAAATAGTATTTGCTTTTGTATATAACCTTAGCTGTATGAATATAACATAGATAGAAGTAGAGGATATGATTTCAAATCTCACTTTTATTAACTTCTTACCTGTGTGATTTTCAACAAGTGACCTAAGCTCTCTAGGCATCAATGTCTTCACTTATATAGAAAAAGAAAACTGAACTAAATGAAATCTAAGGTCTTTCCCAGTTCTGTGATATTATGATCACACTACAACATATTATGCCAATCATCATAAGATCAAAAATTTAACACAAGAAAGTATCTGAGATGTTTCAAGTCTTATTTCACTACTTTGCATATGAATAAACTAAAATCTAGGGAGATCAAATAATTTGTCTAAGATCCCATAGGTAGAAAGTGGTAATAATGTTGTTAAAAAGAAACTCTTCTGATCACTGAATAGGTACTCTTTCTAGTGTACTATAACTACTTAAAGATGTAAAATAATCTCTAATTACTTGGTTCTATTTTGTTTGTTTTTTACAATGAATTAGCTTAATTGTCTAGCATGTTCAGAACTGTATAGATAAGTACAAAAAACTTGGAGTCAATCATTAAGCATTTATTAAGCACCTACTATTTGCCAGTCACTGTACACAGTGCTAAAGATTTAAAAAAAAGATTTACTCAAGGAACTCACGATCTAATGGAAGTGGTGGGAAGAAACAATAAGCAAACAAATATACAAATATATTTTAAAATAATGGGAGAGAAAGACTATGATCTTTAATCCCTGGGAATGAATAAGGGGCGGGGGGAGTGATCCTAAAGACCAGGAGGTAAGGATAATTATGGAATTGAGAATAAGGGTTACAAAAATGTTCTATTGCCTTAGGAGGAAAAAAATGCTCACTCTCTTAAGACTTTCCAAAACGTTTCCTATGGCTAACTTATTAAAAGAGTGAGGGAAAAAACTTACTGTATATCAGATAAATTCTGTAAAGGCTTTGTACATCTTTGTGTCCTCCAAATAACCTAACATAATGCCTTGAGCACAATAGTTATTCACTAAGTATGAGCAAAAAGAAAGAAAGAAAGAAAATGCAAATAATGTCAGAGCTGGGATTCAAAGTTGGGTCTGAATAAATCCGGAAGAAATTTAAGAGAGGGGAAAAATGAAGAGGTATTATGAAAGCAGACTTCTAACTCATAATGGAAATATCTTTTTGTATTTAAAACAAGTCAGTGGGATAGGAATGCACTGCTCAGTAACAACTGAAACTCTTGAATATTACTTAATCAGATCTTTATTTCTGGGTCCAGAAGCCTTATGGAATGTTCTAATGATGCATCTGTCATTATTTCCATCATGTTGATTAAAGAATTATGTTGATTGACTTAAAAAAAGACTTTAATACTCAAGTAGAAGAGTAACAGTTATAATTCTGAGATTTAAGGATGAAAGCTAGAACCCTCATGTAGACTCAAAAAGTTTCAGTTTCAAAGTTGATAAGCCATTCTGTAAAAATTTTGTAATTATTTCACAGCTGTTTAATATTGACCCTACCTTCATCAAAGTACTTTTGTGTGCTGTATCTCATTTTTCACAACAGTTCTATGAGATGGAAAGAACAGGTATAATTTTCCTCAGTTTATAGTTGAGGAAACTGACCAAATAAGTGACTTGCCAAAAGTCACATATGTCTAATGATTGGTAGATTCACCATTGGATCCTGTTCTCCTAATTCCTTCCTAGTGCAAACCCTTTCCATTATAAAATGCCAAAAATAAAACAAGATTGAGAAGCACAAAGCCAAAAGGATCAGCATCAATCTATTATCAAGTACATTCTGGAATTCAAAGTCTATTTGCTTTGTCAGTGTTGAAGTGTCCTGACCTCTCTGGTCAAACTACTTCGGTGTTGTACAACTGAGCATATCTTATCAGGAGAATAATGCAAAATGAGAAGGGTAATAGAGAAGAGCAATATCAAATGGGAATATTTATTTAAGAGTACAATCACACCACTATAACTACTTAAAGATTTAAAATAATCTCTTTAATTCCTTGGTTCTGTTTTGTTCATTTATTTTTTTACACTCAGACTTACATTCCAAGAGATTTAAATCATGGAATTTTTTTCTTTTTTCTTTTGATTTTTTTCAAGAAAATGGGGTTAAGTGACTTGCTCAGGGTCACACAACTAAGTAATTACTAAGTTTCTGAGGTTAGATTTGAACTCAGATCATCCGGATATCAGGGCCAGTGCTCTATCCACTGTTCTATCCCCTGCATCACCTGCCTGTAGCATTTTTAAAAGGTTTTTTAAGGAATTCTGATGACAGCTACTGAGGTTAGCTAGGTGACCCAATGGAGAGTGCCAAACCTAGAGCCAGGAAGACTTCAGTTCAAATTCAGCTTCAGCACTCACTGTGTGATTAAACATATAATTCTGTTTGTTTCCATTTCCTCATCTCTAAAATGAGGTGGAAAAGGAAATAGCAAACCACTTTACCAAGAAAACCCAAATGGGGTCAAGAAGAGGCAAATGTTACTAAAAAAAAGATCAAAAATATTAAATAAAACTGAACAAATTAATCATGAGGGTAATACTGAACATGAATCAACACAAAACTCTAGGTAAAACCCATTTTGCTATCTATACATATAGATAAGCACCTGCCACTGCCACTATCCCCAACAAAGGCAGTGCAGAACTGAGTGGGATTCTAAGTGACTAAGAGTTGGTTGAGAGTGGGTTAGACAGAAGACCAAGTATCACGAGAAAAACAGAAAAACAAATCATAAAAAAAGAAAGAGGTAGAAAGATTTCCCCAATGAAATGTCACCTTTTCCAGATTTTTTCCCCTTAGGTTGTCCCAGTGTCAAGAAAAGGGTAAGTAACCTCTTTTCCTCCTCTTTATTCCTCCCTCCTCTGCATGACCCCCTGCTCCCAAAACTCAGAGTAGCAAAATTAATTATTATATAAACTAAATAGGGCTTTGTGGTCAAGTCTAGAAACTTAAACATCATTTATCACATTTTTCCTATCAAAGGTTTCCAAATGACTGATATACAAATGTATTTTTAGAATGTACCACATTTTAATGAATGAATGAATGAATGAAATAATGAATGAAATGAATGAATAAATTAAGTTTATTGAGGAATCATTTATTAGGAACTTATAATATGGGAAACAGTACTAAGGAAGTTCCTACTCTCAAGAAAGTCTCATTTTAATTGGGGAGACAGCACATATGAAAGGTTTCTGCTATATGTCACATGAAAAAGTCTTATGGTCCTTAAAGTTCAGAGACAAAGAAGATGATACTGTGCTTTATTTAATATCATTTTCACTGATCATAGCATTCTCTGATATTGAACTATTGAAAAGTGCCAAGGATTTTTGGTGGCAAGAACTTTCAGGGTCTTCAATAGCTATAGTTGCAGCACCTGCAGGAATAATTTCTAGACTGCATCTCCAAAGGGGTTGCTTCTCAAGATGATGTCTGGAGCAGGGGGTCATGCAGAGGAAGGAGGAGTAAAGAGGAAGAAAACTGTTTACTTCCTCTTTTCTTGGCACTGGGACAACCTAAGGAAAAAATCTTAAGAAAGTCACATTTCATTAGGAAAATCTTTCTACTTTCTTTTTTTATGATTTATTTTTTCTGGTTTGCTCAGCATATTTGAGCTTCCTTCTAACCCATTATCATCCAACTCTCATTCACTTAGAATTCCACTCAGTCCTGCACTGCCTTTGTTGGGGATAGTGGCAATGCCAGCTACTTATCCATATGTATTGATAGAAAAATGGGCTTTACCTAGAATAGCACAG
This sequence comes from Macrotis lagotis, assembly GCF_037893015.1. Taxonomy (NCBI): domain Eukaryota; kingdom Metazoa; phylum Chordata; class Mammalia; order Peramelemorphia; family Peramelidae; genus Macrotis; species Macrotis lagotis. The sequence goes on along the minus strand of NC_133662.1, from coordinate 30,624,443 downwards.
AGATACAGTGCTATTCCCAAGGCTCTTGGATTCAGGATCCTAGACTGTCTTTATCAAGGTCTAAGGATAGATGGTGGTCAAAGTGTTGGTATTGGTGTGATTTACCTGGCACATATTGTTTCCTGTCTCTCCATCAAGATACTTTGTGGTTTCGGCTAATCTGGTTTATTGATTGATAATTGGTAGGTATCACTGACCCCCTCTTCAAAAGAAATGCCTCTCTTTGACTGTGAGGGCTGTGAGCAAAACAGAATCAGTGGTCTCAGAGAGACTACCACTCCCAGGACTTTGGGCCACTGTCAAATTGTGGTGATGGCGAAGGTAGATCCTTTCCTCACAATGATTTCTTTCCTCATTAGTAGCTTTAGGGGTGGAAGTGGATTTGGTGGTTTGGAGTCTACTAGAATTCACTTAAAGAGACAATGTATTTTGTATAAAGCACAATATTAGATACATATCAAGTAATTTATTGACATGTGATAAATAATTAGACAGTTAGACAGTTAGAAATTGTTAAGCCTAGGTTCTGATAATTCATCAGTATTCAACTTCCACATCTTATGACAGTACTTTTAGGATGTTAATATATATATATATATATATATATATGTGTGTGTGTGTGTGTGTGTGTGTGTGTGTGTGTGTGTGTGTGTGTGTATGTGTGTGTGTATGTGTGTGTATTTATGTGTAAGTATATATATATATATGAATATGCAAAATGCATAGAAGGGAACTGATACTCTCAAAAACTGGACAGATTGTGTATGAGTTAGGCAGGCCCTACCAAGCCAAAGAACAATATGTGTCTTCAGTTTAAGGGTAAGACAAACAAGTTAAAAGAAGCTTAAGAACAGAAGGTTGACCACAAACTGATGCTCATTTTAAGCCAAAGAATAACCCATTAAGGCATGAAAGGGTTATGATGTATGTTAGAAAGTGATACAGTGAAAGGAGAGTTGAGAAAGAGTTAAAAAATCAGCAATTTTAAGCATAAAATTGAGAGATTATTGCATATATACATATATATGTACAAATCACCTATTAAAAATCTTTTATCTCTCTGACAAAAGTTCATGAAATATACACAAAGAAAGAAGAAGAGATTAAGTATCTAAATAATACTATGTATCAGGGACTGTATTAATCAATTTTTACAAATATTATCTCATTTGAGGCAGCAAAATAAATAAAGTACCAGACCTAGAGTCAAAGACCTGAGTTCAAATCCAGTCACAGATCCTTATCAGTTATAGGACCCTGGATAAGTCTTAGCCTCAATTAGTCTCAGTTTCCTCATCTTTAAAATGGGGCTAATAATGCCTATCTTCCAGGGTTGTTGTAAAGATCAAATGAGATAATATTTGTAAAATACTTAGTACCTCCTACATAATAAGAGCTATATAAGTGATCTTAGAAACCTCTTAGAAGAAAATTAAAATCTTTCTTAACAGAAACTAATGGTTCAAACATAGGATCACTGGGACATAAATTTAGACCTGGGAGGTATCTGAAAGGTCATCTGATGAAGAAATAGAAAACAAAGAGCCCACAGCATCCTTGAGTGTGATCCTGTTGTTGCTCATTTATTTCAGTTTTGTCTGACTCTTCATGACCCATCTGCAAGAGATACCAGAGTGGTCTGCCATTTCTTTCTTCCTGGTGACCCCAACTGGAGTAAAATAAGATTGGAAAACATATAGCAAAATAAATAAAAATATAATAAAACATAATATTAATATATGGTTTTCTAAGTAAATATGCAGCCTACATACATGTATGTATATAATATATACATACTCACATACTCAAATATATATATATATATTTTCATATATGTATGTAATCTTATTGGTCTCCAATTGGTTTTACTCCAACTCCCTAATTTTATAAATGAAGAAACTAAGGCTCAGAGGGTTTGTGACTTGATCTGGTCACAAAGCCATTAGATTTCAAACATGAATCAATCCTGAGAAGAGGAAGATAGGAATATAGGCTTTTAGAATAAAGGGAAAAAATGAAAAAAAAAAAAAAAAACCAGGACATTAGACTTAGAAGTGAATTTCTTTTTACAGATAAGAAAATTGAAGCTGAGAGAGGAAAATTGACTTGCCCAAGATCACATACTGTATTTCTTATGTATAAGATATACCCTTTTTCCTAAAAAATTTGGGGTCTAAAAACTGGGGGCATCTTATACAATGATTGTAGGGTTTTTTTACTTGCATTTCCTGCTTTTTTGTACTTATCTTTGCCATGTTTTGCCCAGATATGGCTCAGAAAAGATTTTCGTACAATGCTGAATTCAAATTCAAACTGATCCAGTTTGCAAAAGTAAGTGGAAAATGTGTTAATGAATGTCAGTTTGGTCCTCCTCCACTGAGAAAAACAATCTGAGACTGACTACGGGAAGAAGAAACCCTACTTAAAACGTCATGGCAAAAGAAGGCCATGAGAGGCAAGTCAGCAAAATGACCAGAGTTAGAGAGGGAATTGAGATGGATTGAAGAGCAAAAGGCCATTGGAATTCCCGTGTCCACAAAGATGGCTCAGTATGAGGCAAGAAGAATTCTAATCAAAAAGAAGTGACTGATTTCAAAGGAGGACACAATTGGTGCTTCAGGCTCATGAAACAGATTGGACTAAGCATGCATCCACATACCAGCCATGCCCAGGGAAAGCTTGTGGTCAACCACAGACCAGAGTACAGTCAGGAGAGTATTCATAGCCTCTCCCAAGACAATGATTAATCACTGAACACCGATGGAGGATGAGCTAATGGATGGAGTTTTGACAGAGATGGGTTGTATGAATTTTATGATGAATAAAACTTGAGTTTAATAACTTTATGTAATACCTTTTTTTTTCAAATTTCAGGGCCCAAAATTAAGGTGTGTCTTATACATGGGAGTGTCTTTTATATGGGGAAATACAGTAGTTAAAAAGAGAAAGACCCAGAATTTGAAGCAGGGTGCTCTCACTTCAATTTAAATTGATAGCCCCAATGTAACAACAGGAGGATACAAGAAAGAAACTGTGCAAAGCATGAGACAATAGAATTAATTTATTTTCTAAAGCAATATAGTACAGTGGGAAAAGAACCATAATAAAAAGCAGTAGACATGGTTCTTCTTTCTTCTCCACTCTGTGAACTCAGAAAGATCATTTAACCACTGTACTTCAGATAATATTCCAATGACCACCACTGATAAAGCTGGGATAGTCATGACTTACTATTGCATGTTCTTCAGGGAATTGGGCTGCATGATTTTTTTCTTCCATGCCTTTCCAGCTCTAAGATCTATTATCCATTAGAGTAGATTTACATTGCCATTTGTCTATGAATTATATAAGTAAAATAATTAAAATGAATTCATTCATGATCATTCCTTCATAGTATCTGGGAGGGGCAATCAAGGTTGCAGAGATAAAGAAAAGGAACATTTGCCAAATGAAAGATAAAGAGACAGAGACAGTGCTAAATTACTAAAATATTTCTGCATCTCTCTCAAAGAGTTAGGTAATTCAAATCAAATAATAATTTCAGTTTACATATGTTAAGTTTGCAATGAAATTTCACAAAAGCATCTTAGGAGGTGGAGAATGGATTGTTGTTTCCCTTTTTCAGATTAGGAAAAAGATCAAGTGACTCTCCTGAGGACAGATCCCAATTTGGTTATGACTTCATATATGTCCATGTTATTCCACTGTGACCTTGGATAAGTCCCTTAACTTCTACCTGCCTTTATTTCTATGTCTGTAAAATGGGTACACTAATAATGACTGCCTTTCAGATTCCTGTAAGAATCAGAGACAATATTTATAAAACACTTGCAAACTTTAAACACCATACAAATAACTGCTATTATTATGAGTCTATGTACTTTTGAAACACTCATACTATTTCAATATAACCAGTTTCCTTTACAATGATACATGTTTTATTTTTTTGCATTTAAAAGTACTATTCTGAAGAGTCTATTGTCTTCACCAGTCTTTTAAAAATGTTCATGACATCAAAACAGTTAAGTTTTGGGTTTTTATATATTTGTAGAATGCCAATGAATCAATCCTGTTGTCTATCTATCACTCATAGCATATGACTGGCTTACTTCCTTACTGACCATACTTTTCCTCATTGCTATATCTTTCTTCAGTTTTTCAGTGTAGCAGCAGAAATATATTGCAGTTTTATATCAACCCAATTTGTGTCTCTCTACTCCCTTTTAGGTCAACCATAACTTTAAGTTAACAGAAATTATATTATACAAGTCATAACCTTAAGAGTTTCACTGGGAAAAATACTTACATTAAAATTATAAATCTTTTCACTGGGGAGTACATTAAGATAGCTAAAAGCACTGTAGAATTTCCTTTGCAAAGTCTATTACCCTACTCCTTTCCTACCATTCAGTTTTAAGACTAATTCATTATCTGTCTGCCATGCTTATCCTAAATATATACATATATATTTATTTGTGTATATATACACATTATATGTATATATTTTCATCATATACAATAATATTATCTTAACATACTCACCATTCAACTACATGTCACAATCCTTACAAAAGCATTTTTCATATGTGTAGTTTTTCCCATATTAATTGCAAGACTGATTTCTTTTGAATAACCAAAGATCTCATAAAGCAGGTTTTATACCATTCTGGTGTTTGATGCAGGTCAGGTAATATCATCTACAAATTGAAGCATCACCATTTATAAGGGATCATTTTTCTATTTAGACCTTAAGAAAGATAACCTTTTGGTAAAGATATTTGGTAAGCATATGTCTCTTTGTTTTGTACTTTGTAAAATAATAATAATCAGGATGTCAATGATGGAATTTCAACTCTCATAATGTTAGAACCAGGGCTCAAACCTAGGTCTTCTAATTCAATAACCCATGAGTTGAACTTTATTCTGTGCTGTTTAATTTTTTTTCTTTTGAGGGGAGAGGGGGTCAATGACCCAGCAAAGACTTGAATGGCATGTTTATTCAATCCCATTTAAACAAATATTTATTAAATGCCTATTGCTTGCAATGAGCTAGACTAGATGCTAGAGATACAAAATTTTAAATGCTATTGTCCTAAAAGGATTCTTATTATGTAGTAAGGGAGATGCAACTGTACACAGATACATGTATACAAGTTAACTAGACTATGGAGTTGGAGAGAATTAATAGTTGAAGAGAATCAGAGAAACCTTCAAAGAGGAGATGGTAGCTCAGCTGCAACCAGAAAGAAAATAAGGATTATCTTCAAAGAATGAGGAAAAACATATACAAGAGAACTGAGATGGAAAATTGAATGTCAAGTTAGGGAAACAGCTAATAATTCAGTTAGACTGAAATGTAATTTGAAAAAGGAAGATAATAAAAATATTAGACTGGAAAGGTAGATGGAATCCATGTTGTTAAATTCATTAAACACCAGGCTGAAGGGTTTTCATTTTATTTTGGAATTGGCAGGGAACCCTTGAAGATTTATGAACAGATGAGTATTATGGTAAAACTTGAAAAAAATTATTTTGGCAGTCATTTAGAGAAAGAATTAAAGAGGGGGAAATACTGAAAGCAGGAAAATTATAAATCATAAATAGAATCGTGAGATCAAAGCATTACTGATATAGAGATGGAAGGCAATTCAATTTAAAGGCCATCTAGAACTACCTCTAAAGAAACTGGGAGGTAGAGAGATTAAGTGACTTTGCTCAAGATCACATAGCAAAAGATAGAGTCAAGATTCAGACTCCCAATTGCATGATTAAAAGATCAACACATTTTCCACTACGCCATACTTAGGCAACAGTGCAGGCAACAAAAAACTAGGACCTAAATTATGATAATTCCACTGTGAATATAAGAAAGCTCTAGTGTGACTGGAAAGAAAGATGACGGCAAGAGAGGTTGACAAGATTTGACAACTGACTGGATACCAGGGGTAAGGAATATGGTAGTATTTACCACAGAAATAGGTAAGTTTGGAGAGAAGACAAACCAAGGGAAAAGATGGTGGGTTCTACATTAGATACATTTTATTTGAATTGCTGATAAGAATTCCAAGTGGATTCGGGCTCAGGTGATAAAGACAATCTCAGAAAAAAAAATTAGGGATCGATATATATAAATTTTGCAGTCTTCTAGGTGAGATGAAACCATGATAAGATTCCCAAAAGAGAAAAGGTGGATCAAAATTAAGAGGGCTTCAGAGAAATCCTTGAGCAACATGAAGTTAGGGAATAGGAGACTAATGATGATCCTGAGGAATAGTCATATAGTTAGGAAGACCAGGAGAGGAGAATATCAGAGAAGCAAAGGAGAGAGTACTATCCAGTAGAAGGGGGTATCAAATATCCAAGAGGATGAGGACTAAAAAAGGTCAATGATTTTAGCCATTGAAAGATCCTTTGGGGGGGGGGAGAGCAATTACAGCAGAATACAAGAATAAGAAACCAACTAATAAGAGGACATCAGGAGATGATGTCTTGACTTGCAAGTGAAATGGATTTAAGTGAGGCAGGGCTGTGCAAATTCATAAGCTTTACTCTTTTTCTTAGTCATTGGAGTCTAGTGGCAAGATCTAAGACTAGAAGACTAGTGATGGTCCCCCAGGGATTAAATAGGTAGTGGGAGAATAAAGAAGTAGAAGGATTCAGGAAGACTCATCCTCTTGAACTCAAATCTAGTCTCAGACACTTATTAGCTATGTAATTATGGACTAAGCACTTAACCCTACTTTATTCAGTTTCCTCATCTGTAAAACAAGCTGTAGAAGGAAATGGGGAACCACTCCAGTATCTTTGACAAGAAAAATGACAATGGAGTCATGAGGCATTGGATGCAATTAAAACAATTGAAAAATAACCACAAAGTTTAAATATTTAGTAGTGAAAGAGATAATAACTTATGGATATGTCAGAGTAAAATGAAGGTTGATTTGGTTTATTTGTTTTATAAGGACAAAGTAATCCTGAATATGTTTGTAGCCAGAGGGAAGGAACCACTTGAAAAGACAAAAATTCATAATGATTGAAAGGAAAAGAATAATTGCTGTACCAAATTAGGGAAAGAGATAGGAATATTTGGACCAAGGGAAATAGTGGAAGAATTAGCCTTGACAAGAAAAGAACCAACTCTTCCTAAGAGTTTGGAGTCAAGAAGAAAAGGATGGAGTTTTAAATTGTGGAAGGGGAGATGAGGAAGTTCATAACAAATGTTCTTAATTTTCTTAATAAATTGGGAGATGAGGTCACATCTACTAAGAGATAAGGAACAGGAAAAGTATTTCAGGCTTGAACACAGAAATGAAGGTTTGTAATACCTAATGATTGAAGTGAAAAAGAATTAAAACTTTACCTATAAATATTGAACACAACTCTAATGTCAGTTACCTAGTTTAGCATTCCAAACACTGGGAAGTTGGAGTGGAAAGTAAACAGAAAATCTGGATAAGCATCTGGGTAGGTAAAAACCTGCTGATCAGTCCCCCAGGATACACTGAACTCATACCCAGCTCCATTTTATGAATTTTATTCCAAGATGACATGAACTATCTGTACATAAATAAAAACCAGAGGAAGTAGATTAGGCCAGGTGTACAACTACATAGGAGGAAGATAAGAGACTTATAACACAGGCTTAATTTTACACTTGTACTTTTTCCCCTTGCTGATTTGGCATTATTTCTAAGTGCTTGGTTCCTTATGTGTTTCTTCCCTCTAGCACTGCAAGACTCTCTGGACCTCTTGCCATGTCCAAGTCAATCTAGGAATCTTTTTTTCCTCCTCCACTATAGAATTCTGCCAAGATTTCACTCTCTGTCTCTATTTCTGACTCTTTGTTTTGGTCTTTATCTCTTTCTTTATCTCTCTGTGTGTATTTTTCTTTTTGTACCTTGGTCCATATGTATGTTTCTGTCACTGGGCCTGTCTCTTTGCTTCTGTATCTTTGACTCTTTCTGGGTGGCTCTCTTTTCTCTCTCTACTTCTCTTTCTTTTTGTTTCTCTCTTTCCCTCCCTCTATTCCTCCTTCTGCCCTCCCCAACCATATCTTTGAATGCTATCTACATCTGGTGCTAACCCCAGGGTATATAGGTATCCCTTTAAAGACCATGAGTGTCCCATGATGCAAAGACTGCCAGAAGCCCCTATCCTCTTAGAATATCTGTTTTTGTATCTTCTCTTCTTGTCATATTTGTAGATGACATAAAATTGGAAGGGAAAGCTAACATTTTGGCTGGCATTAAGAATAAAAAAAGATTCTGAATGGCTCTAATAGTGGAATATGTAATATTACTATGAATTAAATTCAAAAGTTTTTGACTGGGGTCTTTATAAAGGAAATTTGACCAGATAGTGAAGCTCAATGAGAGGGAACAAAAAAAAAGCAAAAAACAAAACTTTAGGTGATCTTAGATTTCATTAAGATATTCATAGGAGGTGCAGGGGTGGAGCCAAGATGGTGACAGGAGAAGAACCTCTCTTAGGTGTTCTCTCTCAAAATTCATAAAATAAGGACTCAACTAAATTTTCAAGAACCCACAGAGGGATCCTGTGAGGTAATTCTTCAGCCCAAGGTAGCCTGGAAAATAGTGGAAAGGCTCTGCTCCACAGGGTTAGAGGGGTGGCCGCCAGAGTAAAGGAACTTCAGCCTCCCAGAGTCAGCCCCAGGGTTCCTGGGAGCCTCAGGTCACAACAGTGGGGTTAGTTTTCTGACCTAAACCATGGGGAGCACCAAGCACAACTTGGAAGATGTGGGTGTGGGGAGGAACCTCTGCCAGAGTGAGCACAAAACACATACCTCAGGGCATTTAGCAAGCAAAATGGCCATGGTATCCCAAATCCAGGAAACAGAAGCAGGCAGAGCTGGTAAGCAGGAGCCCCCAGGCAACTGAGCTTTGAGTGCTCAGCTTACCAAAGTAAGGGGAGTGGAGAGAGACTTCCGAGATTTGTCCTCTGTCCCTGGAACAGAACTCTGGGGCTCTGACCACATTCAGATCCTGATCAAAGTCTAGGCCCCCCCATAGAACAACAAGCCCCCCTTATCTCAGCCTCATGGCAGAGGGGTATGCATATGGACATTCATAGACCAGGAGGGAAGACAGAGCCTCACACACTGAGATCCTTGGGGGGGGAGGGTGTCCCAATAATACTCAAAAGCTCAGACAGCACCCCAAGACCAGGCACGGGCTGGGAAAATGAGTGAACAGAGAAAAAAGAGGAACACCAGTGAGAAATACTCAGTCTGAATATGAGGAAGTGCAAGCTCCTGCATCTAAAGACTGCAAGAAAAACAGAAATTGGGCTCAGGCTATGACAGAGCTTGAAAAAGATTTTGAAAATCAAGTGAGGAAGACAGAAGAAAAATTGGGAAAAGAAATGAGAGAGATGCAAGAAAAACATGAAAAAGAAATCAGCAGCTTAGTCAAGGAGATCTAAAAATGTGCTAAAGAAAATAACATGTTGAAAGCCAGCATAGGTCAAATGGATAAAACAGTTCAAAAATTTATTGAGGAGAAGAATGCTTTATAAAGCAGAATCAGACAGATGGGAAAAGAGATAAGAAAACTCTCTGAGGAAAACAAATCCTTCAGAAGTAGAATGGAACTAAAGGAAGCTGCTGACTTTTAGAGAAGTCAAGACACAATACTTCAACACCAAAAGAATGAAAAATTAGAAGAAAATGTGAAACATCTCATTGGAAAAACAACTGATCTGGAAAACATATTCAGGAATGACAATTTAAAAATTATTGGGATATCTGACAGTCACGATCAGGAAAAGACCCTTAACATCATTTTTAAAGAATTCCTACAGGAAAATTGCCCAGATATCCTAGAAGCAGAGGTCAAAATAGAAATTGAGAGAATCCATTGATCTACCCTGGAAAGAAATTCAAAATAAACAATCTCCAGGAATATTATAGTCAAGTTCCAGAACTCCAAAGTCAAAGAGAAAATATTACAAGCAGCCAGAAGGACACAATTCAAATATCATGGAGCTGCAGTCAGGATCACACAGGACTTTGCAGCAACTACATTAAAGGCTCATAGGGCTTGGAATATAATATTCTGGAAGGCAAAAGAGTTTGGAATGCAATTGAGAATCAACTACCCAGGAAAACTGAATGTCCTCTTCCAGGGAAAAAGATGGACCTTCAATGACCCAGGAGAATTACAAATGTTCCTCTTAAAATGGCCAGAGCTGAACAGAAAGTTTGATCTTCAAATACAGGACTCAGGTGAAGCATAGAGAGTGGAGAAGAAGGGTAAAATATGAGGGACTTAATGATGATGAACTACATGTATTCTTGCATAGAAAAATGATACTGATAATGCTCATAAGAACCTTCTCATTTAACAGAGCAGGCAGAAGGAGCTTTTATAGATGAAGTACAGGTGAGAGCTGAATTTGAAGAGATAATATATTGTAAAAATGGAGTCAATGGCTAAAAAGGAATGTAATGGGAGTAAGAGAAAGGAGAGGTGGAATAGGCTAAGATGCTGCATATAGTAAGATTTTTTTATTACAATGAGCTATTGCAATGATATGGAAGGGGGGAAGGTGAGGGGTAATGAGGGAACCTTTGCTCTCATCAGAGGTGGCTCAGAGAGGAAACAGCATATATACTCAATGAGGTATAGACATCTAGAGTAAGAAGGAGAGAAGGAGGACAGAGGGAAGTGGGGGGGAATGTGAGTGATGGAGGAGAGGGTGGATCATGGAGGAGAGTGGTCAGATATAGCTCATTTTCTTTTTTACTTCTTGCAAGGGGCTGGGATTGGAAGGCCTGTCTAGGACCTCAGGGCCGGGTGGTTGCTGGGCCTTAGGGGTGGTATGTGGGCTTGGGGCCTCTTGGCCCCAGGGCCAGTGATCAGTCTGCTGTGCCACTCAGCTACCCTATAGCACATTTAAGAAGAGAGACAGAGTGAAAGAGAGAGAAAATATAGTATATGGTAGTGGGGAAGTACGAATGGAGGGAGTTGTGATCAGCAATGACGACAGTGGGAAAATATGGAAGTAGCTTTTGTGGTGGACTTATAATAAAGAACATGATCCACCTGCAACAGAGTTGGTGGTGTTGGAACTCAGTCTGAAGCACATTTATTGTTTATTATTATTATTATTTATTATTATTATTATTATTATTATTGGGGGGGTTGCAGTGCAAATGGGGTTGGGTGGCTTGCCCAGGGCTGCACAGCTGGGTGGTTGTTGGATATCTGAAGCTGGATTTGAGCCTGGGGACTCTGGACTCCAAAGCCGGTGATCTGTCCACTGCACCACCTAGCCACCCCTATTATTATTATTAATTTTTATTTTATTTTATTTTATTTTATTGGTTTTTGCCGGGCAATGGGGTTAGGGTGGCTTACCCAGGGTCACACAGCTGGACAGCTGGGTGATTGTTGGGTGTCTGGGGCTGGATTTGGGTTTGGCTGCTCCTGACTCTGGTGCTCTGTGTACTGAGCCACCTAGCTGTCCCTATTATTAGTATTTTTTAATTTTAATTTTAATGTTTTTCTTTACTTTATTGCTTATGAGGATCTATATTTTGGAGGAGGGGTATTATGTTTACTCTTAAACAAGAATATTTTAGTAATGTACAAATAACATCATTTATACAAAACATAAAAAAATAAATAAAATTTTTTTAAAAGATATTCATAGGAATGGAAAAATGATACCTCTGCTCTCCTCTTCCCTGGTCAGATCACATACAGAATGTAATTCATTTCTGGAGGATCTATTTTAATAAGAACATTGATAATCTAGAGAACATTCAGTAGAAAACAATCTAAAGGATGAAAGGTTTTAGCATGATGTAATATGCAGAATTATCAAAGGGACCATGTAGACTTGACCAGAGACTCTTGTTCAACTTGTTCTTAAAGAGGAAGGTTTTGGTTTGGTAGAAATAATAGTATCTTAACAATTTTTCTTGTTGTTCAGTCATTTCTGTTGTAACCAATTCTTTGTGACCCCATTTGGGATTTTCTTTGCAAAGATATTGTAATGCTTTGCTATTTCCTTTTCCAGTTCATTTTACAAATGAGGGCACTGAGGCAAACAGGGTGAAGTGACTTGGCCAGCATCACACAGTTAGGAAATAGTTGAGGCCAGATTTGAATTCAGGGTGAATCTTCCTGTCTCTGGATCAGCACACTGCTCACCTGGCAATTAAAGCTATTCAAAAATGGAATGCACTGTATGGGAAGATAATAAGTTCTCCTCATTGCAATTCAATTCAATACACAATTATTAAAGCATTAGATAGTTTTGTATAATATCAATACATTTTGTCTTTTCCTACTATAATCACTCAGATGTTCTCTGGTAAGAAGGGAAGGCCAGATTTTCCAGGAGGGCACTCTCATCCTTAATTCATTTTCCTTCTTGCGAAGTCATTTGCATCTTTCATTCTTTACCAAAGGATAATTGCTACTGGTGATCAAATAATAACATAAAATATTGAACTAAATGATCTCCAAGATCTCTTCAAGTCCTAACTCAACAAGTTAACAATGTATTAAACTCTTACTATGCATAGGACACTCAAAATCTCTATGGTTTTAATAAGTTCTAAATTATTAGATAATTTAAAAGAAACAAAAAGAATAAGAACCACCTAGTGATATTGGTTTTTAATAAGCAACTACTAAAGATAAAATAATCTTTACAGCATTTAAGAACCCCCCCCCCAAAATGAAGTTACAATGATGGGAATGGTAGACAATGTGATGATATTTTGAGAGATGTAAGGTCATATTTGGTAGATCTATTTGATAGGAAACTTTCTATTCTTGCTATTTATAAGGCCAGAAATTCTCCTCTAGGTTACAGTTTTTCAAACTGCACTCATTATTCTAATATTGAGACCTTCTGGGTCAATGATTTAAGTCTTTCAATAAGGGTTTCCTAAATGAGGTAAAATGAGGCTTTTGAGCTTACATTCTGAAAGGCTCAAATGAGGTTAGTGTCTTGCATTACTCCAAGTAACTTGCTTGATTCATCCAGTAACTATGGACCCTTGGGTTCAGGAAAGAAGCACAATTCTAAATACCTGAATTGTAAATAACAACTGTGTCAGCTTGATATATTTCTGGGACTCTTTCCCAAGTTTAGGCTTTAATGAACTGAGTCTTTATTCTTGCCTAGGAGCAACCTGCTGTCAACCACCCCTTGGGAAACTACTAGTAAAATCAAGAAATGTTCAACTCCAGGAAAAGGAAGAGTTCTTTAAGTGATCAAAGAAAAATGCTCTGATCTTTAGAAATAGAAGGAGTCATTTGTTAATCCTATTTTTGTTGGATATCAAATTGCCCTGTGGGTAAGGTTTGTGTACATACATATGTTGACATGAATGGCCTTTCTTTGGTAAAACTGTTAACATGTGGCTGCCTTAGGCCTTGGTGGCATATTTATTTATTGAGTTTTAAAAACTTTACCCACTGAGAAAATGGCCTCAAGGCATGAGGTCAGTAAAAACAGTGCTGACCAAAATAAGAAAACTACATTAATAAATGTTCAATTATCATTATTTATTGTATTCAGAAAGGTGAAAGGAAATTTAGAAAAATGAAATCCTAACCTTACAGATGAGGTAAGTAAGGCACAAAGAGGTTAATCAGTGTTTTAAAGATGTTAAAATTACTGGCGTCAAAAAAATGAACCCAAGTTTCCTGGCTCAGTTCTACTCACTTTAATCCATCATCAAAGCACCAAAGTGATTTTTTGTCAGTGGGTCCAACCATGTCATACTCTCCCAATCAATAAACTCTAGTGACTCTGTATAGTCTTCAACATCAAATACAATATGTATGGATACGTATATGTGACTGTCTCTATAGACATTTACATATACATAAATGGATACATATATCCATATGTGTTCATATGTCCATTTTCTCTGAGTATATCCCAACGAATACTTTTACCTCTTTTTGCATCCTTATGGCTTAGTACAGTGCCTGGAACAGAGTAGGTATTTAATAAACTTTTATTGACTGAGTGACTACCCATGACCCCTTATTCAGTGCCCTCCCTTGATGTGTCCTTGAGTCTTCACCTATAGAACCAAAGCCCTAGTTCTTTATACTTCTACAGACCAATGTTATAGGATTGTTCTCCCCCTATTCTCCCACTTCTAAATTGAATTTCAGTGCATACCAAAATTATGACTTCTGCTAGATATCCATCAAGACTTAATTTTGCAAAATGTATAATGAATAATTTCTCATTAAAGCCCAGAAGTGAAGAATATAATTAGTGGAAGGAGGAAGGAAGGAAACAAGTTATTTATTGTGCTTATTATATACCTAGTGATTAACAAATGTTATCTCATTTAATCCTCTTAACATCTTGGAAAAATACATTTATTATCCGCATTTTACAGTTGAAGAAAAAGACAGAAATGGAGTGACTTGACCAAAGCCACATTGTTATTGTCTGAGGTTTGATCTAAAAACTCAAGTCTTTCTGATTCCAGGTCCAACATTCTATCTGAAAATTTGCTCTATCTACATCTGTATAGACACACACACACATGTATGAATGAACATATGTATAGCGTAATTGGTACATATATACCTATTTTAATTGGTGAGTACATGCAGATGTGTATAGTTATTCTGGACATAAAAGGAAGCATATAGTATATATTTGCAAATATATACAAATTTGGATATTATATTCATATATATTACTTCTGTACATATCTACAGTGTATATATGTGTGTGTGTCTGTGTATACATTGTTTTGAGGAATTATAAGTACATAAATATTTTATTCTGTACATATATATACAGTGTTTTAGTACAGCTATACATGCTAGCATATGTATGAGTTGTGTATGTACATAGTATGTATGTAGAGTACATAGTATGTACATAGAGTATGTACACAGAGCTTTTGAAGAGGTACATATATTTATGTGTATATATAAATATATATTCTATAAATATACACAAAGTATATAGTACATCTATACATATGTATTTTGTATATATGCATATTTTTATATATAGTTTGGGGGATGTATAAATGCATATATATTTTTTCTGTACATATATGGGTATATATTTTTAAAATCTGTAAATATAAGACAGAGTAAATAGAAGGTTATCTGAAAGTGGAAGACATTAGATGCAGGAAAGGAGATAGGGTAGGGGGAGACTAGGATAGACTTCCTATAGAATATGATATGTGACCTGAGTTTTGAAGGAAGTCAGAGAAACTTAAAAGTAGAGATGAATAAAGAGAGCATTCCATGGTATATTAATCCAAGGATTAGTAACAAAGGTAAGGAGAAAGAAGATGGGTGATTTGTTAGAAGAGCTATAAGTCAGCTAGTATAACTGGACTGAAGTATAGGGAGGGGAGTAAATTATAAGACTAGAAAGATCTGAAGGGTCAGAGTAATGAAGACTATTAAATAGTATATGAAATTTTTAATACTGGAAATTATCAGATGACATTGGAACTCACTGTGCAAGAAGCTAAGATGCTTAGACCTACTCTTTAAAAAAATCACTTTGGTATTCAAGTAGATGATGGATTTATTGGAACAAGAAGAGTTGAGGAAAGAAGAACAGTTTTGAGAATTTTGCAACAGTCCAGGGGTGAGGGGATGAGGGTCTGATCTAGATTGGTGGTTATATGCATAGAGAAAAGGAAATATATATGTATGTATAAAAGTATACATACATTCATATTATAATGAAAGTAAAAATAGTTTATTTGGCAATGATTGGATATGTTGGTTGTGTGAGAATGAAAGGTGAAGGATGACCCCAAATTTTCTAAATTGAGTAACTAGATTGCAAAGAACTCAGTAACAATGTGGAAATTGAAAAAAAGGGGGAGAAATTGTAGGCAAAAGAGAATAAATGCTGTAGCTGATATGTCAATGTAACCTCAAGTTCAAGATGCCAAAAAGACAAAAAAAGGTAGTAAGGTTGTAGAAGACAAAGTAGGGAGGCAACTAGGTGGCACAGTAGATAAAGCACCGGCCCTGGAGTCAGGAGTACCTGGCTTCAAATCTGGTCTCAGACACTTAATAATTACCTAGCTGTGTGGCTTTGGGCAAGCCACTTAACCCCATTTGCCTTGCAAAAAACCTAAAAGGGAAAAAAAAACATAAAAAAAAGAGAAAGTAGGATTGGTTATATTGATCTTTGAATCACCTTGAATTAATTGGAACTAAGTAGACAATCAGCTGACATAAAATAGAGCATAAAATAAGAGAGCTCAGGATAGAATTTTTCTGGATACCTATGGTTAAGTAGGCATAACATTGGGTAAAGCAAGGAGCTTGGAGCAAAAGTAAAAAGTTTATCAGAATGTCTTCTTTACTTCAAAGTGTCCAAAACATAATGGAGTTAACACATTCTAACAAGGTCAAACTTGTAGAGGAGATGTTGAATCGTTTTGAATATCCAAATCACTATCAGCACCATTTTCTTTGTTTCTTGGATTCCCAATTATTTGGGATATGGTCATGACAATTTATCGTTAAATCTACTTAGTCTCTGATTCTTTGGAGACACTATAAGTTCTTCAGGTGAATCCAATAAAGATAAAGCAAATGTAGTAGAGTTAAAATAAACATTCAAAACACTTGCTTGGTTCTTTTTAAAAAATTTTTTTCATCCATATGCACATTATATTTTTGAGTTACATAATTTCCTTTCCCCCTCCTTTCCCACCCCCTTCCCTCAGCAGCAAACAGTCAGGTTAGTATTGTGCATACATCTTTTTGATAAACATGTTTACAGATTAGTCATTTTCAGTATGAGGAATTAGGATTAAGGGAAAGAGGTGCATGCAATAATTTTTATATAGTACTCATCAGATTCTGAAGAATTTTTTTGTTTTGTTTTTGTTTTGTTATTCTTCCTCTGCATGGGGATAACATTGTCCATAGTTGGTCTAGTATGGTTGTCTTAGCTCTCTGAACTGCTGAGAGGAGCTGCTTTCATCAAGGTTGATCATCTCACAATGTTGTTGTTAATATGTACGTTGTTCTCTTGTTTCTGCTCCTTTCATTCAGCATCAGATGGTGTAAGTCATTCCATGCTTCTCTACAGTCAACCATTTATGATCTCTTATAGAATAATAATATTCCATAGTATTGATGTATCATAATTTGTTTAGCTATTCCCCAATTGATGGGCATTCCCTCTATTTCCAATTATTATTTGGTGCTACAAAAAGAACTGCTATGAATATTTTGGAATATGTAGAGCTTTTCCCATTTTTTATAATTTCTTCTGGATATAACCCTAGAATTTGAATTGTTGGGTCAAAAGGTATGAAAAGTTTTATTGCTCTTTTGGCATAGTTCATATTGCTTTCCAGAATGGTTGGATCCATTTGCAGCTCCATCAACAATGCAGCAATATCCCAATCCTCCCACAACCTATCCAATATTGATCATTTTCCCTTTTTCTCATTTTGACTAATCTGATATGTGTAAGGTGATACCTCATTATTGTTTTAATTTGTATTTCTCTAATCAGATTTGGAGCATTTTTTCATATGATTTTATATAGCTTTAATGTCTTCATTTCAAAACTGTCTGTCATATCCTTTGACCATTTCTCAATTGGGGAATGATTTGTAACCTTATAAATTTGTTGCATACCTCTATATATTTTAGAAATGGGTCCTCTAGAACTCCTATTTGTGATTGTTTTCTAGCTTTCTGCTTTCCTTTTAATTTTGGCAGCATTGATTTTACTAGTGCTAAACCTTTTTAATTTAATATAGTCAAAATCATTCAGTTTGCATTTTATAATGTACTCTAATTCTTGTTTGGTCATAAATTTCTCCCTATTCCATAGATCTGATAGATAGAATATTTCTTGGTCTATTAATTTATCCATGGTGTTGCCCTTTATGTCTAAATCCTGTACACATTTTGACCTTATTTTGGTATAGGGTGTGAGATGTGGATTTATGCTTAGTTTTTTCCATACTATTTTCCAGTTTTCCCAACAATTTTTGTCAAATAGTGAGCTCTTATCCCAGAAGCTGATGTCTTTGTTTTTGTGAAATAGCAGATTGCTATAGTCATTTACTATTGCTTTTTTTTAACCTATCCTAATCCACTGATCCATTACTCTATTTCCTAACCAGTACAGGCAATTTTGATGACTGCCATTTTATAGTTATAGTTTTAGATCTGTTAGAGTTAGACCACCTTCCTTTATATTTTTTTTTATCAGTTCCCTTGCTATTCTTGCCCTTTTGTTGCTCCAGATGTATTTGTTACTATTTTTTTCTAGCTCAGTAAAGTAGTTATTTGGTAGCACCTTCTTGGTTCTAAATGCTACTTTGGTTATTACTTGACTTTATGATTTTAGGCAGGTCACAATTTCCCTGGATTTCAGTTTCCTAATTCTTTCTTTCAGTATCTCATTGCTTCAACAAATGAAATCAGGGAACTACTCATGCTATTTAAAAAATTGCAATTTGAAAAAAATTACCTGGCCCTGAAATTCCACTAGTATGGGGAACTCTCAATCAGAAACTTTCTCTATAAATGGAAATGATTGTCTCTTTAATTTGTTCTTAATCAGTTGGCTTAGGTACTGAGAAGTTAAGAGACTGTCACAATTCACAGTTAATTTGTATCATAAGTAGAACAGTCAATTTGTATCATAAGTCACCTCATATAATACCACACTACAACTTGATCTTAACATCACATGAATGTGTATACATACATTTCTGTGTATCTATTGTGTGCAAACATGTTTGTGTTTATACATGCATATAGAGGCAATTAGGCAATGCAGTGGGTGGACTGCTAGGTCTGGAGTCAGGAAGACATGAATTTAAATCTAGGCAAAGACACTAGCTGGATGATCCAGGACATGAGATTCAATCCTATTTGCCTCCGTTTCATCATCTGTAGAATAAATTGGAGGAGTAAACCACTTCAGTATCTTTGCCAAGAAAACCTCAAATGGAATCATGAAAAATCAGGCATGACTGAAACAAGTGAACAAAAACAACAACACACACATATACATATATATATATATATATATATATATATGTATATGTGTGTATGTGTATGTTCTAAACATACTTTATACCATTTGTTATTTACAATATGCACATGTATATGATCTGTGTAAACATGCTGTTAGATACTTTATATGCACTTGTATATATTATCTATAGTATATTGTATATAGAATATACTATATATGTGTTATTTATAATATATATGAGAATGAAAAACAAGGTCCCAAATTTTAACAATTTTACTCAAGATTAATCCATTTTATATCTTTCTGAAAGTGGGGATGGTCTCCTGTCTTCCCCCTTTCATCAAGCAACTTTCATCCCAACTCATTTTTCCTCTCCTGGAGTCTACTTTCCTTTCTCAGGAGAACAGACTAATTGAGGAGCATAAAGGGCAAGGTATTGGAAAGTAGTTTCAACACTACCACAAATAAGAATTCCCACCCTCTTGTCTATCCCCCTATTTGACAATTGGGAGACTTGCCCCAGTTGTGACTGAACTCTGGAGGATGATTTCCTAACAAAAGAGTTTCTCTGTGTTCTTCCTTAGTGTTCCGGGATGTCCATGTGATGATCTTCATAGGGTTTGGCTTCCTTATGACCTTCCTGAAGAAATATGGTTTCAGCAGTGTGGGCATCAACCTATTGATTGCTGCCCTGGGCCTGCAGTGGGGCACCCTCATTCAGGGGTTATTACACCACCGCAAGAAATTTTACATTGGCATCAAAAGGTAATTATCACTCTGCCATTTTATGATGTTAAAAAGTATACTTTGCATGGGATACTTCAAAGAATACCAGAGTAAGTAGAAGTCTACTTGTGTTCTAAAGCTAGTTCTAAAGTTGGTTTGGACATTGTAGGTTATTAGGAAAGACAATTAACCTTTTTAGGACCTCAGTTTCTGCATTAGGAGTGGGGGAGATAGTGAGACTATCCCCATTATTAGTGCCTTCCTTAGAACTTATTTTCTATTCCTTTTGTAAACTTCTTATAGACTTTTCTGTATGCTTGTTGTATCATCTCAGTAATCCTAAGCCACTTAGGGCAGAAACTGCCTTGGTTTTTGTCTTTGCTGCCCTAAAGTCTAGCACAGTGCTTAAAACAAAGAAAAAATGGGTGCCTGGTGAATTGTATTGAATTATTTCTAAGGTCTCTCCCAGCTCTGGAATTCTATGAGCCTGTGATGTTAGATTATGATTGATTTGTATATTGTTTAGTCTCTGAATTATTTTATGTTCTTCACCAAGCTGAAAAGATCATTAGAAATCTTTTCATCAACAGGTTAAATGTGATTAAACATGTGCAAACTATATCAGATTATTCACTGCCATGGGAAAGAGGAGAAAAAGGAGGGTAGTAGAAAAATATGGAACTCAAAAGTTTTACTTTTTGCCTGTAATTGGAAAAATTCTAATTTAAATTTTAAAAAAGAAATCTTTTCATCCAACCTTCATAAAATCATGACAGTTATCTCCTAGTTCAACATTCTTTATATTAAAAGTCATTGTTTTCTAGCAATAAAGGACATTTGTTTGGTTCTGATGGGCAGATGCAGTCTTACATGTAAACAAATTCAGGGATGTAATTTTAAAGGTAACAAAATGTATTAATAATAATTTAATAATATGCCCCAAACTCTATAACAGTATATGAAATTATCATATTAGATTCCCTTTGATTTTAAATACTGAAATCTCCAGTTAAATGCAAATATGGCATCTTACTGGCTTCTAAACTAGATCTTTATTTACCATTAATAAATTCTTTTATGAGATTAATAGGAACTAGATGGAGACTCTGTGGGAGGAGAACACAAAAGAGAGTGGAAGGTAGGAAAGTATACTAGATTGGAAATAAATTGTTCCAGTTCTAGTTGTTATGCTTCTGCCACTTACATATTGTGTGGTTCTAAAAAACCTATGAAACTGTGAGTTTTGTAGTATCCTAGGTTTAGAGATGGAAGGAAACTTAGAGATCATTTGATCTAACTCCTTCATTTTATAGATGAGGGAACTAAGGCCCAGAAACATGATGTTATTTGTCTAGGATCATACCAAGCTAATATTACTTTCACTGCTAATCTGGTATTTTTTCTACTGCTTCCTCAAACTGAAGCTTCCTCAGTTGTAAAATGAGGGGTTAAATTAGATATTTATTTTTAGATACCTTCCATTTCAAATGTTTGATGAAATTAGATATATTTTGTGTTTTATTGGAGCATCAGGAAATATAAAACTTGGGGAGATCTGAGAGAGTTATTCTGAGTGAGTTCCAGATGAGAGATGAGTATTGAGGAGAATTCCATTATATTCCTTCCCTATTTAAATTTTCTTTTTTTCTTTCTTTTTCTTCCTCCCCCCCCTTTGTTTGTTTTTTTTGTTCATTTATTATTCATTTGTTCCACAGCATAATAAATGCAGACTTCAGTACAGCCACAGTTTTGATTTCTTTTGGAGCTGTCCTTGGGAAAACAAGTCCAGTCCAGATGCTAATCATGGTGATTTTAGAAATCGCTGTCTTTGGTGTCAATGAATATCTTGTTGGTGAGATACTGAAGGTGAGTCTGGAAAGGTGTCATATAAAAAGGGAATTCATACAATCTCAATTAGAAGGAGGTCATGGGTCATGAACTGAATAGAAATTCTCTCTACACTTTCACTGTTAATGGGTAATCCAGACTTTTTTTTTAAGACTGCCAAGTAAGCAAGACTCCATTATTTCCCAAAGTAGCCTACACCATTTTTAGATAGTTCTAATTATGATAGTCTTCTTTACATTGCCTCTTTATAACTTTCAACCATTTCTCCTAGTTCTGGTCTTTGGGGCCAAACTGGGCAAGTTTTCTATTCAAGGAAACTTAGATCTCTTTGTCAGTAGATCACTAGTAGTTGGAGCATTTTAAATATAAAGATTGCTTTCCTCCTTGCAGGCCACTGATATTGGGGCATCAATGACAATTCATGCTTTTGGAGCTTATTTTGGTTTGGCAGTAGCAGGTGTCTTATATCGTCCAGGTCTCAGGAGAAGAAGGAATGACAATGAAGAGTCTATGTACCACTCAGATTTGTTTGCTATGATTGGTAGGTTGACAACAATTATGCCCAGTTCTACCTTGCATCAGGGAAAGAAGTCTATGATGTCCAGAGTCAATTTTTAATGTGATAGTACTTTTTAAAAAATGCAATTCATATTGCTCTAATTCAGAGATTCTTAACCTGGGGTCAATAAACTTATTTAGAAATATTTATTTGTGCATGCCTATTTTAATATAAGTGTTTTTAGTTTGTAACACTTTTATTTTATGTATTTAAAAATACATAGTTCTCAGAAGGAATTCATAGATTTTTTTCTACACTGCATTAGGAATTCATGTCACACAAAAAAAAAGTTAAGAAGACTTACATAGATGAATAAAACTAGTCTTTTCCATGCAATTATAATTATGTAACTCATCAATTATAAACATTGTATTCATTCATCCATTCAACAAAAATATATTAAATACCAGAATAGTGTAAAGAACATCAGATATTAATCTCAGAGATCTTAAACATAAATTCTAGCTCTGGTTCTTACTATATAGATTATCTTAAATCAAGTCACCATGCCTTTTGTGCCTCAGTTTCCTTAATTGTAAAATGAAAAGTTTAGATCAGGTGACCTCTGAGGTCCACTACAACTTCAGATATATGAACCTATGAGCCTTAGAGGGAGTTGAGAGAGGCAACACAGTGTAATGAAAAACATACTAACCTCAGACTCTCAAGATCTTGATTCAAATGCTGGTTCTGACATTAACCAGTTATGTGATCATGAAAAGTCACACCTTCCATGACCCTCATCTTCCTCATCAAAAAAATTAGAAAATTTATCTAGAATTATACGGGTGCTATATAATCCTTAACAACCTCTTTCAACTCTAGTATCTATTTTGCTAAAATCCAATTTAAGTATAATGTGTAGAAATAGGTACTAAGAGAGATATAAGGATAGATTGTTTTTAAAACCCAGCTTCCAAGGATTTTACAATAGGGGAGATATAACTTCTTGAATAAATATTATACTTCTTGGGATATGAGTGCATTAAAAAGAGAACAAGTGTATCCTATATAACACTACCTCAACAGTTGCCATTTCAAAACATTTCAAAAAATTCACACATTAATCAACATTGTTATGGATAGAACCTGCCATCAAGACACCTTACCTCTCAGTGTCCTTAAGTAGATAAGATGATTTCAAAGACATTTCTCATCTACATTGCTTGAAAAAAATGTCCTCACCCAAGTTCCCTACATCAGTGAAATCATAGATCCAAGATCTACCCATCATTCCCAATACCACCCCCCAAAAAAATAAGCCCACAGGAATCAAAGAATGGTAGATAATTTCTTAAAACCAGACATCTACCCAACTGTTCCAAGTCAAGGTCTCAGTCAATTCATCAGAGAATTTTCTCCTCTCCATTCAAGAATCATCTTGTCTCACTCCAGCTAGGTGTGCACTGGAGCCTACTTGAGTAGGCTGAACTTTCCCTATACCTTGCCCCTTGCTAAGGAATTTTCTTTCACATTACTATGAAACTACCTGCATGAATTAGTGTCATTTCACAGTAAGACTATACTTTAAAGTTGACAATATTTGGCATGAGAAGCATGTGATAAGATGTGAGATCAGTTTCAGTCAGGATGATTATAGAATCTTACATCTGAAACAGAGGAACTTTGAGACTATCTAGTCCTATCCCCTTAATTCACACCTAAAAAAAAACTATAGCCTAAACTGTTCATAGAAAGAGTCAGTACATGAGTAGATGTTCTCAGGGCTCTGTCTCTAGTGCCAGGATACCTCCCTGGAAGGGAGGCTTTAGGGGAAAAGTCTCACTGAAGGGCACACTGCAATCTGAAGGTACTCTAAGGCAGGAGTGTTTAGTTTTTTGTGTGTCATGGACCCCTCTGGAAATTTGGCAAAGCCTCTAGATACCATCTCAGAATGATATTTTTATTATAACAAAATATCTAGGATTAGAAAGGAAAACATATTGAAATATGGCTATCGAATATAAATTTATATATCATATATAAGGCATTTACCTATCTGTCTATCTATATTCAAACTTTCTTTTTCTTTCTTTCTTTCTTTCTTTCTTTCTTTCTTTCTTTCTTTCTTTCTTTCTTTCTATTTATTCTCCACAGACTCCAGGTAAAGAGCCATGGCCAAGAGAGTCAGGAAGTCCTGGGCTCAATTACCACATATTTAGAGCTGAAAGAAGCCTTATATGTCATTGAGTTCAAATCCTCCATTTTACAAATAAGTAAACTGAGGCTGATCGCTATTAAGTGACCTGTCAAGGTTCACACAGTTAATAAATGTTTGAGGCAGCATTTAAACCCATATGTGGAATATGTGACTTTGGGCTAGTTTACTAACTTTTTGTCACCAAGGCAACCACTTGAAAACTATACATAGAAGAATAAATATCTATGAGTACTAATTTTTCCCTTGGAGATTACATTACATCACATTACATTAAAATTACCATGCTAGATTTAAAAAAACAACAACAAAACAGTAGAGGAGACATCATTATACACAAGGAAAATATGGAGAGTCATAAAAGGTAACATTTTACACTGAAAGGGGTTCTGCCTTGAAAGTCAGATGCCCTCATTCAAATTCTTTTCTCTGATGTTTAACATCTGTGTGCCCTTGGATTAATCACTTATTCTATGTGAGCTGGAGTTTACTCATCTATAAAATGACAGATTTGGACCAGAGACTTCATGAGATCCCATCTAGCTCTACATTCTATCATGTTTTCCATTGTGGCATGGAATTGACTATAGGTTCTCAAAGGTCACACCAATGGATTATAAGTTATGTATGGACATACTATGTCAGGAAGGTTTCAAATATCTAGTAATGGATATTTCAGAGGACCAGTCTAACTAAAGTTGATGAGTGTTATAGCTTTTTCAAAAATGACCTACCAAATTCAGATCCTTCTTGGTAGAAAGAGCAAACAGGGACCCCTGAAATATTAAAGTATTTTTTTTAAACATAATACTTGATTTTCTTGATTTGCAAACAGGCACACTTTTCCTTTGGATATTTTGGCCCAGTTTCAATTCTGCAATTGCTGAAGCCGGAGACCATCAGTATAGGGCAATTGTGAATACATATTTCTCATTAGCTGCCTGTGTGCTCACTGCTTTTGCATTCTCCTGCTTCGTGGAACACCATGGAAAACTTGATATGGTGAGCATAAGAATAGGCAAAGGAGCAATGTAGGCTGACACAGAACAGATTCTACTTGCTCCACTGGTTAAACTCCCCTCTAAGAGACTCTGGGAGACATTTCTCCATGCTTCTTTCTTCTAGCACTAACCAGGTTGGATGGAAGTAGGGAAGGGAAAGAGATATAATCATCTCAGGCAGGAATACAGCATAGACAATTCAATGATATATGATTTTTTCAAAAGCAACTTACATTTTTTTCAAGGCCTTAATTTCTTTAGAACATCATATTATATTATAATTATCCTAGACTATTATTTTGCAATATCCTAGACTACAAAGCCCATATTACTCTGGTGATTTTCTAGTCAGTCAGGATTGAAAAAAATATCAGAACTTCTCTCCATTCTTCCCTACCTATTCCCATTGGGCCTTCTCAAGGTTTCCCAACTACTATTATTGCTCTAAGCCCCTGTGATTGCCTTAGTCAGTCACCAACATGAACTATTGTGAAAATCAGATGTCAGTAGGAATATAGGAATCCCTTGGAAAGAAATCTCTTTATAAATATAAAATCATAAAAATATATAGACCAAAGCTCCCTCTATTGGACATAAAAACACATTGGGCAGCTGGGTAGCCTAGAGAATAGAATACTGAACTTGGAGTAAGACTGCTATTGGCTATGTGACTGTGGGTAAGACATTTAACTTTTCTGTTTTAGTTTCTTCACCAGTAAAATGAGACAGCTGGATTCAAAGACCATTAACATTCCTTCCAGATTTAAAGCTATGACACTATTACACTTGAGAGCAAATCTTATTTCAATTTTTTTCTTTGTATCCCTAGTATCTACTCTTATGTTTGCACATAGTAGGTTCTTGCTAATTTATTGTGTCAGAAGAAAAAGTAGTATATGCCATACCCTCTGAAAGAAACTGTTTTTTTTTCTTCAGCAGAATATCATCTCACTGTCTTTCTTTATTCCACATAGGTTCACATTCAAAATGCAACCCTTGCAGGAGGAGTAGCTGTAGGCACGTGTGCAGACTTGGCAATCCAGCCCTGTGGTGCCATGCTAATTGGTAGTATTGCTGGAATTGTTTCTGTCCTTGGGTTCAAATTTCTGACAGTAAGTATTAAGAAAAGTGGATCTCAAACTTTGCTTCTCTCATCAGCAACATTAAAAAGTAGGAAAAAGTTTTTGTTTTTTTAAGTTTCCTTGTGGATTCCTTTCCCCACTAGGTATTGCACTCTGGATTCATTGGGTTCCAGATATTTATGGGGTAACTAAGTTTCAAGAAAGCTTTGTAGTACCAAATAGGAAGCCGTACCAGAATCATAACTAGGAAGGGGCAAATAGGGCTTTGTCCCAGCACATAAAAATTTAGAAAGCACAAAGTATATCAATTCTCCCAATTCAACCAAAACTGAATTATTTAGTTCTGTTTTTTCCACATGAGTTATAAATTGATTTGAGGACAACTTTGAACTGCTTGCAAGGCTCCTGCCCCTAGGTATTCAAATTGTTACTTATGGCTGTAATTTGCAAACTTCCCTTCTATAGATAATATGTGTTGAAACTATAAAACTTCTTAACTATTCTTTTTTTCATTTTAGCCATTTTTTGCTACCAAACTGAGGATTCATGATACATGTGGTGTTCATAATTTGCATGGCTTACCTGGAGTCATTGGGGGGATTGCAAGTATTGCAGCAGTAGCCTTGGGAGTCACTGATGAGTAAGTAAAGGAAACAATTGGTCTTTGTTTTCATGAAACCAATTTTGAATTAACCCCAAGGTAGGGAACTTTCAATTGTCTTCAGGATAGTGATAGAGAAGTCTTGCAATATATAGTGATAGTTGGACCTTGTAGCTTAGCAATGGTGAGCATTGCTAGTACACATTATATCAAGAAAAGGTTTAAAAATTCACAACAGTGTCTGGAGTTGCTTTACTTGGTTTGTTGATCACATTACCTCTCAGCAGAACCATAATTAGACATCTTTGTCACTGGAACAAGTAATACAAAATCTAAGGGAGGCAAAAGAAGCGAAACATCTCAAATCAACATTTTAAAACAATTCAATTGTGTATATTAGGGATGGGAAGTTTATAATCCAGTGTTCTAATCTCTGTTGAGAAAAAAAAGAACTCAGAGCACCATAACAATGCTGATTGGTAGGAAATCACCAGTGAGGAAGAGGGAGGGCAGGGCAGGACCAGGGACTTCATCCCGGAAGCAGCCAATGAGAAGAAACTGGTGAACTGGTAGTTTTCCAATTTAAATTATTATCCTTGGGGACTAGATGAAACTCTGCTTTGGTTTTGTTTGTTCATTTTTCTACACAGCTGAAGGAATAAATATATAATCATTGACTTCTAAATTTTGCCTTGTTGGAGAGAGCCCAGTCTCTCCAACCTAGTTAGGGCTTTTTTTCTTGTGTTTCAATTTCCTCATCTGTAAAATGAGTGGATTGTCCCTTCTGATTCTAAAAGCTAGGATCCAACAATACTGCACAGTTGCTACACTTTAGCAATTTAATTTTATCCATATTTAACCTAGATAATCATTCCTTAATATTGTCAGATTGGCCTCTTTTTAAGGTGACTATAGCAGTCATACCAAAAGAGAATTGACACTACCAGACATCAAAGAAGAACAAGAACAAGAATAAGAAGCAAGAGAAGGAGGAGGAGGAGGAGGAGGAAAAGAAGAAGGAAGAAGAAGAGAAAAAAAGGAGTAAAAAGGAGAACAAAATGAACAAAAACAAGAAAAGAATGAGAAAGAGAACAAGAAGAATAAAAACAAGAAAAAATAATGATGTTGTTGATGATGATGATGATGATGATGATGATGATGATCCAAGTGTGAGGACAGTGTATTTTCTTTTAAATACTGACCATAAATTTGTCTGAAAATAGAAGATAAAATTAAAGAGAATTGGGCAAAATTTTAATTAGAATTTTCCATCAGTATGCAGTGTTGAACTCTGCATTGTAGATGGTAGCAATTGCCATGCTTGAACACATTCTCAGGAAAACAAACTCGGTGTTTTTGTCTTTGCTTTTCTAGGACTACTATGGCCATGCAAGCAGCTGCTCTGGGTACTTCCCTAGGAACAGCAATTGTTGGAGGACTGTTAACTGGTTGGTAATATACAAATAATTTCCTAAATCCAAGTGGGTCTAAGATATGCAATACTCAAGTCCCCTGTTGACCATTTTTGATTATATATTTAATTTAGAAATAAGTTTTAAACCAATATTGCATCAGAGGCGGTTTGCTGATATGATATAAATACTAGTTTGGTCATATGGTTAAGATTAAGAGAGTTGCATGAGGTCAATTCATTCATGAATTTTGTGAAAAATTCAGAAAATAGACCATTTATTAAGTTCTTGAGATACAAATAAAATAAAACAAGACAACTCCTTATCAAAGGATTTATGTTATAATGAAGAAAGATACATAAATGGGAGCTAGAGCAAAAGCAAGGGAATGGGACATTAGATGACATATCTAGAAATGCCTAGGAAATATGATGTAGGTCTAAAATAGAGCAAGATAAGACCAAAACTGGCTTCGAAGACCAAAGGGATGTCATTCATTAAACAATCTAGACAATGTCTACTAAGACCAATCCCAATCAAATCTATAAAATAGATAAGGTTAGTCATATTGGAGGAGTCATGGTCTACCTATAAGCTTCCTATGTGTCTTGTTGTAATACTCTAATATTAGTCCAAGAGAGAAAGTTCCTTTTGTACTAATAATCACAAATGGAATCACATAAAAGAAACTGTTAGTAATAGATGCTTTAACATTTATTTGATATGTTATCTTGAGCTTTTGTGTGTAATGTGTTGTGTCTTCTCTCTTGAACTTGACTTTAAACTATTTGAAGCCAATGACCCTGTGTTTTGAACAGATGACAAAACAAAAATATTAAAATGATTGATAAAATTAGCAACCAGATACCTAGTGAGATTATCAATCTAGAGTCTGACTTGGCACTCAAATACTATGTAGATGATCAAGATAATTGCTACTTTAGTATCTTAATTACTATATTCAAGTATTTTTTGCTTTCACAATAGTTATCTTCTTTGTGACAGGTTTAATTCTTAAGATACCTATATGGGGAGCACCACCTGACCAAAATTGCTATGATGATTCTGTTTACTGGGAGGTACAGTATGCTGTTTTCTTCATTTAGAGACTGTTTTCTTCATCTCAAAGTGAGAATTCTTTCAAGCCATATTATTTCTCTCCTTAGCCATAGGAAAACAGGTGGATTCCAAATCTTACAAAAGACATGAAAATCGAAATTCAAACAAAATTCTAAATAAAAGGAACAGAATTTTATTTCTCAAAAAAAATGCTGAGATCAAAGGGAGAATTCTAGGATAGAAAAAATATGGCACTAAAATTGGAGGGTGAGGAAAGATAGAAATCAAATTAGACAAGAAAAAAATTAGACAAGGGCTGACAGAAGTTATATGCACAATACCCCCTTTCTTCCCATCAAAAGAAAAAGAATGTTGTGGTATGATATAATTGAGATGGGTACATTCAAGAGCAGCCAGGCAGGTGGGTCAAGCAAGGGTAGGGTACTTCAGTGAGTGTGCATTATGATTCCATTATTATATTTGTAAAGCAATATAAAATGTCTTTGTGTATGCATATATATGTATATATACATACTCATGTATGCATGTATATGCATGCATATATGTGTAAAATAGATGCATGTGTGCATTTATAATATATACTATGTGTATGCATACGTATAATATATTATATATGTTATGTGTACAATATCTATATCTATATCTATATATCTACACACACACACACACACACACACTCTTCTATAAAGCACCTATTCTTACACAGACACTACTAGAGGTGGAAAAATAGATTCCTCTTAGGGACAAGAACCGGCTACCTAACTAACCTCAGATAGCAAATTTCTCATCGCCACCAGATGGTACTCTTGCTACAAACTTCTCAAAGTCTGGTTTCCTTCAGACAATATTTGTACATGAATAGTCTAGTTCTAGCAAACACCAAGAGTCAGACTGGATGCTCTCTCAGCAATTAGTCTCAGTTCCCAGTTGAACAGGGGGTAATAACTCAGCCTATTTTCCCTATACTCTTAGGTTCCAATGTCTGCCTGAGGTCTACATTGGTTTGATCTAGTATTTACAATGCAAAGATATTTATTATGTAATATTTGGAAAATTCATCAAAATCAGCTCATTTGGGGGAGAAATGTGGCAAAGTGGAGAAGGAACCAGCCCTGGGGTCAGGAGGACTTGAATTCAAATCTGACCTCTGACATTTGATAATTATTAGCTGTGTGACATTGGGCAAGTCAACTCTATTGCCTCACCAAAAAAAAAAAATGGCTGAATTGCCCCCATTTGCCCTTAAGATTCTTATTTGTGACCCAAAGGAAATAAAGGGATAAAACCTTGAACACCCTCAGGTTGCTCTCATTTTCTCTCATCTACTCAGGAAGTTGGTGCTCCTATCAAGATCTTCATTTTAACTAAGGGAATAGATGGATGCTCTCTGAGGATTATTTACAAAACAAGGTTATCAGTCCCCTACACAGTTCTTACTCTATCCCATTCATAACATTTTACCTAGAAAGAGAGAGGAGAGAAGAAAGTCTTAGAGATGTTGTATTGAGTACACCCAGCTCCCATAGCTGGAGAGAGCAGTGCCACTTCTTGGTCATTCAGTTGAACATCATCTAGTCTCCAGAGGGTGCCTGGGTTGATTGTTTTTGTTTGTTTTAATTTTCTGATAAACTGCATGTTGTTTCCTTTGTAACTCTCTATATATTTTGTTTTATTCATTTTAAAACTTTCTTTTGTGAAGAAATTCATATACTTCTTCAGTCTGACAATACAGAAAAGAATAAGAATCTCCTGCCCCAGGGCAGCTTGGTAGCACAGTGGATAGAGCCCCAGCCCTGGAGTTAGGAGGACCTGATTTCAAATTTGACCTCAGGCTCACCTAGCTGTATGACCTTGGTCAAGTCACTTAACACCATTGCCTTGCGCAAAAAAAAAAAAAAAAGAAACTTCTGCCCCTTCTCTGCCATCATCTGCCTGGAGGTCCAATATCTTATAAGTTCCTGTTATGGTTTTTGAGGGGTTTTTTCCCTATCCAAACTGCATCTCAAGTCAGTTTTCAATGTCACTTCTCCTGGACTTCTGTAGAGTTTCTTATAAAGCATTCCATTTTGTTTTTAAAAATGCCATTTTATGGCTGCATTTCAATTTATCTTAATCCCCTAAAGTTACACAAGCCACAGATTCTGCTTTCTCCCTACCTTCTTCTTAGTGGGATAATTACACAAGGATGCTAAGAAAGCAGGTGTTAATTATTAATGACAAGCTATCAGGCTCTTTCTTTGCTTTTTTTTTTCATTTTTCTTCTCTTCCTAGCCTTTATCTTCTCTCCTATGTCACCAACAGGTCAGAGTGATACATAGCTCAGTGTCTATCATGTAGTAATAGATTAGACTGGGTTTCAGGGTGGTTAAAAAGAAGGCAATGGAACACACATGTCCTACATTTACCCAGATCATTCTAACTGTATAACCAGTTCAAAAATTATCTTTTACCTCCAAACTAGCTTGGCAAAAAGCCCTGTTTTTTTTTAAGTTTTTATTTAAAAAAGAAAAGATATTTCAATCTGATTTTTTTTTTTGTAGGTTCCTGGAGTGGAAGGATATAACCATTATTTCCATGAAACTGGTGACCACAGGCAACTACAGTCAGAGGACTAAAAATAATTCCATAGTCTGTCCTCATTTAATTTTCTCTCAGAATACTCTTTCTTTTTAAAAACATTAACCAAATGATATCTCAAATTTTTAGTACACACAATATTGAAAAAACTTTATATCCTAAATGTCCTGTGAGGGAATTTCAATGGTGTAACAGATGTCTGTTGAATTTTGATTTACTTATTTGCTTGAAATGATATCTCTCACAAATCTCATGTATTCATCCTCTCCAAGACTAGCACTGGGCATAGACAGTCTAGAATAGGTTTTTCTATGCATAGTATTGTAAAAATTAAGGATTCCCAAGTTTTTCAAATATAAAAACAGTTTTTAAATTTATTTTTTATTTATCCCCAAATGATTTGTACTTTTTTCATTAATATCTGTTGATTGAGAAAATACATAATAACAAAAGGCTATTATGAATTCAGTAAGACTTTTAAATGAATTTGTATCTTATTGATCACAGAAGTATTTATATACTTTTTAAAATAGTACTTATATATGTGGGAAACATTATTAATTTAGTCTCAGAATTTAAATTATTTTAGGGTAGCTCCTTTACAATATTCTGTGGAGAAGTGTAATTTATTCAACATGTATTAGAATAATAATCTATGTAGTTATAAATACAATAGCTTTTATTAATGATTTTTTGTCTATTAAAGAGATATGTTATTGATATTTGTCAGATTTGTAATTTCTTTAGGTCAAATTTTCAGAGAAATTATATTTTCTTTTTGCTAGAAAGATGGAAATACTTATGCTAAAATATGGTTTTATATATTCACTATTTGCAATAAGCACTAAAATCCAAACTGAATTTCATTTGTTTTAATAGATTAAATGATTTAACAAAATACACATTTGTCTTTAGTTTTCATTTTGAAGCCTTAACATGTTTAGAGTCATGCACTTAACAAGCATTTATTAAGTTCTTACTATGAGTGTATACATATATATCATTTTTATTTCATTTTAATCCATTATGAAAAGAATATAAAATAAGGCTAGTTCTCTTATATTTTCAGAATGGAAGTATAGTATGGAAAATAATTTAATATTATATGAAAAAAGTCATAAAACTCTTTGTACTCTTTCATTTAGTATTCCATGACTGGATATTTATACCCAAGGTGCTCAATGACAGAAATTTCCTAGATAACAAAATATTCATAGTAGTATTCCTTCTGGTAGGAAAAAAAAGTAGAAACAAAGTCAATGCTTATTGATATTTGAAGAATGACTGATGTGGTCATTGCTTGTGTTTCATTTACAAAGAAGACCAATATATCACATGCAATTATTGGCATATAGAATAGTAATAGAACTGTTATTGTAGCATAAGAAAACAAACATGTAAATAATTCAGAGGAAACTTAAAAAGGCTTCTGCTCAGTAACTGAAAGGATTGCATTCTCCCTGTTACAAATGTGTACTCAAGAAAAATTCCAACATTGCCCATATTCAAAAAAAAAAAAGAAACCTCAATCTGCACTCTTCATCCATCCATCACCTCTCTCTCTCTCTCTCTCTGAAGGTGAATAGCATGTCACATCACAAGTGGTAAATCATTGTCTTTCAGTTATTTATCTTTTGCACTGTTGTTGCTATTATGTAATTGATCTTGTGCTGTTCACTTTATTTAGCTTCATATAAGTCTTCCTATGTTCCTCTAAAAACATTCCCCTAATCATTATTCATAGGACAATAAAATTCATCATATTCATATACCACAACTTGGTCAGTCATTCCCAGTTATTGGACATTACCCCACTTTTACATCCTTCTATCAAGGAATCAAAAAACATTATATTTTCTTAAGGATAGAAACTCTCATTTGTTTTCCTAGTCAAAACACCTAACACAATTTATAGGATGTAATAAGCATCTAATAAATATTTGCTCAATTAAATTGTTCTTTTCATATGATATATTGCTTGCATTATTCAAGTATCTAAATTCAATAAACATTAATTAACTACTCATAATTCACCATGCATTAGAGACATAAACACAAAAATAAACCAGTCATTACCTTCAAGGAACTTAGATTTTATTGGAAAGATATCTTTTTGATAAATAGATACCTACATATAAAGTTATTTCCTGGGGCATTACTATATACTGATTTCACAGAGAGAAGTCTTCACATGTTGAGGAAGACATTCTTCCAGCTCGCCTACAAATTTCACCTACCCACCTTCCCAGATACTTTTATACTGTGCATGCTACAGCTTCTTGGAACCACAGATGAGTTTTTGGGTTAAAGATAGACAATAAAAGTGAGATGAGCAACCCTCAAAAATAGAGGTGCTATTCCTCTCTGAATATCCCATATACCGCAGGAATTTTCTCTAATGGAATGGGAAGATAAGAACAATGTATTCCAAAGACCATGAAGTCAAGTGAAATAGAATCTGTAGAGTGCTAAAAGTTTGGTCAGACATCAAAAACAACAGTCATCCACCTAATCCCCTGCCATAGTCAGACATCCTAATTTTATCTTGTCACTAGACTTCAGTGATTGGAACAAAGAATGGGACTGAAAACTTTGTGTAACACTGAGGCACTTAAATCCAATTCACTTGAAAGTCGAGGCACCTCACTGAAATGTCATAGGTCCTTAAAATAATGGAAGAGGGGGCGGCTAGGTGGCGTAGTGGATAAAGCACTGGCCTTGGAGTCAGGAGTACCTGGGTTCAAATCCAGTCTCAGATGCCTTGGGCAAGCCACTTAACCCCATTTGCCTTGCAAAAACTAAAAAAAAAAAATAATGGAAGAGGAATTACAACATTTTCTGAGTTTGGGAAATATACTAACAACTGGATCACAAAAGTTCTATTCTTGAACTGAGGCATGAAAGGCAGTTAAGGACAGCTAGATGATGCATTTGATCTAGAAAAAATTGAAATCTTGAAGACCTGAGTTTTAATCCTGCCTCAGACATTAACTAGCTGTGTGACCCTAGGCAAGTCATTTAATCTTCTTCAGTTTCCTCATATGTAAAATGAAGATAATAATTATACTTAACTCATAGTGTTGTTAAAAGGATTAAATGAATGAAAAAGTAATGGCAAACTTTAAAGTACTATATAAACTATTACTTCCATTTCTACTACTACTATTACTATTGCTGTTGCTGTTGGGAGGGAAGAACTGAAGAAGGAAAAGCATACTAAGCAAGGGAAGCCACATAGGTGAGACAGTACAAAGGAAAGATGAAATGTTTCAGGGTATCAGAAAATAGGCTACTATAACCTGAACCTAGAATGCATGGAGAGTAAAATGAAATCAGTCTGGAAAATAGTCTGGAGCCAAATTACAAACACTTTCAATGCCAAAAAAGGAATTAGTAATTTACTCTAAAGATAAGAGGAAGATGCTGAAGCTTCAGCAGAGGAGTGCTGTTTCATTTTAAAAAGTATTAACTGAAGTTCTAATAACGCTTGTTGAATTTCAACAAGTCAACAAGAATAAGTCGTCTCCAGAGAGATTAGGTAGGAATGTAGCCATGGAGGGGCAGAGAAGATATTAAATATAACAAGGTTGTTCATCCTTCATTCTCAGAGAGAACCAATACTTTCAGGACTTACAAAGAACTGAAATTGTTCAGAGAGACACCCTCCCAGAGAACAGAACCATTTAAACACATACAAAAACTTGTTGGTAGAGGAGGGAAGAGGCATAAAAGTAAGGACAACAAAGACAGAAATTACTAAAAATAGAGAGTAAAAGAATAATTGTAAGAATCAAGAAAAACACACCAAAGAAGGAATGATCCTTTCAAATACAACAGAAATTAAAGTTCAATTGCTGGGAGGAACTGGAGTGAATATAATAGTTGTCTTCAAGTAGATGAAGGGTTACTTGGGAAAGGGATTTGTCTTGTTTGTTTTGGCTCAGGAGAACAGAGTTAGGAGCTCTGGGTCAGGGGGACAGATTCATTTTCCAAATCTGAAGGAAAAAAAGAAAAAATTCTAACGACTATAGTTATCTAAATAGCTTTCCATATTTGGAGATCCTCAAATGAAATTTGGGAGTCATAAATCAGGGATGTTGGAGAGGAGATTCTTACATAATTTGGGCTGAATGATCTATATAAGTTCCTTCCAATTCTGAGATCTTCTGATCTATTGATTTTCCTTTTTCACTGCAACTATCACCTTTGATTCAGAAGGTGTAGACCTTAAGCATGATAAATTTGGTTCTCCAAATAATGTCATAATGATTCATGAGACTAGTATATTTTTCTTATTTCTACAAAATGATGGGTTGATGTGTTTATTAAAGGACTATGATAGATCTTGTCAATACTTAAGAAAAAACAAACCTGGAAAATGTGAGAGACAAGGGAGCAACATGTATGTTGTATATTATAGAAAAAAATTAACTAACCTTTAACAGGTCACCCAGGTTCACAGGTATAGAATATAATGTAGAATGTCATCATTTTTAAAGATATTGAATTCTTTGTTATAGGGTATGTCTTTCTAGAAATAGATTGAAGGGAATATAGGGAAATTTAAGTGATGCAAAACCAAAAAAATCAGTCAAAAATTGTATTTTTTACAACTATCCAAAATTTTCCTTTTTAAATTAGACTAGCATTGTATGATCACAAACTACAACAAGGAGACAACTAAGTGGCTCAGTGGATGGAGCACTGGGTCTGGAGTCAGGAAGACTCATCATTCTGAGTTCAAATTTGGTCTCAGATACTTCTTAGATGTGTGACATGCACTTTACCCTGTTTGCTCAGCTTCTTATCTATTAAATTAGCTGGAGAAAAAAAATGACAAATCACTCTAGTATCTTTACCCAGAAAACACCAAATGGGATTATAAAGAATAGGATACAACTCAACAATAACAGCAAATACATCTAAGTTTTAATACCATACCCTCTTATATCTTTTATTGAACTTATGCTCTCCCCATACCCTTCACAAACACACACACACACACACACACACACACACACACACACACACAAAACACACAAACACTGCTTAACATTATCTCTGACATGTCTAAATCCAAGTGAGAGAATCCCACCAAATGGGGTCCTTTGTTTTTGCTTTTTATTTTTTAATAAATATTATCTCATTTAATACTCATAACAACCCCAAGAAGTAGATACTATTATGATCTCCATTTTACAGTTGGAGAACCTAAGGTATAGAGAAACAAAACAATTTACCCACATTCACAAAGCTCATAAGTATCTAAAGCTGAATTTGAACCCAGGTATTTTTGACTCCAGACCCAGTGCTCTAATCACTGCACTGTAGTCTGCATCCAGCATTACTGAATTTTGGTAAACTTTTCTAACTGCAAAAAAATTGACAACTTAGAGTCTATTTCTTGCTCTGATGTTAACTAGATTTGTGACCTTGGGCATGCCATAGTGGTCTTTGCTTTGAATATGAGCTGTGTCAGTGTCACTTGGGTGATACTTTACCTCTATAATTTTTATTTTCTTATCTGTAAAATGAGAAATTTAGGTTAGATTGCTTTTAAGATAATTTCCAAATCTAAAATTCTATGAAACCTGATAGTCAGAATTTCCTCAAAGTTATCTAACCACAGTTGCATAGGTATGTCTAAAATCTGATGCTTAGGGCACACAATAGATTGGTTGACCTTGTAATGACCCAAACATCTGAAGATGCAACATCCCCTTCTGGGAAACTACTGGGTCCTGTGAGTTACTGCTGACTGACTTGAAAACCTACTGAGACATTCGGTATGACAGAGAACTACCATGAAGTTTGTCAATAACTTTGCTGACTGGCACTTTGCCAATATCCTCACATTATGTTATTAGTAATAAGTTTGTAAGTTTTGAAAATATATCATTCTAGTTCATTAATTTTGGGGAATTTTTTGCACTGTGTTAATATAGATTATTTATACTACAGGTAGCTTTCTTTAAGGTAAAGGGAGAACTTGAGCCATGAAGGGAAAAATTCTACACATGTCCCTAAGAACTCTGAAAAACAAAAGTCATAAATCACAGACTATGTGAAGAAACCTTCCAGGTTAACTAATCCAACCCCCTTCTTTAATAGTTGAAAAAAATGAGAATTAGAAAGGTTAAATGAAATGTCCACTATCTACAGGTAGTAAATGGCAGAGTCAAAATCTGAACTGAGATCTGATTGTCTTTCTCTCTTTCTACTCTGTCTCTCACCTCTTTCCACTATTAGTCTGGTATAACCCCTGCTACAAAACATTTCACCCTAGTATATAACTTAAATTATACACTGAAGATTAAACATGTTCATGTCTCTGCAATTTTCAAAGACTAATCCTTGCTTTTAATGACATAAAACTCTATATCTATGTTTGAAAATAAGTAAATCCAGGGATTAAGAAAGTGAGACAGGAAACAGAGACCAACCCAGGAGGCAAATTTTTATATTGATCACTCAAACTCTCTTGCTTACTTACTTGCTCCTTATAAATAAGAGGAACTGACAAGGGAACAGCTAGCAGTGTCCAGGACTCCTTCCTGCTTCCAGGAAATACTAGTAACTGCCAACTCTATTTGTTGCAAGTCTAGCAACTACTGATTAAAAATGAATGAATTTTATTTGCTTTCCATCCTTTCAGGGCTGAGTCTATTTTTTATTTTTATTTTAAATATTAAACTGACTCTGACTAAGAGTTTCAAGATACATTCTCCTCCAGGACCAAGACCCTTGCCAGTCATTGGAAACCTGCACATACTCAATCTGAAGAGACCCTACCAAACTATGCTAAAGGTAAAAATAAGTAATTTGCAAAAGGAAAGTTTCCTTTCAAAATTATAACAAATAATATGAAATAACAGACCTAACTAAATGAAACTGGGCCTTAGACAAATTCAGTGTTACTTTATTTCTGGTTATTTGTCATTGGCTTTTAGTCGGTGGTTATTTGATGGTGGTTGAGGCTAGTGGTGGTATTATTGCACAGTACTGAGGGGAGGGGGGAGTTAGAACAAAAAGGATAATGGGAATAGTCACTGGGGGAGCACCCATCTCCCAGAAAATCCATACAAGGTAATTCTACCACATGCCTCCAGAGGAATATAACTCAAATAAGCAATGAGGAAACTATTACTATAAAAGTGCCCTGCACAGGAAGCCCATACCCTATGTTAGCACCTTGGGGCTAAATTCTAGTTGCCTTATACTAATTATGTCTTTGTGCAGTAACATCTATTAACTACTAGTTTACAGATGCATAAATAGATAATTAGATGAGAAATAACTTTATAGGTCAGGTAAGACAACTATATTGTCTTTCTAAGTTATAGTTTCCTCCTCTATACAAAGAGAAAATTGGGTTAAAAGGTCTCTAAGATCCTTCATAGATCTAAAATTCTTATTCTATGCTTTCTTGACATACTGTTCATATTGAACACCACACCCCTTGAAATGTAAAGATTATTTATCAAATTGCAGTTTCAGCTTATGTATTCAACAGAGCTGAAAGCTAAAATCAAGTTTCATGATATAATATCCTAGAATGTAAAATCCTGGAGGGATTTTATACTTATAATTGACCCCCAATTATTTAAATTCATATAATTGGATTCAAACCTAGATCTCCTTGATACTAATCAAAGCACTCTATTCTATTTGCCACATATCCTCTAGGTGGTGCTTAATAAATGCTTAATATAATGTTTGTTACAAAGAAAGAAAATACTAATGTTTGAAGTTACTGATAGTTATTTGGTAGTAGTCAATTCTACATAACCATGATAATAACTTTCCATTCTATCTTTAACATCTGTCAAGTACTTTATTATCTCTTCCAACTCTGTTTTTTATAATATTTTATTTTCTCCAATTACATGTTAAAACAATTCTTAATATTTTTTAAAAATGTTTTGAGTTCCAAATTTTATCATTCTCTTCCTCACTCCTCTCCCCTCTCCCTGAGACAGCAAACAATTTGATATAGGCTATAAATGTGTAATCATGTAAAATATGTTCTATTAGTCATTTGGAAAGAAAGAAAGAAGAAGAAAGAAGAAAGAAAGAAAGAAAGAAAGAAAGAAAGAAAGAAAGAAAGAAAGAAAGAAAGAAAGAAAGAAAGAAAGAAAGAAAGAAAGAAAGGAAGGAAGGAAGGAAGGAAGAAAGAAAGAAAGAGAAAGGAAGAAAGAGAAAGGAAGGAAGGAAGGAAAAGAAAAGAGAGAAGAAAGAGAAGAAAGAGAGAAAGAGAAAGAAAAAGAGGGAGAAGGTGAGGGGAGAGAGAGGGAGGGAGGAGGTAGAGGGAAAGAGAGAAAGACAGAGAGTGAGAGAGAGAGACACAGAGAAGAGAGAGATAAAAAGAAGGGAGAGAGAGAGGAAGAAAAAGAAAGAGAAAGGAAGGAAGGAAGGAAGGAAAGAAACAAACAAAGAAAAAGATAGAAAAAAGAGAAAACACCAACTGTAGGTCTTCAATTATGCTATTTTTGTACTTTAAATGTCCTTTCAATTACATCTAGAACTAAAACAATTCACTTGTCTGAATTTTGAGCTTGACTTCTTGAGCTTGACATTGTCCCCCCACAATGATAATAGCATTGAAACAGCTAATCTTATTAGATAGGTTGCTTTCTGTGTCCCCTTTCTCTAATGCTAACCTATAACTTATTTTTAACTTAATTTTCACTATCCTATAATTTTAATATAATGATGATATTTCTCTTCTCAAATTACTGTGTCCCTTCTACTCTATCCATTGTAATTCTAACAGGCTTTTTGCCCAATTCCCTACCCTCCAAAAATTTGTTATTTTACTTGGACCTCTGCTCAAGATCCTCCACACAACTTTCTTCCTTAAGGGAAATGAAGGATTGCACAGAATGATGTGAAAATACTTCTCTCATGACCAAATATAATTATTTTCTATTTAATTTACCTCTGTTACTGACATGAACTGTTGGTGGAATGATACCCCAGGAAAAAAGTCAGTAGGGATTGGATATACAATATATCATGGAGAAATTGTGAGATGCATTTTTATTCATTTTATTTTTACTTTATGGAATAAAATAAGCATTTATATAACAGCACATAAAATATAGTTGCACGTGAAACTACAAATTTAATATGAGAGGTATTTTCTAAACTCAATATAACATTATTATATTATATAGCATATCATATGAGATCTATTACTTTAAAATCATCTATCTTTAATATGTTATATAAAACATACAATAACATAGTATATTATAGTGTTAAAACATATTGAATAATGTATTATTGCTATGTACCCAATAATATGGTCTACTAAGCTCAATAATAACATACATATTATATATTATAATACATTGTGCATATCTAAATATATATGTATATATACACATGTTATTTGTGTATGTATATATATATATATATATATAAAGTATTTTCATTGACTTTTCATTTGTTACAAATACAGAAAAATCAAGTGTAGGTCTAATAAACAAGGAGGAGGTTTCTCATTTCTAGCAGGGGTGGAGTGGAGGCTCCATTGCCTTTGCTCTCCTAAAGACAAAGGAGAAAACTGAAGCTACTATTACTTGGAGATTTGCTCATAGACTTGGAAGGAATCCAAGTGATCAATTACTCTAATTTGTGATTTGGCAGTCAGAACT
The DNA here is from genome assembly GCF_037893015.1 of Macrotis lagotis. Classification (NCBI taxonomy): domain Eukaryota; kingdom Metazoa; phylum Chordata; class Mammalia; order Peramelemorphia; family Peramelidae; genus Macrotis; species Macrotis lagotis. Next base: position 30,582,735 of record NC_133662.1, on the reverse strand, counting down.
GGAACTTAGATTTCTCACCTCCCATGCAAGATCTCTTTTTCCTGCTTTGCAAATTCTGAATTACTTTCTCTTTTTCTCCTTGTGAAAGCTTTCCCAAAAATATGGTTCCATCTTCAGCTTATGGATGGGTCCCAAGAAGGTGGTAGTGCTGTCTGGATATGAGACAGTGAAAGATGCCCTGGTGAACCACTCTGAGGAATTTGGAGAGAGGGCCCATATACCTGTTTTCGAAAAAATCTTTGAAGGAAAAGGTAAACAGGATCTATTGGAAATATCTCCTATGATATTAACTTTTCCACTTCCTTGTAGGATATATATATGTGTGTGTGTGTGTGTGTGTGTGTGTGTGTGTGTGTGTGTGTGTGTGTTTATGTATATTCTGCCTTTCCAGACCTTTGTTGTTGAGTTTTCCTTCACAATGTACATGATAGAGATTACATTGACATCAGTTATTGTTTCAACGAACAGGATGTTTATGATGAAAAGAAAAGGATCCTTAATGATTATTCATCCTAGGGAAAGGAAAGAATTATGGATTTGGAGTCAAAGAACTTGAGTTTGAATCTCAGCTTTGTCTCTTACTTCCTGTGTGACCTTGGGCAAGTGATTTAATATCCGTGTTCCTTAGTTTCTTTTTCCTGAAAAAAAGAGGGTTGGAGTATGTTCAGAAAATGATAGTTGTTGAACTGGAAGGAGACCTATCAGGTTCAAATCCCTCATTTTATAGACAAGGAAACTGAGGCATAGAGAATTAAATTACTCTCCCAGAGACATATACCTAATGTCTAAGACAGTATTTGGACCCAGGTCATCCTGGCCCAGTGCTCTGTTCACTACAACCAATTTCCTCTGGGTTATCTTGAAACTCCTTCCACGTCTAACTTCTTCAGGAAAAGTAAAATTTTCAAATACATACACATACACACACACACACACACAAACGTATCCCTTTTTCTGCCCTGGACTCATGATTTTATTTTTTCTGAGCAATCATAAGAGTAATTTACTTTTGTTGTTGAGATTTATTTTAGTCATGTCTAATTCTTCATGACACTATTTGGGGTTTTCTTGGCAGAGATATTGAAGTAGTTTGCCATTTCCTTCTTTTTTTAAGTTTTTTTTTTTTTGCAAGGCAATGGGGTTAAGTGGCTTGCCCAAGGCCACACAGCTAGGTAATTATTAAGTGTCTGAGGTAGGATTAGAAATCAGGTACTCCTGACTCCAGGGCCAGTGTTCTATCTACTGTGCCACCTAGCCGCCCCCTTGCCATTTCCTTCTCCAGCTCACTTTACACATGAGGAAGCTGAGACAAACAGGGTAAAGTGACTTGCCCAGGGTCACATAGTATCTGAGACCAGATTTGAATTCAGGAAGAGAAGTCTTCCTGACTCTATCTACCTAGCAGTCCTTACAAATATAATTTACTATCAAGATGTAATTAAGAATATTCAGATTCCATCTAGGAATGATCAGCAATGTATATCATTGCTCTTTTAAATAGTATTCAAACTAACCAATTTTTAGTCACCTTTAGAATTGTAGATTTAGAGGGAGAAAGAAACTTATGGTTCATCAAGTCCAGTTCCTTCATTTCACAAAAGAAACAGGCTCAGAGAGGATAAGCAGTTTGCTATGGATCACAAAGCTTAAAAGAATCTGAGGCAAGATTAAAATTCAAGTCTCCTGAATATCATTTCAATATTCAAGATACTAAGCCATTGCCTCCCATAGAAGTCAATAAATCCACATTCTTTTCTCTCCTGGAACAGCCTATCTGTCAGAAATGGAGTTAGGACCCAGAATAAGTGATGTATACCTTCCTTTTCTCTGAAATGGGTGGGGAGGCTTTGGAAGCAGATTTTTGAGAAGCAGACACCTAAGAATAGAAGCAAAACTGAAAATTTCTGAGGCCAGGGATTCAATTGCACTCTCCACAGATATCAAAGAGGTTATTCAATTAGGTAAACTAATATTCTGCAAAACTAAACATTAAGAAATTGAAGAGAATAATCTGGGCTGCTTTAACAAAACAAAATAAATGGGAAGTTCATTAACACCTTTGCTCTGAGAAGTATGAAATAATTTGGGAGGTTGACATTGCTCACATCATAGGAAACAATTTTGCCAATTCATCATCAAATCAGATTTAGGTGGGGCTATGACTCAGATGTGATGAGACTTCTTACAAAGATCTTGTCATAGAAAGAACACTGAAATTGTAGTCAGAATTTGCTTCAATGTGAGCCCTATAGTTACTATTTTATCTTCTTTATTACCATGGATGAACATGACAAGGAAGTGACAACATAAAATTTTGTACTATCTAAGTTTTGGTACCTAGGACAAGCTCTGGTATAGGGTCATTATTAGAGTAGGCACTACTTCTTACACTTCTCAGAGGCATCCTGATACATAAAGAATAACAGACCCTCAAATCAGCAAGGGCTGGGTTTGTATTCCACCACTAACCCTGAGCAAGTCACTAAACTCTCAGCCTCAGTTTCCTCATTTGTAAGGTATCATGGTAAAAAGGACAGAGATCAGGGCAGCTAGGTGGCATAGTGGATAAAGCACTGGCCCTGGAGTCAGGAGTACCTGGGTTCAAAACCGGTCTCAGACACTTAATAATTACCTAGCTGTGTGGCCTTGGACAAACCACTTAAACCCGTTTGCCTTGAAAAAAAAATTTAAAAAAAAGGATAGAGATCTGTTCTTGAGTCCAGGTAAACATCCTGCTTCTCACATAGACTGCATATGTTGATCAACTCTCTTAATCTCTCGGTATTCTAGGCAGCTATCTAAAACTCTAAACTTCAGAGGTGTCACCTTGGCAGAGAGGATTGGTTCACCTGGACATAACCAGTAACAATGAAATCACAGGTGCAGTACCTGATTCAAAAGAAATGATAGATATTTCAAAGTTACTAGTTACTATTTTCCTGCATACTCCATAAAACCTAATGTGTGCTAAGCACTTGAATTTAACCCAATGAAGTGACAAGTAAACATTTTAAAAGATTTGTCCTACCTTTAGGAATCATCTTTTCTCATGGTGAAAACTGGAAAATCACTAGGAGATTCAGCTTGACAACTCTGAGGAACTTTGGCATGGGCAAGAGAGCCATAGAAGAGAGGATTGTGGAAGAATGTGAACATTTAATACAAGTTTTTAAGTCCCATCAAGGTGAGCTGTTTAGTTAATCAAAAAATAAATAATAGTATAAATAGAATAAAGTAATAGGAATAGGCATGTATGGAAATATGATTCCAGTGTGCCCACTATACCATTTTCATCCCTATCCTATTGGAGGATGGGCTAATGAGAATGCTCCCCAAGAGGGTTCCCATATATCTACCCATGTTCTATGCACATTTAGGACTGTATTGCACAATATATTATTTCTTTTTCCTTATAAGTAATCATATCACTATTGTCTATGTCATTTGGAGCACAAGAATATGGATAATCAAAAAGGCCTCCTTTTATTCATGTTCATGTTAAAGTGGCCCAGAGTATTCTCTTTAATACTGATATGACCTTGGGTAAGTCATTTTACTTTCTGAACCTTGTCTTCCTTATCTGCCAAATATAGAAGTTGAAATAGATGATGATCCCAAGGACCACATCTCAGTAAACTGCTTACTGTCACAAAGGAGCAATCTGCAGAAAGGCTAGATGGCCCAGAGAACTACATACTGTACTTTAAATAAGGAAGATCTTATTTATTAAGTAATTAATTGTTGGACTAAGAATTCAAAATCTACCTCAGATACATATGAACTATGTGACCTAAGGCAAGTCAGTTAATTCTCTCTTTATTTCATTCTCCTTACCTCTAAAATGGAGAGAAATGCCTCCCAGAGTTGTTTAAAATCAAATGAGATTATATATGTAAAGTGTTTTGCAAGCTTCAGAATTTTATAAATGCTTTCTATTATCATTAAATACATATAATGCAGATCAGAAAAGTACTTGATAATCTGTCTTGTCTTGAATTGCTTTACAAAATACTGGCATATATCAGGAAATTAATAAAAGCTTGTTGATTCATTGGTCAATTGATTGCATTATATTGTATCAATCCTCCTTATATAAGTTTAGTTCAAAGTCTGATCTCTGGTCCATCTTTTGCCTAAAATTCTATAATATTCATGTGCTATAGCATCTATAAACACATTTTGTCATTTGGTTATCTGAAAAAAAAGTATGTGAATCTGTATAACCTAACTTTTTTTTTTCCAGGAAAGCCATTCGAGACCCATACAATAATGAATGCTGCTGTCTCCAACATCATTGTGTCAATATTGCTTGGGAAGCGGTTTGACTATCAAGATCCTCAATTCTTGAGACTTTTACATTTGATTAGTGAAAATGTAAGACTTATAGGTGGTCCCAGCATTACGGTAATTGTCTTTATTGTTTGTCTAATGTCATTCCCCATGAGATACACTTACATTATCAAAAGAATGAAAGTATGTGCCTCTTTAAGGATTACAAATATAAAGATAGTTGGGATCTCAAAGATGATTCAATTCTTTCATCTTACAGATGAAAAACTTAAAATCAAGAGAAATTGTAATCTGGCCAAGATTACATAATGAATAGCAAAGCTATTTATTTAACCCTAATTCCACTTACTCCAAATTCAGTAATCTTTCATCTGCACCAAGCAACTCTTATCCTTTCCAAAGATGCTTATTTCTCTTTTCAGAATAACCCAAATGACTACTTTGCAAATCTTAATAATAAATTCCCCATCTGCCCTCAGTCATTCCAGCAACCTTTTTTGATCTATTTTTCCTCAATCTATGAAGGAGGAATCCCAGTTCAGAAACTGATTTGTTGGAGTACATGCATTTTTGCCAATATAATGTATTCAATATAAGTTCAAGAACAAATGTGTTCTTCTTATTATACTTGCTAATATTCAGGTTCTCAGATTGGGATAGGTAATAGGCTAACTACCTTCATGTACCATAGGAGGATGAAAGAAAAAGTCTTAATTACAGTTTGTAATTTGAAAGTCATAGTACTGATACTAAAAAAATACCCCTTTTCTTTGGAAAATGTCAGCTCCATTAACTAAAAATTCAGTTTAATAAGGACAATGAGATATACAACTATAATGTGCAATCATAAGGGCAATCCTGCAGGGGTTTTTTTTTAGTTTGGGGGGGGTTGGCAAGGTGATGGGGTTGAGTAGCTTGCCCCAAGGCCACACAGATAGGTAATTATTAAGGGTCTGAGGCAGAATTTGAACTCAGGTACTCCTGACACCAGGACCGGTGCTCTATCCACTGCGCCACCTAGCCACCCCAATCCTGCAGTTTTGATATACCTTTGTCCTTTTTCTTCTTCAATGATTTTAGTATGTACTAAATTGTACTGCTCCAAATTTTCTACTTTCCATTTTATGAATGTCCTGAGTTTAATTCCCAGTTCCAGGATCTGCTAGCTGTATAACTTTGCTAAGTTACTCAATGCTTTTGAACTTCAGTTTCTCCATCTGGAAAAATGAAAAAGAGTATTTTTAATTATCAAAATAATAGGGGTGTTGTGAACAAAAGGTCAATCACTAGGAATCCTCGCACAGCATTTATGAACTAGCATAGGTACAAAAGGCAGTTAGGTGACTCAGTGTTTATAGTACTGGACCTGAATCAGGAAAATGTATCTTCCTGCTTTCAAATCCAGCCTTAAGCACTAGGGCAGCTGTATGAACAAGTCACTTCACCCTCTTTGCCTCAGTTCCTCTTTTATAAAATGAAATGGAGAATGAAATGGCAAATCTCTATTTTTACCAAGAAACCTCAAATGGAGTCATGGAGAGTCAGACATGACTGAAATGATTAAACAACAACCCAAAACAAAAACCCAAAAAGGGTAGAAAATTCAGACACAAGTTGGACTAGAATCAGTCATTTTATCATTGTGAACTCCAGGAACCAGTCTTAATCAACATAGTTAGGAGAGCATCTTATAAATAAAAATGGTTCCTGAGGAGAAAGTGAGCCAGGTGACTTTGCACAGCACCCCCTCACTTAAATTCAGTTGACTGGCATATCATGCCATCACTTCCCTGATGTCATAGACTTCTTTGCAAATGAAAGGTAAACAACAACCTCTCTTACAATGACATGGGTCTAATTCATAGTTTATAAATTCTCTGTCATTGGAAGCATTTTAGTAAAGACTGGATGATGATAATCTTTCACAAACCCCCTCAAATATGTCTCTGTCTCTCCTTCTCACTAACATGACCAAGTTCAGGCCCTCATTACTTCTGACCTGGACTATTACAATATTGCCCTAAATGATCTTCCTGCCTAAAATCTCTCCCCTTTCTAATCCATTCTCCAAATATCTGACAAAGTTATATTTCTAAAACTCAGCACAAATAATGTAACTTCAGTGACTATTATCCACAAGTTAAATTTAAAAAAACTTTAAAAAAATTTAAAACTACAATTTGATTCTGACCTACCCAGAATTATTGAGTACACTTAACTCTCCTTTGTGAAGGAGTTTGGCCTGACTAAACTAGCCTTATCTGCTTTTTCTCACACATTCCATTCCATTCTCTGTATTTGAAACTTTTCATGAATTGTTCCCAATGCCTTGAATAGTGGCCCTCTTCCTCATTGCCTTCTTGAATACCTAGCTTCCTTCAAAGTTCAGCTCAAATTCCATCGCCTACATAAAGTCTCCCAGACCCTCTTATCTCTGCTGTTAATGTACCACCCACAAATTACTTTCCATTTATTTATATGTGTATACCTCTTTCTACCACAAATGTGAGCACCTTATGGCATCATTTCCCTTTTTATATTCAGCAACCAGTTCAGTTGTTAAACAATTAATGGGGAAAAAAAGCTTAGCAATTGATTGAATGACTACTTCTTGGGGACTTACAGGGAAGATTCATACTTGAGGTAGCATTAGCTCTTACAACTTCAAGATTCGATACATATTTTATATTGCTGTTTTTATTCCTTTAGCTTTTTAATATGTTCCCAGCCTTGGGGTTTCTTCTACAAGATCACAAAACAGTACTCAGGAATAGAGATGAATTGTTTTCTTTTATAAGGATGACTTTCTTAAATCACCTACAAAAACTGGATAGAAATGACCAAAGAAGTTTCATCGATGCCTTTCTTATCAGACAACAGGAGGTACAAGAATTTTGCTTTGGGGTTTGCCTTAATCAAAGATATTTTCATAAATGTCTTTCAGATATAAAAGACCCAATTGATTAAACTGATAATATTAACATCTGATATAATTAAATCTCTTGGTCATTCCTTCCCCCTTGCCACCATTTACTTACTGATTGTGTTCAATGATGAAATAAAATAAGAAAATCACACATCAGTTAGGGAGAAAATTAGACTAGATGATACAATAAATTTGAAAAAAATCTTCTTGACATTTAAAGACCTCTGCCAGTTAGCTTCAATCTACTTTTCAGGCTTATTTCCTACTATTATATTTACCTATACTTTCATTTTATATCCTGTCTCTTTATCTTTATATAATTTGTCCCTCATGCCTGGAATGCATACCTTCCATTTCTGGTTCTTAAAATTCATATAGTCCTTCAAAGCATCAATCACTTCCTCTAAGAATCCTTTGTTGATTCTTCCTCACACCTAATTATTTGCCTTCTGTCTGGTTGAAATTGTTTTGGATTTACTCTCTATTCACTTGTAATTTAGGTTATTTCCCCCCCAGTAAAATATAAGATCTTAGAGGAATCTATCTATGAATCTATCTATCTATCTATCTATCTATCTATCTATCTATCTATCTATCTAAATTAATCTATTTATTTATCTTTCTATTCATACATCCATCTCTCTCTATTAACTGCTCATTGTTTATTAATTTATTTACTTAATTCTTTGTTTCTTTTGGTGTTCCTATGATCTAGCACAGTTACTTGAACATAGGTGATGCTTAAATAAGTATTAGCTGAATGTAATCAGGCACTTTAAAAAAAGGTTCTCATCTATGCAGGATATCATGAGTTCATATCCTGCCTGATATTTTTTCTAATTGTGGGACTGTGCATGAGTCACTTAATTTCTCTGAGTCTCATTTTCCATATCAGTAAAATTAGGAGATTGAACTTAATGACTTCTGAGGGTCTTTCCATTTCTAAGTCTATGATTCTATGAATTGCTGAACTGAATTATCTCTATGTTACTTGCCAATTCTGAGTTTCTAATATATACATAGCTGCTTTGAGAACTTCTAATTTCCAACTATAAAATATTACTAGTACTTTTTTACTCTCAGTTAAAATCATATAATAGAAAATTGACATTTGTTACCCTCAGAGAATTTAAGACATTCTTTCCTGAAAAAGTTATTTTTTTAACTTCATCTATAACTATCAAGCTCTCTCTCTCTCTCTCTCTCTCTGTTTGTGTGTGTGTGTGTGTGTGTCTCTTCTTGTCTCTGTCTCTTTATCTTTTCTGACTTTTTCTCTCTGTCTCTGTCTGTCTCCCTCTTCCTCTCCATCTCTCTTTCTACCAAATCAGGTTTATATTATTTCCTGAAACTTTCCACTTAATTCTTATTATACAGAATTCCACAAAAGAAGTCAGGATGAATGAAATGTTTAGTTTGAAATCTGTATAAATAGATTTGATTATCATCATTCTATCTGAGAATGGACTTTGATTTGTTGCTTTGGTGGTTTTATCCCTTATTATCAATTTATTGTTTCAGGAGAAAGAAAAATCTGATGGCTACTTCAGCAATGATAACTTGGTGGCTCTTGTTAGTAACCTGTTTGCTGCTGGAACAGAGACCACTTCCTTGACCCTACGTTGGGGAATTCTACTCATGATGAAGTACCCTGAGATTCAGAGTGAGGATTTGTATTGTCATTTTTAAATTAAATTTATATTTATGACTTTTGTTTTTACATCTCCTAGATTTGCGTTTGCATTTCCTATATTTATCCTTTGTGTGGGAGCAGTGTGGGGGGAAAATGGAACTGAATCTAGGGAGCCCTCAGTTTGAGGTGTGTTCACCAAACATAAAATAGACCATTTCAGTAATTATTTTTACAAATAATTATTTACACACACACACACACACACACACACACACACACACACACACACACATACATATGCTCATGTAAATTCTAACTCCTCTACTTCCCCATTCCCCATTTTATTCTATAAGAAAAGGTTCACAATGAGATCACCAAGGTTATAGGATCAGCCCAGCCTCGAATTGAGCACCGAACTCAAATGCCATATACAGAGGCTGTTATCCATGAAATTCAGAGATTTTCTAACATCCTGCCAACAAGTGTATCCCGCGAAACTACCACCGATGTCATCTTTAAAAACTATTACATTCCAAAGGTAGGAGAGTCAGAGTATAGAATGTATGGGTGAAGAGAATGAAGGTGCTTCAGCACACAAAAATTAGAGAATCAATATCATTATGATGTGATCTTTACAAGAAAAACAATATAAGGACAGTAGTTGGATTAAGAGACATGTTCTCAGACTGTAAGAATATGTAAGCTTAGATTTATATTTGGAAAGATCAAAAACCATTTAGTTCAATCTCTTCATTTTGATGGTAATCAAGACTAAAAGAGATTGCCTGACAGTACAAGGTTAAATAAGTAGAAAGTATCAGAGGCAGAATGTTGACCCAGGGTTTTTTCTTTTAGCTCCTTTGAGCTCTCTATGGTTATTTTCTGGTTATTTTCTCCCCTTTCCTTGATGATGTTGGGGGATTTTTACACATTATATTACCTACTATACATCCCAAATGAACACTTCTTTGTAACAACAACAACAACAAAATAAGCAATACAGTGACCATAATCAATATTTCTATGTGAAGAGGTAAAATATATTTCCTGGGACTAAAATTGGTTTGGTAATATTTAAGAGTTCTTTCCATTTACATTAGTGTTATGATGCTTATTATTCTTCTAGTTCTACTTTATTCTGCATAATGATATTTATTTTCAACCTGATTGATGGAAATAGAGTCACTTCCAATTTCTACTCATTCATCATATTCAGAATTTGGCTTTTTTTTCTCTGCCTTATTTCCAAGGAAAACAGGAATTGTGGTAAAAATGACTCCTACAATGAAATTCAAGGTCAAAGCAGCAATAGAATAATGACATGTCTATACTTTCCCTGACATCCAACATATCCTGTTACTTCTATCTATTTATCACTTGGGACAGGAGTGACTATCTCTTTCAATGCCCATACCACATGACTTTGAAGTAGCTCATCGGATGAGAGATATCTTTTGGGGATGATCCAAGGCAATAGGCATCATTACCTTTATTTGCATTAGTGTATCCAGCTCTAATAACACTTTGAAACTGTATGATTTCTTTCTCCTGAGATCAAATTACTTCATCCATGTCATCTCATCTATTTTCACAATAAAAAATTTTCAAATCCATCCAATGATGCAGGACTATGGAGGATAATAAGCTATATAAAATTCAAATACTAAAAAGGATCTCTTCCTTTCATTGTTACAAATTGCCCATTTGTGCCCATCCATCTCATATGATTCTTATTTATTTCATTTCACAAATTTGCCACGGGGGAAACATGAAGGTACTGAAAACCCTCTTTAATTTCTCCCTATAACAGGATACCAGTGGAGCACTCTGGCTATCCATTGGTCATTTGTTGTCCCTGATACCTGACCAGTCCATATCTTTTCACTATCGTGAATTGTATTACATATAATTCTTTTGGTTGTGCACGTGTGCGTGTGTGTGTGTGTGTATATGTGTGTGTGTGTGTGTGTGTGTGTGTGTTTATTCTTGCACTTTTAAAGTTCCTCATTGGTTACTTGTTACAGTCTGCCTTCATCCTCCAGGCTTTGAAATTTCCTGAAAATATTCTAGTTTACTGTCATCTTTCTGTCCCAGTCTGAGTACAGATGTCTATCTCTACTACATATCCCAAATAACATTATTATGTGTTGTCTACTCCCCATGATAATCCTGCTCCTTCCACTTAACTGGAGTCAGAAAACTCCAAATTCAAATTCAAGTACTCACTAGCTATATGATCTTGGACTAGTCACTTAATTTGTGTGCCTTGGTTTCCTCATTTATAAAATGGAGAAATAGTAGTCAAGGTCTGAATACAAATCTAACCTCATTCACTTAATAGCTGGGTAAATTTGGGCAAGTTTTTTAACCTCTGCCTGACTATTTTAATTGTAAAATGGAGATAATAGCATCTATCTTCCAAGGTTGTTGTAAGGATTAAATGAGATTAAATATGAAAGTGCTTAGTACACAAGTAAATGTTTAATACATACTTCTTCCTTTCTTCTTTTCTATATCTCCATAGTGCCTAGACATTTTTATTGTTGCCAGTCATTTTAGTCATGTCTGACTCTTCTTGGCTCCATCTGGGAATTTCTTGGCAAAAATCCTGCAGTGCTTTGACATTTCTTTCTCCATCTTGTTTTTTTCAAACACACAAAGATGAGTCTTCCAAGTCCAGGACTCTATCCACTGCACCTCTTAGCTACTCATCTGCCTATACATGGAAGGCACTTAAATACTAAGCGATTGACTGCTTAGACTAACCTGTAGAATGAAAGTTTTGGAATAAGTGACATTATATATTTTTGAGCTCAAATTCTACAATCTTATCTAGGCTTCATATCTTTATTTTTGTTCCTTGACAATGTTCTCTATATGATAGGATTTTTAAAAAATATTTTGAAAGAGCTTTAATACTTAGGTATACTGAAGGAAAATTAGGGAGGTTCAAATGGGGTCACCAATAGAACAATTTGTTAATACTTTGTTAAACTTATATACATATTTTTTTTGGTAAAGAAACTGAACTGGTAGAAGTTAATAGTTTTCTGTATGCTCCTATGCTTCATATCTTGAGAGATCAGTAATTGTTGCTGATTATTCAATTCACAATTTTAAAAAACCTCTAATTACAAGAAAAGTGATTTAGACTCATATCTAACACATATACCCAATTGAATTTCAAATAGATGAGAGACAGTTATAAAATTTTTAAAACTTTTAAAAGATGCAAGAAAGTATAGTAAGTATTTATTTTTTTTAAATCTCAGGTTTTAATGATTTATTGAAAAGGAGGTATAAACAGTTGCCATGGTTCTGTACAGAAAAGGTGCCATTTCCCTTTCCTCTTTTCCTATCAAGTCAGTTAACAAAAATTTATGAAACACTTTATTTGTGCCAGGTCCTGTGCTAAACTCTAGGAATATAAATACTAGATCTAAGAAGGACAATTCTTGGGTTCAAGGAATTTATGTTCTAATGGGAACTAGCACATAAAAAGAAGTTGAGAAGAGGCAGAGGTTCCTACTCTGGGAGTAAGGTAGAGGAAGTCAAGAGTTTTTAAGAGGTGAATAAAGGGAGATTTTACATTCTGCCTCTCAGAGGTCAAGAGCCTTGATGGGAGCCACATTCTTTTTTTTTATTTGTTTTGTTTTTTTTGTGGGGTAATGGGATTAGGTAACTTGCCCAAGGTCATACAGATAGTATCAAGTGTCTGAGGCTGGATTTGAACTTGGGTCCTCCTGACTTCAAGTTGGTGCTCTATCTTCTTTGCCACCTAACTACCCCCAAGAACTGTATTCTAAGAAAGAACATAGAAGTCTTTTACTACTCCCTCATGATCTTTATTAATACTTTATTTCTAGGGAACAGAGATCATTATCTTGTTAACTTCAGTACTTCAAGACCAAACCCAATGGGAAAAACCTTATACTTTCAATCCCCAGCATTTCCTCAACATGGAAGGAAAATTTGTCAAGAGAGATGCATTCCTGCCCTTTTCAGCTGGTAATGTATGATTCTTTATTTCTGGGATTCAATGGGAAAGACAAAGGAACATTAGATTTGGGAATTCTGGAAGCTATTTTGGCATTGGTCTTTCCAACAACTTACCTTTTTTTTCATTTTTGGCACTTTGCTATCTAGAATTTGGTTTGGTAACTCCATAAATTGAAGTTGTAAAGCAAACTAAATTTATCATATTCTCCCCACTTTTTGTCTCTTCCATCTTGGTATTAAGAGGCAAATAGGCTGTACAGTGAACTTTGTGCCAAGTGGATAGATGGCCAAGTCATATTTAGTAAAGGAAATAAATGAGGGTCAAATAAGACTGTGGAGGTCAATTCCTTGCTTACACATAGAGTTAATCCTGGGTTCTTCATGATTTTAATATTTCCTTTCTTTTTCTATTATACCTAAAATATTTATTAGTAAAATCTTTTGTTTCATTTATCAGAAATTTGTTTATTACTCAAACTAAATCTTATTGTTCATAATACCACCTGTGCAAACACTATGATTAGGTGTAGCTTATTTCCTCTACTGAAATCTTATCCTTCCTATGAGGCCTAGTTCATGTCACTAATCATTGCCTCCCAAGATAGAAGTTGGATTTTCAATGCCTCACAACTTTGTATTTCCATTAGACTACCTAGTTTCTTCATTTTTTCAATGGAAAAAGCCTTTTGAAATCCAGGGTCCTTAATCTTTCTTTGTGGCATGGATGTTTTCAGTTATCTAGTTAAACTTATGAATACCTTATTATTGCAAAAGAATTATATTAAAATATATATAAATCAAAAAATAGATTGTTTTTAAAAGTTCACAAACCCCTGGTTAAGAACTCTTGGATCCAGGCCACCTACCAAATTTTCTAAATGAGGAAACTGAGGACCAAAGAAGTGATGATGCACCCAGGATCACAAAGATAGTTATATAGATTAACTGATATTCAAACTTAGATTTTCTGATTCTCATTCCTATGTATTTTCTACTACTATAGAGCTCACTTACCACATTCTTCTTATGCTAAGGTTTTTTCATTTAAAAGGATACATCTCCAATTAAATTTTAATCTTTTTTAATCTCCCCAAAGACAGGAACTACATTAGTTTTCATTTTGTCCCTACATAGTTTCAGTGCTTTACATAGAGTAGGTCTTCTAAAATTATTTGTAGAATGAATGAAAAAATAAAAACTGCAACTCCACCAAATCATAATCTGTTTTCATTACTCATAAAAGATAAAATGAATACCAAAAAATCATTATTGCAAACCACATTCTAGGATTCCTCTGATCACCATTCTTAGCAGAGTTCCCATCCTCCCTCCCTTTCTTCCTCCTTCCCTTATTGCTAACAACAGTAGAGACAAAGCATAGTCTTACCCAGGCAACGTGAGTTAAGGAACTCAATTCATAGCTGATATATGATACCTGGGGGAAGTCATGGATTTGATCCTCTAGATGTTTTCAACACATCTGTGTATAGTCATGTCATGAAAATAATGTGTTTATCTCTTAAATGGAAATAGTCATGTTAGCCATTCTAATTCAGTCTTTATTCTTCATATTTATTTTTAGAATTAGTGATATTGTTTTCAGAAAATAGACTGGGCAACTTCCTCATTCTTAAGGCTATGGATTGCTTACTTTTAGACACTATTCCTTCCTTCAGAGTTGCCACCAGGTAAATGGTCACAAATTTACCACTGGATGGTAGCTTAAGGTCCAACATATATAGTATGTATAGTCTTTCTTCAGGCATAAATAAATAAAAGCAGAAATAAAAAGTGATCTGTTGTGGGATTAACCACATACAATTTTGAACACAATTGTTTAGTGAGAAAACTGTACATTCACAATCACTTCTACTTTGTTTTTGAATTGTAGTTAAAGGAAATATAAATATGTATGGACAAAATGAGTTACTGATTTTCTATTTAACAGTTCTAAATTGTACTGATTTAAACATGTTTTCTCTTGGATATGGCAGGGAAGCCTTTATCCTTCACCTACATGTTGTAGTAATCAGTCAACAAAAATTTAATAAACCTTTACCTAGAACCAAAAACAGGACACAAAGAAAGGCCTTGTTCTCAAAAAGATCACCTCCTAATGGGGGGGGGGGGACAAGAGAAATAATTAGTACATAAAATAAGTGATTAGAGTAGATAAGAGACAATCTCAGAGGAAAAGATCTATAAAAGGGATATGTGCTGTGCCCTAAATGAAGAGAGGAAAACAAAAGCAGTTAAGGAGAGAGGGACAAGGAGAGGGACAAGGAATAACCAGGATAGTGAAAACATGAGATAGAATGTAGTGTGGAAGGATCAATTAGGTTAGTTGAATCATAGAATGTATAGAGGGAAATAAAATTAAAGAACACTGGAAATGTAGGAAGTGGCCAGGATTGAAGTGAACCAATGGAGATAAGATCAGATCAGTGATTTAGGAAAAGTATCTTGGCAATTGAGCAGAGGATAGATTGAAGTCAGGTGAGGCACGGAGGATGGTTAGCTAACTATTACAATAGTGCTGGGCTAGAGGTGATGAGGACCAGAATTAGCACTGTGTAAGTGGGGAGAAAGGAATGTATATGTGAGATGCTGGAAATGTAGAACTGACAAGTGTTGGCAACCAATTGGAATATGTACGTAGTGAGTGAGGTATTTAGATTTCAGAGCTACATGACAGGAACGAGGATGGTACCATGAAAAATAATAGGGAAATTCTGAAGAGGGGAAAGTTTTGGTAGGGAAAGATAATGAGTTCAGTTTGGGGCATACTGAGTTTGAGAGATTTATAGGACATTCAATCTGAGAAGTTTAAAAGGTTTTTGATGTGGTACTGTAGTCCATGAGAGATTTTATATTTGCATATATCAATCTAAGAATCACCCTCAAATAACCCAGACCATGGGAGGTGAGGAGATCACCAAATGAGATAGTAGAGAAAAGAACTCAGAACAGACACTTGCAGGGGAGGGGAGGAGGGGAAACACCTAAAGTTAATAGACATGACAAGAATGAAGAAATAGAAAAGGAGCTAAGGAATGATTAAAGAAATAAAAGGAAAAAAAGAAAAGAGCAGTGTTGTGAAAATCCCAAAAGGGGAATGCATGTAGAAAGTGATCACTTGTATCAAATGAAATGGTTTGTGGAATTTGCATGTCATCATTGGGCAGGGACCAATGCTACTTGACTGGGGCAGAAGGCATGTTCAGCACCTCTGTACCATTCCAATTTTAGGTAATGAAACCACCATATTTAGCTGGTGAAGTGGATAGAGAGCATCAGTCCTGGAGTCAGGAGGACCTGAGTTCAAATGTGATCTCAGACACTTGACACTTCCTAGCTGTGTGTCCCTGATCAAGTCATTTAATCCTGATTGCCTCACATCCAGGGTCAACTCCAGTTGTCTTGATTCATATCAGACCACTGGATCAAGATGGCTCTGGAGGAGAAAGTGAGGCTGGTGACTACACAGTAACCCTCTCTCAAATCCAACTTATGCATGTCATGGTTTCACTTCCCTAATGCCATGATCTTCTTTGAGAACAAAGGAGAAGCAAAAGTTCTATCAAATACTGCAGAGAGGTCAAGGAAGGAGGTGGACCAAGAAAAGGCAAGTGGATTTCACAATTAAAAAGTCATTGGTAACTTTGGAGAGAGCAGTTTCAGTTGATGATGAGGATGATGAAGTCAGAAGCCAGATTGCAGATGGTTTAGAAGAGAGTTGAGAAGGCAAACACCACCCTAGTTATCTTCTAAATTCTTCCCAAATGCTATTCCTAAGAATTAAGAGATATTTTGACTCTTACACACTTTCTTAATACATAGAATGTGAATTTTTTGAAATAGATTTCAGAGTATAGTATTAATGAATAATAATAATTGCAGCCAAGTCCATCTACATAGTATTTTATGTTACAAAACACTTTGCATATTTTATTTCATTTGATCCTACAAAATTAATGTATAAGATAAAGTAAGGTAGTTATTATCACTCATGGTTCATAGATGAGGCAACTGAGGTTTATGGCAAATGACTTGCCCCAAGGCCAAACAGCAAATAAATGGCACATCCAGGAGAGAAATTCATGACTCCTGACTATAGCCTATGTTGTTTCTACTCTTATTAAGAGCAGTAAATAGGGCAGGTCAACCAAGGCTTTGTCCCCAGGCACTGACTCTTAGATGATGCTAGCTTCAGTCACATAAAAAACAACTGGCTTTAGCTCCTTGTTGGCAAATAAGTTAAAATAGGAAGATTTTAAAATTAAATAGTCAAACATCCTAAGCTCCATCGCCATCAAATATAGCACCAGAAGCACAGATTCTTCACAAACTTAAATCTAAAAAACTGACTAACATATCTCTTAAAAAGAAATTTCAGTTATTAAAAAATAAGTTCAGTTATAAATAAATAAAAAGTCTTTTATGTTTCGGTGGCTAATAAGTGTCCATTTAAAAAAGTTTCCTGGGTCTACACCTTACACCTTCATGAAAATGAACTATACTTGTCCATGACTCTGGGTGAGTTCATTCCCCCATTCTCCCACAGCTTGGCAACTTTATTTTGTTTTAGAATCACCCCTTATTTGAAACTGTTTTAAAAGGTTGACCTGAGGCAGAAGGCATTTCAAAGTGAATGTTAGAATGAAAAATGGTTGGACATCAAAAATAGTAGTTTTTATCTGTTCTCAGTAAATAGCACTATCATAGTACATATAAAACAGGAATGAAGTTGACCCAAAAGACAATTTTACTAAACTTCTTTCATACCACACCTGTTAGAACTGAAAACTCTCCAAATTCTCAGATTTCTTACTTTCTGTTCCTTCAGTTTCCTCTTTCTAAATAAATAGTCCCTTTAGCTTATCATAAACTGAATTAAGTATTATTTTCTAAGGATGGGAGGGGAACTAGGAGTGGGGTTGTTCAGTCTTAATCATAAGTGATTTTAATCAGTCCAGCCAGAATACTTATCTTTGATTTTCCATATAGCATTTCCTTCTTTATCCATGAGATTAGTCTCCTCCCATGAACTGATATTGACAGCTTAAAGCAACTTGGGGTCTAAATTGAAACAAGAACTATATGAGGGATAGCTAAGTGGTGCAGTGGATAGAGCACCCAGTCCTGCAGTCAGGAGGATCTGAGTTCAAATTCTGCCTCAGACATTTAATAAATACCTAACTTTTTGACTTTGAGCAAGTCACAACCTCATAGCCTTGCAAAAACAAACAAACAAAAAAAAACTATATGAGACTGGGCTGAGGGTAGCTACTAAAGCTCCTTTAATGACATCAGAATTATATGACCCTAGAAGGCAATCATGCATTTATCTAGTGAAGTAGGATAAGAAGGGAATGGGAAACTAGTATTTATTAAGACATTCTAAAACTCTGGAATTGTACCCAGTGTTTGAGGAAATATCACTAACTGAAATTTTGCTTACTAGAGAGGTTATCATCAAGGATTTGTCAAGATACTCTGATCTGTTACAAATTCATGTATATCTGGGAGTATTCAGTTCCAAGAAACTCAATTTTAATTTTTTTGTTGATTCCTTTTACTTTTGCATTTATTTCCAAATAGTTCCTCCCCTTTCTTCTATCCAATGAGTCTTTCTTTTTAACAAAAAAAGAAAATTCAAAAAAGAAACTTTACAAAAATGAAACCAAGATATCAACTGTTTTTGACAAAATACCAATTGCTGTTTGCCCACTCCCATCTCAGCAATGTAGGAAAAATGTCCATTTCCAAAGAGAAAAAAAAATTTCCCTGTTTGGAAGTTTCAGAGATGGTGACTAGAAATATTTTCATTCTGTCCTTGATTCTTAGTGATATTAGCCAACTGTATCTGTCACGCCCCTCTATATACAGTCTCTGACTGAAAACAAATATCTAAAATAGGTTTAATGGGAGACTTTAGAATAAGAAAATTTCTATTTGGGGTCCATAGATAATTTAGCTAACAAGTATAAGTAGATAGGAAACTGCAAAACTGTGAGGTGGACAATGATCCAAAAAGGTCTTGATGTTTCCATGAAGAGCTGAATCAAAAGGACACTATTAACATGGGAATTTTTTCTGGAAATTTTAGTGCACAAGAAGTGCACAGTGGATGGGAGTTTGATAACTGCAGCAATTACCTGTTATTTGATCGCATAAAAGAACTAGGAGTAAAAACCTATCTCCTCTGACTATATCCTGTGTTGTTTCTCCTCCTAATTAGAACAGTAACTACGGTAAGAGTACAGTAGTAGAGAGTGCATTACTTCATGTGGAAAAGGTCTGACAAGAATTAGTGGAGTATACACTGAGCCCATTGGAAGCTAGGAATAAAGGGGGGGCAGACATTTCTCTTCATTGTGGTTCATAGATGTTCATAGATGTTCAAAGATAGCAGTGTAGATCCAGATCAGACTTGTAGCACTAATAAATCCACACAAAATATATATCAGGAAGAGTAAATTTTGTTAAGACTTTGAAATCAGGCACAGCTCAGTAAAATTTGAGGAATGGTAGCAACCTGGTTCCCATCCTTAGAGAAGAGTGCTGGCTACAGTAATGAGCACCACACATGGTATAAATCAGGATTTATAGGATCAGGAAGCAGAAATGAAGAAGTCTTGTTTGTCTTCTCACTTCCCATCATGATTACTGGATAACCTGCAAAAAAGATTTTAAATTATTTCAGTGGAAGAAGTAAGGAGAAAAGAAAACAGTTTTTGTTAATTTAAAAAAAATATATTTTTAAAGAAAAAGATAGTAACTGAAAAAATATTAGGTGAAAAAAGTCACTTTGAGGTTTACAAAAACACTTTCTTTACATAACATTGTCTAATTTAAGTACCATAAATAACTATACTTTGTCTAGAACCACAAGCATTTGAGGTAGAATTTGGTCCAATTATTCTTGACTTCAAATCTAAGAGCACTCTATTCACTATAACCTGCTTCTAATATGCCTACCATGTTTTAAAAGTGTATGATGGACAAATAAATTAATATAATTGTAAAGTTCAAGAGAATCCTAAAAACCTTTGATCAACTGTTAGTGTCTTAAACCATATTGATTCACTCCACACTTCTCTCACAAGGTATAAGGACACCCACTCATGTCTGGAATGGCCCACTCACTCCATACTAATCAACCAATCTCAGTTTCCCAAAGAAGGACCTCCATTCCAAAGTTACAGTGAAATTCTTTATATAGTAACATCTGTGTGACATACAGTCACTACTTTACTAACTAAAATAGCATTCTCCAGCAGTGTAAGTAGTTTTCTAATCTCAGAAGGACAAAGGATTTATAATATCTTTTAATTTAGAATCATCCTCAAAAAGGTATTTGGAAAAGTGATGGGAGAAGGGCCTTAGAATGGGGCATGACTAACTATTGAAGTGAAATTTGGTCTCATACACTTCTTATGTGTCCCTGAGCAAGTCCCTTAACCCATATGCCTCAGTTTCCTCATTTGTAAAATGAAAATAATATAATATGGGGAATATAATATAATATAATAATATAATAAATTGGACTAATGATAATAATGTCTACATTTGAGAATTGCTGTGAGAATTAAATGAGATAATAGTAAAGTGTTTAACACATAGTAAGTACTATATAAATGTTAATTATTATTAGCTATTATTATCCTTGGAACTCATCCAACCAACTCTCTCTGGATCACATATCCATATATATAAAGTCAAACAGCCTTTTCATTCACCAGGATCTGTGTCATCCAATCAAATTGCATCAGAGCCCACAGAAAAAATAACTCATTGACTCAGTACAAGGGAAACAAACCTAACCAGTTCATTCACTTGGATTTTATGTCATCCAATTAGATCTCAGTATCTATCTTTCTATACCAGGAAACAGTAGGAATCAATTTTATTTTTGAGATGTTAACATAGGAGGTCACAGAATACTAGCAAATTATTAGTGAGAAAAAAATGTTTTGTATGTTACAATTTAATTCTTTGTGCTGCATTTTATGAATTATTTCATGGTTACTGTGTATAGAAAAGTACATATCAGAAATGGAAGCTTGTTGTAAAAAATTATATGCAGAAATGTGTATTTCAGCAATCTATAGTGAAAAATAAGTTTTTAGTGGTTTCAGGAATTTAACCGTATATTTCCCATAGGTTCTATGTATCATTTGATATATTTTTTTTGCAAGGCAAATGAGCTTAAGTGGCTTGCCCAAGGCCGCACAGCTAGGTAATTATTAAGTGTCTGAGACCAGATTTGAACCCAGGTACTCCTGACTTCAGGGCCAGTGTTTTATCCACTGCGCCACCTAGCCGCCCCTATTTGATTTTTATTTTGTATTGTTTTCTATGAATGTTATAATTGCAAAGTTGAGGATTGACTGTGTGTATAATTTCTTATGGATAAAAATTATTTAGATATTATATGTATGTTTGTATATATGTATGGATGTAAGTATATGTATATATGTGTTTTATACATCTTGAATACCAAGCCCTAATCAGAGAAATTTGATATAAATTCCCCCCCTTGACTACTTTCCTTCTTATCTTAGATGTATTAATATCTGTGCAAAAGCTTCTCAGTTTCAGGTTATTTCTTCTACTGTAAACAGATATTATATCCCTTCAATTACTTTTCTTTATTTTTTTAAGGTGATCCTTGGCAAAAAAAAAAGTTCCCTACCCCTTCCTCTAGATCCTCATCCTAAGATTCATGTCTTCTATAATTACCTGGTCCCTCAATTTATCTAAATTTCTCATGCTTTCAGATTTCAAGGTACCCATTCAAGGGTTTTCCCTCAAGGCATTCACTATTCTGGCCTTGTAGATCTTATAGAGATCCAACTTTTCTACTGTGTGACCTTTGGAACACAATTTTCCATTTTCTCCTTATTCCAGTGGGTAGAATATAGTCATGTATTCTTGGCATGTCTATTTCTTATTTTTAGAGGGTTTTCTCCCAGTGGATTGAGGAACTTTTCTGAATTTTTTTAAATTTAACCCCCATGTGTCTTGGAGTCTGAAGCTTTTAATTTTGTTGCTGTTTATTTGTTTGTTTTCTCCTGAAGATGATCACTGAATTCTTTTCATTTGGAATTCCACTTTATGTTCTGAGCAGTTTTCTTTCATTATGCTGTTAAGGTTTGTTATGATCATGTTCTTCTGGGAGACCTATGATCCTTAGGTTGTCTTGACATATCCTGTCTTTAAATTCAATATGTTTTGCTTGTTTAATAATATTTTCTTTTAATCTTATTTTCTTTTACTTCTCTTTTTTTCTACACTGTCTCTCACTTCTATATATTTGCATTCCCAATATCTAGTTCCCTCATTTGTTTCTTTGGTAAGACTTGTCATTGCAGTTTCAAGTTTTTCCTATTCTATTTATTATTTTACTGTGCAGGGCATATTCTATTCTCATAATTCTAGTTTCTCTTTTAAATCATTCAGGAAAAGCATGTTGTATCATGGTCTCCTCAAATCCCATGATTCTCTATCTCTATTCTCTACTGGGTAATTTTCTTTCATTTTCATTTTCTATTGGGTAATTTTCTTTCATTTCATTTCATTTGAAGTTCTTTACTAGATCTGGAGGTCATATTTCTTTTTGTTGATTTTGGATGATTTTCCTGTTGACTTATCTGTTTATGTTCAAAGTCTTTGAGTTTTTTCTTCCTGAAATTTTTAGTACTTTTTTGGGTATCTTTCCCCCCCCCTCTTATTTTCTTTATCACTTCCTCCCCTCTGTGGTTTCCTTGGGGTTGGATCTCAAAGAGTTGAGCTCAAAGTTTCAGCTTCCTCCCATCATGGTTCATTCAGAACTGGCTGGATACTCTGCTCTTCCCTTAGACTTGTGGAATATTGTACAATTTCCTACAGTTACAAGCAAGGTATCCATCTTGCCTTCTTACTTTTATACCCCATATCCAATCTGTTTCCAATTACTATTACCTTTGCAACATGTTTCAGTTGCACTTCCTTGTCTCCTCTCTCTACTGTTATCACTCTAATGCAGGCCCTTATCACTTTATTCCTGTACAATACTGCAATGGTTGGTCTCTCTGCCTCAAGTTTCTCCACACTCCAGTTTATCTTCCACTTTGCTACCAAAGCCATCAGTTTTGATTATTTCACACATCACCACCACCCTATCCCATCTCAAACTTCAGTGACTGTCTCCCCTTTCCAGGATCCAATAGAAATAGCATTTAAAGGGGCAGCTAGGTGATGCACTGGCCCTGGAGTCAGGACAACCTGAGTTCAAATCCAGCCTCAGATAATTAATAATTGCCTACTGGTGTGACCTTGGGCAAGCCACTTAACCCTATTGCCTTAAATAAATTAAAAAAAAAATTAAAAAAGAAACAGTATTTAAGGCCCTTTCTTACCTATTTGGTTTTTTTACACTTTACATATCATACTCCCACATATGATCCATTATGATCTGATGACATCAGCCTAACTTCTGTTTGTTGTTCCTAGAACAAGAGACTACATAGACACTGTCCCTCTTGACTGAAATTCTCTCTTCTCATTTCTGCCTTTTGATTTCCCTGACTTCCTTCAAGTATCAGCTAAATTTCACCTTCTATAGGAAGCATTTCTCAATTAATTACAGTACTAACTTCTCTTAATTGTCAATAATTTATCCTATATATAGTATGTTTGTACAGATAGTTGTTTTCAGAGTTTTTGTCTTTTGCCATTCTTTTTATCCCTGGTATTTAGCACAATGTCTGAAACAATAGGCACTTAAAAGCTTATCAACTAACTGACTAAAAGCTATGAAAGACAATACATCCTTCACCAATAAATTTTTTTTCTTAATACTTCTTATGCTCTTTCATTTTTTAACTGTTGCATATAGGAGAATAGGAGACAGTACTTTAAAAGGATACTAGAATTTTATACTAGAATCTCCTCTATAATATTCCATATAGATGGTACAGTTAGTTGTTCATTAATGTTTCTAATCCTGTCAAATCTTTGGTTGCTTGAGTTTTCCTTTCCATTATACCATGACTTCTCTTCATTACTTTAGTTTTGACTTTATTCTTAAACGTTCCACATTTTAGACCTTCAATTTCCACAACTTCAAGTTTTTGACAATTCATATTTCAAATATTTGATTAATTTAATATGTTAATAAAACAGTTTAATGGATGAAGAGTAGGCACTGGAGTCCAGAAGACTTGAATTCAAATTCTGACTTTTATACATACTATGTGAACCTTAACTCTTCAGCACCCTAGGACACTCAAAGATTATAAGTAACAAAGGAATAGCTTGTCTCTTCTCTTCACTATTATCCCTCTGATACAGGCCCTTATAATCTCATTCCTGGATAATCTGGAAACTCTCCCAAATTAATCAAATCACACCCCACTCCCACCCCTATCCAGTTTAGAGCCCAAAAAAACTGAAGTAATCCCAACGCTCAACTAGGTGGCACAGATAAAAGTGCCAGACCTGGATTTAAAAAGATTCTCTTCTAGTTCTAATCTGGCCTCAGATACTTCCTAACTGTGTGACAAGTCACTTAATACTGTTTGCTTCAATTTCCTCATCTGTAGAGCAGCTAGGAGGTGCAGTTAGGTGGCACAGTGAATAGAGTATAGGTTCTGGAGTCAGGAGGAACTGAATTCAAATTTGGTCTCAGACACTTAATTAGCTGTGTAACCTTGGTCAAATCACTTAACCCCATTGTCTTGCAAAACTAAAAAAAAAAAACAAAAAAAATTTTAAAATATTTCCTCTTCTATAAAATGAGCTGGAGAAGGAAATGGCAAAAATTACTCCAGTATTTTTGCAAAACAAACAAACAAATCCAAATGGGATCACAAAGATTTGAACAGGACAGAAACTACTGACTGTAATAACAAATCCCTACTCTCAAGGAGTATGTGTAATGGGTAAAAGGGGATATGGAGGCTTGTTCTTACAAAAGTAAGAAAATACAAAGCATATTTAAAAAAAAACACCTCAGTAATTTCAAAAGGAAAAGAGTGTTACTAATCAGGAGGATCAAAATAGGCCTCATCATGGCACCTAAACTGTATTTTTTCATATAGAAATAGATATATATTTACATAAAATTCAAGAGTGAGAATATGACATATGGCATCATAGTTACTGTAAACAGCAAAATAGCTCCAATGAAAAGATTTGCATGTACTCATTTATTGCCACTAAGCCTTCTTTGTTCTGTTTGTTTATAATATTTGATCTGACCTAAGAATGGCACAGAGATCTTCTACTGTCCTCCTGCTGTCAAGGACCAGGCCCTATGAGTAAGTTCCCCCAGTAAAGCTTGTTTAATTCCATGTTGACATGAATTCTTTCTTAGGCATCTCAGTATGCTGACAGAGTTGGGACTGTCCCTCTGGATGGTTAGATATGGGAAAATGAAGTTCAGGATAAATAAAGGACCTCTTTAAGGCCATATGGTATATAGGAAACCTCAAGTTACTTTATTCTGTTTTGATTTTTAAAATTTATACTACTTTTTCTATAATTCCATTTCCCACATTTGTTCTTTCAGGTCAGAGGATATGTGCAGGGGAGTCCCTAGCCAGAATGGAACTGTTTCTATTTTTTACCAGTCTCCTTCAGAAATTCACTTTCCACCCACCTCCTGGAGTCTCTAACATGGATCTGGATCTTACTCCAGACATTGGATTCACAACAAGGCCAATGCCCCACAAGATCTGTGCTCTGCCTTATTCTTAGGAGCCTTTCTTGGGTTCCTTTACCTATCTCCCCTGTTTCTTTTTTTCTTCTCTAGCACTGTCTTCCCTTCTGATCAGGGTTTACCATTCACATGTGGTAGATCAGATGATTACCCCAACCTCCTAATCTCACTTACCTAAAGAATCAATCTGGTTTAAATACAGAGATCCTTTTGACTCACTAGCAGGACTTTTTCAACTAATCATCCCTTTCCACTTGTTATAGGATAACACTTTTCTGTTGTTCCTTATTGCTTCAAATTTTTTTTTTTTTGCTTTAAAGATGGAAGTCTCAAGTTATTCCCAAATATCAGAAAAGCTTTCTGGAATCAGCCCCTTCAGTTGTCAGCACAAAGATAATGGTAACACACTCTGCCCTTGTTAGACCCACAGACATCTCCATAAATACACTGCTGAAAAAATCCACTTTCAAATTCCACCATTAGACACAGTTCATTAGTCTTAGTCTCATAAGCAAAGTACTGAAGGAAAAGGGGTATCAAACACAGTCTTTGTACTGATATGCAAAACTTACTAACTGCATAAATACTAGGTGTTGTAATCATTTGAGTGCACAAATTTCTGTCTACCATATCTACTTCTCTCTTTCTTTTCATAATTTACTCCAAATACAGGATAAGCCAGGAAAAATTTCTAAATAACATCAAATAAGCAAAATAAGTAAATCAATAAAAGTAAAAAAGCAAATAAGCAAAAGAAAATCTTGATTTACAGATTCAATTATTGTAATATGGCATGAAGGTGGGGAGAGAAAAGGGGAGAGGGTAGAGAAGATGAAAGAAAAAGTGACAGAGAGAGAAAGAGAGAGAGAGAGAGAGAGAGAGAAGAAAATATGCTAATCTCTTATCAGAGGTAAATTCTTCAGAGAGCTATGTCAGATCCTTAGTACATGCTCCAAGTCATATAATCAGAACTATTCAGTTGCTCAACTACTTTTTTTTGACTCTTTAAAAGTCTATTTCTTTTTTTAATCTCCATACACACAAAATTTAATGTGTTTCCAAACATCACAATGATAGTTATTAAACCATTTAAAGTTTGAGCAGGTACCATTTGAACCCGAAAAGAACATGGAATTAGGATGAGCCAGAAGCTGTATCTCCCCCAAAATGCTTCTGCCTTTCCACCTTCCAATTACTGATTGCTTATCAGACAGATTTTTTTGACTCACTCTTTTTTTTTAAGGATATAAGCTGGTGGTCATAATTATGATGATTCCAGACATTTTTATAGTGCTACAGCACTTTTCATGTATCCTTTCATTTGCTCCTCACACTGGGCTTGGAAGTGGGTGTTTAAAGCATCATTATCTGGTGATTGATAAGAAACAGAGATTCAAAGACTAAATAATTGGCTGAAGGCCCAAGCTGAATATCTGTGGAAGAATCTGATAAAATCCCAACTGGATTTTCCAGTTTACAACTCAGTCTTTGCCACTGAACAAATAACCAATAATGAATACTTTTGAAAATAGTGCAAATGTCCAAAAATACAGCTTTGAAGATGGAATCCACCTTATTTTCACATATTAGTCTGCAGAAATGGAGGCTGAATTTTCATTAAGTCTGATTTGCAAGTTAGGATTTCATTAGAGATCATTTTGACTATATCGCAAATCCTTCAGATCCAAACTTAGACTCCCTTAAATTTTTCCTCTTTCAAAAGTCATGTAGATGTTCCATTTCTTTTTTCCTCTTCTACAAAAATTAATTTCCCTGAGTAGATCTTTGTTCCTTTGTACATTGTTCTTATGAGTGCAATTACAAAGTCATCAAGGTGTTCAACAGTTATGACCATGTTTTTCTTCTCTAAAAATTCAAATGACTATTCCACCTATTTTCTTATCCTCAAACTCCATATGTGCTGTCTAAGCAAAATGTAACTGAGTCTGTGGGAGAGAGTGTATAGAAATTATATTTCTTCAATAAACTTTCAACTTTTCCCTGGTAGGAGTCTGAGTCTATGCAATTGCATACCTTTATCATTCAACAGGTAATAAGTTTGCGCACTAGGCACAATACTAAGATCTGGGGCAGTATGTTTTCATTTCTTCATTTGTAAACTCTGGGATGCTGTTTTAGTTAATCATAAACTAACAACATTTCTGAGACATAAACTAACAACATTTCTGAGACATGTTCACATCTAGACTGAACATAACCTATAAAACCTTAGGGATTAGGATAGTAGCAGTTACTAAAAACATTAGTAACTTTATCTTAAAATTCCAAAGACTATTTTGCTTTAATAAATAGTCAATCTTTTGCAACCCTTTTCATTAATTGGCAATTTAAATATCCAATGATCTCCCTAGATCTCTTTCTTTTTCTCTCACTGGAGGAAACAAGCTGAATAGTTTGCTAGCAGTGATTAGAGTTGTTGTGAGGATCAAAAGAAATCTGAAATCTAAAGGGCTTTGCAAACCCTAAGGCAAAAATAAATGTCAGCTTTTATTAATAAGAAATTATCTATCACCGATTTAGAACAGGATGGGATCTTACAGGCTAATTTGATTCACTTTATTTTAAACATAAAGAAAGGAAGACAAAGGTAAATTGACATGCCTAATATGAACTAGAATCAGTGGTAGAGTTGAGAGACAAAACCATCTTCACTTTTCTATCTTATTACATTTCCTCTTCTAGTTTCTTCCTTTTCCTAATTCTATGAACTTTTTACATTAACATTATAGTCTTTATGGTATTTATATATATAATATATATATTTAAATAAATATATATGTATGTATATATGTATATCCTCATTATATTATAGAGAACATGGACAACCCAAAGTTTGTCAGTCATTAAAAGTTAAGGAAAGAGATGAGATTCAAAAGCAGATTAAAAAAATGTAGTATCACAGTAACATTTCAAATCTCCAGTGTTCATATAAACAATGACCTACAAAAAGGTCTAAAATTGTCAAATTTGTGACCCAAGGAGCCAGAACTAGTTATGAACAATGAGTTTTGTACTTTAAATATGTGTGTGTGTGTGTGTGTGTGTGTGTGCGTGCGCGCGTGCGTACGAATGACTTATTTTTCTGTGCCTTTAAGAAACAGAAGTGGTTGGAAAGTCACCTTTCACATGAATACCTATCTCTATTCCTTCCATATCAAAAAGGACCATAACCAAACTGATTGGAGGGATTACAGTGAGTCTATTACAGTGAAAAGTATACTGTGCAAGGTATCCTTTTCATTTGCTATTACCAGAATCATTCCTTTTCATGATCTTTTCTATAGGAAACAGGATTATTGGAGATGATCTGGCTACTGCAGGAGGCTCAGCTGTAATTTAGTTTCAATTGCCCCATATCATGGAGTGCTTCAGCAATGCCTGGCAAGCATTAGCTTGCTATCCAATATGCTATCCAATGACAGAATGTGACTATGACATACATCCTAACCTATCTCTCAGTGTTAATCTTCAGTCTTGCCTTTCCTCTTAACCTCTTTGACTTGTAAATTATCAGTATGATACAATTGGCAATAGCTTAATTACTAGTACAACATTAGCTTGAGATTCATAAAGTATACTAATCTGCCATTAATACACTTCCTAAAGCTGGATCTCATTGGAAGCCACATGAACTGTGACATCTTCAATGTACCTCACTTGGGATAATCCATTCCAGGACGGCCCTGCCTTTCACAAAAAATGAAAAGAGCTCTCTCCAGGGCTCTCACTAGTTTCCCTGAGATCAGTCACATTACCACACTGGACACCTCTCAGTGCCTGGCTCCACTAGGTCCATTCAGGGACCTGAACTCCAATTCCTTTCAATTGACTGAGTATAACAGAAGCCACAGCCCTATGTCTCAGGACCAATTAACCCAAGCTCAACTGTTGAAAGTCTTTTAATCAGATCAAATTGGCAATTCTAAAAGGTGAAAATCCTCTTTAAGTAACCTTCTCAGATCCAAATTTGAATGTAATAGTCAATTAAATAAACAAAGACTAGTCTTGTCTCCCTATAATCCATCAGGATAGGACCTGAAAGGATGAGAATCCCCATATTTTGTGAAGGTCTTTTAGTATAACAGGTCCACAGTGAAGAGTGATACTTTTCTGGATTAATGAATTATTGCTAAAGATCCCTCTGCTCTTAAAGGAGCTATCTCAAAACATATCAGGGAACTCCTTTGATGAACAAATAGTGAAACCCCCACCTATTAATGATCCTAACTTCTGATTGTTCAAATACATAACTATGCTCCTCCCAAAACCAAGTTCAGTTTCACTGAGCTCCTTTCATTAATGATTGATTGCAGGCTGAGATGAACATTAATTACAAGCCCTTAAGAGAACTTGTCTTTTATTAAAGCTAAACTCCTACAGGTTTGTCACAGGTTAAACTGTATTTGTGAAACTGATGACAGGTGGGATAGGAGGTCAGCATTGCTGGAGTTTTGTGAAGTGCTTTGGGGTTCATTTATTTGTGAAAAATTCACAGAAATTTATTTCACTTGTTATTGCAGCACTTTAAGGTGACAAGTAACAAAGCACAGAGGTAGCAACATAAGCTAAATTTCCCATGGAAATTCACAGTAAGGTAAGGAAAGTGAATTTTTTAAGAAGATAGTAAAGTTAAGAGAAGAAAGTACCCATGCTTGACAGCTGGGCTGAGGGGCAGTACAAGAGGAGTAGAAAGGGGGAGGGGAAAAGAAGAAAAGATAGCAATAACCCCAAGATTGCAATCAGGCTTAAAGCAGCTCTGTAGAGAGGGAAAATTGAACTTTTTCAAAAAACTCTTTGGGGGGGGGGGCTAGGTGGCACAGTGGATAAAGCACTGGCCCTGGAGTCAGGAATACCTGAGTTCAAATCAGGTCTCAGACACTTGATAATTACCTAGCTGTGTGGCCTTGGGCAAGCCACTTAACCCCATTTGCCTTGCAAAAATAAAACTATTAAAAAAAACCTCTTTGGGGAGGGATTAGGTAGAGTTAGTGCAGAACTGGGAAGGAATTAGGGAGGGATTAGGATAGTAGCAGGGAACAAAGGAGTGGCTTAATTCTTGACAAATGGTAGTGTCTTTATATAGTGTCTTTATACCTATCTGGAAGGGTTCAGAGTTTTATTTTAACTTTAAGGATTATATGACACTCATAGGTGCTAGTTTCAGAATCTTTGGTAAGACAAAGCACCCTAACCTGGAGATGCCATTTGAGATAGAAACATATACCAGACTAGCACAGGGTCAACATAAAAAATGAAGAAGGATTAACAGTTTTAAAGATTAATTGTTTTAACTGAGTGCTTGTTTGGACTAGGGTTTGTTAATTGAGGAGGGAACTTAGATATATTTCTTGCTAACAGAGGGTTTGCCTGTAAATACAAAGCCAATACCAAAAGGAAAATATTATAGTAATATGGGAAAAGAAAAGGATTATGCCTCTAATACAGAAAAAGGGGAAAAAAAGATTGCAATATTTCTCTGTCCAGAGTTCCCCTGCTTCAAAATGTTTAACAAAATAAAAAATATAATTCAACATAGGTAGTGTTAATTTATAGCTTGCTACACCATTATGCTACTCACTTCTATAAAATTGGTCCAATTAATCAGGCCCAGCAATGGTTATCCTTTAGTTATGAGGACTTCAAGAAAACCAAATTGTTTTCTTTTTTATAATTTTTTTATTTTTATTTAAGGCAATGGAGTTAAGTGACTAGCACAAGTTTACACAGCTAAGCAATTATTAAGTGTCTGAGGCTATATTTGAACTAAGGTACTCCTGACTCTACTGCACCACCTAGCTGCCCCTAAAAAAACCAAATTGTTTTCTGAAATATGGCAGGTATTTTGGTTCAAGGTTCATATAGAATTCAATTAGGCAAATATTGCTTAATGTACCTAGGAGGAACAAGGCACTAAGGAAATAAAGACATAAAAGTGTCAGCTCTCAGGAAGTTTTAGATTCTCCTGGATTCCAAAAAGAATTCCCTAGGAAGTGAGTACAGTTAAAGGAGAAAATAATAACTCTAGAAAAATGCATTACATACCCTAAACATTAGGTAGTATCATCCTCATTTTATAGGTAAGGCTTACAAAGGTGGAATGCATTGTTCCTCATCACTCATCCCATGGGAATTGTGAAAAATAATTCATTTGAACCCCTAATCTATTCCAATCAGTATCAATCCATTTGATATGATTCCATAGGGACAGTGAATATAACTAGTTATTAGGCCCCAGAGCTGTGAGTTGCAGATTGCAGGATCTCTTATATAATCATAGAACATTAGCTATATAGGTCCTCCACCCTTGTTTTTTCTTGTCACAGTGACCAAGTCCAGGGTGACAAGGTTGCCTCAATTACAGAGAAAGTTCTCCAACTTATTTTTGCAACTTTGGACTATTCTTTTTTATCCAGTGTGAGCAAGTGACCATCTTATGACCACCTAGTCAACAGAGATATTGCTTGTGAATATCCACAAAACAAGGGGGCCTTCACCAGCAGTTTTAATTTGTTGAAAAATAAATGTGTTAACCTTCCCAGCCTTTGTCCTAAACAAAGACAAAAGTTACCAGAGATTCTGTGCTTAAGAAAGAGCAAAACAGAATTAAGTTGACAAGCATATTTAATAATAAGTGGAGAATTAGGCTAGCATGCATAATGAGGTTCAACCCCCACAGATGGTAGTGTCCTTTTCATTAAATAACAATGTATTTTGGGAGGAGTGATCTGATATGTCAAAACTTATAAATATAGGACTCTGGAAGAAAGAAGAGGGCACCTCACACACTTGTTTAGAGAGGGCCAAATATCATCTAATAAAGTACCTCAGTCTCTTACTTTAGGGTGGACAATTCTCCATAGTATCACAAGTAGTACCAAATTCAGGTTTTCTTGTCTCTTCCAAATCCATCTCATTGATTAATAAACAATCTACCTCTAGAGGCAAAAATCACTTAAACAATTCATTTAATTTCCTATATCCCTGATCAGTAGCTAAAGTATTTCTCATTGAATTTTCTTTCAATTGTTATAGAATTCTGAACTAAATTTCTCTTAAATTTTTTTATGAAATTAAAAATCAGAAACAAATGTGATCATTTCAATATACAAAGGAGAACAGAAAAGAAGATTGTACATGAATTGGGCTATGTGCTTGGAATACAAAAGTAAACAAAACAATGCTAAAGGCCACAAACATCTGTCTTCCTGAACCAAAGTAAACTGGAAAAACTAGTTTTTAAAATAGTGAAACACAACTTCTAAATTCTTCTATACAATGAGAAAGGGAAAGGGATACTCTTAAATTTCCCCATCCTGGCTGAGGCTAAAACCTTACCTAAACAAAAGGATTTTCTAGGAATGAGACCTTTTGAGAATGCAGCAAGTCCAACCAAATTATTCAGTACTCTTGCAACACATTTTAAAGCACAGGAAGGACTTTTAAAGTGCACATAGAAGGAAACTATTTAAACCTATTGGAAGGCCTAGTTAAGTGACTCCAGATAGATTAGGCATATATATATATATATATATATATATATATATATATATATATGTATATACTAAATACTTGTTGATTGAAAGGAGGAAGAATGAAATAATTTTCTTTTTTCTCACTTATGAATAGCTTGAACAATAGAGCTGAATTCCTCAGAAGAAATAATTCAGAAAGCCAAGATGAGACTTCCATACAGAAAACAACCAGAATACATTTTAGATTTTACACTGGAAAAACTTGAGAATGGGGTTAGAAAGCCTAAGGAACCTTTACTTATAGTTAATACAGAAGTTTTTAATTTTTTTGGTCTTAAAACCCCTTTACATTATCAAAATTTATTGAGGAGCCTCCTTTCAAAGAACTTTGGTTTGTGTGAGTTAGACTTATCAGTATTTACCATATTCAAAGTAAAAAAAATTCATATAATTAATTAATAATTAACAAAACTAAAATAATTTTAATGTCATGTATCCCCAGAAAATTTTAGTGATCCTTTGGGAGAATCATTAGTAAAGAATCACCTAAATGCAAAAATCTTTTTGACAAGGAACAAGAACAAAACTTCAATAAAGGCCTTTGGTTTCTAAAGGATTTGGGGGTTTTGACTTCTCTGACAAATGAATGATAAAGCATTTTTAAGTTCTTATTATGGGCCAAAAACTGGCCTATGTGCTTGGGATATAGCAGTAAGCAAAACAATGCTAAAGGCCACACACATCTTCTGTTCTCTTGAACTACAACATAAACTGAAAAAACTAGTTTTCAAAATAGTGAAACAGAACTTCTAAATTTTTCTATATGGTAAGTAAAAGTTCCTGAATAGAAGGGGGTACCACACGGAAATAGCAAAATTGTGAACATTCATAGTCCGGGTGGGAGATTGTGCCATAGTCTAAAGGAAGCTGTGCTTTATGCAATACCTCTAGGTCTCCTGTATTTTACCTTCAATTTGGGATTATAATCATGACTGAAAGAGACCTGGATTAGAAAACTTTTAAAGTCCCTTGGAATTTTCACCCCTATAAAAAGTTATGTTAGACTACCTAATGTTTGTTCATTTTAGACTGACTTTACACATTATCTTAAAATCTTAGATTTTAAGCTGGAAGGAATTTATAAGTCATGCAGTCCAATTTCCTTACTTTAGCAAAGAGGAAACAGACCTAGAGAAATGAAGGGATTTGCCCAAGATCATTTTAAGTACTAAATGGTGGAGTTATTATTTAAAATCAGGTAGTTTGCTTTCAATTTAAGCACTGTCCACTTAACCTTGATGATCTCACATCAGACTAATCTACCCTATTAGCATCAAATTGTGTTTATGTTTAGGCTCCAGCTACAGAGACAAAGTCTATTATATGTTCCATAAATAGCCACGTGTCTTTATGTCATTTAATCTCTGTTACTTCACCTTTAATATGGAATTGCAATCTTGCTTTACCAGACTGAAGAGATCTGGATTAGAAGACTTTTCATGCCCCTACAATCAATAGTTCTACATGTTTAGGGATTTAAAAAAATGTATGTAAAACATTTAGAATAAAACATTGCTCAACTACTTACTTAGAATTATAGTTGATAATTGAAAAGGATCATAGAGAACATCTAGTCTGATGTAGAACCACTTACTTTACAAATGATGAAACTGAGGCCTAAAAAGGTTAAGGACTAGAAGGGCTATTTAAGATATGATGGATAGCATTTGATTTGAAGTCTAATACTAGCAGTATAAACATTGATAACTGACAATCATTATTGCCTCACCTACCTCACCTGTAAAATGGAAATAGAACCTAACTCAAAGAAATATATAAAATATTTTGCAAACTTTGAAGCAGTATATAAAATTTTATTATTTTAAACTTAGATTCCATTTGGTTTATTTAATGTTTTAACTTACAAAATTTTTCTATGTCTGTTATATTTAGTTCAGTCAGCTTGGGTTATAAATGAGAAAACTTGAACACTATGAGGGATAATTACCAGGAGGATAGGAAGAACATCCTTACCTCTTCCTGGCACCTAACAAAATTCTTGATACAGAATAAGGCACTTAAAAAGTGTTGGTTAAATTGCGATCAATTTTAGTTAGAGTATATTTTGTTATTCTTAAGTATTCAGAAAACCAGAAGTAATTTTGTTCATTTAATTTTTAATGACCTACTATAATAAACACAATATACAAAAACAAAAGGAATTAAATGAAATCCAATCATTTCAATGCCAAGCAAAGGAAAAACATACCATCAGTTCTGCTTTGGTTATTAGTTGTATATTAGAAAACCATAGGTTACTGTATTTTATTAAATTGCTCAATCACAACGTACATCCTCAATAAGTGTAATTGTACTGTGTTTTAACCTCAAAACAATAATCCTTTGGTTAGAAAGTAGTGAACTGGAAGGACCACATTTAACTCTCTCCAATGATGCCTAGTCTAAGTGGAATCCCCCAGTTGTTGGTGCCCTATCCAGCCCCCCAGATGTTTTATTTTTATTTTTTGTCTATATGTTGTCTCCCTTTTATAGACAATAAGTTCTTTTAAAGAACTGCTTCATTTTAGTTTTTAAATCTCCAGGGTCTATCACTGTGCCTGCTATATACTAAATGTTCATTAGGGAAAAAAAGCAAGAAGTGACTGACCATTTTGGGGGAAATCTTCATGGAAGGGATTGCCTCTGCAATAATTCCCTCAACTACCCCCCCCTTTTTCTTTTTTCATAACACCCAGAAGCAATAAAGAAAACATGTATCAGAAATTTGGAGAGTGAGAGGAAATGATTTTACTTACTGCCCTGTCTTGTCATTCCTTTTCCACTCAATTCTTCTTTGGCACTTTCTCAAATAAATCCTTCATTTTTGTATGTAACTGCATTAGTTATGGGCTGTCGAAAACTTCCAGTCTATAACTTCTTCGTTACCTTCTTAGAAAGTGAAAGGAACCAGGAGAGTAACAAGTTTCTTTTTTTTTTCAGAACTTCAAGGAAAGAAGGAAGCTTTTTGCTCCAATTCCTCGGTAGTATTTAACCGTCCAAGGCGTGTCACAGTATCAAATATCCCAGACACAAGAGAGAACATTTTGTTTACAGTTTCACAAAGATTTCTATTACTTAGTCCGCTTCTCTGCTGTATGTTCCCAGCCTTATAAAACGGGTGGTTAGATCAGGTCATTCGGGACTGATAAGTTTTGAGTTTCTAAAACATAAAAGTATATTTTTTCTTGGAGGTTTTCATCAGTTACCACTCGGAGCCTTCAAATAGGCTGCCCTATTTTCTTTTTCCTCCTGGAATAACAACTTTAGGAGTCTGATAAGAGTCTTTTTTTCAGGAAGCGGCTTCCTTTGAGACAGGCACTTTAGATTCCAAATGCGCCTCAGCCCTCCCCCCCCCCCCCCCCCCCCACCCCTGGTCTATTTCATGTAGTTTCAGGAAATTCTCTCTATCCCTTGTAGGTCCAGAAACTAACAGAAGTCATGGAGCGTTCCTCTGTTTTCAGAGTCATTTGTCCTTTCAGCCACGCGGTCTGCAGAATCTCCTGCTTCACTTGGTAATCCATAACCCGCACGAGCACAGACCTGGGGGGTTGGGGCGGCAAATTCTTGGCTTCTGCTCCTAATGGGTCTTCTAGACTGCTTTCCGGAATCGGCTTCGTCGCAGAGCCTGGAGAAGGGCCTTGTAGCTCCTGTTCAATTTCTTTGCCATTCTTCAGGTCCCCGCCGCTCACATTCCCTCCTGTCCTGTAGTCCCTGTGAATCCCGAGCCACCGTTCTGGAGCGAGAAGAAAGAGGACCTTGTCTCTGACCTTGGAATGGTGGTCCATGCTTGCTCCTCTTCTTTATTCTGTCGCTGCTGAGGCTGCATTTCCCCCTCTTTGGATCCCAACTTCTACTGGAATTTCCGTTGGCTCCCGCTGGGTGACTAGGAAGTGCGGACAGAGTTGGATAGAAATGAAGGAAATCTCAAGACTCAACTTGTTCTGAAATTCAAGGTGAGTTCCGCAATTCTGACTTACACCTCCTAATCACAAGTCAGTCAGTCAGTTAGGTGAATCAGCCTGGCTTCCAGCTCTGAATTGACTTTGTCCCCACTCGGGGGAGGAGTATTCTAATTTATTCAACAGGTACTTATGCAGCATAACGGGGCTAAAGGAGGGGAAAATACCAGACTAAACATCTGTATCATCCAAGTAGGGGAGCCTTGGGCAAAATGTTGAAGTTGGCAGAATTTGCCTTTGCCTCTCCCCGCCCCTTCCCTGCCCCCCCCTCCTGTAACAACTCTATCAACATCTTCCCTTCCCCCCAACCCTTTTCAAGGAAAAACACCCTCTCTGGGTAGCTAGGTGTTGAGGTGGATAAAGCACCCGCCCTGGAGTCAGGAGTACCTGAGTTCAAATGTGACCTCAGACATTTAATAATTACCTAGCTGTGTGGCCTTGGGCAATCCACTTAACCCTGAGTTCAAATCTGGACTCAGACACTTAATAATTACCTAGCTGTGTGGCCTTGGGCAAGCCACTTAACCCCGTTTGCCTTGCAAAAACCTAAAAAAAAAAGGAAATAAATCTTCTAATAAAACTTTTATTTCTTTTTTTTAATTTTGCAGACCATGTGGTGCAGTATCTATCAGAGTTATTTCTCATTCCCGAGTGTTCTTTTTCAATGCCTTTTTTCTTTCTTTGTCCATTATGCTTTTATCTTTTCTATATTCTAATTCTCTGACTCATCTTTACTTCCTCCTTCCCTCCTTTTTCCATTCCTACTTTCCCCATCTCTTCCCTTCCTTTTCTCCCTTCCCTGTCATCTTTCTTTTCCTTCTCAATACTCCCCAAAAGGCCCACTCCTTCTCTAGACTATTATTTCGATTTGTTCTCCAGAGCACGAGTGAACTTTTTTCTCTCTGCAAGAAACATGATTCTTGAATAGCATTGACACCCCCACCACCACCAAAAGAAAGATTTAATGAAAAAATGACTTTGGAAAAATAAGAAACAGCAGGGCTTGGATTTCTTCAAGTCAAAACAGTCCTTTGCTGGCTTAACCTTACAAATGAAAGAGCAAAGTAAATTCCAAAAGCCCACAAGCTTTTTGGCTGGCTTTTCTATTTCACTTACCTAGATGTCCTTCCATCTTTACACCTTGAATCACTAAGCTAGAATGCTAAAACCTTTGAGTTAAAACCTATTTATCCTGCCTGTTGGGGATTTCTAAGACAGCAACTACATTTTTATTTTCTTTCTTTAAAATCCCATGCTCATTTTACTTGGACAGTGTTTCCTACTATAAAACCCTTTCTGTATGTCAATTTGGGTTTGACATGTATGGGTAACTATTTTAAAGTAATTTTTAAACTGACTTTTTCAGTGGCATTTTTTCTCTCTTATCTTTAAAACCTGGAAATAGAAGTTGTGGAAAAGAGGAGAATCATAGGATCATCTATAGATCATATTACTAATCTCATCATTTTATATTATAAAGAAGCTGAAGTCCAAAGAACCAATGATTGCTCATAGTAACCCAGGAAAGGGATAGAATTTTGACAAGGCAGGAATTTTAATGACTAAGAGCCACCCCAGGTCCATTATCTGGTAAGGTATTGTCCCATTCAAATGATCATATCTCATTCAATTATAAGATCTTGGCACTTGGTCTGATAGCCCTACTTTGAGTAAAACTCATGTGCTCTATTTAGAATTTAAACTTGTTTTTCTTCCATCCCATGATCCCCTTTTGTTTCTTTCCTTTAGGTCAAAGCTCTTTTCCTTTTTGCTATTCTGACAAACTAATCTCATTTAATGAGCTGGTAGAACATTAACTGGTCTCAAAGATAAATAAGGACCTCCATTCACTCTCTCCTAATGAAGTTTGAAGATAGCCTTCTGTAATCAATGCCCTTGTCTAACTCAAAACAGTAAGTATAATGGTAGGAATTTCAAGCCTTGTTAGGGAGAAGGACCAGAGAGGAGGAGATATTGGGAGGGAGACTGGGCTTTGGATTATCCCTTTAATTACATTATACAGGAAATACCTTACCTCAAAAGTAACTTTCTGGAAATGAGACAAATAATAGTAAGTTGGACTAAACAGAGTCATTGTTGAAGATTCAATGTGAAATGTAATTATCTTTTATTATCTGAAAATGCAGTTTAGACTCTCCATTCACCTCTAGGAATTCCTGAGATAACATCTGTGGTGGGTTCTGATTGAGGGATCTGGAAAGTATGTGATTTGTCATTCTTAAATTCTTTCACTGATCCTGGTGGCAAGTACAATAAAGAATATATGAGTGGGAGGGGACCCTTTATGTAAAGAGAGTATCTAGATGTCAAGAATTTCCTTGTATTGATTAATTCCAGTTTCCAATTTAACACACACACACACATACACACACACACACACACACACACACACACACACACACACACACTCTTACATAAACTCTTTTCTAGGGAGGGGACCAGGACACTTAATGCTCTAGTGTAAAGTAGAATCAAATCTAGAAGCAGATTATCTCAGAATTATTTAACAACAGATTTCCAAGGAACTTCTGTTGTGCTTAGGGTGAGAGATACCCCTCCTTTCTGTAATTCTGCTCTCTGGCTCTCTTTCTCTGTCCCTTCTCCACTGGCCTCTGCCATCCCTTATCCTTTGTATTGAGACAGCATAGTTCAGGGTCAGGTACATAATGAGCAATTAATAGATGTTTATTGACTGACATAGAGTAGAATAATGCGTCAAATTCAAAAAGAAAAGGGTCACTATCCTATTCAAAAGAATTCCTAAAGGCTACACATTGATTTGGAAAAACACATAAGAATATTATCTATGTTTATTGTAGTTTTATTTATTTCATTAAATATTTCTTAAATTCATTTTAATCTGATACTCCAGAGTATTGTGGGCAATGTCTTTGACACTCCTAAAGAAAAGAATCAATAAGGTTTCTTTCAAAAAAAAAGATATCATGAAAATAATAATACTGAGGTTGAAATTCAAACTCATACATGAATATATGAAGCTGGACAAGTCATTTAATCTTGGCAAACTTTTGAGAAGTCCCTAATTTATTCACTAAGTTATAGATAAGTTACCTTTTTTTTTTTTTTGCAGGGCAATGGGTTTAAGTGATTTGTCCAAGGTCACATAGCTAAGCAAGTATTAAGTGCACACCTGACTCTAGGGCCTGTGCTCTATCCACTGCACCATCTAACTACTCCTGGATGAATTTATAATAGATTAGAGAGGGTAAAAGGTAAATACAGTGTTCTACTATGAAGAAGAACCCAATCTAGAAGCAGATTATCTCAGAAAATTCTAGCTTCTAAGGAAATTATGGTGTGTTTAGGATGAAAGGCACTCCTCCCCACTGCAGTTCTGTTTCCTGGCTCTCTTTTTATACTCTCCTTCACTGACCTCTTCCCTCCCTCATCCTCTGTATTGAGAGGCAGTGTGGTATAATAAATAGAGTATAGAACTTGAAACCAGGAAGACCTGGACTCCAGACTACCTCTGATACATACTAGAGCTGTGTGGATATGACAAGTTACTTAGTCTCTCAGTACTCTAAACAACTCTCTAAAATTTATAAATTGCAGAGAAGGTGCAAACTGCACTGGCAGAAAGAGTTTTCTTAGTGGGGATTTCCTATAGCAATGAAATCAGAAGTATAATACCTAATTTTTATTCCTATCCAGTACAAGAGTTATGGTATGAGAGAGGGAGATTTCATGCCATCAAAAATCTTAGAAAATTGAAATGGAGAGAAGTCAAAGTAAATCAAATCCAAAAGAATGAAGTCTGAAGACAAATTCAATTATGATACAAATTAGTGATCTCCATAGGGACAGGAATATAGAAAAGGAGTACTGACAAGAGTGTAATAGCTCTTTTATTCAAGGATAGAACACCTACAGAATGCTTTAAAACTTGCAGAATACTAAGGTAGACTTTCTTTCTATTTTGCTTTCCACTTGAAGTGGAAATGTAAAGTAGCTGTGGTAAAGGAGATATATCAAATTCCTGAGATTCTGAGTAGAATAGAAAAGATATCAATCCCACTGCCCTATTATGGATATAATCTTCCTTCCCAGATCCATAAGAATTCTGTCTACTCCTCTATTAACCCCATTATCTTGTCTGATTAGGTGACCCTATGTAGCTTATGTGTTCTAGAATTCATTTTTAGTAAAAGCACTGTAAAGTGTTCCCAGATGAATAATGCACTGCCTGCCCCTCCAGGCTAGCCAGAATTTCTCACTTCAGAGTAATTTACATGGGTTAGAGAATAAATTGATTTGTCTGTTCAAGCAGTCATTTATCACTTGGTAAGTTCTTGAGAACCTAGTCTTGAAGATCAAGTATACTTTTTAAAAGTGTGGGATAGAGAAAAGGGAGAAAATGCCAGGTGTTTGAAGTTTCTTTTTTTTTTTATTAAATGTTGAAAATAAGACTATAATGAAACATTTTGAGAGCATTTTTTATTCCCATGCCCATGAAATTTGTATCAAGGGGTTTGGAGAACTGTCTTAACAATGATCCTCATTACCTTTACATAGGGGTTTTCTGGAGCCTGCATGAAGTAGCTAGTTAATTGTTAAATTTTCCAGCATGAGCTCAGGTATTGGTAAATGCTACCTACCATTCAGGACTTCATTAATTGATTTGCTTTTCTAGACTTTAAAAAGGGATGAAGAAAATGTTAATATTGCAAATTAAATATAAAGGCAAACATAGGGGAGGGAGAGGGAAAGGGAACTAGTTGTTTAAACATTTGTCAGCATATTTACCTTGCCCTTAAATAATGATTTTGCCTAAGGAAGATTTGACACAAAGGGATTCCTGTGGTCTGGGCATACTATGGAGTAGTTTGACATGGCTAACTTTGCTTTTCAGAGTTGTGTAATAAACTGGCTGAACATATTTCAACTCTGTTGATCCTGGCAA
This sequence comes from Macrotis lagotis, assembly GCF_037893015.1. Lineage (NCBI taxonomy): Eukaryota > Metazoa > Chordata > Mammalia > Peramelemorphia > Peramelidae > Macrotis > Macrotis lagotis. The sequence goes on along the minus strand of NC_133662.1, from coordinate 30,540,727 downwards.
AAAGATGGGCTTTTCAAATAACAATCATTCATTCAGAATAGACTTCTTAGTCTGCCTACTCATCCCCATTAGTTAACTGCTTGACTAGTTTATTCATACTTTCCATTATTGAAGCCAAAAGGGTCTGAGTTCTTTATACTGGTGGCCTTCTTTTACCCAGATACTTTCTTTTCAGAAAGTTGCTCAACTAGTTAATTTCACAATCGTTATTGTGCATTTACTATGAACAGAGCAAGAGGGAAGAAGGCTGAGTATAAGATGTGATCTCTGCCCTCAAAGAAAGTCTATTATCTGTTTGAACTGGAGAAATTAACATACAGGAAGCAATTCCATTTCCTGGTTTATAAAGCAAAGGAATTAGATTCATTCATTCATTCATTCAATAAATATTTATCACACCCATGAAATGTGCCAACCCCTATGATAAGGACTGAAAATACAAAAAGAGGCAAAAGACAGCCCCCATCCTCAAGGACTTTACAATCCAATGGGGGAGACAACATGTAAATAAATATATACAAAGAAAGCTAAATATTAAATAAATAGAGAAATAATTAAAAGGGAAGGCAATGGAATTGAGGGGTTGAGGAAAACTTCATGTAGGGAGTGGGATTGTATTTAGGATTTAAAAGGAGCCAAGGAGGAGTAGTTGGAGTGGAAGGAGAGCATTCCAGGCATGGAGGATAATGATGTGTGTCTTTTGTTCTGGAAGAAGGTCATGATATCAGAGAGATGATACCATGACTTGTACTGAATTGGATTTGAATGAGAAGGTGCTGTGCTAAATCTCACCTTTTCATCTGGAGACATGTGGGTCCAGTGGCCAGATGTGAATCAGAATGACTGGAGATGACCCTGCATGTGAGGTAATTGGGATTAAGTGACTTGTCCAAGATCACACAGTTTAATAAGTGTCTGAGGTTGGATTTGAACTCAGGTCCTCCTGACTTCAGGACCAGTCTTCTATCCATCATGCTACCTAGCTGTTCTAGACATGGAAGACAGCCAGAGAGAATACCTGGAGCCAAGAGATGGAGTGTCTTTTATGGGAAACAGCCAGGAGACCAATGTCACTGGTTCAAAGTGTACATGTTGGAGAGAAAAGTTAAGAAGACTGGAAAAATAGGAGAGACCTGAAATTCTGAAGGACTTTGTATCCAAATAGAGCATATTGTATTTGCACCTGGAGGCAACATGAAGTCACTAGAGTTTATTGAATAAAAGGGTGACATGAATAGTCTTATGTTTTAGGAAAATCATATAAGTTACTAAATGGAGAATATATTGGAATGAGGAAAGACAGAAGCAGGCAGGATCCACTAGCTATTGCATTAATTGAGGCATAAGGTGATAAGATTCTGAACTATAAGGGTGGCAGCGACAGAGCAGAGAAAGGGGCATATTTTTTCCCATTTATTTATTCATTCACTCATTCATTTATTTGTTTATTTTAGTCATCTATTTGCACATGTATATTTTTAAGTTACAAAATTTTCTTCCACCCTCTATCCTACCCCATTCCCCTCAGTGGTGAACTTTCAAGTTAGCATTGTACACACATATTTTTGATAAACATGTTTACAAATTAGTAATTTTTGGTATGCGGAATAAGGATTAAGGGAAAGAAATGATTTTTATAAAGTGTTCATAAGATTCTGATGGATTGGTCTTTCTTTTTTGTGTTTTCTTTTGTTTTTCTTCCTCTGGATGAGGGTAACATCATCCATAGCCAGTCCAAAATGGTTGTCTTAGCTCTCTGAACTGCTGAGAGGAGCTGCTTCCATTAAGGTTGATCACCTCACAGTTTTGTTGTTAATGTGTACTTTGTTCTCTTGGTTCTGCTCACTTTTCTCAGCATCAGATCCTGTATAAGTCATTCCATGAATCTTTAGAGTCTGACTATTCATGGTTTCTTATAGAATAATAATATTCCATGGTATTCATGTACCATAACTTTTTTTAGCTATTCCCCAATTGATGGGCATCCCCTCATTTTCCAATTCTTTGCCACAAAAAGAGTTGCTTTGAATATTTTAGAACATGTGGGACTTTCCCCTTTTTTTTTAAGATTTCTTTTGGATATAGACCTAGAATTGGAATTGCTGGTCAAAAGGAATTAACATTTTTTATTGCTTTTTGGGCATAGTTCCATATTGTTCTCCAGAATGATTAGTCAATTCACAACTCCATCAGCAATGCATCAATGCCCCACTCCTCCCACAACCTCTCCAACATTGATCATTTTCCCTTTTTACTCATCTTGACCAATGTGACAGGTGTGAGGTGATACCTCATTGTTGTTTTGATTTACATTTCTCTAATCAATGATGATTTGGAGAATTTTTTTCATATAATTATATATTGCTTTAGTTTCTTCATTTAAAAACTGTTTTGATATCTTTTGACCATTTATCAATTGGGAAATAACTTGTAACCTTATAAATTTGATGCAATGCTCTATATATTTTATAAATGAGACCTTTATATGAACTAGCAAAGAAGATTGTTTCCCAGTCTTCTGCTTTCCCTCTAATTTTGACAGCATTGATTTTATTAATGCAAAACCTTTTTTGATTTAATATAGTCAAAATCATTCATTTTTGCATTTTATAATATACTCTAATTTTTGTTTAGTTATAAATTTATCCCAAAAGGGGCATATTCAAGAGATGTTGAAAAGATTATCAGATCTTGGCAACAGTTTGAATATGGGGATAAGAGAGACCTTGAGGAATCCAGAATGTTGTGAGACTAGAGGACTGTTATGAAAGCTAAAAGACATCCTAGAAATCTCAAAGCCTAACTTCCTCATGTTACAGAGAAAGAAATCAATGAGTATAACTCTGCCTCAGAAGATCAGACAGCTTCTAGGAGGCAGAGATAATATGTATGTATTATAATAAAAAGTTCCTTTTAGAGGAATATCAAGGGCACTTCCTGTCCTAACATTCTATGGTTCCATGGTTATTCTGTAATCTCACTGGTACTCAGATAAAAAAACCCTAAATAATTTACCATCCCGTGTGATTGTCCCTCAATAAACACTTAACAAGAGCCTATTATCTACTAAGCACTATGCTAAGTTCTGGGGACCCCCAAAAAAAGACAACCGATAATTCCTGTTCTCAAGTTCAGTCTAACTGGGAAGACAAAAGACTATTATGTGCAAAAAAGATACAGTATATCCAAGATAAAATGGAGATAATCAACTGAGGGAAGATATTAGAAGTAAGGGATATGGGAAAAGGCTTCAAGTAGAAAATGGAATTTTAGTTGAGACTTGAAGGAAGACAGAGAAGCTAGGAGGTAGATATGAAGAGAGAGGGAATTCCAGATCTAGGAGTTAGCCAGAAACTGAAGTTGGTTTATGAGAGAAACAGCAATGTCAGGATCAATATCTTCACACAAATCTTTCAAGGATAATATAGCAACCAGCCGAAGTTCCTCTTTTGAACAAGTGGTCTAGCATGTAGGTTGTCTCCCAGTCTCAATTTTTTTTGTTTTATTTTGTTTTTCTATCTATAGTTTGGTGCTATTCTCTCTCTCTCTCTCTCTCTCTCTCTCTCTCTCTCTCTCTCTCTCTTAATGCCAAAGCTTTTTGATATTCAAATATAAAATTCCCTGACATCAGACTCTTCTCTCTCAAAATAGCTGCCAAATATGTTCCTAAGACATAGGTCTGACCATATCCTACATGTATCTATCCAAAACTTTCATTAGATCTTTATTACCTTTAAACCAAAATGTAATACTCAGCTTGACATTTAAGCATACAAGTTTGCTCCAATCTGTCTCTCTAGCCTTATTTCACATTTATTTTCCTCAGAAACTCTACATTCAAGTCAAACTGGATGTTAATCCTTAAATTTAGCATTTCATCTAGTACCTTCATGAGCTCCTCCCCATCTCTTGTCTGGAATGTATTTTGTCTACATTCATCTCCACCTGTCATACTTCAAAGGCTAACTCTTGCAAAAACTTCCCTGAAAACCCCAACTATCTGTATTCTGTCCCTCCTCGAATAATTCTAGGACCCTGTCTTAATTTTTTTCTTTTATGCCCTTCATATCCCTACCCTGTATTTTATTTCTCTGTGTTCAAACTTGGAGTCATACACTAGTATTTGTTCTCCCATACTCTGTACATGCAATCATTTGCCAAGATTTTTTGATTCTATCTCTTTATTTCTTGAAATTATGCTCTTCTCTCAGTGTTGTTCTGCAACTGACTTGACTCTAGAGTTTCAATTGTTAAAATTTCAGAATTAACATTTACATTTTTGGAAATCTACAACTATCATAGAACAGAGTTTGACTGAATACTTAATATATTGCCTAGACTTTAAGAAAGTGATGGGGAAAGTGTTAGCAATACAAATTAAACTTTACAGTGTGCCATTACATAATTTTCCTTTCCTAGAGAAACAGTTGATAAATTTACCAGTATGCTTTATCCTCCTCTTTACTTTTTTTGTCACCATTTTAGATCAGGTCTTTATAACCTCTCCTCTGGACTAACAATGGCTCTCTAGTTAGTCTTTTTGACTAAGTCTTTTCCTTTTGCCAGCATCCCCAATATTGCCAAAGTGATATTCTTTTTTTATTGTAATGTCAGATTTTTCAATGTATTGCTTACTTTTTTATTTTGAATTTTTTACAATTTTCCCCCTAATCTTGCTTCCCTCCCCCCCACCCCCCACAGAAGACAGTCTGTTAGTCTTTACATTGTTTTCATGGTGTACATAGATCTAAGTTGAATGTGATGAGAAAGAAATCATATCCTTAAGGAAGAAAAATAATAAAGTATTGTGCCTGATTGTTGCATTAATGGAATTAGCAAGTCCATCTGGCCATCACCCCCATGTTGCTGCTAGGGTGCATGATATTTCTCTGGTTCTTCTCATTTCAATGAATGTCAGTCCCATGCAAATTTTCCAGGTTTCCCTGAATTCCCATTCCTCCTGGCTTCTAATAGAACAATAGTGTTCCATCACATACCCACACCACATTTTGTTAAGTCATTCCCCAATTGAAGGACATTTACATTAATTTCCAATTCTTTGCTACCACAAACAGAGCTACTATGAATATTTTTGTACAAGTGATTTTTTTTTACATTACTAAAATATTCTTATTTAAGAGTAAACATAATACCCCCTCCCCCACAAAATATAGACCCTCGTGAGAAATAAAGTAAAAGAAAGAGGAAAAAAATGTGTTACATTATGTGTTCTGATACCATTAGCTCTGTCTCAGGTGGATCACACTCTTTATGATAAGTCCATCATAAAAGTTACTTCCATATTTTTGCACTGTTGCTGTTGCTGATTGTAATTCCCTCCATCCATTCCTCCCCACTACCATATATTATATTTTATCTCTCCTTTCACCATATCCCTATTCTAAAATGTGCTGTAGGGTAGCTGAGCCCTGGGCCAAGAGGTCCTGAACCCACATATCACCCCTGAGACCCAGAAACCACCTGGTCCCATGGTTCTGGACAGGCCACCCAATCCCAGCTCCTTGCAAGAAGTAAAAAAGAAAATATGTTATATCTGACTATTCTCTTCTGCGATCTATCCTCTCCTCTATCACCTACACCCCTCCCCTTCCCCTCCCCCTCCCCCCTCCTTTTTACTCTAGATGTCTTTACCCTATTGAGTGTTTTTGCTGTTTCCTCTCTGAGCCATTTCTGATGAGAGGGAAAGCTTCCTCATTCTTCCTCACCTTCCCCCTTCCATATCATTGCAAAAGCTCATTGTAAAAAAAAAAATATTTTATACGAAATATCTTAGTGTATTCCACCTCTCCTTTCCCTTACACCCAGTGCATTTCCCTTTTAGTCATTGACTCCATCCTTGCAATATATTATGTCTTCAAATTCAGCTCTCTCCTGTGTTTCATCTATAAAAGTTCGTAGTACCGGCTCTATCAAATGAGAAGTTTCATATGAATATCATCACCATCATTTTTCTATGCAGGAATACATGCAGTTCATCATCATTAAGTCCCTCATATTTTAACCTTCTCCACTCTCTATGCTTCACATGAGCGCTGTATTTGAAGGTCAAACTTTCTGTTCCACTCTGGTCATTTCAACAGGAATATTTGAAATTCCCCTGGTTCATTGAAATTCCATCTTGTCCCCTGGAAGAGAATGTTCAGTTTTGCTGGGTAGTTGATTCTCAGTTGCATGCAAAGCTCTTTTGCCTTCCAGAATATTATATTCCAAACCCTACAAGCCCTTAACATAGTTGCTTCTAATCCTGTGTAATCCTGACTGCAGCTCCACAATATTTGAATTGTGTCCTTCTGGTTGCTTGTAATATTTTCCCTTTGACTTGGGAGTTCTAGAACTTGGCTATAATATTCCTAGGGATTATTATTTTGGATCTCATTCTGGGGTAGATCAGTGGATTTTCTCAATTTCTATTTTTCCCTCTGCTTCTAGAATATTAGGGAAATTTTCATGTAAAATTTCTTTAAAAATGAGGTCAAGGCTCTTTTTCCTAATCATGGCTTTCAGGTGTCCCAATAATTTTTAAGTTGTTTTTTCAATGAGATGTTTCACATTTTCTTCTAATTTTTCATTCTTTTGGTGTTGAAGTATTGTGTCTTGACTTTTCTATAAAGTTATCAGATTCCTTTAACTCCATTCTATATCTGAAGGATTTGTTTTCCTCAAAGATTTTTCTTATTTCCTTTTCCATTTGGTCAATTCTGCTTTTTAAAGCATTCTTTTCCTCAATAACTCTTTGAACTGTTTTATCCATTTGACCTATACTGGTTTTTAACATGTTACTTTTTTCAGCATTTTTTTTGGCTCTCCTTGACTAAGCTGATGACCTCCTTTTCATGTTTTTCCTGCAACTCTCTCATTTCTTTTCCCAATTTTTCTTCTATCTCTCTTCCTTGATTTTCAAATTCTTTTTTTTTTAGGTTTTTGCAAGGCAAATGGGATTAAGTGGCTTGCCCAAGGCCACACAGCTAGGCAATTATTAAGTGTCTGAGACTAGATTTGAACCTAGGTACTCCTGACTCCAGGGCTGTTGCTTTATCCACTACGCCACCTAGCTGCCCTTTTCAAATTCTTTTTTGAGCTCTGGCATAGCCTGATCCCAACTTCCATTTTTCATGGAGTCTTTAGACTTCCTCATCTTCAAATTGAGGAGGATTCTTGGCATCATAGACAAAGAATTTTTCAATGGGGTTTCTCTTTTTTCTCTATTTACTCATTTCTCCAGCCTGTGCCTGGTTTGGGATGCTTCCTGAACTTTTGAGTATTAGTGGGACACCTGCTTTGGGTGTTTTTTGGGGATACCCCACTGGGACCTTTATTCCTCCAAGGTCTTAAGCCTGTCTTTTGATATGTAGATGACCACAGGCACTCCCCTCTGGCCTGGAGCTGTGAGGAGGAACTCTGCTATCTTAGTATGGAAGGCCAAACTGCAAGCTGGATCTGAGTGTGGGCAAACAGCAGAGTCCTGCCCCAGGGAGAGCAGAGAGATTTCTGCAGTCTTTTCTGATCCCCTTACCATCTGTGGGCTGTGCTCTGGAGGTACAGGCTGGTTTCCACTGATTCTCACTTCAGGTTCTGTGGCTGGTGCTCCTTACTCCACGCTCATTCTGGTGTAGCAGAGTTCTCTCATCAAGCTGTTGCCAGTGATCCCTACTTGGGCTGGGCTGCGCTGCAACCCTGGCTTTTTTCCAACTGCCCATCCTGGTGAAACACACCTTTCCTGAGGAACTTCTAAGTTATCTTGGACTGGGAAAATGTATCCCTCAGTCTTGCTGTGACTTCTGCCCCTCTAAATTTTGACTAGAGTCATAATTTGTTGGCTTTTGGAGTTTTGGGGGGAAGGAGTTTCTGGGAAATGCTGCCTTCATATGTCCATCTTGACTCCACCCCCACAGTGATATTCTTTTTTTTTAAGTTTTTGCAAGGCAAATGGGGTTAAGTGTCGTGCCCAAGGCCACACAGCTAGGTAATTATTAAGTGTCTGAGACCGGATTTGAACCCAGGTACTCCTGACTCCAGGGCTGGTGCTTTATCCACTACACCACCTAGCTGCCCCGCCAAGTGATATTCTTAAAGAAAATTTCTATGTATCTCCTTGCCCCAAAATCTCTAGGCTATCTCATACTTTTAGGATAAAACAAAATTTTCTCCATTAACTTTTAAATCTCTTTCAAGAATGCCTTTTCAGGGCAGCTAGGTGGTGTAGTGGATAAAGCACCGGCCCCTGGAGTCAGGAGTACTTGGGTTCAAATCCGGTCTCAGACACTTAATAATTACCTAGCTGTGTGGCCTTGGCCAAGCCACTTAACCCCATTTACCTTGCAAAAAACCTTAAAAAAAGAATGCTTTTTCAATCTTATTATATACAATCTCCATTTATTCTTTTTTTTTCAGAATATGAGTGCCTTGAAAATAGAGTCTCTCTTTTTTTTTAAAATAAATTTATGCTTTCAAAACAACAATGAGGTATCACCTCACATCTATCAGATTGGCCAAGATGAGAAAAAGGGAAAATGTTAAATATTGATGAGTTGTGGGAGGATTGGGACATTGATTCATTGCTGGTGGAGCTGTGAATTGATTCAACCTTTCTGGAGAGCAAAATGGAACTATGAACAAAGAGCAATAAAACTGTCCATACCCTTTGACCCAGAAATTCCAATTCTATATCCAGAACAAATTATAAAAAAAAGGGAAAATCCTATATATCCCAAATATTCATAGCAGCTTTTTTTTTGTAGTGGCAAAGAATTAGAAATTGAGGGGATGCCCATCAGTTGGTGAATAGCTAAATAAGTTATGGTACATGAATACTATGGAATATTCTTGTTCTATAAGAAATCATAAATTGTTGGACTTTAGAGAAGCATGGAATGACTTACAGATCTGATGCTGAGCAAAGTGAGGTGAACCAAGAAAACAATGTATACCTTAACAACAACCTTGTGAGATGATCAACTTTAATGGAAGCAGCTCCTTTCAGCAGTTCAGAGAGCTAGGCAACTATATTAGACCAGCTATGGACAATGTCATCCCCATCCAGAGGAAGAAAAACAAAACAAAACAAAAAATAAAAACCAGTTCCTTCAGAATCTTATGAACACTTTATAAAAATTATCTTTTTTATATCTCTTTCCCTCAATCCTAATTCCTCATACTGAAAATGACTAATGGGTAAGCATGGTTATGAAAAATATATATGTACATTGCTAACCTGACTTTGCCACTGAGGGGAATGGGAAGGGAGGGGGAAGGAAATTTTGTAACTTAAAATTTAATTAATAATGAATTTTAAAAATTATGTTCTCAGTGCTCTGTGCAATACTTTGACTATAGTTAAGTATATACAAATGTTATTTTCATTTATTTTTTTTTCTTCAGGTCAATCAAACTGGTCTTCTTGCTATTTATCTCTCAAAATCTCCCATCTCCATACCATTATTTGTTTTTTGAGGCAATCATTGTTAAGTGACTTGCCTAGGATCACACAGCTAGTAAATATTTGAAACTGGATTTGATCTCAGGTCTTCCTGACTCCAGGACTGTTGCCCTATCCATTGAGTCATGTAGCTGCCTTCTTAATGCCTTTATAAAGTTATCATCCATGTCTGGAATGTATTTTCTTCTCATGTCTTAGAATGCCTAGTTTCTTTGCCATTCCTTCTCCCTGCTAACCCTACATCTCATATCTTGCATTTAATTGTGTATATGTGTATCCCCAAATTAGATGTAAACTTCTTGATCATAAGAATTGTTTCTTTTGTTTTTGTATCACTTGTGCCTACCCCTGTGCTTGGCACATAGCAGGTATTTAATATAGGTATGACTAACTGCTGTGCACCCTTTTCCCCTGCCCTCAAAAGAATAAGTAAATTTTGGATGAACTGTTTTTTTTTTTTTTTATCTTTGTAACTGCAGTGCTTATCACAATGCCTGCAACATGGGAGATATTTAACAAAATTTTTTTAAAGGATTGAATCAAAGAATAAGTGTTACTGTCCTGTTTTTGGATCTAGAACTCTCATTGTACCCTTCTTATTGTCATACTGAAGCACTTGCTTAAATAAGAGGATTTCATTCAGATTTTACTTTGGAGGTTATTTTCATAAACTTACCTATCTTACATATCATACATTTCATCCTAGCTTCAGGCAAGATTTCAGATGAGGCTTTCTGCATGCTATTAGTCAGCAACATGTTTAACAGGAAGTTGCATCACAATGTAATAATGATAATGAGAGAACCAGATTCCCCCCTTCCCTCACCCTGATGCCTCAAGGCAGCTATGTACTTCTGCCTTTATTCAATCTCAACACAGAATGAGGACTGATTCAGGAGAAAACATAACTTTCTCAGCATTTTTCATAGTATTCAAAAAACCAAGAATAATTCAGCAAGAAAATGTGAAACCAGTTAGGACTTATTAAGGGGAATTTTCAAGTAAAATCATTCCTATAATAAGTCAATTATTGATTGTGACTAAGGCCAATCCTAATTCAATCATTATCAAAAATTATTGTGAAGTCTGTATGTGCACAAGGTCAAGGGTTTTATTTTTGTGTAACTTCATTTGATATGCTGTTTAGTTTTCCATGTCTTTGCTTTTATATCTTCATGTTGGCTGACAAAAGAAGGCATATGAGTAAGGATTCATCTGTGGTTTGGATCAACACCTAGGTTTTTCTCAAACCTATGATGAAGGCTTCACATGCTACATTTGCAATGAAAGAAAAGTAAATCATTTTCCTATCAAATTATAATATTAATTTAATGTGTTATGGGGATCAGATTATTCCCTCAGATATTAACATCCAAAGTACAGAATCAGAAAGTTAGAGATGGAAAGCATGAGATAATCTAATCTAAACTGTTCATTTTGAAAATGAGGAAGCAGATCCAGTTTCCAGGGAGGCAAAATAATTCTCCTTTATCATGCAGTAATATTTTATTCTATAAGGAAAGATAAAGTCAATATATGTTTTAAATGATGGATTTTACATAACTAATCTATTTATTAAATGTCATCTGAATTAAATTACTAAAAATGATTTTATTAAATGAGAACAAATAATAAAGTTCATTTTGAAACAAAAGGTCAGATATTTCAAAAAAAATTAGGGGAAAAAGGTGTGAAGGAAGGAGATCCAGCAGTGTCAGCAAATAAACTATATTATAAAGCTGGAAGTGTTGTTGAAGTGTAAAATGGATAATTTCAATTATTTAAAATTAATTTGTCTTATTTAAAAACAACAGTCAATAATACAAGGAATGCAGAAAATTGCGAGCAAAATATTTTGTAAACAATCTCTCAGACAGGATATGATTGTGTTGGAATATTGCTGTTGTGATGAACTGATTGGTTTAGAAAAATATGGAAAGAATTGGCCCTATGAAGTAAGGTGCTATCCACCTTCAGAGAAAGAGATAAGTAGAAATATACATAGCACAGTTTTACATATATATGTGTATGTTCATGTGTTTATATATATATATATGCATATATATGTCTGTCTATTGATATCTATGTATATGTGTGCATAGATATCTATGTTGTGTTTTTTAGGGTAAAGGAAGATGAAAAAGAGAAAAATGAAATAATAGGTAAACAGAAGAGGAAAAAAGACCTACAAGGAAGCATAGAAAAGCTGAATAACTTTGAAACCAATGTGTAGTGTCTATTATATAGGTCTTCTTGAAGTAGAAATTTATTGTCAATTAAATTCTCATGTTCTGTTGTGTACAGCAGATGTTCTCCCTTTTATTTTTCTCGTTTTGTGCTTAAGTTTAGAATAAATAAAAATTTACAAAAATGAAAGAAAAAATAATTTTCCCTATCATGTGGTAGATTAGTATCAGAGACAGAGATGGATCTCAAACTATAACACAAATACGTTGATTTCCATCTGCCCTATAAAAAGATACCTCCAAAAAATTATCAGCAGTAGTTCTTTTTTTTTTAAAGTTTATTTAGTATTTTATTTTCCTCAGTTACATGTAAAAACAATTTTGACATTCATTTGGACTTTGATTTCCTCCCTATACCCCCTTAATGAGAAGGCAAGCAATTGATATATTTTATTATACATCTGTAGTGCTGTGAAAGAAAATGTGGATTAAAAAACCCTTCAAAAGATAAAGTTAAGGAGCAGTTGGCTAGGTGGCACAGTGGATGGGGTACTTACCCTGGAGTCAGGAGTACCTGAGTTCAAATCCAGCCTCAGACACTTAATAATTACCTAGCTGTGTGGCCTTGAGCAAGCCACTTAACTCCATTGCCTTGCAAAAAACTAAAAAAAAAAAAAAAAATAAAAAGATTAAGTTAAAAAATTTATTCTTCTATTTATATTCAGACACCATCAGATCTTTCTCTAGGGATGAATAAGATTTTTCATCAAAAGTCCTTCAGAGTAGTCTTGGATCATTGTATTATAGGGAATAATGAAATCATAATTTATCATCAATATCGCTATTACTTTGTACATAGTACATGCTCAGGTAAGTCTCTTTCTGAGAGAGAGAGCATCCTACTCATCATTTTTAAATAGCAGAATAAATAGTACTCTTTCATAATTACATAATACTATTTGTTCAACCATTTCCCAAAGATGGACATCCCCTCAATTTCCAATCCTTTGCCCCCAGAAACAAGTTGTTCTAAATATTTTTGAACATACATGTCCTTTTCCCTTTTTTTAAAATCTCTTTTGGGACTCAGATCCAGTAGTGTTATTGCTGGGTCAAAGGGTATGTAAGGGTTTTATAGTCCTTTGAGTATAGTTCCCAATTGCTTCTCAGAAGGGTTAAATGAGTTCACAACTCTACTAATAGTGAATTAACGTCTCATTTTCCCCCACATCCTTTCAAACATCTATCATTTTCCTTTTGTGTTCTATTCCTCAATCTAATAGGTATGAGGTAGTATGTCAGAGTTAATTTAATTTATATTTTTACAATAAAATGAATTAGAAGAACATTTTTTTTCATATGGGGATATGGATAGCTTTGATTACTTCATCTGAAAACTGTTGCTAATTGCATTTCTATTTGACCCCTCATTCTATCCTCTCTCTCTCTCTCTCTCTCTCTCTCTCTCTCTCTCTCTCTCTCTTTCTCTCTCTCTCTCTCTCTCTCTTCAGTCTGTCTTTACTCAAAAGTTTTGCTTCTGACTACCATTTTCCACAATGCCTTCCCACCATGCCCTACTCTTATTCCCTTTGTTTTCCAATTTTCTATAAAGTATGTTATTCCCTCTTTTAGCCAATTATGATGATAATAATATTCACTCATTAATCTTCACCTCCTCCTACTTCTCATTCCACTATAAAAGCTTTTTCTTACCTCTTTTTTGAGATAATTTACTCCATTCCATCTCATCTTTTCCCTTTCTTCCAACACATTTATCTCTGACACCTTAATTTAAATTTTTTAGATATCATACTTTCATATTCAACTCACTCCTGCCTTCTTTCTATATATCTTCCTTCTAACTGTCCTCATAATGAGAAAGTTCTTATATATTATCCATTTCACCTTCCCATATATATATATATGTATATATATGTAGTTTAAACTTATTAAGTCTTTTATGATTTCCCTTTCCTGTTTGTCTTTTTATGCTTTTCTTGAGTCTTGTATTTGAAAAACACATTTTCTGTTCAGCTTTGGTCTTTTCATCAGGAAAATTTGAAAGTCCCCTCTTTCATTAAAGGTTCCATTTTCCTGGGTAGTTGATTCTTGGTTGTAATACAAGCACCTTTACCCTCCAAATCATTATATTCCAAGCCTTCTGATCCTTTAAAGTAGAAGCTGCTAAATCTTGTGTTATCCTAACTGTGGCTCCATGATACTTGAATTGTGTCTTCCTGTCTGCTTGCAATATTTCTCCTTGACCTGAGAATTCTGGAATTTGCCTATTATATTCCTGGGAGTTTTCATTTTCAAGTCTCTTTTGGGAGGTGATTGGTGAATTCTTTTAATTTCTATTTTACCCTCTGCTTCTAGAATGTCAGGACAGCTTTCCCTGATAATTTCTTGAAATAAGATGTTTAGGTTCTTTTATTCATCATTGCTTTAAAATTATTCAATAATTTAAAATTATCTCTCCATCTATTTTCCAGATCAGTTGTTTATTCAGTGAGATATTTCATGTTTTATTCTATTTTTTTCCATTGTTTTGGTTTTGTTTGATTGTAAGTAGAGAGCTCATTGTCCTAAGCTTCTGGGGTTTTGTGTTTACAGAGATACTTGTCTGTAAGTTTTCAATTCTTTCAAGGTGGTAGTGTCTAAGAAGAGGCTTTTACTCTTCCTTTGTCCTGTACTCTGGTCTGAGAATGACCACAAGCTCTCTTTTCTGCCCTGGAATTATGAGGAGGATCCCCTTTTCCCTGCAACCACAAACTCTGGTGTTCTAATGCTTTTCCTGGTCCTGGACCAGAGTTCTACTGCAGTCATAACAAAGAGACCTTTCTAATCTCCTTGTGATTAATTATTTGTTCCTCTTTTTGTCCGTGAACTGAGAGATCTGGAGACAGTTGCTACTTCTGGTTCAGTGACTCTCCTGGCCTGCTCCTGGTTTTCTGGGGTCAGGCACAACCTAAGTTGGACTGTGCTTCACTCTCACCTGGGTGAAACAAAACTTTTCCCATCCTATCAATAGTATTTCTAATGCTTGGAGCAGCTAGGTGGCACAATGGAAAGAGCACTAACCCTGGAGTTTGGAGGACCTGAGTTCAAATCAGACCTCAGATACTTAATAATTACTTAACTGTGTGACTTTGGTCAAGTCACTTAACCCCATTTCCTTAAATAAATAAAAAAATTTAAAATATTATTTCTAATGTATACAAGATCATCTCTCCAAAGATATCCAACTTCTTCTAGAAATTTACAAGGTAAGATATGATTACATTGGCAGTCAACCTTAGATCAGCCCTATAATCAATAAGTCTACAAACATGGAATGTCCATGAATTGTAGAAAATTGCTATTGAGACTCTCTTTTTAATAAAGAAATAGAAGTTCATGAAGAAATGGATAAGTACTCTTTAAAAAAAGTAGAGATTTTATAAAAAGAATCTTGATAACATTTTGCTATATTAAAAAAATCTTCATAATAGTTTGCCAAAGTTCATGGACATTCTTGATATTATTAGACTTTTAAAATTAAGATATTCAGATATCTTAAATGACAGGTCTTAGATAATATAATGAATTCATCAGAGCTGATAAGATTGGTCTTTATTCTCCCTCCATCCTCATCCCTGATGCAGAAATGTGTGAGTAAATGTTTAATAATGTACATACATACATAAATACAAATACACAAATATACTCAATACACTTTTGAATTTAATCTGCATCATTAACATTTCCTCAGTTGCTTTCTTTTATCTAGACAATTAAGAAAATAATAAATCCTAATTTATAGTTTTTGCAAATTTCTGAGATGCAAAATGTTCACCCTGAAAATTTAACAACCAGATTTTTTCCCTTGCCTTCATATTAAAGAAAATCTCATGGCAATTTTGCTGCATGGTCTCATTTTAAACATCTGAATTTCTTAGAGCAATGGTTTTCAAAGTCAGGATAACTGAACCCTAGGAGCCCCTAAAACCTTTTCAGGGGGTCAATGAAGTCAACACTTTTCATAATTATATTAAGATCTTATGTGCCAATTAAAATACTACTCTCTCTCCTACTATATATCTATGTAATTCATGACTTTCTTCATATACTTCAACAAAAATAGCATATCACAACAGATTGAATGTAGAGGCACGTAGGAAAATGTAGCTATCTTCTATTGTTAGATATTAAAGGGATTTGCAAAAACATGTAAACCAATGTCATTATATTTTTGTTTGGGAAAACATATTTTTCATAAAATTATGTAAATATTTAATGGGTTTAGTTTGATTATTTTCAAATGAATAAATATTTAAAATTTTTATTTTGATATCTAATAAAGCATATATGAAAATATAATCCATTACTCAGAAACTCTTTGGTGTGAGGTTAGAGCCACAATGTGATGTGAAAGGAAGCTGTTCAGTGAGGTCCTGTCCACAAACTCCTCCAAATCAGTTTAGGAAAATCCCCAAGATGGAATCTTGTTGAGGAAATATTGACAAAGGGAGTTCTTTGTCCAGCCCAGATCACATGGGAAGACAGATGGGAAGAGATTCAGAAACTGGTGACTGAGAGGAGCATTGTTAATACACTCCAAGACTCAAGGAGAAATTGTGCCCTAGGTCAAGGAAAGTTCCAGTCTGGTACTGGGGATGTATTTTGGTACTCACATGGTGAGCTAGGGTTCGAATGATAAAAGAATTCCATGAAGACTCATGACCCAGAGTTATAAGGTACAGACAGATACATTTGGATAAGCAGCTAGCAGGAGAAAAGTTAGGGCTTCTTTGGGGATACAGGGAATGGCCTACATGCTGGGAAAAGGGTGTAGGTTGGCACAGGCATAGTAGCAAGTAGTATATCAGTATGTTCAAGGATAACAGTTTCATTTTTTTGGGAAACAGGGAGCTAACAATTTGTTATAGGAATATTCTTTGTGGAATTTTTGCTTCTACTTGCCTGAACTTATAGAATCTTTCTCAGTAGATATTTTACTTGGTAGGACACCCAAATAGCTGTTATCAGTTCAAGGTCTTGTACAGAGAGGCAATTAAGGATGAAACAACAATGTTTCTCTGACATACTATTTCTCCAAGAATGGTGTAACAGAGTTTGTTCTATAACCTACTTTTCATTAGGCATAGCTTAAAGAATAAGTTTTAACAGTTGATATATACAAAGGCACAGAATTTAACTATTTCTTCTCTGCTTAGTATTTCCACAGCATTTCTGGGGTATTACTAGACCAAAACCAGGAGACAGGTGCTAACTGACAGCTTAGTATCTAATTCTATCTAATTCTGAATCACAGAACAAAGGTGGAATAAGAAGAGAACTTGCACACTGGAGTGGTGTTCCCAGGGTGGATTGTCTTTGAAGAAAGAAGTTCAGGAGCCAGCAGCAGCAGTTATATGGCTCAGATCTCAGATTCTTAGTTAGGTCTCACTTAAAGCATCAAGCCAGTCTGCAGAGCAATGTTCAATAATTCTAGAATAATTTGCAATTCTGTCACTTTGAACCAACAAAATTTTCTAGGTAGTTGATAAAATTAAAATCTAGAGGAAATAGGAAGCTTTTGAACTGAGACTGCTCTTCTTTCCCTAGAGCTCAGATCTTGCTCCTTTCTTCTCTTGGTACTGAGATAGTTGTCTTTTGGAAGTCAGCTCTGTGTTTGCAATTTCCAGCTAGGTCTGAGTCAGAGTTCCCCACGTCTCCTGACTTTGATGATTGCTCTGCCCATTGGACCTCATTCTCTTCATCTGACTTCAAGGGAGGCTTGCCAGATTCAGAGGCAATTGGCTCCTAGGAGCCTCAGCTCTCCACCTCAGTTGACATGTTTGCCCAGGTTCTAATTAATGGATGATGCTCTCATGTTTTCTCAATCACTAATGGAGTTAATACAAGGCTGTGTGCTTACCGAATGCTTTTTAGCATGATGTTTTCATCCATATTGCCAAATGTTTTCAGTGAGGACAAACATCACATTAAGGTCAGCTACCTCACTCACCTTAAAATGGCTGCAAGCCAAGTCCAAAGTGAAGGGAGTGTTGAAGCAAGATTTTTCTGTTTGCAGATGGTTATATACTCAATGCAGTCTCTGAAACTGAGATGCAACACAGTATGGATCAATTCTTTTCTGCTTGTGCTGATTTTGGCCTAATAATTTACACCAAAAAAATAGGTGCTCCATCAGCCAACATCACACCATCCATTTCTGAAACCAATGTTTTCAGCAAATGAAGGAGTTTTGAATTATGTGGATAAGTTGAATTACCTTGCTAGTGTCCTTTCCAAGGTGGTACATGTTGATAACAAGGTTGACACATCGAGCTAGCTCAATGTTTGGAAGTTTCTGAAAGGTAGCATGGCAGAAAAAGGTGTTGTACCCTGCCCCCTCCTCAGAGAGGGTGCCATGCTCTAGGAGTAAAACACAATTGAAGTAGTTCAAAGGAAATATGAGATGCATCAGTTGAGACAATCCACCCCAAGTGTTCACATGGACTATTAGTGCCTGACCTGTATTAGAGCATTCTGAGCTTATTTTGGTCTGATTAGTCACAGTTACAGGCACTATCACTTGACTCTAAAATAGTGATGTTGTTTTGGTCCTCTTTGAGAACAAAGAACAGCAACCAACCAACTAATCTACCTTTTATTTATTGTTGTTCTAAATTCTTCCCTTATTCATAAATCTGGTGTATAATTCCATCTTTGCTTATGTTATCTCTATGTCTATACGAGATACCCATTTTGACTTTATCTTGGTGTGAGATCCTGGTTTTTGTTTAATTTCTACCATCCTGTTTTCCAGTTTTCTCAGCAATTTTTTTCAAATAGTGAATTTTTGTTCCAAAAACTTGAATCTTTGGTTCTATCATATACTAGATAGCTATGGTCATTTATTTTATTGTAATATATTCCTGATCTATTCCCTGATCTGCCATGCTAGTTCTTGGTCAATATCAGATTGTTTTGATAATTTCTACTTTATAATACAGATTGAGATCTAGTATGGCCAGACTACTTTTCTTTGCATGTTTTTCATTGATTTCCTTGATACTCTTGACCTTTTATTCTTCCAGATAAATTTTGTTATTTTTTTCTAACTCTGTAAAAATAATTTAAGTATAGCATAAAAAATAAGGATGCTAGAGTTCTTTAGCTTGAATAGAAAAATTGCCTTTCCATATGGAAGCTTATCAAGTCACAGAGATGGTGTGACAATGTGGCATGTTGGGAAATCTGTTATATCTGAAGGACCCTGATTTCATATGGATAGATTCTGTATGCTTTTTGATTGTCAGGAAATCACACAAATTTATCCAGAGGTCATCAGAATACTGCTTGAAGGGAGACACATTGAGCCTTTGACTACACTGTAAGTTAGGTCATTTGGAACTGTGAAGTATGAATGCAAATTGAAGCATACAATTATGATGATCCATATAAAATCATAATTCTATTGATACTATGTAATCATATGAAAATGCTCTAAACCATCATTTATTAGAGAAATGCAAATTATACCAACTTTGGGATATCATCTCAGATCTACCAGATTAACTAAAATGATAGAAGGGAAAAATGAAAAAGCTGGGGAGGATGCTTCACTGTTGGTGAAACTGTGAATTGATCCATCCATTTTAAAGAACAATCTGGAATTATGCTCAAAGAGTTACTAAATTGTATATACCCTTTGATCCAACAATACAACTATTATGTCTGTTTCCCAAGTTGATCAGGGAAAAAAGGAAAAAAGTATATATTTAAAAATATTTATAGCAGCCCTCTTTGTGATTTTTATATTTATATTTTATGTTTATAATAGCCCTCCAAAGAATTAGAAATTGAGTTTATGTAAGTAATGACTAAATAAGTTTTGAAATGTGATTGTGATAGAGTACTGCTGTGCTGTAAGATATGATGAATTGGTTGATTTTAGAAAAACATAGAAAGATCTGCCTGAACTAATGAAAAATGTAGTGAGCAGAACCAAGAGTAGACACAACAACATTGATTTTTTTTGAAAGACAATTGGGTTAAGTGACTTACCCCAGGTCACACAGCTAGGTAATTATTTAAGTGTCTGAGGCTGAATTTGAACTCAAGTACTCTTGACTCCAGGGCTGGTGCTCTATCCACTGCACTACCTAACTGCCCTAGAAGTATTATTCAAAGAATATTTGTGAACAACCAAGTTCTTTTGAATACTCAATACTACAAATGCTCAAATTAACTATAAAGAATTAGTGAAGGAAAGTATTGTCCATCTTCAAAGAAAGAACTATTGAAAAGTCAGGACTACAAAAAAAGAACTTAGGCATAATATTTCAAGGAATCTTAAAACAGTCTTAAATCTTATCAACAGAGGGCAAAACAGAAATAGAAAAAAATATACTGGTTATTTCCTGAAAAAAAAAAAAAAAGAAAAAAAGAAAATTCTCAACATAGGCAAAATCCAGAGCACCCAAGTCAAAGGACAAAAATGCTGTAAGAAGACAAAAAAGAAGAATACAAGAACAGAGAAACTATAACAAGGATCACACATATGGTTTAGTAGCCACAATTTTAAAAGAGAGGAAAACTTAGAATATGACATTCCAAGAATCGAAGTAGATGTGCTTATAGTAAAGAATAATTTACTCAACAAAATAGAATTTAATGCTGAGGGGTGGGATGGGGTGGGGTGGGGAATAAAATAGAAGACTTCCTAGCATTCTAGTAAAAAGAAGAGAGCTGCTGAAAAATTTTGAAATTCAGAAAAAAAAGTGAATAAAACATAAATGTAAACATGAATAAATAATGGTAAAGAATTAAATAAGAATAAAATGCTGATATTCTAATATTGAGATGTGTAACATGTGTAACCTCAAGTCCTGGGAATGGTTTTGTTATGCCTTGTTAATATTAAGAAAAAAATAGAAAAAGAGGGAAGAATATACTTGGAGGATGGGAAAATTAGCTTTCATTATCTTGTTGTACTAGTAGTCACTGAGATAAAGAATAGATGAGGGAAAGAGTTGACATTTAAATCTCACTCTCATCTGAACTGTTTAATAGAAGAAAGAATATTTACACTCGTAGTTGGGTACAGAAATCCCTTTCCCTCAACAAAAAAAAATAAGAGGGAAGGGGGGGGGAGTAGGAATTAGAGAAAAGGCAGTCTAAAAGGAAGGAGAAGTCCTTTAAAAAAAACTCTTTAGGATATACTAAAATATTGTGGAAATTAAAATTATCCAACCTACAATAGAAGAGGCTGATGCAAAGCTCTGAGCCATTAGCACTTTAGTAAAGGGTTCATGATCCCCTCAAATGAAGTGGACCTCAGACCTTCCTCTTGACCTGAGATTCCTCCTCATTACAGGGCAATATCTTTATAGGTTTTGATACCCAAATATGGCAAATATATATGTTTGCTCTTGAGGTTCAAAAGTGGTATATCAGCAGAGGCTAAGGGGGAAAAACCATAGATTTGGATGAAGCACGGGGCATCTCCATTTATTAAGTAGTCATAAACTGATCATAAGATGATCAACTGCTCATGTTGGGCAAAAAAGAATGGTCTAGAGATACAAAAATATGTTGAAGGACTTTTCACAAAGTTGAATCACCTCCACCACACTGGGTTAGGTCACCATGACAAGGGAAAACAAGGGAGGAGGATTTTTAGCCAGCTCCCTCTGATTACACAAGTGATCCTTCAATCTGTAGTTCTGGGATCTAAAATGCAGAATTTATAATTACTATCTTTATAGAATTCTTTCAAATGGATTGATACTGATTGGATAAGAGTAGAGGTCCAAGTGAATTATTTCTCACATATTTATAGCTCTGATCCAGATGGCAAAGAATGGAAATCTGAGGCAGTATCCATAAAGTGGGAAATGAAAGAACAGGTTATTGCATGTAAATGTGATGGAAGATTATTGTGCTGAATGTATATGAAAATAATGGTCAATCTGGATTACACAGCTAGGGAATATACATAATAGAATTGAAGTCAGGTCTTGAATCTGAGTCTAGCACCCTATCCCCAGTGCTACATAGTATAATTTTGTGGTTGCTACCTTTATAATTTCAGGGCATTAATTGTGGAAGAAAAACTTTAATTTGACTATTTTTTGTAAATTCTGAGCGAATCCATTTGATGCAGGTTAAGTGAAATTGCGATAGTTTCCAGCCATTACCTCCATTTTATAGTAATCAGAGACAAAGAAGAAAACCCCACAGAAATACTGATCCAGGGTACAAAAATTTTAATCCTGGTTTTTGATTTACTAAACAGAATTATAAAAATGTTCATATTGGGCACACCCTTGGGGAAATATTCCCCACCTCTTCCAGTCTATTATTCCATATTTAACCACTTCCTCTAAATATCCTCTTTTCAATCTGGTCAAAGGTGAACTCACAAGATACAAGATTACTTATCTTAATTGAGCTGAACAAAGACACTTTCAATCTTTTCTTAAATTAGAGGTGAATAATAGATTATTTTCTTAATTTGGTTCTCTTTAAACTGAGGACTATTTTTCTGTATAACAAAAGGACATTTATTCTATCTAAGCTTAATTTTAAGGAGTCAAATCTAGCTCTTTCTTTGAATTTAAGTAGGTTTTCTATTACAAAAAGTGATTATGACTTTAAAAAAATTTTTTTTTGCAAGGCAATGGGGTTAAGTGGTTTGCCCAAGGCCATACAGCTAGGTAATTATTAAAATGTCTGAGTCCGGATTTGAACTCAGGTACTACTAACTCCAGGGCCAGTGCTTGATCCTCTGTGCCACCTAGCTGCCCCTATTGTGACTCTTGATTCCAATGAAACTAGGCTCTTTGGACTAGGTTACAGTCATAATATTTTTTCTCAATATTTTACATCTTACTTTATACTTGTAAAGCTCTGTGATAATGATAGAGAATTTGGAAACCAGGAAGATTTGCTTCCAAGTCATGTCTTTCACAGTTATGGATTATAATCCTGCACAAGTTAGCAACTAATTAAAAGTTTCAAAGGTGCCATAGATAGATTTTCCTCATCCAAGAGTTTGCCATATTAATGAAATTAAAGGTTCAGAAGCTATCTCAAATATTTTACTGCATAAAAAAGGCCTTAAAGGATATAAATAGCTAGTATTTAAAAAAACTTTAAAGTTTGCAAAGCATTTTACAAATACTATCTTGTTTGATCCTCACAATAACCCTGCTTATGAACTATATATTACTATTATTGCCTTTGTATAGATGTGGTTTGTTGGTTTTGCCCAGGAACATATAACTAATACATATAAGTGGAACAATTCAAGTTCAGGACTTCCTGATGCCAAGTTAAACTTTGCAGTCTATTTCCCAGTTTTCCCCTTTAACACCTTCAACTGAAGCTAAAGCTACCAACTATTCCCTGAACATGTTGAAGAAGAAATGTTAGGAAAATATTTCCTAACCTTTCCTGTAATATTAAGGAACTATTATCTGTGCTTGTCTGGCATTTTCTGTGGACTTTTGACTTACTCTCCATTATTCTGTCTAACTCTTTTCTGAAATATAAATTCATTAAGATAATAGGAAGCAATTTCAGCCCTTTCGCACCTTCCTTCACCTGACATGTAACTTCCAAGGTATATGCTTGATTCCAGTCCAGTGAGCAGATGGATCACTCCTTGACCACTTCCTCTGACTTTTCCCCATACAGAAGGTGGACTAGGTTCCCTATAAAGGTTGTGCTTATCCTGTTCTCCATGCTGGATCCATATTGATCCCAGCCTAGCTACCCATCTCTTGATTTTTCCCTTTCTCCCATCTTAACTGTCTTTGATGTTCTCACTAGCCCAGCTTGTATCAGTTTCTTCTTTGCTTAATTTCACTACTTCTATTGAAATTCCCTCTTTTTACCTTGCTGCCCTCCTAAAGAACTCTATTAATTTCATTTTGCAGTAATCTGTGAATTAAAATTTATCCTCCTGAGTAAAAGAGCCTCATAATTTCTTTACTGATAAATGAATACTCACCAATTTTTGCAAGTCCTCTTCCCTAAGCAATTTTCTCTGTTATAAACAGAACTTTCACTTTTCCTATTTTTTCTATACAATTCCTATTTTCCTTAGAAACAGTTCTTCTTTCACAGTTATTCAAATTCTATACATCCTGCAAAATCCAATTCATATTCTACTTTCTAGAGAAGAACTTTTCTGAACAGACCTGGTCATATAATAGTTTCTTCAGTCTATATCTCCTTCTCCTGAAATACTATATATTTATTGTTTTTTTTATTTTCTATATTAATGTTTTAATTCATGACTTATTTAGCGCATTGTGTACTGCTTAGTTTAACTATCTTTTCATTCGTATATGTTTTATTTGCCCATTTCCATTTGCATTCGAGATTGAACCCTGAAAGCCAATTCAATACTTCTTTCAGCCCTCATAACATTCTAAACATAATCCCTTGCAAAAAAAATTAAGTTCTGTGAAAGATGAAATAATTGAGGAAAAACAAAGGCTTGATCTTCCATGAATATTGATTTATTAAGAAATGGATACCAATTGTCCAATAGAGTGGAACCCAACCCCTTTCTCAGTTTAGGGCTGAATCTTTAATATAGGGGAAATAGACTTTTAAACATTAAAAAGTTAATCAAATAAGACCAATTAATTAAAAGGCAATTTGATTCTAATTGGATGAAAGATCAGGGACTTTCCAAATTGGGAATGGGGATGGGAGTGGAAAGCTATGTTTATCTGAATCTGAAAAAAGTGGTGTGGCCTCCTCCCAAGAGTTTGCAAACAATCAAAGGAACATGGACACAATAACTTATTGATCAAAATTGAGTCAGTTTTCAGATAAGGCATATGGTCGTTTAAGATGTATAATTGTAAGAAAATTTCTTGCATCCAAATCTTTGGATCTGATTAATTTTCTGATCAGCAGAGACTTCCAGGGTGGAACCTAGATGGCAGGGAAGCTAACATGCTCTGGGGGCTTTTCCCTACCAAAGATAAATGGAGCCTCAGTTCTGACATTCAAGCTACAGAAGTTTTCAATTGTAGACATCATGGAAGATCTTCAGTGAAGGTCTGTCTCTTGGGAGGAAAAGAGGAAGTAAAGGCAGGAGAGCAGGAAAGCCAGCAGGAGGCTCCTAGCCACAAAACAATCTAGGTCCCAACAGTTGACAATAGCAGGGGTCCTGGCAGCTAGAGAGCAAGCCAGCAGGGAGGATCTCAACCTCAAATAAAGTCTAAACCCTGGGAAAACTGGGGCAAAAGATGGGACTGGGTTGGGAATAAACCACTAAGTTAGAACTTGGACATAAAGAAGGAAACCTCTGCAAAGGCAAGGCCAGACTGTATAGGCAACATCTCTTAGTTAAAGACAACCCAGGGATCAGACCCCAGCCCCACCAAAAAAAAAAAAAAAAAGCTTGGGTCTACACTCCCGATACTCCAGGATTAGGGCTAAAACAAAGAAGATGAGCAAAAAAAAAAAAAAAGCTAAGAGTGCTCACTATAGAAAACTACTTTACAGATAAAGATGATAACAATGCCATATCTGTGGAAGAAACTAATGAAAAAATCACTCACAGGGGAAGTATCAAAACAGTATTTAAATTGGACTCAAATACAAAAGTTCATTGAATAGCTTAGAAAAGAATTTAAAAACCAGAGAAGAGAGGAAGAAATATGGAAAAAGGAAATGAGAGTCATGCAGGAAAATTATGAAAAATTGACCAGAGAATTCAACATCTTTTTTTTTATTTTTAGGTTTTTGCAAGGCAAATGGGGTTAAGTGACTTGCCCAAGGCCACACAGCTAGGTAATTATTAAGTGTCTGAGACCGGATTTGAACCCAGGTACTCCTGACTCCAGGGCCAGTGCTTTATCCACTGTGCCACCTAGCTTCCCCAAATTCAACATCTTTAAAAAGGAAACACAGAAGGTAATCGAAGAAAATAAAAGCCTAAAATTTAGAATTGAAGAAATAGAAATCAATGAATCTACAAGTTTCTGGTCAGCATAACCTTAGTTAAGCAGGTGATCCAGTTAGGTTCAAACAATACAATAAGATACTTCTCCCATTTTCCCAAATGAATAAACTTTTTTCATAAGACAGAATTTGGACTATATCCAATTTGATTAGAAGCTAAACCAGATTCAGAATTGAATCATAACACTTAACAATTTGCTCTGTTAGTCTCTTCAATTCACTCAGGAGTCAATAGATTATTAGAAATGTATAGGATATGCCATAGTCTAGGTATCCTGAGGAGGCTGAATTAAGTATTACTTGACTAAAGCAAACAGAAAAATGGGCTGCGTTGAAAGGCTAAAATAAACAAACAGTCATAAAACACAGAAGAGACCTTATAATGCATCTCTTCATTATTTTTATTATTAAAAATTTTTATGAATGCTTTTCAAAAATATCATAGTCATTATTCCCTAATGAGCACCCCACCACCACCACCAGCAGCATCCTCAAAAAAAGAGAAAAAAGGGGGGGGGAGAGAGAGAGAGAGAGAGAGAGAGAGAGTTTTGTAGTAGGAAAAACTGTCAAGTTAAAATGACACTGAATATTAAACTTTTTTTGAATGGTTATTACTTTTGGTAGATATTCCTATAAGTAGATACAGAGTTTTGAATTTGGAAGACCTCAAATAGGTTTCAGACACTCAATAGCTATCAAATTTTAGGTAAGTCATTTAACTTCTAGATGATTCAGTTTTCTCATCTGTAAAATGGGGATAATAAAAGCCCCTATTCTCTCCCATTGAAAGGATAAAATGAGATAATATTTGGAAAGCACTTTGATAAATTTAAAGCACTACATAAATATTGGAAGGAACCTAAGAGGTCATTTTATTCTACTACATCATTTTACAAATAAGGACATTGAGGTCAAGAAAGATTTAGGCACTTAACAAGAGTAACACAGATGGTTTGACTGAAATAAGAATCAAACCTGTTTTCCAGATTTGAAGTCCAACAGGTCCTTCATTAAACTTTCTTCCCTGCTTAGTTCTCTACCTGGAGAGGGAAGGTGTTCTTCATCCTTTATCTTCCAGGATCAAAACAAGATAATACAATTATTCAGTCTGCTTTTGCAACCTTTCTATTTTACAGATGACGAAACTGAGGCCTGGGAAGAAGTGACAAATAGGGTTCACAGCTAAGAGTGGAAGTCAGCACTAGAATCCAAGGAATTTTGGTACCTAACTCTTTTCACATAATCTCTCTACCTGGCAGTGTCTCTGGAGTCCATAAAGATTAAAGATGAACCCAAAAGGACAATTTTTCCTATGGCCTCTATTATTTAAGAAAACTTTATTTTGCATTAAAAATTACTGACCCAGGCAGGGTGTAACTCTAGGTTGGACTCCTTAAACATACCTTAGAGTTCAGCACTTTTTAGAAAGTTGGCATAAGACAATAATGTCCTGATTTTAGCAATAAATCACAGAACCATGAATCTGAAAATTTAGATGACACTTGAGTCATCTAGTCATAGTTTTCCCTTTGCCATCACTCTAAAGTAAGTTCTTTTATTCCCTTTTTTCTATATATCTTAAAAATAAAAAGACCTGGAAAAAATGGAAATCCTAAGAAAAAGTATTAAGGAAATTTTATAAAGAACTTTATATAGCTTATCTCATTTGATTCTGATAAGGTAAGTCTTATTGAGTTGTATCTAACTCTTCATTACCCCACTTGGGGTTATTTTGGCAAAGATATTGAAGTGGTTTAGCATTTCCTTCTCCAATTCATTTTACAATTGAGGAAGTAAGGCAAGTATAATTAAGTGACTTGCCCAGGATCACACAGCTACTAAGGGTTTGAGGCCAAATTTGAATTCAGAAAGAGAAGCCTTCTTGACTCCAGTCCTAGAGTTCTATTTACTGAGCTATCTTGCTATCCCCCAAGGAAGGTACTACAAGTATTTTTAAATTTTAAATATGAAGAAATTTAAAGTTAGGAAGTGATATGTCTATGAAAACATAGCTAGTAAGTATGGGAAACAACATTCCCATCCAGGTCTCATGGGATTCTAGTCTGAACATAAATTTTTCTTTCTTGACAAGTAATAGTCTAGCCTTTGATTAACAATTTCTAGTGAGGATAGCTCAGTATCATTCAAGATAGCTCATTACACATTGAGGGCCACTCTAATTGCCAAAAGTTTTTTTCTTTATGTCCAACTTAAATTTACTTCATTCAATAATCTAGACCCAGGGTCAGAAGGCTATGGAATTATGTAAATAATTTTAATGTCTTTTCAATAGTAGCATAAGCAGAGTGCATTAATGACAATAACAATAATAACTAACATTTATATGGGCAGCAAGGTGGCACAGAGGGTTGACTTAGAGTCAGGAAAACTTCTGAGTTCAAATCTGGCCTCAGTCAGTTACTAGCTGAGTGATCCTGGGCAAGTCACTTAATCTTGTTCCGAATCTGTAAAGTGAACTGGAGAAGGAAATGACAAACCACTCAGTATCTTTGTCAAGAAAATCCCCAAAAGAGATCACAAAAAGTCATACAAAACTAAAAACAACTGAACAGCAAAATTTATATGGTGCTTACCATGTGTCAGATACTGTGCTAAGCACTTAATAATTAATATTTTATTTGACCCTCACAATCCTAGTAAATAAATGCCATTTTACAGATGAACAAACTGAGGAAAACAAAAGTTAAATAATTTGCTCAGTAAGTGTCTGAGGTTAGATTTAAATTAAAGCTTTCCTGACTTTAGTTCCAGTGATCTATTTTTTCATTACTCCATGCAACTGACACTATTATATTATTTATTATTAAAAGAAATAATGGTAATGGCAATTTATTTATGAGAAAGAAATATTTTACTGCCTATCTTGTCCCCATTTTCCCCTTCACTTAACTTTGGCCTGGAAGGTGGTGTGACAGGAAATAACATTTTGAACTTGGGGGTCCTTGGGACAGGAAGGACCAGTATGTAGTTTATATTTGGAAGGTACCTGGCCCAAGGTAGAAGACCACTCACTCCCCAAGCACCACCCTCTGTCCAACATACCATAGAAGGGTATTTAATAGGAAGTGCTGTCCCTTGGAGCTCTCTTGCTTCTTCAGGTCTCCCATCCAGAAGGATGGGGCTTTGTCATGCTCTTCCTTAATCCACAAGGAATACTGTAGGACTCATCATGTGGCCTAGTTAAACCAAGTCCTCTGGCTGTCCTCAGGGTGCTTGCTGCTTTTCTTACTAATTGTGGCCGATGTATTTTGTAATAATATTTTGACATAATAAAAAAAACTGAATGGTCTTAACATCCCAGAGAGCTGCAAATTCCTTCTCCTATTCAATGGCCTTAAATATTCTGTCTTTGATCTCCAAATCTTTAATAACTGGCAACATCATCAATCTGTCAATATATCTGAATTCTATGAATAATATCTATGGAATAATTAATGAATGAATTTGTGGTCAATCTTTAAGTTTGTTGTTTTTTTCATTCTTCACTAGCTGAGTGACCCTGGGTAAGTCACCCTATTCTTAACTGCTTTTTGTATTGCCTACCTTTCAAGATTGGTATGAAAGAGACTCTTTAAGGAAGCAAATGATTATAGTTGTTACCTCTTTGAAATGTAAATACTTTCCAAAAGGTGGAATAAGTCATTCTTAACTAATACTTCATCCAACTTCCTTGTTCAGATCCTTGAATACTGGAATACTGAAAGTAGATTAGTGAAAGTTTGCTGAGAGTAGGGCCAATAGGAACACAGGATAAACTAATAAGAATTGGAGGAAAGACAACTTGAAATAGGATAACTGGTTCTAAAAAGTAATTTAACTGAATTCACATCTCTTAGGACTAACTCAATAATATAGCTGTCACGCACCCAGTGGTCTTCCCCCTCACCCTTCAACCCCCCCCCAAAAAAAAAAACACTATCCCTGGCTGTTAAGCATCCTACAATGTTTCTTAGTGTCTAAAATTCCATTTCTAGTCATAGGGAAATTGTATTTAGGTTTCAGGTCTGCCATCTAGTGTACACTATAATAACTGCAGAGCTTTGACCAAAATAAAGGGAACTTTCCATAATTTAGGTCTTTTCAAATCAATATGTATTAGTTACCTGCAGCAGGCAAATTACTGTGTTTGGGAAGATAGATAAAGATCAGGTAAGATTAATTTACTTCCCTAATAGTCTTTTTAGATTAATAGGGATTTGAAAAACTTTTTTTTCAAAGTGAAGGGAAAAGTTAACTAGTGATTTTGTTCATATTGGGAATACTTGGTTGGAAATTCCTTTCACAAGTCCAATTACAGATAGCCTTCTCTTCTGCGCCTTATAGTTTTAGAGTTGTCTGAAGAACTGAACTACATATGATCACATATCCAAAAAGCTTGAACCTAACTCTTCCTAATTCAAATTGATATTATTGGTGCTCAGTTTTTCAGTTGTATCCAACTCTTCATGACCTCACTTGGGGTTTTCTTACCAGAGATACTAGAGTTATTTTCCATTTTCTTCTCCAGGTCATTTTATATGTAAGGAAACTTAGGCAAACATTCCAAATCTGACCCAGATTTCTAATCTGTCCCTCTATTTATTGTGTCCCCTACCTCTTTACAAATAACTGTAACAGAAAATGTGTTAAGTGCTTAAGAGAGGAAACAACTGAGTGCTTGTGAAGAAAATGTCATTAATGACTTGTTAGACAAGGAACAATTTCATGGAAGACAGGTTTTGAGTTGGTCTTTAAATGATGAATGAGATTCAATGGGGGCGGGGAGAGAGGATGGCATCCCAAGGTTTCAAAATTCTCTTGGTTCAGAATAGCTCTTCCTTTGCTTAAAGGATATTGTGCTTTTAATCTGAGTTCCACCCACTTCTAGTTTGGATTAAGCAGATTAGTTTGGAAAAATGAAGCCTGGGTCTTTTTTTTGATCATGACTTTTAGGTAGTTCAATAATTTTAAAATTATCTCTTCTGGATCTGTTGTCCAGATCAGTTGTTTTTCCAATGATATATTTTCACATTTTCTTAGAGTTTTTCATTTTTTTGGCTTTGTTGTTTCTTTATTTCTCACAAAGTCATTTGCTTCCCTTAGCTCCATTCTCTACATTTGAAGGAATTATTTTCTTCAGAGTTTTTGTATCTCCTTTTCCAGCTGGCCAATTCTGTTTTTTAAGGATTTTTCTCCTCATTGGTCTTTGGAATGCTTTTATCAATTGACCCAAACTGGTTCTTAAGATGTTATTTTCTTCAGTAATTTTTTTTATAATTTCTTCACCAAGCTGCTGAATTGGTTTTCATGATTTTCCTGCCTTGCTCTCTTTTGTCTTCCCAATTTTACATCTTACTTGACTTTTTCAAAATCTTTTTTGAGCTCTTCTATACCCTGAAACTAATTCATATTTTTCTTGGATGCTTTCAATAGAGAAGCTTTAATCTTGTTATCTTCTGAGTGTGTAATTTGAAGGAACTATGTAATTGTCTATGGTTGAATTTTTCTTCTGTTATTTGTTCATTTCTCCAGCCTATGATTTGATTCTTTTTGTTAAGGTAGGATTTTGTTTCCAGGGTGGAGGATGCATTGTCCCAAGCTTATGAGGGTTTTTGAAGTTGTTTTCAAGGAACCATTTCCCCCTCCCTCTACCCTGACCAGGGATCTCAGTTCCTTCAAGGTCTTATGAGAGGACTGCTCTCTTGGTCTGTACTCTAGCCTGTGGATGACCAAAAGCACTCCCCTCTATCCTGGAACTGTGAGGAGTCCCTGCTGAAACACGGCAGCAAAGCTCTTTTTGCTAAGACTGGGGCCCCAGACTGTGACCTGGATCTGAATATGGGCAAAGCAACAGAGTACTGCCTCAGGGATAGATAGTAAAGAGACCTCTGAAATCTCCTCTGACTCCCTTACTGTTCTTGGATTGAGCACTCTGGAAACAGCTACCAGGTGGCTCCCAGGCCTGCTCCTGGCCAGGTCTGAGCTGAGACCTGTGCCAGACTGGCTCTGCTCTCACTCTGGTGTGGCAAAATTTTTCTGTTGAGCTTCTTAATAATCCTTAGCAATCCCTGGGCTGAGAGGTCTGGAAACTGCTATCACTGCCACAGACCCAAGAGCTGGTAGGGACCCAGATGTCCTGGGGTCTGTTGCCTGATGGCTGGAACTGGTTTGCTCTGGCATGGGACCTGGCCTGTGCTGTGGGCCCCCTTTTAACCCTGGTTTAACAGACACTTCCCACAGATCTTCCAAGCTGTCTTGGGCTGGAAAATTGTTTCATTTAGTCTTTTTTAATTAATTCTGCTGCTCTAGAATTTGGTTAGAGTGATCATTTTAAAGGTTTTTGGAGTCCTCTAGGGAAGAGTTTGTGAGAATTTTTGCCTTTATTCTACCATCTTGACTCTGGAGCCCCTCCCCCTCCATCACACCCCTGAGCAGGTCAGTCTTAAAGTCTACCTATTCAGAGGGCTTGGATGCTAGAAAGCTGCTGATTTTTCCAAAATTTTGAGGTTCACAAGACCATTCAATCTCCACCTGGCAGGCTACAGGAGATCAAAGCCAAGGGCTTCTCCTCCTCTCCATACTCTGCAGTAGTGGTGCCAGATTCAAATAGAAACAGATTCCTGTGAGTTACATATTAATTTTCAAAACCACAAATTGGCATTATCTATGTTGTATTGTAGTTTTATTTATTTTGTAAAACATTTTCCAATTACATTTTAATCTGCTTTTGCTTTGCTCTTTAGGAGTGGGCTGAGAGTTTGACAACTTTGGTTTATAGTTTTTCCTTTTAATAGCCACTGTGAAAGAAAAATCAAGAGAGAAAGACCAAGTTTGTTCATTGAAGTCCTTTATTACTCTTAGTTATGGATCCTTAGAAATTCAGAAGTTTCTTCCTTCACATTTCAATAGACAAATAGCAAAGAACCTAAGAATCAATCTGAAATAGGAGAAGAGATCTCTAACTCACCCAGGTAGGTTTCAGTGGGCAGAACATTTTGCGAGTATAGCCCTAATAATGTCTCCTTATTGCCCTATAGTTGTTAAATACAGAAAAACTGGTTTTTTTATGTATGTTTATATTCTGCTACTTTGCTGAAGTAATTACTTATTTCAGTTAATTTTAGTTTAATCTCAAGGGTCCTTTAAATAGACCAACATTAGCTGCAAAAAATATTTGTTCTGATTTGTTCCTTAAAAAAGCCACATTTTATCTTCTTCCTACCACTCACCAACCCCTACACCAATCAAAAAAGTAAGAAAAATAAAACCACTATTAAAAACATTTATATTTTATTGTTTCATTTGACCATGAAGTTTGTGACATATTCAGAAAATATACTTCAAGGAAAATAATGATTCTAAAATACACAAAAAATCTTGAATTATGAGGAATAAAAAAAAACAACAAGAAATTTTGGAGTTAGAAGGAAAGCAAAAGTTATCTAGTCCAACTCATTTAGACCTAGAAAAGTGAAGTAAATTACCCAAAGCCAGAGTAAATTATGTGATGATAATTTTAATATACCCTACTCCAATATAACATTTACTCAGCTTATTTGATTTCATAAGTATCAGTGATTGTCTTAATGAATTAAGTCAAATATGATCAAGTTTGCTAGTTATGGATGTTAATGTTAGGATAAAAGTACATACATTATTAGGATCAAATAGCCTCCTATGCATTTGTGTTATTGATATTATGTACTAGTGACAGCATTGTAGATTATAGGATAAAATCATGACTCTGTTTTAGAGTATCATGTTATATTTGTCCACAAAGCTCATTAGTAGCATCAACATCCCTCATCCCTAACAATTACTGTCACTTCTTCATTGTGACCTTTCTTTTGGTCCACCACTTCTTAAATCCTAGAATACTGCAGGCCAAAACACCAGATATTTTATTTCCTAGGAAAACCCCTGCTGAGGTAGCAAATAGAATGTCTTTATGGGGAAAAAATACTGTAATTAATAACTCAAAAGCTTACTGACAACTTTCTTATGATTAACGGACATGCTCCTCAACCATAGAGTTTTTTCCACTTCTGATTTTAACCAATCATGAAACTGTACTGCCTCATTCTATTTGTAGTGCTGTGTAAAAGTGGCTAACACCCAGGGACAGAGGTCTCTAATCATAAGAAAAATATTGGATCCAATTAATTAGGGACCTCTGAACTCCCTACCAAATTGAAAATGCTTGGAATACTTCAGTATCTTTTTATTGAGCACTGGATTAGAATTTGGGAGGGGGGGGTCACAGGAGAAGAGCCAGATCTAATCCCAGGACTTTTCCCACTAATTCTTCTTGAAAGTCGGGACTTTTTTTTTTTAACTTTTTCTTCATAACCCCAGTGCATAGCATTTTGACAAAATTCTTTTTGACAAACTGGTCAACTGTCTAATATCATTCTTTTTATAATTCACTCCATGTTGTAAGTTCACTATTCAGTTCAGACTAATATAATACGAAGTGTGTTCTTTCTCAACTATTTCCAGAATACCAGATATTGGTCTAGATTTCAAGGCATTTAAGTTCAATAAATAAATTTGAGACCTCAGCCAAGTTATAATTATTCAGAGTAGGTACTGACTGTTAATAATGAACTCCTGAGATATCAATAAAACTATAAATTCAGTAGATAATGAAGTATAAGATAAAATTTATCACAGATTCACCATGCCTAATGAAGTATAGGATAAAATTTATCACAGATTCACCATGCCTAATATAATAGATTGTATTAACATGCAAATAACTGTATTAAATTTTTCTCCTATTCTTGACAAGTGAATGATTTAAATCTATATTAAAAACTGAATCAATATGTTCCCTTCCTAAATTTCATTCAGTTCTATATACATTTCTGGGGGGGGGAGTAGAACACAAAAGGAAATAAGTGTTTTAGTATCAGTTCAGGGTTAGACTATTACCATACCTACAAGTGCAAATGTTTTATGAAAATCATCCCACAAAAGTTATATAGTGATAAAAAAAATTCAGAAGGCATATGGACAAAAACTGTGGATACTGATAAATCTTATCATTTTGGGTAATTACAGTTTGTTTTCATTAACCATATTATTCCTTAATGTGGCTATCTGCTGTGTTTCCTTCAGTGGTCTTATGAAGTGAATTTCACATTCTGATTGAATGGTTGGATAAAAGGAAAGAAGCCTATATTAAAACTCATTAAGTTAATTAGAGATAAACAAAAGTCATTTACACCATTAATAAAGGACCAAATCAAAATGAAATTTAAGAAATGAAATAATTAGAGGTTATTTTAGGGAAAGACAATTTCAAAAATTCTTGAGACTTGTCATATTGATTCATGATAGATCTGGACTTGAGGAAGAGGAAATTTTTCATGCTTTCCCTGTCTACTTTCCCATATCCAACCTACCATAAATATTTTAAAGTACAGGACCCCCAAAATAATAAGATTTACAGTTGTATCTGAGAAACAGTCTCTAAAACAAACCAAAAAGAAACTCTTTTATTGATATCTTTTTCCCTTACATCAGTCAGTTGTTAAAAAAGAAATTCCAGTAAATTGAAATATTCCCTTTTGGTCAAAAAATGGTTTCACTTAAGCATTTGAAGTCCCTGGCACCATCATGATGAGAAAAGACCTGTGTTTAATCATCTGCTCTATGATATCTCCACTATTTAGCTTCCTTTCGGTGATCTTTTCATTTACATTGTTAACAAGCATTGTATTCTTTTGCATTGACCCATTTTTTTTATCAGTTTATATAAATCTTCTAATATATCCACATTACTCCAATTAATCATTTCTTACTACTGGAGGAAGTTTTATGGATGCTTCATTTCTTGATGTCAAGCAAAGGAATTTGAACTTTATGCAGGAAACACAGGACAAAGAATATATATATATATATATATATATATATATATATATATATATATATTATATTTCTTTTTTTTAGTGTGTGAGTTGAGGGAGAGAAAATAAATGCTTACTAACCAAAAAAAAAAACTGAACTAAGCCAAAAGAGAATAACCAAGGAAAATATTGCACAATTGTTTTGGATTGAGTATTCCCATTTACTATTGGGGGAATCATTTTATCTCTCTGATCTGCTGTTTCCTCATCAGTAAGATGAATGAACTGGACTAAATGATTTCTAGCAATTCTTCCAATTCTAGATTCTATTATCTACCTTTTCTTGGTTCTCATTTTTTTTCTTTTTAGGTACTCTCTCTAGAATGATATTTCATCTTTATACTATGTTTCCTAAGTGGTCATATCCTTATTATCTTTCTGTTTGTTGAGATGAGATGACCAAAGGACACTAGCTACCTTCCATTTATCCATCTCTTTTACTTCATTTATCCTGATTCATTTCATAGATTTTGTATGAATTTTATGTTTCACAATAATTGAAAATATTTGTTGGGGCATGTAATGAAACAAATCTATTCAGTAATTAAGGGTCTACCAATGCAAGGCACTGTGCTACATATCTGTGATAATGAAAAAATGACTCTTACTCTAAAGAAACATTCTTTTGGAATAAAAGCCCTTTAATGAACTTTAAATCCAACAAATTAGAGATGACTATATTAACCATAGAAACCTATAATTTTTAGCCATTTCTTTTTTTTTTAGGCTTTTTTTTTCACAAGACAAATGGGGTTAAGTAGCTTGCCCAAGGCCATACAGCTAGGTAATTATCCACCTAGCTGCCCCTAAAAGAACATTTCTTATCTAAATTTACTGTCCATGTTCTGCAAAGTTTCTTCCTGGTACTGGGCTACCTTTCCTACCTAACACATTCAGGTTATCAAAACCTTCAGAAACCTATAAAAAATTTGGCAGCTCCACAAGGTAGCAATGAGACTCCATGTATGGGATATGACAATATGTAATTTATAAGGCCTAGTCAATCTTATTATATTCCAATAGCCATTTTATCTATAGTTGCTTTAAAGCAGAAATGAATACAAAGTGTGAATTCATACCTTTATTATTAAACTCAAGGAATTTTTAAGGCACTCTGACAAGTACATCTCTTTTGAGGTAAACATACAAACATCTAGAAACTTGGTAAGCTAAGGGAAGCAATGTGGAGAAAAACAAAGACTATTAGCCTGATAATTAG
Organism: Macrotis lagotis; assembly: GCF_037893015.1. NCBI lineage: Eukaryota > Metazoa > Chordata > Mammalia > Peramelemorphia > Peramelidae > Macrotis > Macrotis lagotis. The sequence goes on along the minus strand of NC_133662.1, from coordinate 30,503,974 downwards.
AAGAGCTGGGTTCTGGTGCTTTTTGTGTTAAAATGATTTGATTTTGAGCAATCCATTCAAATTTTCTGGGTCTCTTTACTCAGATACCTGGAAATTTTTCACTTGACAATATGAAATTTATTGATTTTATGACTTCTAACACAAACTGACAGCTTGATACATTGAACAGAGAACTGATATTAGAACAAAGAAAATGGGTTCCAATTCAATTTCTGAAGCATAATGGCTTTGCATATCTCTTCTTGCATATTACAATGCAAAAATGGGTAAATCATTTAACCTTTAGGTATTACAGGTATCTTTAAGATTAGGTTTCAAAGAAAGTATTGTCCTTTATCCAAGAGTGTTTATATTTATAATATCATTGACAAGTTATATTTGGTCAAACATTTAATCAATTCACCCCTAAAAAGCACCGAAAATTTTTCAATTTCTAGTCCTGCCTGTGGTTGCCTTGGCAGCACCAGATCAATACAGTCCATGGACTGGAGGTTCCTCATCCCTGGGCTAAGGAATAGGGGCAATACCTCAGATATGCATATTATATATTTCTTAATAGGTTGTACTTCACATATTTAGTTTCTCAAATCTTAATCTGTAAAGAAAGCAGGATGAATTAGTAGAAAGAGTGTTAGATTGGAAATCAGAGTGCCTAGGTTCTTAAGATTATGGATCTAAAGTAGAAAGGGGTTCCAAAGGTCATCTAGCCCAACACATATTTACTGAGCACCAAGAACTTTAAATGGTTTACCCATGTCCACAGGTAGCAGTGGTTTACCATGTCTACAGGCAATCAGAAAATAGACTTGAATTCAAGTCCTTTTACTACAGAATCAAAACTCTTGCCAATTTCTACTCTTCTGCTCTACATAAACCTAAGACCAGTCAACCTAAATTTTCTGAATCTGTTTTCTCATCAGAAAAATGAAATGGTTAAAATAGATAACCAATAAAGTTATAGATAACCAATAAACTCCCCTTTAGGTCAAATCTACAAATTTATATCCTGTTTTTATTTTATTTATTTAATTTTTTTGTAGGCAGTCAGGGTTAAGTGACTTGTACAGAGTTACACAGCTAGTAAATGTCTACTGTCTGAGGTCAAATTTGAACTCAAGTCCTTCTTACTCCAGGGTTGGTGTTCCATCCACTTCACCATCTAATTGTCCCACTGTATCACCAAGCTGCCTAATTTTATTTTATTTAAATGTCACTTTGTTCTAACCTAGGGAGAGGGTTAAAACCTTAAGAATGTCACAGATACCAGCAGAACTATTGAAATATTAAATTATAGTAACTGTCAATAGAATCTCCCTGTCAAGTTGTCTTAGTTTTGTTTCTACATGAAATTATCAAATTTATTGGATGCCAATATGCCTTTTCTGACCCCCTGCTTAAGAGTAAAATATGCAATCATATTCAGTTTTCTACTCAGTAGCATGGTCATCCTATGACAATTTGTTTTATCAAACGAAAGGCTAAAAGTATTATTTAAAAAAAAAAGATTGAGAGTTTCAATCCCAGTGGTTTTCAAGTGTTTTATTGTGCAATGGTTTCTTCCCATAATTAAGAATTTCAGTTCCTTGAACTTTAGACCAAGAGCAGTTACAAACATTGTCTTAGAACAGATAAATTTATATCTTTAAAGCTGACAAATGGAGGGGTGAGGGGAGGGAGGTGGAAGGAGGGGATAAGTCACAAAGTAAAAGAAAGAGATGTATAGTGATTGGCTCAGAAACAGTAACAGCAACATGACCAGCTATGTAGTGTAGTGGACAGAGCACTGACCTTGGAGTCAGGAGGATGGGGTTTTTTAATCCAACCCCAGACACTAGACACTTACTAGCACTGTGACTTGGGCAAGTCATTCAACCTTGACTGCAAACTTGATCTAATGCCATCTCCAATTGTTCTAATTCATATCTGGCCATATAGCCATATACAGATGACTCCAGAGGAGAATGTGAGGCTGGTGACTTAGCACAGTACCCCCCCCTCAAATCTGATTCATGTGCTTGTCATGGCATCACCTCCTTAATGTCATGGACTTCTTTCAGAATGAAGAACAAACATCATCAACAACCACTCTTAGGATTTAAGTAGACCACACTACTACTATTCCAACATGCAAGATTATTAAAGATAGATGATGAAAGGAAAGGGAAGGGAGAGAGGGAATTAAGTATGTATCAGATTTCTCATTAGATCTTCACAGTTCTATGAAAGGTGCTATTATTATGCCTATTTTATAGTTGAGGAAATGGAATCAAACAAGTGATATTTGAGACCAGATCTGAACTCAGATCTTCCTGATTCCAGATCCACTGTTCTATTTACTGACATCACCTAGCTCTTGGAAACAGAGGTGAGTCAATATGATAAAGGGAAAGGGAAAATAAAGGCTGATATATGAATAGCTGAGTAAAACATTACCAGAAGAGAAGTTGATGGGGGTTAATATAGGGAGATCAAGGTATTGGAGAGCTAGGTTAGTAATCTAGAGCAACTGCTATAGAAAAATGCTTGTAATAAGTCTTTTATCTTGCAGTGCTAGTCTCTGTCATGCATGCTAAGGAAGCACTGCTGTCCCCTACATTAGCCTATCCATGAAACTGAAGCATGGAATTGTTTTGAGTTGTGTATCAAAGAATGGCAGCTATAGCCATTTTTTGATAGCTCCTGACAACTTTAGTTACTTCCAAAGGAGCCTGGAAAGAATAGAATCATCGTCTCCTAGATCTGATCCTTCATGTCTTTTCCAGGGCAAGATTGGGACTGTCCTATTTCCATTTTCATTCCTTATGCCCTGGTAAATAAGAAAGCATTGGCTAGATAGAGAAAGTAAGAAAGACTATCAATTCTATTTTAGGGATAGGTATCTAGATAGAGAAAGCCCTAGGAGTGAGGATAAGTCTATGAAAGCGACAAGGCAGAAAATGAGCATTAAGGCTTTTAAGAAGAGATATCGATGCTAAATTTTCATCTAAGACATTGCCTTGACTTGGGAATCCCCGACTTTGGAGCTTCCTAGCCAGTGTTATAGCCACTAGACGGCTATAACCTTTTCTGCGGTGATTGGGCAAGGTGTAACCGTGAATCATTGTAGCAAACTGATCTGTCATACCCCAGGAAACTGGATTTCCATTTTCATCTCGGACACATACACTAGGAAAACAGTAGATGAGGTTGGCAAGGTACTGGCGACACAGTTCATTTCCACCCCGTGACCAAGTTCTGTTAAGCAGATCAGCCTCAGCAACACTCAGGTAAGACAACTGAGGGGAAGACACCACTCTAAAGGAAAATATGGCATGTTAGATGGGATTTAATCACAGAATTAGAAATCATTTTGCTCACATCCTTCTTGCAAAACAAATTTACAGATGAAATCATTTTAGGCAAAGTAATGTCAAATTGCTAAAGTACTTGATTGATTTGCAAAAAAATAGATTCTCTGGGCCACCCCTTTGAGGCACTTAAAAAATTCTGAGCATCAGTTTTTCCTTATAACTAATATAAATCTTTTCTACTTTAACATAAGTTCATTTATTCTTTTTAAATTTTATTCTTAATATATAAAACAAAATAAACATTTTTAGCATGCTACAGTACAAAACATGATTGTAAATGAAACTGGAAATCTACTATACACAACTTGCTACTCCTTTCAAACATACAACAAAATTATCATGAAATTTCTTTTTTTTAAACTTCCACCCAGCCTAAAGATGACTACCATTAGAAACAAATAGATGTGTGTATGTAAATCTACATATTAATGTGTAATGTATCTATATCTTGTTTTTAAATATGTGTACACACACATATGTATGTAAAAATTATTCTTTGTTTTTTTTAGGATTTTGCAAGGCAAATGGGGTTAAGTGGCTTGCCCAAGGCCACACAGCTAGGTAATTATTAAGTGTCTGAGCCCGGATTTGAACCCAGGTACTCCTGACTCCAGGGCCGGTGCTTTATCCACTGAGCTACCTAGCTACACCTAAAATTATTCTTTACATACTTCTATTATCAATTCTTTTTTCTGGATTCAAATATTTCCTTTCTTCAAATGTTCTTTAATTAATTTGGAAATTTATAATAATAAAATAACTCATTTGCTCAAATTCATTCTTAAAACAATATTGCTGTTACTGATGAAAATTAAGAACTGTTTACCATGATAGTACTCCTTTTTAGAATTTAAAAATCTTATCAAATTCTGTCTTCTGACATTCACCATAGAACCTTGGTAGGACTTATACTAGTGGAAAGAGTTCCCACACCAGGAATTCCCTACCTTTTGAAATCATAGATCTTCTGCATAGTCATTTGAAATATTTTACAAATTCTCTATTCTAAATCTACATATCTCTTGGCATTAAAAACAGAGAGAGAAAAAAGTAGGAAAAAAAGAGCTTATACTAAAAGTAACCTGCAATAATTAGAATTGAATGGACTATATATACCTAAATCCTAGGCAGAAAGACTGTCATTACAGAAGAACATTATAGAGGGAAAAATAAGACTAAAGTTATCACCTGTTATACTGTTGATAATATTCAACATTAAGACAGGAATATATTTTCTAATTTCATTGTGCCTACCAGTTTTATGATCTTTTTTTAATAGATTACAGAGTAGCAACTACAAAGTCATCTCATACAAGAGGGATGTCAACTGTCTGAGAAGTAAGCAAATTCCAGTTCTCTGTGGCATCCCTTTTGGGCACTTTAAGAATTTCTGATCATCATTAAGTTCCAGCACTGCATTGTTAGCTTTTTCTCTAGAGTTAAAGATGACTTTAGCAGTCAGTCAGCTGTCTAACTGCTAAACAAGAAAACAATCTGCCTTTGGCTTTAATTCCTTCTTCAGAATTGTAACCAAAAGAAGACAGATGACATGATCCAAAAACTGAAAAGTTCTTATTGCCAATGTGGACATGGTCAAATACAGAAAATGGTCTGTTGTAGGATGTTACAGGATCAGTAGATCTTCTAGTTAGCAATAGCCAAGTGTGACAGTATACCCCAGTTTTTTTAAAATTTATTTTCTTCATGAGCAGGATACTGAACAAATAATGAATGAGTGGGGTCAGTGGTCTGATGGGCACAGTTTAACTTTATGCAGAAAGTTTCAGCTCCTAGGCCAATATTCAGTATAAGAATAAAAAGGGTTGTGATTAATAGGCCTTAGTGACTATTGTTTTATAATTATAATATTGATAATGTTATATTCCATATAAACCAAGTAAAAGATGAGAACAAGATCATGATGAAAATGATCACTACTCATTTATAATTTAATATTGGTTTCTAATTTTGTCCAAGTTTTTGTTATGATAATGCTGGAAGCTACAACTAACTTTTTTTTATTCCTGTAAAGATTCACAAATGACCTCTGGAAAGCAAAATGAAATGTATCCACAATTTCAGCTTTTTAAAGGACAAACCTCATGGAAGTTATGTTTGAGTAGAGATGGGTGTGTCAGGAGCTCAACTAGGTGACAGCCTCAGGAAGGAGGCATATAGCAGAATCCTATTCAAATCAATTATTCTTGCTAAACAAATGCTAAGCTTAGATAATTTTTTTTGTTGATTTACAACTATTTGGATATGAGAATGCAAATGTAAAATAACATGATTTGAGCTCACTGTAGACAACGTAAAAGCTATTCCTACTTAATATCTAAGGGGAAATGAAAAACTTCTTTGTTGTATGCTTTGTGTGGGGAAAAAGGAAGTGCAATGGTTTTACTTTACTCGTATCAACTTCACCCCTCTGAAAAACTCTGAAAACTGCATTTCAGTTCTAAGATCAATTTCAGTACCAAGTCCCTAAATATTCCCAAAGAAAAATTTGGATGTACCAAGCTCTGCTTTATATATTTTCTTAATAGTAATCCTCCCCTAAACTCAGAAAATTGACAACCCACCTGGAATTGACATCTGGCATAGGGAATGGAGAAAATTCAATTGCCTTAAAGGAAGACAAATTTACATCCAACTGTTTTGAGTTCGCAACAGCCTTTGAAACTTCATATATCCCATCCTGGAGTCCTATGAAGATAATGAATATGAATGTTCTATTTGAGAAATAAAGAGCAACTGTTCATTACAGAATTCTTAATGTACTTAGAGTATACACTAAATGAAATAGCTACTTACAAGGTATGGTAGATAGAAAACTAATTTTGAAGTCTGAAAAAAAATTGTTCAACAGTGGCCTAACTCAGAGTCAGAGAAACTCTATTTAATAATCTTAACTCTGTCACTTATTCTTCATGACTTCATGTTTGTGCTGCATTTTCTTAATCTATAAAACACATCAATGACTTCTAAAATTTAAGATTCCCTCTAGCTCTGCATCTGTGATTCTTTAAATGTACTTTCAAGGTCTGACTCAGTCACCTAGGGGAGAGGCCTCAAGTGTCAATTGACTTCTTTAATAAATTAGGTCATATATGAAAGTGTTAAATATATATTTATATAGGATAGTATTAGAAAAACATAATCTTGAGGTCAGGAGGTGGTTCAGTGGATAGAGCACTGGCCCTGGAATCAGGAGGACCTGAGTTTAAATCTGGTCTCAGATATTTAATAATTCCCTGTGTGACCTTGTATAAGTCACTTAACCCCATTGCCTTAAATAAATATTTTTTTAAAAAGCCATAAACTTGTTAGTTATATATTTTCTGTATTGTCATTTTTTCCAGTTATATCTGATTCTTTGTGAACTCATTTGAAGTTTTTTGGCAAAAATATTCAGTGGTTCATTATTTCCTTCTCCGATTCATATGACAGATAAGGAAACTGAGGTAAACAGGGTTGAGTGACTTGCCAAGTATCATGCAGCTAGTATCTGAAGTCTGATTAGAATTCAGAAAGATTCATCTTTCTGATTCTGGATCTAACACTCAATCCACTGCATTTAGGTAGACTTTTATTAAGTCCTATATTGCATATAATTTCCTTTTTTATTCCTTCATATCTTACTTTCTGGTATGACTTTAAGAATCATCAACAAAGTTATCAGTTTTCAAAGAAAAAAATGGAGATTACATATGAACTCATGAACTTGTTGCATGTTTGTTTTTTAAAGACTTATTATAAAATTTAACAAGGAAGTATCAAATTTGCTCTGTTGTTAAGCCTGATTTTCAAAATAGAATTGTAAACTCCTTAAGGGCCAGGTAACATTTCCTACTTCTGTTTATAAAGTAAATAATAAGATATAAAAAATGTCAGGGATCCTAAAGATCAGACTATTCCATTTATACTTAACTGAATAATAATGTTAACATTTATATATTGTTTGCTATGTGGCAACCGTTGTGTTAAATGCTTTCCTTAGAGTATTATATCCCCTGAATATCATCACAACAAAGCTGGAAGTCAAGGGCTATATTTTATCCATTTTATAGATAAGGAAACTGAGGCAAACAAAGATTAAGTGACTTTCTCAGGATCACAAAGATGGTCTTCCTGACTTCAAATCTAGAATTCTATCCACTATGCCACATGGGTGCCACCTCTAAAGGATTCATAACTAGGTAATATGGAAACTGGAGAATTACTTGGTTGTCTTCAGGGGATTAAGCTACATTTAACAAATTTAAAATAATATCTCAAATATAAGAATGATAATTAATATTTATATAGAGTTTTAAGGTTTGCAAAGTGCTTTGTATGCATTGTTTCATATTAACCCAATAAAACCATGAAGTTAGGAGCTGTTATTATTTCACCCATTTTGCAGATGAATAAAGTAAGGCTTAGATAGTGTAAATGGTTTGCCTAAAGTCATGTAGCTAATAAATGCCTGATGGAGGATTTAAGTCTAAGTCTTTTTGATTTATGGGATATTCAACAACAATAGAGGTTAGTTTGTCAAATACAGTATCTTTTTCAGAGATATATCTATCTACATGCATGAAATGTATGTGTATATAAACATAACTAGACAGATAGATTGATAGATCTGATCTAGTGTCCAAAAGACAGTACAATACTTTCAAAAATAACTTCCAAGAAATAAATGTGGTAACAACAAATAAGAATTTGCATTTGAATAATACTTCTAAGATTTACAAAGCACTGTTCTCACAACAAGCCTCTAGGCTTATCCTCATTCTACAAGGGAGAAACCTAACTCTGAAAACTTCATCTTTGTTGTTCAGTCATAATCAAGTACCCATGATGGGATTTGAGTTCTATGACTCTTGAACAAAGTTTAACATTACTCCATATGCTGTCAAAGGCTAAAAAAGATTGGTGATTGGTAGAAATACATTGGTACAACATAACATTCTTTTTTTTATTAGGAACTTAATTTCAGTATACAAAGTAAGGCAAAAGATGAGGATTTCATGTGAAGTCACAATATTCTATTATGCAGTTTGTCTTAAACAAAATTGAGGATTAAATTTTACAAAGCTAAAATAAAATTGTCATTTGTATTCCCTTCTCAAATTTTTTTAGTGTGTTTTAGTGCTGTATTCATGATTCCTTCCTTGCCTACTTGCCTCCTTCCTTCCCTCCTCTCCTTTTCTTCCCTCCCTCCCTCTTTCCTTCCTTCCTTCCTTCCTTCCTTCCTTCCTTCCTTCCTTCCTTCCTTCCTTCCTTCCTTCCTTCCTTCCTTCCTTCCTTCCTTCCTTCCTTCCTTCCTTCCTTCCTGCTTTTAAGACTGAATTTCATCTCACACAAGATGGAATAGCAAAAGTAACTCATGGACCTATACTATTACTAATCTACACAGAAACTCTGACCTGCTCTGTTTCTGATCTGGGCAGGTTCACCCTTCTTTAGGAGGCTGGTGGTCTTCTTTTCCTAAGAGCTCACCATATTGGCATTATACTTAATGTGAACACATAATCATCTTTAACCCTAGTGAAGCTCATAATTCCTGAGCTTAAGCAATTTACAAACCTTGGCCTCCCTCAGTGGCAGAGATTATGGGCATTTATATATACACCTAATCTTAATCATTTTTATTTATATAGGTGATTTGGGTCAGGAATTAAAGAAATTAATTGCATATTAATCTTATATTTATTAATATATTTTGTTTCTTTCATTTGCAAATATGTCCTTTTTTTCCTCCAAAAAACTAGCAAGACATATTTTATGGAAAAGATTTGGGGGGAAAAGGGGGTTGGGCAGTTTGGAAAATCAACAAATCCATCATGCCTGAAACACAATATTCTGTATATATTCCCCCCTATGCTAGGAAAAAAAGTAGATGCATTTTTTCCCCACTTTTATCCAAGGTCAAACTTACTCATTATAATTACTCAGTATTCGGGTTTTTCCTCCCCTTTCTACTTATACTCTTGTAGCTATTATATATATTGTTTTGTTGATTCTGATTAATATTGGTAGAGGAGTCCACCAGCTTTTTTTCATGGATAATGGAGAGTTTTGGTATAGTTACAATAACATTCAATTCTAGGGCAATAATTATCATGAGAATAAGGAATCATGAAGAAGGGTCACAGCTCTCTTTCATCCTTCAAATGACATCATCTTTTATTTTTGTGCACACCTTTTGACATCATTTCATATGTCCTTTTACTCTTCCCTGAATGCTTCATATTCATCATTTCTTGAAGTAATATTCTTTAATATTTATTCATGTACCACAATTTGCTTAGCTATTCTCCAAAATAAATGGGTATATACTTCATTTCTGTTTCTTTGTGAGTTATAAGAATAATCATTAATATATCTGTGTATATGGAATTTTGTTTTCTGTCTGACTTTTAAGGGTATCTTCTTAGCAATGTAATCTCTGGGTCAAAAAATAAGGATATTTTAGTATTTACTTATTTTTTTAGAATTACAAATTGCTTTTCAAAATGGTTGGATTAATTCAAAGCTCCATCAACAGTCAAATCTGATTGTATTATGCTAAGCAAATGGTCATTCTATGACCCCTATAATTAGGAACCAGGAACAAAAGGGAAAAGGAGAAATATATATTGGTAAAATATGAATTGAGAGGATACAGATTTGAGGAACCAAAGATTTTTCATAGCCTTAATGATTTAGCTTATAGGGCAAATAATTTTAAAATGAACCAAAGCTAAAATAATGTGTTCTATACTGTTTGTTGAGAAAAGGAGGGAGATTATTGACCTTGTAATTAAAGAATGGAGATGCCACTATTAAGTCTTTCTAATTGTGGAAGAATATTAAACTTCCCTGTTGGATCAATCATATTTCAATATACTGGGATTGTGTAAGGAGGATGAAAAGGGAATAATGTTACATGTATTCACTTTTTGAAAGAACTATAGAACTCTATAACTGGTACTATTAGAATTCCTTTCATTAAAAGAAATGCCAATTTAAAGGGTCTTCTTTCCATAAGAGTCAGTTCTTCACATAACAAAGAAACATACTTTTAAAAGCAAATATTAACTCCTCACTAAAGCAAATAACCAACAGAGTTATGAGGGAAAATGGGAAGAAAAACTGCTGAGTCCATTGCTCTTTTCACATACTTCACTTCACCTTGTATCTGAAAGACTTGTTCCCAGTTGATAACATCAGGCTCCTTTAAAAGTTTATGGTAAGCTCTGATATCCTTATAGAAGACTGCATAGGCATTGGTATAATGGTCCAGGTCATCTGTTTTAGCCTAGGAGAAGTATATAGTTATGAAATTAATAAAAGTTTGGGACAGCAAGGTGGTACAGTGGATAGAATACCAGCCCCCGAGTCAGAAGGACCTGAGTTCAAATCTGACCTCAGACACTTAAAGATTACCTAGCTGTGTGACCTTGGGCAAGTCACTTAACCCCATTGCCTTGCAAAACCAAAACAAACAAACAAACAAAATTAACAAAAGTTTATAGGAGGGGCAACTAGGTGGCACAGTGGATAAAGCACTGGCCTCAGAGTCAGGAGTACCTGAGTTCAAATGCTGTCTCAGACACTTAATAATTACCTAGCTGTGTGGCCTTGGGCAAGCCACTTAACCCCATTTGCCTGGCAAAAAAACCCTAAAACAAACAAACAAGCAAAAAATCTATAGGGGATTCAAATCATGAAGGTCTGTGTCCTTCTCAGCTCAAAATTCTTAAGTAGAATTTCTCCTTTAAATTAGTTAATGCCAAAAGATATCATATATGTATATATGTGATTAAATGTATTATGTAAGGCAGCTAGACTTATCTTCCTTCAAATCTGGCCTCCTATACTTACTAGTTGTGTGACCCTGGACAGGTCACTTAACCCTGTTTGCCTCAGTTTCTCATCTGTAAAATGAGCTGGAGAAGAAAATGGGAAACCATGAAGTATCTTTGCCAAAAAAAAAAAACAAACCCAGAAACAAAACAGCAGATAGGGTCTTTTAGTATTTATTTATTTTTTTAGAATTACAAATTGCTTTTCAAAACAGCAGAGAGAGAGTCAGACACAACTGAACTTGTATAATAGGTATGTGCATATTCTGATACATTCATATATGCATATATAGGTACAGATGTATATAGATATCTAAATGTATATATGTAGGTAATATGGATACACACATGTATCTATGTATGTCTAGGTGTATCTATGTGAAAATGGACACATTTATAGAGTTAGTGGAATCAAGAGGACCTGAGTTCAAATGTGACCTCAGACACTGATTAACTGTGTGACCCTAAACAAGTCACTTGTGTCTACCTCAGTTTCTTGAACTATAAAATGGGTCATAATAGCACCTGCCTTCCAAGGTTGTTGTGAGGATCAAATGATACAATATTTGTAATGCAATTCATAGGGTCTGACACATAGTAGGCATTAAATGAATGCTAATTATTATTATTATACACATAAATGGGAGTTTTTATATGTTTGTATACATATATACAATTGTTGCTGAGCATTTTTAGACAGTATTAAAGAAGTGGAATGTCTCTCAAGCAATGATTAAATGGGAAAGGCAAATCATATTCTAGAAGATTCTGAATCCTTTGAATTTTCCTTTTGCTAATATGTAATTAGTATTAGTGGCTCTTATTCTTCCTAGGATTGGATTATCTATCCATTGCATTTGTTGTCTCCCTAATTATGCCACACTGAAGTGTGTAACACTTAAGTCCCATTAGTAAGGCCTAATAAGCATCTCAGAACTTTCAGAACAGGAAAAAATGATGCCAGAAAGCATTTAATTGGTTAACTTGAGCTTATTTACCTTCTCTGTTTCTTAAGGGATCCTGAGTGTGGAATGCCTGTTGAAGTACAGAATAGAAGAATTGTAGAAAAGAAGTACTATCTCTCTATTCCCACTTTCATAATCAAGGACTGAAGTTGATTCCAGAGGAAAGCATAAAGAATAGTCAGGGGTAGCTAGGTGGCACAGTGAATAGAGCACCCACCCTGGAGTCAGGCAGACCTGAGTTCAAATGTGACCTCAGACACTTAATTATGTAGCTATGTGACCTTGGGCAAGTCACTTTCTTCATTGCCTTGCAAAAAAACAAAAAAATAGTCAGAAGGTGTGCACAAGAATAAAAGATGATGTCATTTGAAGGATGAAAGAGAGTTCATGGTCCCTTATTCTCATGATAATCTATTCCCTAGAATTGAATGTTATTTTGACTTGATTCATTGTAACTATACTGAAACTCTCCATTATCCATGAAAAAGCTGGTGGACACCTCTACCAATATTAAGTTTCAAATTTGAGTTCCTTCTCCTCCCACCATGATTCTTCATCACTGGATCCAGTAGAATTGTGTTTCTGTACCATAGCCACTCAGATACTGACTTCCCTTTTATATGCACCTTGAATATACTGCTCCTCAATATTGGTCTTCTTGAAGGTTATACTTAATTCTGTTCTGTATTATCACAATACTCTGATAGGTGGGAATTCTATTAATACTAAATCCTTAAATCAATAACTACTCCCTCCTTTTCAATCATTAACCTTGGGAGAATGGAATATAGTCTAAATCATTTTTAAAAAAAATTTTAAAAACCAAAGTCCCAAAGTAGGGAAATGATAGTTTCTCTTTTCTCTGTCCTGGCTAAAACATATCTGAGGTATTGTGCTCAATCCCCAGAACACTATTTTAAGCAGAATATTGACAGACGAGAGAGAATGAAGAGAAGGGTGACCAGGATCATAATGGGCCTGAAGATGATACCACATGAGAATTGTTTGAAAGAGTTAAGGTTACCAAGGGGTGTTGTAACTGTCTTCAAGTATTTGAAATCTGGTGTTTAGAAGAACAGTTAGATATAAAAACAATATTAACCAAAAGAAAAAAGTTTAACCAAATTGTGTAGAATAAAAATAAATTCCTTGAATAATATATACATAGGGGCAACTAGGTAGCACAGTGGATAGAGTACCAGTCCTGGAATCAGAAGGACCTGAGTTCAAAGCCATCCTCAGACACTTAATAATTACCTAATTATGTGACCTTGTACAAATCACTTAATCCCATTGCCTTGCAAAAACAAAAAAGAAAAATATACACTTTTTGTTATGATTTGATCTATATTCTAGTAAACATCAAATGCTCAGGTTTGAATTATATTTAATTAGATTTAATTCTGAATGTATTTTGTGTTCTTATGTGTACTGTCTGTAAAAGTAACCAAACAGATCACCTGCATTAGCTTTTATCTCAGTATTTTCCATGTGTTTGTGATTTGACAAAAACCAATATTTTTAACAATAACATATATGATAGTTGTTAAATTTGTCATACCTTTATTCCAAAGATCTGAATGAGAAAAGTGACTAGTAATTACAAAGAGGCTAATTTAACTTTTATTCTAATATAGATACGTATCTAGAGATCTATATATCTTATTAGAGGAATGTTAAAAGTCCCTTCCACTTATTATATCTATATATTTTAGTTATGAGACTCTGAACACATCACTTAATCTCAGTTCTCTAGGTAATTTTCTCAATTCTAAATTGCAGTGAGGCTACTACTGTCATTTGTGGAATAATTTTTCTCAACCAGAAATTTCCTATATCAATGAAGTCTAAAATCCAGTCTTTATCCCCATCTAATCTTATGATCCAGCACTCTCAAATCCCTCTCTCTGATCATGTCAAACTATCCTTCCATCTTTTCTTCTTTCCTACTCCTCTTTTTTTAATGTATGTAGGGTGGGGGAGGTGTAGGGTCATTGGGATTGAGTAATTTGCCCGAGGTCACACAGCCCATATTCAAGGTCTGAGGTTAGATATGAACTCAGGGCCTCCTGCCTCCAGCCAGGTCTCTACCCACTGTGTCACCTAGCTGCTCCTTTCTCACTCCTCTTTAGCCTATTTTTTTTTTCCATTTTTGATCTCTATGTCCTCAATCCCTCCTTGTTCTCTGGATTCATTTTCTTGCTCTGCTTTCCTGACCCTACAATTGCAACTTTTACCCTGTAGTTAATTAATTTGATGATACACAGTCCTTTCTCTTTGCATTCCTTACCTGTTTGTCTTTTTATTACCACAGCTTGCCAAACTTCAACCTTGGATTATCTCCCCCAGACTATGTTTTCTGATTTTATTCTTGTACTGCTAAATGTATGCTAGAGAAAATCATACAAGTGAAAAGCCCTATCTTACTAAACTAATTAGTATATTAATAATGTAGTTTCAATAGCATAGCCTCAGATCAGGTACATCAACTGGGACTTTTCCTCAGGCCACCTCATCTGAGGTACTTTCTCCAAGTGAAAAACCTTCCAATCTATCGGCCCTAAAAGGTTCCACTTCCCTTACAATGCCTGTTTTTCTTCAGCTGTCTCTTTTTCTAGGTTCCAGGGTCATAGAACTTGAATATCAGCAATCTTCCTAGTTCATTACATTTAGCTAGAGTAGACTGTCTCCTATGTAGCCTTCTCTTCCCTGCTTCATCCCTAATCTCCACATATTACTTTGACTAGGACCCCAGACTTTTTTAAATTGATATTTTATTTTTCCAAATACATGTTATGAAAGTTTTTCAATATCCATCTAAATGTAACTGTATAGTTTTAAGTTACAAAATCTCCTTTGACCCTCCCTTCCTATCCCCCCTCCCCTCAGAGACAGTCATCTTAATATTGTACATACATATTTGTTTATATATGTTTACAGATTATTCATTTTTGTATGAAGAATTAGGATTAAGGGAAAGAAGTACATCAGAGAAATTTTTTAAAAAGTGAATGTAGTGTTCAACAGATTCTGAAGAGTTTTTTGGTTTTGTTTTGTTTTCTTTTTCTTCCTCTGGATGGGGATAGCCTTGTCCATAGTCAGTCTAAAAGATTTGTCCTCACTCTCTGAACTGCTGAAAGGAGCTGCATCCATCAAGGTGATCAACTCATAATATTGTTAATGAACCCAAGAATTTCTACTTATGGCTCACTTAAAAACATATAAAATCACCCTGGCTACTGTCTTTGCTCCTTTCCTTCTATATGATTCTAATCCCTAGTTGTCTTTTTTTTTCTTTTAAAATGAAACCCATACCCTGTTATTACTACTGTGATCTTTAGATAAAATTTTAAACTGATTTTCAATACCATTAGATACCTGTTTCTGTCGTCGAGTTATGACAGTTCTGAAATCTGGCCATGAATCCACTACCACTTCCTTCTGAAAGGGATTTCCACGATTCATGTTCATTACGGCTCCATAAACCTAATCACAAATCCAGTGAGAAAGTAAATAAGAATCCAACCACCAGTCTAGTAAGATAGATTCTGTTGAGATGGTATTCTTCACTTCATATCTTATTGAGCTTATGATAGCTATCCTGAGACAACCAGATGAAAAAGGAAAAGGAAATGAATTTTCTTGCTTTCTCTAGCCATTTTCTTAATATTCCACCTCCTCTCTACTTTAAAAAAAAACAGGTGCCATAAGTATGTAATCTTGTGTGCTTCCATCCAAATTTCAATCAAATTCCCATATTCCAAGTTTAGGTGTTAAGAATACACAAAAAAGGGAGGGTAGTTATGTGATACAGTGGATAGAGCCCTGGCCTTTGTGACCCTGGGCAAGTCACTTTAACTTCCTTCCCTTAAAAAACAAAAATAAAAAAAAAGTGCCATCCTCTCCATGAAGTCATTCCCAATCCTCCAATTGGTAAGGTTTTCCTTCCTAAATGTTTTTTATTAAGCTACTTTGCACATATATGCAGTTATTCATTTTATAATTCACTTGGAAGCTTGGTGGCCCAGTGGATAGAGTATGGGAGCTTGAAGTCTGGGTATATGTGAGTTAAGAGACTTATTGGAATATTGGGTACCTATCTGACAGAGTTCTAATGTGAATCCAGTAAGATTTTATATCAAATGACTTAATAATTATAGAATTCTTGACAAAGTGTCTAGGCACATAGAAAGTACTATATAAATATTAGTTAAGTGTTTTACATACTTTTAAACACTATATATATACACATATATGTTTGCATATATAATTTGCATTAGATATATGATATTAACATGTTCATTGGAAGAGTATTGAGAAGGGAAAAATCTAAATAAGATATAGTTGCACAACAATGAAGGATATAATAATTACACAATAGTTTGAGCTTTTATAGGATAAGAGTATAAGATCAAGTATAAAATTATAGTTTTGAATTTCATTCTGTAATTCCAAATACTCCAGTAGATAATTTTCAGTAGTATAGATCCTCTGTGACTTTTATATCAACATTCAATAGTGGATCCATCTAAAACACTAGAAGTCTTGCTTTAGGTATTTTAACATTTCATGAGTACCAATGCAGCTGTCCATCTGTCTGTTTCTTAACTTCTCTCTTTCACATCCTCAATCAAATTTCTTTTCAAAAATTTCCAATGAGATTGCTTCTCTAAGCTTCTAGGCAAGAGTTTTCTCCTCTGGTTGTCTTTATATTCAAAATGATAACTTTCATTAAACATTTTCTTTTGGGGTTTCAGGGCATTGGACAAAGTTTAGAGGATAGTTAAGTCAACCTGCTTTTGGTGTCTTGGATCACTTTTGTTGTTTGTGTCTGACTTCCCAAGTTGTTTTGTGTGCCTGGAGAATCAGAGCTTTATTTGGGAGGCAGCATAGTACATGCATAGAGAATGGGGCTGAATTCTGACAGACTAGCATTTGAGCCTTTGACACTTGTAAACTATGTGACCTTAGACAAATCACTTAACCTCTCTAGGACTTGATTTCATTCTCTGCAAAATGAGGGATTTAGACTAGATGAATTTTAAAGTCCCTTCCAGCTCAAATCTATGAGCCTGTGATTTTTTCCTTTTCAATGAATCTATTTTATTGAGGAAGCCTTCCCCAAATGGCAATAAGCAGGCAATGTTGAATCTACTTTAAATTCATGTAATTTTAGTGGGCTGGAAATGTCATTTATATCTAGAGTAATGAACTATAGCTAGTCAATAAATATAACAAGAGTAATTTACATTTTACAAAACCACAAGTTCCCTAAATTGGAAGAAACTGAGAGGACATTTAGATAATCCCTTCAATTGTCAAGATCCTAAAATACCCTTAAGATGTGATCATCTAGGGGCACTTAAATATAACACCAATCCTGGAGTCAGGAGGACCTGAGTTTAGATTTGACCTAAGACACTTAATAATTACCTAGCTGTGTGGCCTTGCGAAAGTCACTTAACTCCATGGCCTTGTAACACCTCACCCCCCACCCCCTGGGAAAGAAGATGTGATCATCCAGTCTTTCCTTGAGGGTATTTAAGTGGTGAGGCACTCTTTAGCATTTTGACAAATCAATCCATTTAATTCTTTGACAATTCTACCAGTTATTAAGTTTTTCTAATTTTGGAGCTAAAAATGTTTCCCCTGTAACATCTTCCCTTTAGTCTTAGCTTTCTACTATTTAACATAATTTCTTTCTGTTCCAAATGATGAATTAAGAGTTTTGAAGTTAAAAATGTAATACCTCTTTTTTTAAAAAACTCAGGTGTAGACCAAAAACAAACAAAAAACAGTGATTGATCTCAAGATTAGAAAAGAAAAATTTTAAAGTCTATGGGAAGTCATGCTTTAAATAACTTCCACTATTTAAATACTAAATATTCTTTTGTAGGGTTGACATATAAAGAAACTAGAGAAATAAAGAGTTATGGAAACGCAGTTAAAAGTTAATCATAGTTAAATAACTTTTCAAGTCCCCTATTATATTACCTACTTGGTAGCCTTTTTTGTTATTATTGTCATTTCGGTTGTGTTAGACTTTTTGTTACCCCATTTGGGGTTGTCTTAGCAAAAAATACTGAAATAGTTTGATATTTCCTCTTCTATAGATGAGAAAAATGAGGTAGTGATTTACCGATGGTCACAGAGCTAGTAAATGTCTGAGACTGAATTTAAACTCAGGAAAGTTAGTCTTCCTGACTCCAGGCATGGCATTCTATCCTCTGTGTCACCTAGTTGCTTTCTGAATATTTACCTAATCTATATGCAGCTTGAGAGTAGCAACTGTGGTTTATCTAAAATTACCTCATTTACCAATTAACATCACAATCTTAAATGTTTAATGCTTTCCTTAATAAATATATTTTTATTAGAAACATATTAGAATCACTAAGAGTCTTTGAAAAAATGAAGACAGGAGAAATCTTCTTATATGTCTATAAGTTTATATAATAATATTTATTGAGAGGCAATGGAGCATAACCTAAATTCAAGACCCACGACTGAAACCTATCGGCTAAGTGTACCAGGGTAAATTAATTGACCTCTCAGTTTTCTAAAAGTCTAAGATTTTCAATTATAGAGTGGATATTAACTTGCATTAGTAAAAGTTTTCTCATTTGGGTGTCGCCTATGCCAATGAGATCATAAGAATAGTTCCTAGCCTATTAGTATTAATATATAAAGGTAGTCATTTAATCACTATTCATATAATTTTACCAATTATATTATTGCATGAAAATGCATATGGAACTTAGTCAAATTATTAATGTTCTGGAAGATAATTCTTGGAACAAGTTTGTCTTTTGGGCCAGTGTCAACCTGTTGAAAGCTATTCAAATTTCATATATGGTGCCAGGAAAACTAAAAAAAACTTAAAGACTCAAAACCATTTTAATCAAAGAAATTGTCATGCATGTTTCATCTAATTGGACTCTAATAACCTGTGCATAATCAAATCAGATAGCCTCATCTGATGAAAATACCAGAAATGTTAAATATGTTGTATACAGTCACACAGCAGTATATTTTCTCAGGCATCTGACATTGCTATCTCTTACCAAGAAAAGACTAGATATATGGTACCTTGAGTGATTCAGGAAAGTTACTCCTCAACATTTGCTCTAGCATCTGTAGTTTGGTGGAACAATTGAGCAGTATCATCTTTCCAGAACTCTTAGAGAAACACACAAATAAAACCAAACAAAACATGAAGATTTGCTTCCAGATTTTGACTTAAAAAATTAATAGTATTTTATTTTTTCACAGTTAGTTGTAAAGACAATTTTTAAAATTATTTTTATAAAATTTTGATTATATATATATGAAGTTTTGATAAGTAATTTACTGTTGGTTTTATATATACAATCATGTAAAACACATGTCCATATTAGTCACAGTGATGAAAGAAAAAGAACAAAAAGAAAAAAATGAAAAAAATAAAGTGAAAACAGCATTTGAGCTATTTCAGGGTCCATCAATTATTTGTCTAGATGTAAACAGCATTTTCCATCATAAATCCTTTGTAACAGGATATGTTGCTGCTTGTGGTGATTCTACTCATTTCATTTTGTATAAGTTCATGAATGTCTTTCCAGGTTTTTCTGAAATTTTCCTGCTCATCATTTCTTATAACACAGTAGTATTCCAGTACATTTATCTTCCACAATTTGTTCAGTCATTCTCCAATAGATGGAAATTTCCTCAATTTCCAGTTTTTTGCCACCACAATAAGAACTACTCTAAATATTTTTGTAAAAGTAGAAACTTTTCCCGTTTATAACGATCTCTTTGGGATACTGACCTAGTAGCAGAACTGCTGGATCAAAGAGTATTCATATTTTGGTTGTTTCTTTGGCATAATTCCAAATTGCTCTCCAGAATGATTGGATCAATATATTAGTGTCCCAATTTTTGATTTGTATTTCTCTAATAAAAAATGATTTAGAGTAGTTCTTCAAATGACAGTAGATAGCTTTAATTTCTTCATCTAAAAACATCCACTTATCAATTGTAGAATGGCTTGTATTCTTATAAATTTGATTAGTTCTCTGCATACTTAAGAAATGAGGTTTTTATCAGAGACACTTGCTATAAAGATTATTTCCTGTCTTTCTGCTTTCCTTCTAATCTTGGTTGCATTATTTTGTTTGTTCAAAAGCTTTTTAATTTAATATATTCAATATGATCTATTTTACATTTCATAATGCTGTTTCTTGTTTAGTTAAAAATTCTCTTCTACATAACTGTGACTTCTCTTTGCTCTTCTAAATTATTTAGGCTATCACCCTTTATAACTAAATCATTTACCCATTTTGACTTTATCTTGGTAAAGGATTTGAGACATTGCTCTATACCTATTTTGCGCCATATTGGTTTCCAGTTTTCCAATGGTTTTTTGTCAAATAATAAGTTCTTTTCCCAGAAACTGGGGTCTTTGGGTTTATCAATCACTAAGTTAATATGATCACCTAGTACTGTGTCTGATATATGTGATCCATTTCATTGATCCACCTCTTTGTCTTAACCAGTAACAGAGATTGTTTTGATAATCACTCCCTTATAATATAATTTCAGATCTTGTATTGCTGTTACCTTTCTTTACATTTTTTCATTAATTCCCTTGATAGTCTTGACTTTTTGTTCTTGAAGTTTTATTTTGTAAATATTTTTCTAGTTCTTTATAATAATTTTTTGATAGTTTGATTGCTATAGTACTAAGTAAATTAGTTTAGGTAGAAATTTCAATTTCAATTATATTGGCTTGCTTTACCCATAAGCAATTGATATTTTCCCAATTGTTAGGTCTGACATTATCTGTGTGAAAAGTATTTTGTAATTGTGTTCATATAGTTTCTGGCTTTGCCTTGATAGGTAGTCTTTCAAATATAGAAGTGCTCATGTTATATGTGCAAATTTCTTAAAGTTGGTAATTATTTAAAATAGTTTTTTAATTGAATCTTTAGGATTCTCTAATTATGCTATCATATCATCTTCAGAGTGATAGTTTTGTTTACTCACTTTCTTCAATTCCTTTTTCTTTTCTTATTGCTATAGCTAATATTACTAGTACAATATTGAATAATATTGGTGATAAGTCATCCTTGTTAACCACTTATCTTATTGGAAAAGCTTCTGGCTCATCCCTATCACAAATAATCCTTACTAATGGTCTTAGATAGATATCACTCATTATTTAAAGGAATTATCCCTTTAATCCTTTTCTCTCTTTCTCTCTGGTGTTTTCTAATAGGAATAGCTGCTGTATTTTGTCAAAAATCTTTTTCAGTTTCCCTTGAGATAAGCATATGATTTCTGTTGGATTTGTTAAGATGTGATCAATAATGCTGAACAATTTTGCATTCTCAGTATAAATCCCACATGGTCATAATTCATGATCTTTTGATATGTTACTATAATCTCATTGCTAGTATTTTATATTTTTTGCATTGAAATTGATTAGGGAAATTTGTCTATAGTTTTCTTTCTCTGTTTTAGATATTCCAGTTTTAGGTATCAGCATCATATCTATATCATAAAAGGAATTTGATAGAACTCCTTTTTCATCTATTTTCCCAAATAGTTTCTGTATTTTTGGAATTTATTATTCTTGAAACATTTGCTAGAATTCACTTGTGAACCTATCTGATCCTAGGGGTCTTTTTCTTAGAAAGTTCATTAATGACCTGTTTGATTTTTTTTGAGATAGTGTTTTTTAAACTTTCTTTTCCCTCATCTGTTATTCTGAATAATTAATATTTTCATAAATATTCATCAATTTGCTTAGATTGTCAGATTTGTTAGTAT
This sequence comes from Macrotis lagotis, assembly GCF_037893015.1. Classification (NCBI taxonomy): domain Eukaryota; kingdom Metazoa; phylum Chordata; class Mammalia; order Peramelemorphia; family Peramelidae; genus Macrotis; species Macrotis lagotis. The sequence goes on along the minus strand of NC_133662.1, from coordinate 30,482,014 downwards.
ATAACCAAAATATTTCTAATGATTGCTTTAATTTCATTAGTAGTGATTATGCCTTTTACATTTTTGACACTGGATATTGGGCTTTCTTTTTTTTTTGTAAACTTAACCAATGACATTTATTTTAGCATGTTTTTTTTTCCATGAAACTAATTCATTCAATAGTTTTTTTTACTATCAATCTTATTAATCTCACCTGTGATTTTTCAAAATTTCTAATTTGGTGCTCAATTGGTGATTTTTAATTTGTTATTTTTATAGTTTTTTAAGTTTCAGACCTATTGATCTACTTTTCTTCTTTTTTATTTAGAATAATTTGGATAAATTTCTTCTAAGAACTGCTTTGGCTACATCCCATAAATTTTGGTACATTGTTTAATTATTGTCATTCTCTTTAATTATTGTTTCTATGATTAGTTCTTTGCTCCACTTAGTCTTTAGGAATAGATTATTTAGTCAATTAATTTTTTTTTTGCAAGGCAAATGGGGTTAAGTGGCTTGCCCAAGGCCACACAGCTAGGTAATTATTAAGTGTCTGAGACCACATTTGAACTCAGGTACTCCTGACTCCAGGGCTGGTGCTTTATCCACTGCACTACCTAGCTGCCCAGTCAATTAATTTTCAATCTATTTTTCCACTGTCCTTTGTTTAATGTAATTTTTATTGTATTATGATCTGAATAGAACTCATTTAATTTTTTTTTAGATTTTTTTCAAGGCAATGGGGTTAAGTGGCTTGCCTAAGGCCACACAGTTAGGTAATTATTAAGTGTCTGAGGCCAGATTTGAACTCAGGTACTCCTGACTCCAGGGCTGGTGCTTTATCCACTGCACCACCTAGCTGCCCCTAGAATGCATTTAATTCCTGCTTTTCTACATTTGAGTTTGAGATTTTTTTTAAGAACAAAAATAGTTTATTTAGGTATTGCTGTGGTTAGCAGAGAGAGATTAGCAGCAACAGTAGCAGTAGCAGCAACAGCAGCTGCTATTAAACTCTACGGTAAGGTATGGGAGCATGAGAGTTTATCTGGAGGATCATGCTCCCCAAGAGTAGGCTGGATTCCTAGAGGAAGATGAGCCATCAGGGGATAAGCAGTAAAAAAAAAAAAAAAAGGTAAAGAGGCATAAGAAGTTATCTGGGGGAATCACACTCCCCAAGAGCAAACTGACTTTCCAAAGGAAAATGAACTAGTTTTGAGGTTTTTATGCCCTAATGCATAGTCAGTTTTTGTGTGGGTGCCATATACTGCTGAGGAAAAAAGTCTATTCTTTTCTATTCCCATTCAATTTTCTCCAAAGGTCTCTCTTATCTAACTTTTCTAAGATTTTATTTACCTCCATACTTTGGCATGAAGAGGGTCCCAGCATTAGTATGGAGTATTGATATAGCATGTGGTATGGAGTGATGCTGGGCAACAAAAGCTGCCGGTTTGCTGGGGGCTAAGCTAACACATGTGGCAGTCCTGACATTGACATTTGCCCATTTTTCTGGCTATGCCAAAGTACTTCTGGGCTTCCAGCACTGGGGGTCTACCTATTGCTCAACTATGGGGTTGAAGGGTTCCAAGTGTTGTCATTTGCCTCCTCCTCCACTGGCTTGCTGAGACAGGGCTTGTTACTGGCTTGCCATCTAGACACACCTTATAGAAACAGACATTTCCTACCATTAATATTTTTTACTGACTCTGCTTTTCCAGCATTCATTTTATGCTATTTTATAATAGTTTGGAGGTGAAAATGGGACAATTAAAGAGATTTCCTGATTACTCTGTCATCTTGGTTCCTGAAAGTGAACTCTCCAAACTTTGGTATTTTAAGCAAATTTTTAACACTCCCACTTTCACTCTCATTTTTGTACCTAATATAATATTTCACAGCAACAGAGCTAGGTGATAAGGATATAAAGGGAAAAAAGTGCTCCCTTTCTCTTTGGAGATACAATCTGCATACATATAAATTGGAACAAAAAGATACAAAGCAACTACAAGGTAATTCTAGAGTAGGGATGGTATTAGCAGCTAGAGGAAGGGGAGACAGAAAAAAGTTTCATTTGGAAGATAGAATTTTAGCTGACTGGGAGGCAGGGAAACCCAAAGAACCCAAAGATATTCCCAAACTGACTTGGTACATTTGGTTATTATGGAGTGTTCAGCAAAGACCAAAGATGGTGTGAGGGAAATTTTTGAAACACCCATTAGTGTGACTTTTCAAGTCAGTTGTGGAAAGAGAAAAATTGGGTGCCTTTTCTTGTAAAAACAGTAGAAATCCCAGCTCTCATTCAGCTAATTTTTGAAGTGGTGGTTATTAATCTTAATACATGATTATTGGCATTTTTATTCATCTATAATTTAGTTTAAGAGATTTTCAAATAAGAAACTATTCTGCTACCAGATTTAGATTTTTAATGACAGTCTGAGTCCAACACATCCAGACACACCAGGGCTCCTCTGCCATTACTCTTAATAACATTTCTCATTCTCTCAACCAGCATATCTCACACTAAGTCAAGGGAATTCTTAATTTCTTCTAGATAGGGGAAAAAAGTGGCAATTTTTGTGAATTGGGTTTTAGCCTTTTTTATACCTAATATGGCCTGTTGCTGTCAGTTGCAAAGTCCTCTGGGGAATAAATATAGATTGACTTCAGAGCATTATCTCTTATAAGGCTTTCAAAGTAGAGTTCTAGGCTATTATTCAATTGTTTGAAAACTAGACCCAGAGAGAGGTGGCAAATCTCCATGCAGCTGTGGCAAAGCTATAATTCTGTGGTATCATGAAAATTACCTTAAAAATTACTGTGTAATTAGAGTCACTTAACTTATGCTACACCCCCCACAATAAATATATATATATATGTGCGTGTGTGTGTGTATGTTTCTACTTATACACACACACACACACACATATACCCTCCCTCCAAAAGATTTAAGTAATTACAATAATTAAATTAAAAAAGATTTAAATTTAAAAAAATATTTGAGATTTTATAAGGCAGAGGGGAGGAGAAAATCTATTTTAGGTACAGGGAACAACTCGGGTAAAAGCAAAAAAAAGGAAAACAGAATGTTATGTATAATGGAAAACATGGAGGACAATTAGACTGAACCCTAGAGTATGTAAAGGGGAGTGTATATAAAGGTTAGATAGGAAAAAGCCAATTTGTGGAGTACTTTAAATGTCAGAGAAAATTATATTTTATCCTAAAGGCAATAGGAGTCACTATAGTTTGTGATTTTAAAATATTACTTTGGCAACTATGTAGAATGTGACTTAGAAAGGAGAGACTAGAGGGAGGACCATAAATTTGGAGGCTATTAAAATACTTCAAGCAGAGTTTGATGAAGACCTGAACTTGTGAAGTTAGCTGCAAGAGTGAAGAGAAGAGTATGGATGTGAGAAACATCAAGAAATTAGAATCAATAAAACTTTTCAATGAGAGATTATTGATGAAAGAAGGGGAAAAAGTTGAAGATGACTAGAAAGATGATACACTTCACAGAAATAAGGACATTAGGAAGAAGGGTGATTTTTGAGACAAAAATTATTAATTATGGCAGATAAGTTGATTCTAATAGGTGTAAGGAACGTCAAGTTGGATACATAATTAGGCAGATATGAATTTGGAACTAATGACAGGAGGGATGAATGAGTAGATATGGGAAATCACCACTAGAGGGAATTTAGAAAGAAAGAAGACATATTCCATACTTTGTTCCATCATTTCTCAACCAAGAAAAATCCATTCTGTTTCCATTCTTATATTTTTATTGCTGTTGTTTTTCTATGTTTTTAGATAGCACAAGGAGTGTGATTTGTTTTTAGTCAATTAGGGGTTAAGTGACTTGTGTAGGGTTACACTGCTAATAAGTATATGACTAGATAGATAGACAGATAACAGATATAGATATATTGATATATATTAGATGTAAGAACTTTCATTCTGTTAATAATGTTCCTAAGGGATATGTCTAGTGGTAGGATTATTGAGTCAAAAAGTATGAACAACTTAATTCTAAAGTTTAAAATATATATATATTTATTTATTTAAGGCAGTGACTTGCCCAAGATCCATGGCTAGACAATTATTAAATGTCTGAGGTAAGATTTGAACTCAAGTCCTCCTGACTCAAGGGTCTGTGTTTTATCCACTATACCACCCAGCTGCCCCTAATTCTAAAGTTTTAAAAGCATTTTTCTCTTGACAACAGAGAATTGCTTCATTCATTTGATTGGCAAACATTTGTAACCTATCCTGGTTTCATTTTCATATCTAATTCCCCAACATGTGAATGTAAAATACTTTGACAAGGCTCTTACTTATAGTAAGAAACACTTCTACTTATTATGATTTTTCTCTCCAATATGGATATCAATAACCAGTATTCTGTTTCCTACAAGCTTAACAATTTTCATTGTAATGAAGGAACAAATAAGAAGAGGAATTTTGAGATAACAAAATACTTTGAGCTAGCATTCACTCAGGTTTTACAAAAAAGCATAAAATACGTATCAGTTCAATTGTTATTTCTTCAATCTAAATAATATTTCAATTGAAGAATTTGAAAAGGAATGAGGATGAGTTTCTGTGCATGTACAAAGAGATCTCAAGATAATCTTTTTTAAAGCCATGAGTCTGGAATCTCTGTTACCTGACAACTGGTCATTTAGCGTTTACTTGAATGTTTCTAGTGAGAAGGGAACTCATTTCTTTAGGCAAATCATTCTGCTTTTGGCTATCAATGATTTTTTTTTGTATATTTCCTTATTGTAATTTTCTTTGATGAAATTATCTATTGTTTCTGTCAGTTGTTCTATGAACCACCAATTATTTAGAATTAAGTGATTTAGCCTTGGTTTAGTTTAAATCTTTTTTTAACATACTATTGTTGTTTGTACTATTACAGTGTTGGTTGTCAGTAAAGATGTGTTAAATATTTCTGCTTCTCTGCATTTGCTTATAGTGTTTTTATGACCTACTACATGACCACTTTTGACAAAGTTGCCATACACACCTAGGAATATCTATAATCCTTTCTATTCTGATTTGGTAATTGTCAAAGTGCTACCATATATTATTATAATTAGATAAAAGCTAAAAAGATTAGAATCAATGATCAATATAATAGAATAAAATGTCTATTTATATATACATATAACTGATTTTATTTCATTATTTATACATTAAGTACATTATGTTTCCTTCTTTTTCTTTTTTTCAATTATGAGTATTAACATCCATTATTTTACTTCATTTAACAATTATTTTTCCAGGGAAGGTATAGAGAATTGCAAAGTTTCTGCCAGCATCAAAATTAGTAAAGAAGAGGAATTTGGGGATAACAAAATACTTTGAGCTAGCATTCATCCAAGTTTTATTGCTGTTTTTCTGATATAGTGATTGCTAAGATTCCTTTTTGTGAGTTGATCTAAAGCACTGTAAATTCTATTCTTGCTTCTGCCATCAAAAGGGCTGCTATTAAAATTTTGGCATATATGGGAACTTTCTCTTCTCTTTGACTTCCTTGGAATATATATTTAATAGTGTGTTCTAGTTGTAAGGACACTTTAATTTAATATATATATATATATATATTTATATATGCTTATATATACATACACACATATACATATATGTATGTATATATAGTCATATATAAATATATGTACATTGCAGGGGGTGTAGAATGACCTAAATTTAAATAACTTTCCAGAAGGTCTGGAGTTATTTACAGTTGTACTAAGAACAGATTAGTATTTCTTTCTATTAATGCAGTCTTTCTACAAACCTTCCAACTTTAACTATCCTCATTTTTTAATTCTTTTTGCTAATTTATTGTATATGAGATGAAGCCTCAGAATTGTTTTGATTTGAATTGCTCTCATTAACTATGCTTCTTTTAATGCATTATAAGATCTTGACTTTTTAAGATGCTTCATCATAGACATGTAGAATAAATGAAAACCTCCAGATTTTTAAAAATATTTTTCTAATTATGATTCCTTTTTTTGTATTTTTGAAAGGGATTTTTCTTCAAACCTAAATATATAACTTTACATTCATCCCTCCAAATTATATTTAGTCCAATATTCTAATCTTTTGAGATTTTTTTGGATTGAATCTGTTGTCTAATGCATTAGCTAGCTGCCCTAATTTTGTGTTATGTCCAAATCTAATAAGAATGTCATGTATAATTGCATTAAAGTGATTGACAAAAGTGTTAACACATGGTCACAAATTCCTGTGACACAGTTTTTTCCAAGTTAACATCAAATCATTAATGATTATTTTTAAAGTTGGGTTGCAACTATTTCTGAACTCACCTAAATAAACTATTATCTAGTCCAAATCTATCTTGTACATGAGAAAAACATGATAGATTTTTGTCAAATATGTGAATAATATCTAAGTCAGTATATGACATTTCTATGATGTATTTGTCAATGAAGAAAATATGATTAATTTTGCACCATCTGTTTGGGTGATACTATACTAGTTGTGCCTACTATTTCCTTTCTGAGATGGTTACTAACTATTCCTTAATATTCTGGAATTTTGACCTGATCAAAAATTGGGTTTATTGATCTTTATAGTTTGCAGGGTCTTCTCTCATTTTTATTTTTTTAAAAATATTTTCAGTACCAAATTTTCTTTCATTTCTACCCTAGCTCATTCTCATTGAGAAAGTAAAAAAAAATGATTTCCATTATGCATATGAAGTCATACAAAACAAATTTTCACATTAATTCCCTGAAGAAAAATAAAAGTGAGGAAAAGAAAGCAAAAAATTATGCTTAAATCTATATCCTGAGTCCATCAGTCCCATATCTAGAGGTAACAGTGTTTTGCCATGATTTCTTTGGAATTCTCACAGATCATTATCTTGATCAGAGTTGATAAGACTTTTATAGTTAATTATCTTCACAATATTATTATTACTGTATACATTATTTTCTTGATTCTGTTTACTTTGCATCAGTTCATCTAAGTCTTCCAAAGTTTTCTGATAATATCATTTATTATAGTATCACAGCTTGTTTAGTCATTTCTCATTTGATGAGTATCCACTCAGTTTCCTATTCCAGTTCTGTCACACACACACACACACACACACACACACACACACACACACACACATAGAGATATGCTCAAAGACATGTGCATATTTTTTCCTTCATTTGCATCTTCTTATTTTTTTCATTTCTCTCTTGGGTGCATAATCCAAGTAGTGGTACTATTGGTCAAAAGGTATGCACTGTTTTATATCCCTTTGGGCATTGTCCTAAATTGTTCTTTAAAATACTTGGACCAGTTCAGAGTTCTCCCTTTTTTATTTCAGTTTTCCTGCTTTTTCCCACATACTCTGCAACATTTGTCATTTCCCTTTTGTGTCATCTTAGCCAGTCTGATGGATGTGAGTTGCTTTTTATTTGGATTCCTTCAATTAATTAGTATTTTTATGTTACTGGTGATAACTCTGATTTCTTCTGAAAAAAAAATTGCTCCTATTCTTTGTCTACTTATCAATTGGAAAATGGTTCTTATTTTAATAAATTTGTGTTCAGTTCCCCATATATTTGAGTAATGAGATCTTTATCCAAGAAATTCTGTAAAATTTTGCCTAGCTTCCTGTCTTCTAATTTTGGCCACATTGGTTTTGTTTGTGAAAATGTTTTAATTTTATGTAATCAAAATTATCCATTTTACTTCTTATGAACTTTGCTTCCCATATCTCATAGTGAGAGGTAATTTTTCCCACTCTGTTCCTCTAATTTGCTTATATTTCCCTTTATATCTAAATCATACATACGCTTTAAGCTTATCTTGGAGTGAGATGTTTATTTATATTTAGCTTCTATCAGACTATTTTCCAATTTTCCCATCATTTTTTTTTGTCAGATGGTTTATTCTTGCTTTGGATTTATCAAACACAAACTATGTTCTTTTGCTTCTGTATCTATTCTAATCTATTCCATTGATCAATCAATCTATTCCTTATTCAATATCAAGTTGCTTGATGATTACCATTTTGTATTATATTTTAGGAATTAGTATGGCTAGATCCCCATATTTAACATTTATTTCCTTGATATCTTGACTTTTTTTATTCTTTCAGGTGAATTTTGCATTTTTTTAGCTCTATAAATCTCTCTTGCATAAAGCAAAAATAATAATATCTGTTTAAATCTAATTTCCTGGAAACTCTTCCATTCTCAAGAGACATCTATGGTATGTAGTTCACTTGGGTCAGATAACTTTACTTGGGTCTGTATACTTATTTATCCTGCCTTTCAGCTTTCTACTAGCCTTTTTGTATTCAAAAAAGAAAAAGAAAAGCAAAATAGGAACTGTATAGTTCTGCAAACTGTGTCATTATTAAAAAAAAACAAAATAAAAAACTAAGACTGAAAACAAAAACAAAACTTTTTTTTTCCTTTCCTTTTCCTTTTTTCCTTTTCCTTTCCTAACTTTAGCTCATTCAGAGTCACTTGAACAGTATCATGTCACAGTTCAAAATTCATCTTCTGTTCATATCGTTTTTTTTCTCTCTAGTTCTCTTTCTCTATCTCTGTCTCTGTCTGTCTCTATCTTCTTTTTTCTCTCTCTGTCTCTCTCCCTTCCCACACTTACCTACCTGTACACATTGTGCTATTGATTATGCTTATCTTATTCTATATCAGTTTGCTCAGTTCTTCCCAAATTAATGGACACTTATTTTCATTTAGTTGGTTCCACAAAAAAATGCGTTTCTAAAGCATTTTGTAATATTGTGTATTACTTTTCTTATCTCTGCCTTAATGTTTTGTCTCTAAGACCGACAAGAATAGACTTTATTGTCCTTTTAACTTCCTCTCAGTCTTTGTGGATTTTTTTTTTTTTTGGTAATTCCTCTCTGGGCACTTTCTATCATGTAGTTCTTTAACTGTTTTGAAAATCTTAAAATATTAAATAAATGAAGTTTTCATTATTATTAGCATAGAATAATATAACATTTTATACATAAACTATCCAAATATCAATTCATGAAATGTATTTTATTCCTTGAATGCTTAATCTCATTAAAATTCATTAAAGAGTAAGTATAGTGTTAAAAGTCTTCTCCAAATAAAATAAACAACTTGAACAAACAGATGAAGCAAATAACTTGAACAAACAAATGAAGCAAACAACCATTTGGTCTATAAGAAAAATAAATTAATCAAAACTAATTAACACATTTTCAATTACTTCCTACATCCGGCTTCAAGTTTGTGTTTTGTCTGTTTTGGGGTTTTGGGGGACAGTCTGTTTATTTAGCATGTAAACAAATAGAGAAAGGGGTGGTTAATATTTTTTCTGTACATCACACATACAATTAAGTACTTAGTAAGAATTATACTGGTTTAACAACATATTTCCAATTATTTTAAGAGGATTAATATAACCTATTGAGTTTCAAGTTGGGATGGTGATTTTCCTTAAGGTAGATTTTTGGCACATCTACTCAATTTTATTTTTTGTTAAAGTCTAACCAAAGAAGAAAAATAAGATATGTATTGCTTTACTTTGCCATATATATATATATATATATATATATATAGTTTCATTAACAGGAATAGGATTTTTGAAACATTAAAAAATGTCATCATGAAAGATACTAGTAAATTACAATGACAACTTGAAAGAGAACAACTTTCCCTCCAAATCTGAACAACTATGAACAATTTGCATCCAGGGACTAGAGTTGCTTCTGATCCCTTGACTAAATTGACTTTAATAACAGAGTTCCTAATTTAAAGAATGTGCCAAGAAAAATAATTATGCTTATATAGCTTTTAGGGATTTCTGTTTCTCTGGAGCGTTTCTGTCTCCACCAGGGTACAACAAATGCTTAAACTATTTCATTAATTAATGCATATTATATACCCACTGATATCACAGAAAATGGTAGCTATTTGGCAATAATATATAGGAAAAAATGAAATATATCCCTTATAACAAAGTCATAGATATGATAGTCATAAACACAAAGTGTATTTAAAATACTCTTATTTGCAATGCCATGTTACTAATTATCTTTGAATTTAGACTGAGCCTTCAAAGGTTCCTTACCTACATGTTTTTTTCTGGTCTTACCTATTCAAATAAAACTATTTTATATTTTGTATTTTTAAAACATTTTAAACAATTTAAAAATACCTTTTGCATTGATACATGTACTTAGAACGTGTGTCATTCTTTTGTGTAAGGGGCAATTATCATTGTTCCTTTTTGTTTTAAAATATTTTCCTTTCATTGTCTCTCTTTGCAACCCTTAATACTAAATAATTCCTACCTGTTGTAGATAGTTCCCCTTGAAATTGAAGTGGTAACAGCAATTATCTCAGTTCTATGGCTTGGAAGACTAATAAACAAGAAGAGAGTTTATAGTCTGTGGAAGAGGAGGGAGGAGGAAAATATCCACACCTCTAGAGGAGGAGGGGTTTATGGTGGCAAGAAAAAGGAAATCATTTAATTTAAGTCCCTTGTTCTTTCTTCAGTTAACTTAACTTCTTTCTTTATCTCTTTAACACAACATTCAGCTTCCTAAATTGGACCAATTTGTGACAAACTCATCATGAAATCTATTAGTATTGGATCTATGATTTTACAGGTATAGAGAACTGAATGGGGATTCTTAGGAATGCAGGTGTGCATCTTCTATGTAAGAGGTAACAAAGCAAATGGATATTGGAATGACATGATAGGGCCATTTTGGGAGACTACCAGAAGGAGAAGGGACATAGAGTCAGGAAGGCATAATGGCATACTATGTTTCTAAGAGAGGCTTTCTCTGGCACCCCTGAATTAAAAACCAGGAAAGCTTTAGCTATACATTAAATTTCATTATTCTCCCTAAAGGTAACTTTCTTCTCTGATAGTTTTAGTCAAAAAAGAAAATAAGATATATATTGGAGCTGAAGGAATCTTAGAGAATTTTTAACAGCCCCCTTTTTTCTCCTTAAGTATAAATTTTATTTTTTCTAAAAAGTACAATTCCAGGGTTCCTCATCTCCAAGAAAAGAGTGTTATTTACTTCAGCCAACAAAAATCTGGTTATGAGTTCAATCTTTCTGTCTGTCTCTCTCTGCCTCTGTTGCTTTGTTTCTCTTTCTGTCTCTGTCTCTGACTCTGTCTCTCTGTCTCTCTCTTTCTCTCTCCCTTCACAACATTGCTTCTACAGGGATGATTAATGGTAAAGAAGTCTCCAAGGTCCATAAGAGATTACCTCAATTCGGAAAGATAATCACATGGGAGAATACTGTTTTCTACTTTACCTGATCTTGCTATAGTGTGGCAGCTTTCCAGAAGTTTTAACCTTTAATTACTAATGGAGGTGGGACATTTGGGAAAAACTTTAAATGATGCCACAGGGTAAAGATACCCAAATTGCACTGTACCTATATGTGAGAGCTTATTATAGATTTTCTTTTTAGTTATACTGAAAATTTTAAGAAGTAATATTTCTCTAGTCTAATGTCATTTCAAGATTTTTCCATTTATGAAAGTTTTTGAAGAATGATGTGTTAAAAAGCCAAATATAATAGCTAAGGTCCAGGAAAAAAAAGATTAAAGGTGGTGACCATACTTAGAAAGTCATATTTCTCACCTAGTTAATATCACTGCTTTCTTTCTTTCATAGAAGGGATTAAATTAATGATTATTCTAAAAGCAGTTTTTTTTTTCCCCTTTGGAGGGATTTTAGATTACTTTGATTTCTTTAGGGTATTTGTGGTTTGTTGTTGTTTTTTTCTATTTTTGCAAGGCAATGGGTAAGTGGCTTGCCCAAGGCCACACAGCTAGGTAATTAGAAAGTGTCTGAGGTCAGATTTGAACTCAGGTACTCCTGACTCCAGGGCCCGTGCTCTATCCACTGCACCACCTAGCCATCCCTCTTCAGGGTATTTGTGAAAAACTGGGAAGACAAAGTTCTTAAGGTGAATGCTCAAGGAAGGAAAAGTAGTTTTAGAGGAATGGTTTTCCAGCAATATGGTGAAAAGGTTAAGGAAATATTTTTCCTATTAGATTATGTTAGCTAAAAACTCTTTTATCATTTTATGACATTTTTTCTTGTTCAAGATTCCTATGTTATTTCAAATTCTTAAATTGTCTTGGTAGAGTGATATCAGAAGTTATGGGTAATGGTGAAGAAAGGTCCATGTCATTTTGAACATTTTTTTTCCAATCTAGAAATATTTGGCTTATGAAGATTTTTGGATTAATTTGAAAAACTATTTATGACAGATTTTTGCCATACAGAATGCAGTATTAATATTATTTTATTCAGCAAACAGATATCATTCACTTAACACCAAAAAGAAATCTGGCTATTTTTTCCAATTAAATGCCTATTGAAAGAATTAATATTTACTGCCTATGTGATCTTATACAAGTCAAGTTTCTTCATCTGTAAAAATAGATTGGACCATATGGTCTCTTAGGTTTCTTGCAATTCTAGATTTATGATATCATCATCCTAGTAACTTATGAATAAATGAATGAAGGAATGGTTAACCTTCATATTACAAGAGAATGCCTTACAGCTTGACTCCACCCCCACCCCCATGAGGGTGGTAAAAGATTTAGCCCTTACTATACTAAGAACAGTGGGCAATTGTTTTGGTTTTTTTTGGCCACAGTTATTATCTATAGTCTTTTCTGATGTACCATTTAAATTTTTATTTTCTTTACATACATATACATATATACACATATTTTGTAGATTATAAGTTATTTATGGTGAGAAGTACTTTATTTTTGTCTTTTTATTCTCAGTGTCCACCACAGAGTTGGTGCATTGTAGGGGCTTGACTGCTTGGTAATTGACTGATAGATAATGAACAAGAGTATTAAATATCTTAGAAGGGTGACAAAGCAGGGATACCCAACAAATGGAGAATGACTGTATAAGCTGTATGATTGTGATAGAACACTACTATGTTATAAGAAATAATGAGCTCAATGATCATGGATAGCTGTTCATGTAATAATTAAAAATGAACCAAGACAACATTGTATATAATAGCAGCAATATTGTTTTAAGAACATTTTTGAGTGATTAAGTTATTTTGATTACCATAAATACCTAAATTGACTAAAAAAAGTTCATATGAAGGAAGGTGCTACCAACATCCAAAGAAGAATTGATAAAAAGGTGTATGACTAAATGATTTCACAAATATATATTTACATCTCATGATAGCAAAAAAGGAAAATAAAAACAATTTCCATGACTTTATTGTATATTTAAAAGGAATAGCAAGTTGTTCATAATAGACTTTCTATTTCATGTGCAATCATATTCTTTATTATACTATGCTATGGAAATACTCATTTATTCCATAAATCAAAAATAATATAAAAATTTAGAATAAGAGAGAGAGAGAGAGAGAGAGAGAGAGAGAGAGAGAGAGAGAGAGAGAGAGAGAGGTGACAAAGTACATTATGACATATCAGAAAAATAAATGGAACCTACATAAGTGATTTTGGAATCCTATCTTTAGGCAGGTTGACATCTAGTTTTTTTCAGACAAATAAAACCATTCATTTCATAAAGTACCAATGCCTCTCTCAAATTACAAATTTTAACCAGTAAATTGATACCCTTGATCAAACTTGTGCTCTAGAACCTCAATTGTCTTCTATTTCTTTGTGATATTATGGATAAGGATTTGGCATAAAAGTTAAAAAGAAAATTTGATTTAGGTTTCACACCCAATACATACTGGCTGCGTAACTCTTAAAAAGGCACTTAACCTGTCAATGCTTTAAGCAACTTTCTAATATTATGTATTGCAAGGATGGGGCTAACATACATTGGTATATGGAGTTTCTTCCACCAGGAGTTATTATGCCAATGAACTCATTGTTTCAATCCCTATATATATAAATTTATCATATATATATATATAAAATCATTTCAGATTGAGTTGAACTAGACTCATGCTTGACTAGAAAAATGGAATACTAAGAAAAAAGAACCATAAATGCAAAATATTTGTTAAATATTTATATTAATAAATTAATAAATTAGGCATTAACTAAACACCTGTGAACAAGAGATTTCTACTATAAAAGGTGTTTATCTTCTGTAAATATATATATATATATACGTATATATATATATATATATATATATATATATATATATATATATATGATAAATTCATGTTCCTTTTTAATACTTAGATATTTGGCCTGTTTTTAGGAAAGTAAGATTATTATGATACCTGAATCTTTGTGAGCAACAGAATTAAGCCTTGACTCCCTATTTCCTAACTTTTCACTTGTCACTACTAGACATACTCACTCATTTGTAGTAGTTTCCCAGTCAGTTTGAAGATATGTTCATAGTAGGTCAGATCTTGAGTAGTTTGATGTAGTGACTCCTGAATCATGGACTCCATGATACTTAGGGTAGAAGGCTACAGTTTTAATGGCTCTTCAAATCTATATATACAATAATCATTCTGTCTATTGACTTAATATAATAAAAAGAAAGTATAATTTCCATATGCTGAATAAACAAAATGTTCTATATGTTAATATTTTTCAACTGTACTCATAGTAATACTATAAAAATATGATATTTTCAATTACATTCAGATACTATTGTGGTTAATACAAAACAAATTTATTTAAATGCATTAAAAGTAAGTTTTGTCCTTTTATTAAATTGATTCCATAGTAAATTATTTAATATAATATATAATATATAACACAAACATATAATGTATGATATACAATATATGATATATAATATATAATATAATACATAACATATAATATACAATATATAACACATAACATATACATATAATAAATATAATATAATATACAATATACAATATATAATATATTATACAATATACAAGATATAATATACAATATACAATATATAATATAAACAATTGCCATCGTAATAATAATAACTAGTATTTATATAATGTTTATATTTAGCAGTGTAGTTTATATTATTTACATTGATTTTCACAACAGCCCTGTGAGGTAGGTTTTATTATTATTCCTATTTTATAGATCAAGAAACTGAGGCTAAGAGAGATTAAATGATTTATTGAGGGTAATAGTAAAGAATTTGAGGTTGGATTTGAATTCAGGTCTTTCTGACTACAAATCAGCACTCTATCCACTATCTATCTAGTTGCCTAGATTGTAAGTGGCTCTGAATTTTTTTTTTAATGAAATAGGAAGACCAAATCCAGAGGTAATGCAATAAGGATTGTGTTGCCCTCAGCTGAATTAATGAAGTTTGAAAGGAGGACAGGTTTGCCAAAGGAGATAATAAGTTCCATTTTGGACATGATGTTTGAACTGCTTATTGGATCTTCTGATGAAGATGGATGTCTGGCATTAAGTAGAGTTTTATAGATGAATTTGGAAGACTATCCATATAGATTGATAAATGAACAGGTGACATTTGGTAGGATCGTCAGAAAAGAGAGTATAGAAAGAAAAGAGGGACCAAAAAGGTGGGATATTGGTGTTGAAAAAAGGAGGTCATGAAGAAATGTTCAGACAGGTAGGAAAGCTAGGAGAGATCTATGTCAGAAAAAACCCAAGGAGGAAAGAATAGACAACTGGGACTTCAGAGACCTCTGCAGAGTGGTCAACAAAACATGAAGATTAAGAAAAGACCTTTGGCTCCCTCCACCATTTTATAATTGTAATTAATGAGGTTTATATATCTCTTTATATTTTACAAATATACAAAATAATGTACATTATCTCATTTATATTTCCTAATAACCCTGTATGGTATTAGAGGATTTTACAAATGAGGAAATTGAGACTAATTGAGATTAATTGATTTACCCAAGATCATATAGTTTAGCAACAGAAAGTGGTTTTGAACATAATTCTTCTTGATGCCAAGTTCAAGGATCTATTTATTTTCTTATCATGAAAGGTCTCACTTTAAGAGAGCTACTTCTAATCAGTTTTAAGGGTCTGGGTTATAAGAGAACATGGGCTAGAGTTTGCTTTTTCTAGAGGCTTAAAAAATGAAATATCAATTTTTAAAATGTTTTCAAATTATTTCATCTAATTAGCAAAAGGTCCTCTCCAACATCTCCATTGCTCTAACACAGCAATTGTACAAGGTCTAATTCCTTAGAGCATACAGAACAGAATAAATGATTTGTTTTCATCATTAAAGGACTCTCTAAAAAATAACCAGTGGAAGTAACCCCATTAACCAAAAGAGCTAATTAAAATACAGACCTGTGACTCAAACATGGAAGATGTTGAAGCCCAGAGGGAAATTTGAATTTCTTCCATTTCCCCTCCCTCCCCTTAGGTGAAATACTACTTGTTAGTTCATGAAATTTGAGGAAATTGAAGGTCTATATTCAGAAATACTGTTGGTATTTTTTTCCATGCCAGCCTTTATTTGAATACTGTCTTTTGTTTGGTTTAACCAGGTGCAAAAGAATTTATTTTGCAATAGAGAAAACCAGGAAATTCTATCTACTTAAGTAAACTGGAACTAATCCTTTAATTTCAGATTTCAGTGCTGGTATTTTGTTTGCAAATAAAACATAGAGTTATTATATTTTCCTCAGCATCAATTGATGATTGAGGGGGAAAGGGACATTCAATGACTCTTAAATGTAAAGGTGAAAAATCTATGACAAAGTAATGAGTTTGCTTCAATTCATTTTAAAATTTTCTTTCTGTCAAGAGATATTTAAAAAATGATCTCTTTCATTTGTCTTTCCCCCACTTTATTTCTTTTTGTAATCTAAAATTCTATTTTAATTAAAGTATTGAAATAACAAGGGTGTTTCTATGTCAGCAAGGATTTCATCAAAATGTCATCTCCAACTAAGTACATATGCTTTCTCTAGTGATAAATACATGTATTCTGCACTGTAGATAGAGCTGCAGAACATTTTACTCAATGAGCATACATAGAAGCGATGTCTGGCAGCAACAAGTTGATAGAAGCAACATGGCTTCTCTCCAGTGCTGTACTGGAACCATTGGGAATAAGAGAGTCATTTGTTATTCAGTGTTGTTACACCCTTGGCATGTCACACTGTTGTGGAGAGAGAAAGAAAACCAAAGTGATAAAACCTAGAGGTAGCATAGTTGTGGGCTCAGGAGCAATGAAGTCACACAGGTCAAGGCTCCAGATGGGGATCAGAGCTGTGCCAGCAACAACAAGAGTTCCCAGGCAGCCTACAAAGTTCCATGGTATCATTGGGCTTAGTCTTTCCATCACCAACAGTGGTCAGAACACATGTAGGGAAGCTAGGTGGCATAATAGTTAAAGTACTGGGCTTGAAATCAGAAGAACATGAGTTCAAATCCAACCTCAGACACTTGATATCTACTGCGTAACCTTGGGCAAGTCACTTAATTCACGTACAAGACTATCTCCAGTTGTCTTGATTCTTATCTGACCACTGGATCCAGATGGCTCTGTAGGAGAAAGTGTAGTTGGTGACTTAGCACAGTCCCTGCTTACTCAAATTCAATTCATGTACTTGTCATGACAACCCCTCCCTGATGTTATAGTTTTCTTCAGGAATGAAGGACAAATGAAGGACAAACAGCAATAATCTTGAAAAATCACAGTTTAATTTACTGTTTTATTGACTAGACTTAAGAAAATAATGGAAAAATGTTAATAATTTAGGTTAAATTTAAAAATGAATTGTGCATTTTTGGAGAACCAGTTGTTAAAACCTTTTTCCTTTTAACTTTTGCATTTCCATATGCCACCAAATAACCCTTGTTCCATTCTTTCAAGCTTTGTTATTATTACATTGTTGTTGTTGAGTCTTTTCAATTGTGTCCAATTTTTGTGATCTCAATTGGGGTTTTCTTGGTAAAGATACTGCAGTGGTTTGTCATTTCCTTCTCCATTTCATTTAATAGATGTGGAACTGAGGCAATTAAATTTAAAGTGATTGTCCTCTCCCAAGGTTAGATTTCTTTAAGTCTTTAGCCATGAACTACAGATCTAAGAACACAGCCATATACATTACTTAATCAATGAGTAATTTTCTAATACAACATATATACCATTTAACCATAGGCATTTTTATTAATAGATTATTAGAAAACTATCCTTGGAAGCTACTTTTAGGGCAGCTATGTAGGGCAGTGGATAGCTCTGGGTCATAAGTTAGGAAGACTCATCTTCCTGAGTTCAAATCTGGCCTCAAAAAATTACTAGCAATGTGACTCTGGGCAAACCACTTTCCCACCATGTTACACTTTATTACCTCAGCTCCCTATCTGTAAAATGTATTGGAGAAGGTAAATGGCAACCCACTCCAGAAACTTTGCCAAAAAACCCCCCAAATGGGGTAACAAAGAACTGAATATGACCGAAACAACTAAACAACAGCAAGATATCGTCTTGATCTTGCATAACTACAAAAGTCAATCATAAACTTCAGGTTTGAATATGCAGCAAATCTCAGCATGGCAACCGAAGTTGAGTTTAACAAATTCACTACTGAAGATCTGACAAAGATACAAAAGTTTCAATACCTTAAGGATCTTTGGTCTGACACCATTGATTCTTATCTAGTTCTAATTCTTAATACAAAAGCAAATTTGGATTCAGAAGTATATGAGTTTACACTTTTATTGTGTTCTTCCAACCATTCAGATTTTTATGTCTGTGTATATTTTTCATAGTAGATGTTAGCTCTTTTAAAGATAATCTTTCTCCTTATATATTCTTGGGTATTTTTTTAAAACCATCTTCTTTCATATATTTGACCTTCAATTCTATAAAGGCTCTTTGCTTTTTGATAAAGGAATAAAAAATAAATGACAGTTTTATCTTTTTTTTAGGTAAGAAGCATAAGCTTCAGGCTGCTGTTGGATCAAGGGGTAGTAGATTGGGAAGGCTCCATTTTTGAAAATAGAGAAGTATTCTCTGGAGGAGCAACTCACTTTTCAATATGATATTTGTTATGAATTTTTTTTTCTGTGGGTAGGGATGGGAGAGAGAAAATATTTTTTTTAATTTAAAAAATAGAGTTCAGTGTAGGGTGTGAAATGTAGATGTGAAATAATTACATGAACTTTCAGATGAAATCACTGTATCTTTAATTTTACTTAAATGTTTCTTTGTTATGAGATCATTTATGAAGCGAGATTAATCTGTAAATGTCTATAATACAAAAACAGAACACATTAATAAAACTTTTGAAATGTAGTGGAAAAACAATTACAACAATTTATTTATTACTTTCCCTAAGCATAAATATAGGGCTTGTAATAGAAAGTAAACCTATGAATCAAGTATTGAAATCTTTAATAAAGGTGGAAGTATAGCCTGGGAATGGGTATTTAAGTCACCAGGACAATACTACTACTACTACTACTACTACTACTACTACTACTACTACTACTACTACTATTACTACTACTACTACTACTACTACTACTACTACTACTACTACTACAAATAATAATGACAATATTTATTAACAATTTACAAAGCACTTTACAAATATCATCACATTTATATCAACAATTCTGTGAGATTAAGTGTTGCTATTCTCAGTAATGTAGGTGAGGATACTGGGATAATCAGAGATTGACTTGCACAGTGTCAAAAGGTTGGATTTAAATTCAACTTCCTGATTCCCAGGCCAGAATTTTATTCATTGCATTACCTAACTTTTTGATAGGTTTGGACTGGTGAACTTCAAAGAAATTTCTGAATCATGTCTGTAGGGGGTCTTGCAAAAGGAGTGTATGTCTAGGCCCAGTGAAATGGAAATCATGAGGGTTGGGCAGGAATGAAAAGTATATGCAGTCCTGGAGAAGATAGATGGGATAGTATCCTCTGTGGTTTAGGTAGGCTTCCATGGTTGTAATGAGAATGAGAAGAGGTCTAAAGGAAAAGAAAGGGTTATTAATAATGGCGCTTCTAGAGGGCACAATGGAAGTAGGATAGTGACTGTTATAAATAGCTCATAATAATAAATTCTTAGTCCAGAGTGAATAAAATAGCTTTTATTAAAAATCTTTTCTGCAGAAAAGGGCTATTTTCCTAAGTGAATTAGGACGATGTCCAGTCTTATATGGGGTTTGAAAGGCTTGTTCCTTCCTTTTGTGACGGTCATTGGTCAGAGTTACAATCTAATACAATACCCATCCCCATACCACTCTGTAATGTTTTCTCCATTCTGGTCATTATACTAATGAGCAGAGGTGAATGAACAAAGGACAGGGACCTAGGTTGACCCTTGACTAGTCAAAGCTAGTTTTGGACCTTCCCCTAGGTATTTAATGTTAGGTGAGGAGACCTTTCAGATCAATGATTAGTCAGGGTCATTTCTTTTGTCTTACACTCACATACCAGCAAGTAGGCATCAATTGTCACAGGCAAACCTGTTTTTGTAATATATGTGTAATTAAACTGGCAATCTCCTCTTTCACCTGTGGAAGTTAAATAGCAAAACACCCTACATTTCTTACCATGACTAAGGAGAGGTAAAGCTGGGCTGGGTAGCAGGGGAAAAGAGGTTTTCAGGAAGTGATCTCCAACCCTGAATCATATTTCATCCTGTGCCTTCTAACTCAGCTAAATTTGCCCCAGCTGCCAAAATTCCAAGAAATGGCTCTAACGTTGTACAAAAACCTGCTACTTCTGCCAACTGAAAGTGTTACATGACTCACCATATCTAGCCAGAACCAAACATATTTCACATTTTCTTCTGATTATCTTACCATCGTTAAGTTCTGAACCCACAACCTACTCAACTATCACTTTGTTCCTTTTCCTGGAACTATAACTAAACCAATCCTGCTGTTCTGATACAAAGGTCATGTCAACAGTTCCCTAGGTTTTACTGAAAAAAATCAGTGATTTCTCAAAATATTCCTTTCTAGCTATTCTCTCTCATGCTATCTTCTCTTATTAGAATGTAAGTCCCTTAACTACCCTCTTGTTTTTCTATTTTTATGCTTAGCACTTAGTTTTTGCCACATATTAAAAGTTTAAAAAATGTTCACTCACTAATTCATTGTGCAGCATACTACAAGTTAAAACTATTTGATTCTATTACTTAAATAGCTGATATTTGTATAACATTTTAAGGTTTGCAAAACATTTTACATATATATCATTGAATTTGATTTTTAAAAATGTTTACATTCATTGCTAAATAAATATTGCAATGTTTAACACATCTTCAATGACTTTACTTTTAAAACTAAATTTTTTTGGGAGGGAAAAAGAAGATAATAGTGCTTAAATAAAAGATAAAAATGTAGATGGTGTTGTTTGTAACCATAATAAACTAGTATATATAGGATACCTTATACTTTGTCTCTAATATTCAGATTACCACTGTTACAGTACTCATTATTTGGATGGGTTGATGCTCTAACTAGACTTTATAGTCGGGTACCATTCTTGTAAAACTTTGATTCCATTGTGCTAGAATCAAATATAAAATGTTACTTGGCTTTTTTTTCAAGGCAGTGGGGTTAAGTGGCTTGCCCAAGGCCACATAGCTAGGCAATTATTAAGTGTCTGAGGCCCGGATTTGAACTCAGGTATTCCTGACTCCAAAGCCAGTGCTCTATCCACTGTGCCACCTAACCACCCATTACTTGGCTTTTAAAGTCCTTCAAATGCTAACCCCCTACTTACCGTCATATCTTTTTATGTACAATACCCCACCAAACACTTCCAAGATCCACTGATACAGGCCTTCTGTTAATCAACCATGATACTTCATCTCCTAATTCTATTTTTTCACTGGCTATCCTCCATGCTTATTATTCTCCCCTTTCCTAGTCTCTACCTATTGGCTTCCTTGAAGTCTCCTAAAATCTCACCTTCTACAAACAGCCTTCCCCAGTCTTCCTTAATGCTAATCCCTTCTCTATGATTATCTCTAATTTATCCAGTTTATATTGTCTGTACATGATTGTTTTGTGTTGTTTCTGCCTTTTTCTTTCCAGAGCCCAGCACAGTATCTGGCACATGGTAGATAAGTACTTACTACTGCTTGATTTGATCAAAATAGAAATTTGATTCAGTAGTAGATGAAATGTGTTAGTCTCATTCATCTCATAGCTATCAGTTATTCCTTACAGTAAGTGCCAGGTAGGGTGGCACTTTTTGTCAAACTTCTTCTTGAAGTGAGCTTTTATGTCCCTCTCTAGGTAACACTGCTCCAATACTGAGCAGTATGCCTCATAGAATCACACTGATATGACATTTCATATACACACACACAAAACTATTGACTATTTTTGACTATATAGCTTTGTAGTCATACATGATTACATTGTTCCCAAATGGATTCAGAACTTTAGCTGAGAAGCACATCTAATAAAAGCGATCTTTGCAACAACTTTGTGAAAGAGTTACCACAGGTATTATTATCCCCATTTTACAGATAAGGAAACTGAGGCTCAAAGAGTTCAACTATTTGCTTGTGATTACCACCTAGGTAGGCAGGATTCAACCCAGATCATGTCTTACTTTAAATTCAGTTCTCTTTTATTAACCATTTATTTCACAAAACACCTTTTTTTCTAAGCTGTAAATTAGGGAATTAGATGATTTTCAAGATCCTTTCCTATATTAAGCATTTATGATTTTAAATAAGACATGGTTTTATATTAATATAGAAACATATATTAGAAAGAAAAAGAATTGTTAATCTCTAGAGGGGAAAAAAGGGATCAGTAACTACACACTCATAGAAATAAAATACTGATGCCATTAGACAGTCCCTGGTTTCTCCAGTTTACCAAAAACACAGATGGTCAGTGAAAACTGAGACTGCTCACTTGAAGGAAGGCCAGGGGAAGAGGAAACTAGCACTGAAATAGGGAATTAAAAAAAAGAGGGTAGCTTCTCCATTTCTAAGTGATCAAACACTGAAAGTTCAGTCATTTCTTAAAAGTACAAATTAATTGTCCTATATCCTATCTGTTTTATTTGATTGATCCTTGCATTAAAAATAATTGAATTACATTCAGTTGAAATTCTGGTCCAGAAAAGTCAGAGTAGTGGAACAAAAGTTGGTTTTTAGGTGTCCAGTCCTAAGGCACATATCAGGAAAGAGGTGGAATGGGAAGACTACAGCACCAAGACTTGGTAATTTCCGATCGAGGGTCTCTGGATTTCCCTTTAGAAGGAGAAAGTGCTTGTGATGAATGGGGGATTTGTAATTCTCATGATAGCTTTATCCTATAATATCTAAAGACCATTAAAGGGAATCATTTTATCTGATTTATAAATGTTAAATTGTCCACCATTACATACAAGAACTCATGAGGCCTCTAGCTTTTCATAGGCTTCTTTTATGAAAGTTAACATGTTCTTCATCTCTGTTGAATTATTCATGACATGAAGATCCTTTAGAATATCTTTCTGATTTGGGATGCTCTTCAGAATTTCCTCCTGTGGCATAAGAATGCAGAGAAACACAGACAAAAGATAGATGGTAAATTTAAAAATGAAGTTACCTCAAAATAGACTAATTTTTTAAAGAGAAATACAAATAAAAAAGACTGTCTTCACAAATCTTTATATTGCAGTGCATTTTGCATCACTATGAAAAACAATCACTTATATGAAGTTTACTAAGACTATAACACAGTATTTAAATACTGTATTATAATAAACTGTAACACAATTAGCGATCACAATGCAAAATAACAAAAAAGAAAACAAAGCAAGAATAGAAGTGAACAATTCAAGAATAGAAGTGGTTCAGAAAGAAACATAAGTTTAGACTCTGCATACTGAATTTATTATTTAAAAAAATTCAAGTTGTATATAATGAAAATTTGTGATTTTATGTCCAATTCTCTTGTTGTTTCTCTTTGTATAAATTAGTGTATTTTGAGTTCAAAAAAAATAATAAAGAAATCACATTGATTTAATTCTCAGGACTCCCAAATTAAAATCAAACATTAAGCAATTACCTATGACTCTAGAAGTCTTTAACAAATTACCAAAGACCCTAACTCCCAGTCACACTGAGAGTGAATTCTTAACCTTAATTTGAGAATTTAAAGAATCTACTACTCTACAACACTCAGCAGGTGTGAAATATAACCTTATATCATACATTAAGCTGCTCTTAGTCCCATCATGGTCTAACTCCTTCCTGCCCAGGAGGTGGGCTACACTCCTTATAAGAGTTCTGCTCACTTTCTCCAAATTGATGAATTGTGCTTATTTTAGCTACTCAGTCTGGCTGTTTAATTTATAGCTATTATTTCTCTACCGCACTCTCCCTATATTTAGCTGTCCTTTTTTTCCCCCACCAGCCCAATTTGTAGTGGTTCCATGTTTTATTGAATTTCTATCTTCTTAAGAACTTACTTTCTTTACCTTGCTGAAGAATTCTGTGAATTAATTTGTAACTTTTTGCGGTAACCTACGAAACTTTTGCAGTATCCTGTGAATTAAAATTTAAGCCCTTTCTTGCTCTCCTGAGTCTGAGAACCTGGTGATGTCCTCACAGTTGTTTCTCTTGGATCTCTCTCTCCCCCCTAAATTAGGTCTCATCTATTGAACTGACAGTTAATATACTAGTTCCAATGTTAAAAAAAATGATATCTCTGTCAGTAATACTCCATTCTATGCTCTCCTGTGAGCCTGTAGAGAAGGATTAGGTTATTCAGTTTAGAAATTGGGGGGGGGGTAGGGAAGGGTTGTAGGGAGGCAATACTGAATTTTAATGGGTAAAGAGTAGGTGTGGCTGTTTTGGAGATGAACCTCATGATGGGTTATCTTAGGGAAGATAGGATGAAATGCATTCTCAGCTTTCAACTGACAGACCATACATCCCTTGGGATCATGCCATAGTCCTCTAGAACGTTATGCTCCCCATTCATCTGGAGAATAGTTGACTGCAGAAGCCAGAACAAATTCCCAATCAGGAAGGAATTTCTTTGCTTTCATTTCTCCCCATGTTTCTTATATTATCTGTCATTCTTCATAGGATCCTTAAAAAAAGTTGCCTTCGTTATTCATTAAATCAAAGATCCTTTTTATCTTTTGGGAAATTAGGTATCAGCCATATTTTTCAAGGATGTTTCTTAAGACATACTCAAAGGCGGGGCAGCTAGGTGGCGTAGTGGATAAAGCACCAGCCCTGGAGTCAGGAGTACCTGGGTTCAAATCTGGTCTCAGACACTTAATAATTACCTAACTGTGCGGCCTTGGGCAAGCCACTTAACCCTGTTTGCCTTGCAAAAACCTAAAAAAAAACATACTGAAAGGCTCTCCTAGATTTTTGCTTTGGTACATGGAGGTGTGTTAGAAAAATTAATTAAATTGTATTTTAGAATTTATATCTTAGAAATGAATTAGCTAAGGATACATAGATGGTTATTCACAAGGAAAAAGAAAAATTTTCCAAAAAAAATAAGATATAATGTAAAGAATAACTGGTTTTACTCACAAAAGGAAAAACAGATACTTACATGAAGTATTGGAGCATTAATACTTTTCTTGGGGAGTTCTGGAAGAGAAAGGACCTTGGTACCATCTATCTGAAGTACCTAGAGAGGGGAAATATGTAGATGTAATCAATACATAATAAATGAAGTAGTTTTATGAATATATTACATGCCAGGCACTGGGCTAGGTGGTAGGGATACAAATAAAATGAATAAAATAAACCCTTTTCCCAAGGAGCTTACACTTTGCAGGAGAGACAAGGACACAAAAGTACAAAAAAAAAAAAAAAAGAAGAAGAAAGAGAATAAATACAAGTATATACAAATAGCTAAGTAGGTGAAGATAAAGACAGTATGAAACTTTTGGCTTATCTTGAAGGAAGAGGAAGCATTCCAGGCAAGGAAGATGGCCAGTGCAAAGGCACAGGGCTGGGAGGTAGAATGTCTAGTATGGGGATATACAGAAAAGACTGTTGGTAAAGTAATACTATTAGGCTGGAAGGATAGGCTGGTACCTTAAATCCTAAGAGTTAAAGAGAAGTTAAGGGATTGATTCCAGAGGCAAACCTACTGAGTACAGGGAAGTGATATCAGAGTAGCTAACAAACTCAATCCCTATTCTTTCACTACTGTTATAGTCAAGATTATATCTTTAAATCATTTGTGTTAACCTAAGGAGATTTCCTTCAGGATCCAAGGTCCTATAATACATTTTATTATGAATACCTTCTTGGCCTTTTCCTCTTTTTCCACCAATTCACTTTCGAGTTTCTGAATTTTCTCCTGAAGTTCCTGAATATTCTCATTTATTGACTCTGTGGCTTTCACTGCTTTTTCAGTTTCTTCCTAGATTAGAAGGAGAAAAATAAAATAAAGCAAAACACTAGTCAAGAATAGCTTTCTCCACAGGTTACATATTACTAGACGAAATTTGTGAATTACATAATTTTTTAAAAATGTGATACAATTGAGGGGACTAAAGAATCGTCTATAAAAACGATAATGAATAGTTGCAGAGGAATTGTCTAAGATTTATACTATCTATGATTGCTAGCATAAAAAATACTGTTCTACTAGACAGAAGTACAGATGATACTGTTGCTTCTTACTGTGGGAGCTTTCCTCAAGAATTACATTATAGCAGCCTAGCAGCTACAGTCCTTGAAGAAAAGCAAATATGAACATAGCATCAGAAGATGCTGACAAATGGAAGGTGTTCTGTTTTTAAAGTTGGTGCCACTGATAACTCAGAACAGATCGTTGCACTTGAGTATCTGGTGAGGAAATCTTTCCTGATTGCTAGTTTCAGGATCAGAACTAGGTTACACAACCTTTATTACAAAAGATGCAAATGCCTTTGCTCCTTAAAAACCAATAAACATAAAAAATGGACTCCTCCACTCATTTTTATCCTATATCTCTCACCCTCAGCTCTCTGATGCTTGGAGATCTAAAGTTACAGTGGAAAATTTCGATAATTTTGTGGATCCACAGTATAGTGTGGATTGAGTAACAACATGTTAGGGCTACAAAGAATGAATGTAAACATAACCTATTTTCCACCAACTGACTTCAAATATTTGAAGGCAATCCTATACTTTCTATTTTCAGACTAAAGTTTTTGGGTGGTCAAGGAAATTAAGGAACTGCACATGAGAAATCCTTTAATTAAATCTCTTCTTTGAACTGTCAATTTCAATTTCTGCACTGGAAGGGGCATATTTAATCTATCCAGAACCATAATAAACAAATAATGTGGATTTTTGGGGCACTTTCTTCCCCTGTCCCTCAGTTGCTCTAATTTTCCCATTTGTTAAACAAAAATAAAAAAATAAAAAAAAACTCTCCTCCTCACAACCCCCCCCCGCAAATTGACAAGAAAACAATAATGAGGACATCCATGATAAATGAAAAGAGAGCTAATTTAAATTAGTTCTAAGTCCAAATAAATTGTATACCAGCATTATAATGAACTTGAAGATGTGCCAGTCATTTTTGAGGAATCTTGGAGAATGGGAAAGGTGACAGAAAACTAGAGATAGGCAAATGTTTCCCAATTTTTCTTTTAGGTTTTTGCAAGGCAAATGGGGTTAAGTGGCTTGCCCAAGGCCACACAGCTAGGTAATTATTAAGTGTCTGAGACCGGATTTGAACCCAGGTACTCCTGCCTCCAGGGCCGGTGCTTTATCCACTGCGCCACCTAGCCACCCATGTTTCCCAAATTTTTTAAAAAGAGAAAGTCCAAAAATAAACATTTATGAGCATGTGTAGTAAAAATTGAAAAAAAGCAAGTCAGATAGCTGTCTTGTGAGTACTAAAAAAAGAAACACACGAGAACTTGAAGTTAGTAAGAGCTTCATAAGGACAACTCACATTAGATTTGATTCTTAAGTTCATTTGATTAGTAGAAATGGATACAACAAAGGGTTTAAATTAATAAGATGATAGCTAAAGGGCTAACTGCAAAGTACTGCCCAATACAGGCTTTTATAATTCAGGTCAAAATCAAAAAAAGAGCCAAGCATTTTAGTTGATAGAAACTGCTGCCAAACATGGTCTTCTAAACCACTAAGCAATAACAAATAATGCAAGTATTACTTTGCCCATTATGATCACAGTCACTGTAAACTATTTTTATTCCATTTTTCCCATTTTGTAATCTAGAACTTTTCCTTTTACTGATACTAGAATGCAGACCAGTAACTCTTCTGCAATTTATGGTTTCAGAAACATGCCTGAGGGCACCAACAAGATAAATGGCTTGCCTAAGAGTCACAGTCAATATGTATCAGAGGGAGGACTTGAACTCAGGTTGTTCTGATACAAAAGTTGGTCCTCTATTCATTATACCATGCTGCTTTTCATTCAATATATAACCCCAGTGCATAATACATGCTCAATAAATATTTATGGAATTGAATGAATTTTACAGATGAATAAATAGTACACTTTGTGAACTATATTATTAGAGTTAAGAGATAATTTTGGCCACCTTATGTTATGCCAGGCAAATATACTTGTGCAAATTTTTCTTTGTTGTTGGATGAGGTCAACTAGGATTTAAGAAGTACAAAGATCTGGGATAAATATTTTCAAAACACTGGCAAAACTGGGGAAAAATTCATATAGACTAACATTTGTCATGTAAATTAAGATATGATCACATTTTGGTTTACAAATGGTGAAAATAACATATAAATGTTCTGCAAACTACAATCTTTTCCTCGAATACCATCAATACTTTAAAGTCACAAGATCAGTCTTCAAATCCTGGCTTTGTTATTTGCTATTTGTAGAACAGTGGCTGTTGCATCACCTATCTGAACTCAATCTCCTTACATATAAAATAAGTAAATGGATGAGACTTCCAAGGTCCTTTCTAGTTAGAAATTCCATGATCCCTATTTTACAGCTGAGAAAACTGAAATTTTTAAGAAAACTTAAATGATTTATCACAGAAATATAGGTAATGTGAGTCTAGGTAGATCCTGAATTTGGACTCTATTTATA
Source organism: Macrotis lagotis (assembly GCF_037893015.1). Classification (NCBI taxonomy): domain Eukaryota; kingdom Metazoa; phylum Chordata; class Mammalia; order Peramelemorphia; family Peramelidae; genus Macrotis; species Macrotis lagotis. The sequence goes on along the minus strand of NC_133662.1, from coordinate 30,453,061 downwards.
AAGGGTCTTCTCTAAGGTATAGAGCTTTTGTTTGAACATAGCAGCAGAATTTCTATAATCTCAATTACAAAATTAATCATAATAAATATTCAATATCCAGTTTATAGATTACTATTTATAGAAGTGAATCATAAGAACCTAGACTAGACTGTTGCAAATGAAATCAAATTCAAAAGGGAAGAAGTTGAATTTGAGGAATATTAGCATGGGAAGGAATCTTAAGGATAGTGGAAGATATAGGTCTTTGAAGAACTTATTCCACATACTAATTATTTCTGTGATATCTAATACTTTGCATTATTTGTAACTTCTCTTCCTTCTAATTGTGTGCATAACTGACACTATTTCAGATTATGTTTCCAAGTAGTATGAAAAAGAAAATTTCAAGTTCTTCTAAATATATGATGCTTCATTAACTCACTGATAGGCTGTTTCAGTAGAAGTAAGCACATTCAAAGAGTTGGATCAAGCATTGGAAATTGGAAGCCAGAGTCTAAGGACAAGTAAAAACTTATTTTAGTTCTAAGAATTAGCTATTAATTATATGCTATAATTTGCTATTATTGTTTGGTTATAGCAGTTTAAACAAACAAAAATGATTTGGGGTCAACTTTGGCAGCTACTAGCACTACAGCCAATAGCATATTAAATTTATGTGAAAGAAAGAGGATTCTGAAATTCTATAGTATTAGTTGTGAAAGCCCATAATTTGAATCGAAAACAATATTATATATTTAAGGGAATAAAAGGAGGGGAAAAAAACCCCACACCTGACCATTAGTCAATTACTGTAGCCTAAATTCAGGTATACATGATATCTTGCTGAAAAAGGATTTGAGATAAATAAGTTTATTCAAGAAGGGAAGCACTATTTTCTAGGTCAAACTGGTAGAGTATCAAACAGATATGTGATAAAATTCCAGTCATTTATCTTTCCCCTACTTTCTTAGATATTGTCAAATCCTCCCACTTACACTTTTGTAATACCTGCAATAATGCCTGGTATTCTTCATTGGTCTCAAGAGTCTTCATTTCCTTCTGACAGAGATTTGACACTTCCTTTGGACTGTTCCATTCTTTCATTTTATGAGTTTCACATAAGTGAAGAAATCTTCATCAATGGAAAAGAGAACATTACTAGTTTTTAATTATAACTATTAATAGTTTTTTCTGCCATTTTAGCTCTTTGCAATAACATAACTATTACCTTTTCTTTAAGCAGTTGAGATGAATTTGAGTGTTTTCTTTTTCTTTTACTTCAGTTCTCAAAACAGACCTAGAAGAGGTTTAATATAATTAATGAAAAAGTGGAATTTTTTACATTAAGTCATTTAAACTAAATGCCCTTTTCTCTAATCTCTGAGATAATTCATCCTTATCTCTAAAATTCTAGACCAAATCCTTAGTCTTTTGCCATTTCAAATCTGAATTACTTCATCTCTTTTTTAACTGGTTTCTATACATCTCTCCTTCTTAGCTGACTTAGTTCTGCTAATTAAATATCAATTCTTACTATGCTGGTTTTGCTGTAGAAAGAAAGGATTTTAATAGTCTTTGATAAGCCTATCAATGATGCTTTCCATTATGATTTCAGTTATTTTCCAGTGCTGGGATAAAAAGGATAGGAATTGTTAGGGACATTTGAATGAAATAAATCAGAATGAACCTCTATGGCCAAATAAGCATGGAACAAGAGACATAAATCCAGTAGTATTAATGGAAGCCAACGAGAATTTAAATAATGAACTGGATTCATTATAATCTTGTTTTCTTAAAGTTATAAATGATTTTTTGACTTATGAGACAAAATTTTGGACTTACCACTCTGAAAAATCTAATGATGATACATTCTGTATTAAAGTCCTACTCTAATGCCTCATCATAAAGTGGAGGGAATTCTGGGTTCCTGAAGATCATTCCCTTAAAACCCAAGTTCTGGACTGCCCTACCAAGTTGGAAAGTCTTTAAACATGGAAATATTTGTAGTCTGAAGACTTGTCCAGTTGAATGATAAATGATCATCATCATATTAACTGCATGGAAATTAACATTTTTGTCAGAGAACTTTTTAAAAACTGCCAACAAATTTATAGAGGCTGTGATATGTAGTGGCGAGTAGTCGGTTCTAAAATCACATATCCCTGAAAACATGCTATAGCTCAGACTTTAAAATGAATAAGCTAAAATATAGGAACCCTGATTTGAGCTTCAGATTTGAACTGGGCAGATGAAGGGATCAAGTCTTAGGAGCTCTCTGATAAAAACTCATAAGCTAAGGACTCTAACTAAACAAGAGACAGAACCCACAAAGGGACCCAGTGAGGCAGTTCTCCTACTCAAGGTAACCTGGAAAAGATCAGAAAGGCCCTGCTCCCCGGGGTCGGAGGGGCAGCCCACCAGAGGGGTGGCCCGCCAGAGCCAAAGAACTTTAGCCTCCTGGAGGCAGCCCCAGGGTGCTGGGAGCCCCGGCTCACAGCAGCTGGGGAGTCTCCTGAGCTGCACCCCGGGGGAGCACCGGCACAAAGTGGGGAAACAGCAAGGAACCTCTGCCAGAGCGAGCACATGGAGCCCAGCCCTCAGGGCACACAGCAAGCAGCTTGGTCTTTCCTCACCCCAGACCTGGAAACAGAAGCAGGCGAAGCCAGTAAGCAGGAGCCCCCAGGGCATGAGCCCATTGAGTTGAGGGAGGGGAGTGAAGAGAGAGAGAGACTGCAGAGCTCTGTCCTCTGCCCCTGGAACAGGACTCTGGAGCTCTGACCACATTCAGATCCTGATCCCAGTCTAGGCCCCCCCATAGAACAGCAGGGTCCCCCCACCTCGGCCCCGTGGCCGAGGGGGGCGCTTATGGTCATTCACAGACCAGGAGGGAGGACAGAACCTCACACACTGAGACCCTTGTGGGAGTGTCCCAAAAGCTCAGGAAGCACCCCAAAAAACAGGCTTAGGCTGGGAAAATGAACAAGAAACAAGAGGAAGACCATTGAGAAATATTTTTCAAATGAGCCAAGATGAGGAAGCATAAGCTCCTGCATCTAAAGACTCCAAGAAAAAACAGAAATTGGGCTCAGGCTATGATAGAGCTCAAAAAAGACTTTGAAAATCAAATGAGGGAGTTGGAAGAAAAACTGGGAAAAGAAAGGGGAGAGATGCAGGAAAAACATGAAAATGAAGTCAGCAGCTTAGTCAAGGAAATCCAAAAAAAATTGCTGAAGAAAATAGTATGCTAAAAAACAGCTTAGGTCAAATGGATAAAACAGTTCAAAAGTTATTGAGGAGAAGAATGCTTTAAAAAGCAAAATTGGCCAGATGGAAAAAGAGATAAGAAAACTCTCTGAGGAGAACAAATCCTTCAGACAAAGAATAGAATTCAGGGAGATTGATGAATTTACCATAAAACAGGAATCAATACTTCAAAACCAAAAAAATGAAAAATTAGAAGAAAATGTGAAATATCTCACTGAAAAAACAACTGATATGGAAAACAGACTTAGGAAAGATAATTTGAAAATTATTGGAATAGGTATTCCATGATCAGGAAAAGAGCCTTGACATCATTTTCAAAGAATTACTACAGGAAAACTGCCCTGATATTCTAGAAGCAGAGGGCAAAATAGAAATGGAGAGAATCCACCGATCCCCTCGAGAAAGATATCCCAAAAAACCAACCCCTAGGAATATTATACCCAAGTTCCAGAATTCCCAAGTCAAAGAGAAAATATTACAAGCAGCCAGAAGGACACAATTAAAATATCGTGTAGCTGCAGTCAGGATCACACAGGATTTAGTAGCAACTGCATTGGAAGCTCGTAGGGCTTGGAATACAATATACCAGAATGCAAAAGAGCTTAGAATGCAGCCAAGAATCAACTACCCAGCAAGGCTGAATGTCCTCTTTCAGGGAAAGAGATGGACTTTCAATGAACCAGGGGAATTTCAAAGGTTCCTTTTGGAATGGCCAGAGCTGAATAGAAGGTTTGATCTTCAGATACAGGACTCAGGTGAAGCATGGAGATTGGAGGAGAGGGGGGAAATATGAGGGACTTAATGAGGATGAACTGCATATATAGAAAAATGATACTGATAATATTCATATGAACCATCTCAGTTAGTAGAGCAGGTAGAGGGAGCTTTTATAGTTGAAGCACAGGAGAAAGCTGAATTCGAAGATAAAATATGGTGTAAAAATGGAGTCAACAGGAAAAAAAGGGAAATAGAATGGGAGAAAGAAAAAGGAGAGGGGGAATAGTCCAAGATATTTCACATAATAAGATTTTTTTTTATTACAATGAGCTATTGCAATGATATGGAAGGGGGGAGGCAAGGGGGAATGAGGGAACCTTTGCTCTCATCAGAGATGGCTAGGAGAGGAAACAGCAAATATACTCAATGGGGTACAGACAACTGGAGTAAGAAGGAGGGGGGAGCAGGGGGAAGGGGTGGGGATGTGAATAAAGGAGGAGAGGATGGACCATGGGGGGACAGTGGTCAGATATAACACATTTTCCTTTTTACTTCTTGCAAGGGGCTGGGATTGGATGGCCTGCCCATGCCATAGGGCCAGGTGGATTCTAGGCCTAAGGGGTGGTATGGGGGCTCAGGGCTTCTTGGCCCCAGGACCAGGGATCTGTCTGCTGTGCCACTCAGCGACCCTACAGCAGAGTCAGAGTGAAAGGAGAGAGAAAACATAGTACATGATAGTGGAGAAATAAGAAAGGTGGGAGTTGCGATCAGCAATGGCAATGTTGGAAAAATATGGAAGTAACTTTTGTGATGGACTTATCATAAAGAATGTGATCCACTCACAACAGCATTGATGGTGTTGGAACAAAGACTGAAGCACATTTTTTGTTATGATTATTTGGGGGAGGGTGCAGGGCAAGTGGGGCTGGGTGGCCTGCCTGGGGCCACATAGCAGGGTAATCTTTGGGTGTCTGGGGCCAGATTTGGACCCAGGTGCTCCTGGCTCAAGGGCCAATGCTCTGTCTGCCACCCAGCCACCCCTACTATTATTACTATTTTATTTTATTTTGGGTCTTTTTTTCCCCTTCTTTTTGGTTTTTGCAGGGCAGTGGGGATCAGGTGGCTTGCATGTCACATGGCTGGATGATTATTGGGTTTAAGAGGCTGGATGTGGCCTCGGGTGCTCGTGGCTCCAGGGCTGGTGCTTCGTCCATTGCGCCACCTGGCCATAAATTATTACTATTATTTTTTTTTTAATTTTAATTTTTCTTCTCTCCCCTTTACTTTTTCGCCCAAGCAAGTCTATCTATATTCATGGGGGGAGGGGTATTTTGTTTACTTGTAAACAAGTATATTTTATTAATGTAAAAAAATTTGTACAAAATGAGAATAGAAAAAATAAATTTAAAAATTTAAAAAAAAGGAAAAGTTGCAGGATATAAGATAAATCTAAAAAAAAAAAGATTTGAACTGGGCAGCAAGGTGGTATGGATAGAGCACTATGCCTGAAATACTCAACTTCTGGAGTTCAAATCTGGTTACTAACTGTGTGATCTCAGGCAAATCACTTAACCCTGATTGCTTTAATTTCCTCATCTGGAAAATGAACTGGAGAATGATATGGAAAATCCCTTCAGTATCTTTGACAATATCCCAGTTGGGGTCAAAAAAGAGTCAGACATAATTGAAAAAAAAATAACCACACAGCTGTAGAAAAAAGAAAAACACAGATTACATACTCACTGTATCATAGAATCCATCATATCCTCAAAATATTCTTTATTGGCTTTTGAGAAAGACTGCCAAGTTATTTTGTTTTTGAGGGTTTTCTTTTTCATTTTTATATTTTTCCCGGTTTCTGGCAAAAGAAGAGGAACATGACAATTTATTTCTTGATGAAACTGTGGTTCATTTTATTTTTTAAAATAAGGAATTCATATAAATATATAAAACCAGATCAACTTCTAAGTGGCCTAATATTTGCTGAAAATATTCCTCAAACTCTATAATCAGTGGGGATACCCAAATAAAGCTGCTATTCTTAACTTTTTCTTAATGTCATGTACCCCCTTTGTAAATGTGGTAAAGGTAATTCTTTTCATCATATTTTTAAAGAAATATTTTAAATAAATAAAATAAAAAAGTAAAATACATAGGGTAACAAAGGAATCCAATTATACTGAAATATATTCATTAACATTTTTTTGGCAAGGCAATGGGATTAAGTGACTTGCCCAAGGTTATATAGCTAGGTAACTATTAAGTGCCTGAGACCAGATTTGAACTCCTCCTGATTCCAGGGCTGTTGCACTATCCACGGTCTGACCCATCTGCCTGCTAGTTATTAAAATTAAATTCTACAACAATAAAAACAAGTAACCCATGCTGTCCAGCAACTTACCAGTGGATATATTTATTAATTTGTACTTCAGACATATGCCTAAAATATCAACTTTCAAACTGAAATAAGAAAGAATGATGTAATTGCTATTCAAAATTGAGAAGCAACTTTGATTTTTCAAGAAGAGAGTTGAAAAGATCATTACCAATCTACCTGGAGGTGGCAGAATACGTTTCACTTAACATGAAATAGAAGAACTAATCAGGTTGAATGGTGAAAGAGTGGCTCAAGGTTCTTACATAAATGACAACAGTATAACAGTTTGCCAGCATCAAACCAAAACAAAAGTTATTCTACATTGGAGGTAAGAATCATTTATCTGTTAAGTCTGTTTTCCTAGTTGCTCTAAGTCTTCTTGAGGCTACAGCAATACCATGATGGATTTTTTTTCATCAGGCAGGTATCACATTTTGGCCATCTGAATATAGGGATCTTTCTTATGAGAAGTATGAATTTTTAATTAAAGAAATGAGGTTGGGTGCTGGACTAAGCTATTTTTATTGCCTCCATGAGAGTCATCATCATCATTATTATTACAACTATTTATCATACATTCAAACATTGAGGTCACTTCCATTTTGGAAGATGTTTGTCTTAGGTAAAAAAATGAGTTACTATAATTCTTTTGGCTTTCACATTACTAGTAATAAGATTTTTCTTTTGAAATGTAGTTGTTTGTAGACTTGCAAATTTCCATGGTAAAAATTAATTTTTTTCTTTCATTTCTGCAAAAAAACTCTGTTTTCTCTTCTCCTTCCAATAATTCTCTGATAACTGCAGCTTCTATTAAGGTCATTCTCAGGTTATTTACTAGTACTCAATTTGAGCATACTGTCTACCTCCAAATGTCCTTGATTGTATATCACCTTAAGGCTAATTATGAGAAGAAAGTTTCCTCTCAAAAATCAGGTACCTGCATTCAAGAATGCAGAGGGTCTGAAAGGTATGTTATGGTCAAGTTGCCCTCAAAGAACCAATTAGTAAATGGAGAAGACAGTGTTAACAAGTTAGTTATGGGCAACTCACCCAATTTGAGCTCTTAAATCTTCAAAAAACCTCAAGTCTCTTACTGATAAATAGTGAGTAATATGGCTTTAGATTGCATGGTTGCCAAAAATTCTTTCTGTGACTTATAGACACAGGCTATTTGTATCAATGTGAAAAAAACTGATGCAGAACAGAAATTCTATAAGCCTTAAAGAGCATGATCTTCATATACAAGTACCTGAGAGGTCAGCTTTTGTGCCCTGTTTAACTTTTAATCTGAGATCCAGTCAATCATAATTAAAATCCTATAAAGAATATGTGAGTGGTTTTGCCTTTTAGAAACATATGAATAGTTTTCCACAAAGCTATTCATTTAGTTATCATCTGATGTTAAGTCTGAGGGATAGGAAGAAAAGCATGATCATCTCTGTTGCCACTGGAATGAGTCCCATGAACCTAGGACAAGCAGCTCCCCTAGAGTATCTCAGTAAAGTAGAGCAGCTGACTTCTAGTTGATCCAAATATTTAATGAACTACTAGATCCCTATTCCTTATATGTCAACTGACATCTTTTACTGGACAAGCTTTATAAATCACAGGACAAATTAGTGAGATAAATTTAAATTATGTACAGAAATAATACAGAACCAGAACTTGAATCTTTTAAGATTCCTGTTTTATAAAACCAAATGAAATGACTAAGATATTAACTAAGTAGGGAGGAAGTACAATCCTGACAGTTTAATATGAGTATAGGTAAGATAGGAGAAGGCAAGGTGGCACAGTGTTTAGAGTCAGGCCTGGAATCGGGAAGACCTGATTTCAATCCAGTCTCAATTACTAGCTGTGTGACCTTGGACAAAGCACTTAACCCTGTTTACTTCAGCTTCCTCATCTATAAAATGAGCTATAGAAGGAAATGTCAATGAACTTTAGTATCTCTGCCAAGAAAAGCCCCAGGTGGGATCATGAAGAGTCAGAAACAACTGACAATAAAACAAATCAGTAAGAGAGATCATTTGTAGGAACTAGATAGTTTTAAGGGAAAAAACTGCTAGTTGAGTTCTGCCTCCCATACCCATTTGCTAGGTAAATATGGATAAGCCATTTAAGCTCTCAGTATTTTAGGCAAGTCTCTAAGACTTTAAGAAAGAGTTGAGTGGCTGACCTGAATGTGTGGAAGAAGTATTTCCCCAATGCAATAAATCATAGATTTAGAATTTTCTCTTTCACATCCACAAAGTATATACATTATATTAAGCACCATGGAAAAGTTATCTATATATTTGTGAATAACTAATTAATGAGACTAAAAGCATACAAATAGAATAATATTCAAATGTATTATTTCCTATTTAAAGTCACCTTGAATCTAAACCTTCATTACAACAATATTGCCACATTTGTCAAGATTTTTGAATCACTTCCTTTAGAAAGGCTTCTATGATAATTAAAGAGGACTTCAACTGCTCAAGGATGTTTATTTCCTTCTTTATCTTATCTATAAGTAATATATTTCCACCTGATCTAATGAAGCTAGCTTTACGAACAGATACATTCCTTGTCTCCTGTAATTAGTAATATACATTTTCCTTAACAAGCATAACTTTTTTCTTTTTATAACCAGGTGTACTGTATTTAGCATTTTTTCTCTTTGTCTCATGTAACATAAATTTTAGTATTCAAATTCTAAGAGATAAAGATGTCCATCAACTGCTTGTGGAGTGTATTTCACTCTGAGGGAATGAACTACAGTAATCCTGTCTCTATGGTGGTTAGTTAACTGGCACTAGTTAGTCAATGGACCTAGAAAGAACTCACACAACACATCCAAAAAAAAAAAAAAGATTTCCTTTAAGAAGAGAAGAGAGTGGTTTGATTTTTATCTTTAGTCTAATTCTAGGTTAAACTTCTGGGCAATTTTTATGGATTTAACCCACCATCAATGTTGATCAGCAATTCATCTACAACTTTTAAAGAGTTGTCTGGAGGCACTAAAAAGTTAAGTTACTTGTTCAAAGTCATGTAGTTATTCTGTGTTAGGGGAATCAAGTAACTAAAGTAAGGCCTTCTATCCACTGTGTCACATACTTCTTTTGAATTCCTCCTCAAAATTAGGGACCTGCATCCAAGCATTCAGAGGGTCTGAAATATATGTTATGGTCAAGTTACCCTCAAAGAACCAATCAGTAAGTGGAGAAGACAGTGTTAACAAGTTAGTTATGGGCAAATCCACAGTCTATTGGGCAATTACCCAAATACATATTTTTAAAAAATGTGATTTTGGGGGAGGCTAGGTAGTACAGTTAGTTGAAAAAAGCATTGGCTCTATAATCAGGAGGACCTGAGTTCAAATCTGCTCTTAAGACATTTACTTGCCATGTAATACCAAATAAGTCACTTAACCCAAATTTGCTCTCCCCACACAATGAGAAATGAAAGAAAAAAAATATGATATTTGACTTTGAATGGAAAATTCTAACCATAGTTTAGATTATGGTTCTGATGCAGATGCTACTCTTCTGCTGCCTTGTCACTTTCCATACTCCCTTCCTTATTCCATTACACACACATCCGAACTTGTAGCTAAAAAGAAGGAACCAGACCAGTGCAAGGAATTTAATTTGTTCCCACATACCTGACATGTATTTGCTTTGTATTATTTCCCTTGCACAAACCATGACCCAGGACCAGCAGAACAATTACTACCAATAATTCTAGGAACCTTCTAGACTACTGCTTGAAAAGGATTTAAAAAATATATTCAATCTTTTACAATTTATATCTGAGTAAAACTTTAAGTACAATAAAATTTCTAACTAGCACTTGGTTAAAGCTTGTAAGAGATTTTACAGTTGCCTTGTCAAGAATAAAAATTGAAATAAAGATTACAATAGGGGCAGCTAGGTGGCACAATGCATAAAGCAGTGGCCCTGGAGTTAGGAGTACCTGGATTCAAATCTGGTCTCAGACACTTAATAATTACCTAGCTGTGTGGCTTTGGACAAGCCACTTAACCCCATTTGCCTTGCAAAAACCTAAAAAAAAAATATTGCAATAGATAAAATCTTACTGCTACTACCACCAACAAAAGAGAACATTATTTTGCCAGTCTCTATAAGATTTATGAAATGGTAATCTTTATTTTTTTATACGTAGACAGGGGACTTCCTTTACAATATCTCCAGGTCTTAAAGTCAGTTGAGCAAAAATAAGAAAGGATAAGAAAAATAGTAACCTTGCAACAGTTGTCTTGGATTATCTGCTTGTTTCTTCATTTGTTTAATTATCTGTCTTACCTAGACAAAAAAAAAGTGTTAGAGAAACAATTTTTCCAAAAATATTCTAAATATCTTGGCATCCTGATACTCTTATTCTAGTTAGATAAGAGCAAAAGTATCGCTCAACTTTAAAAAGTATTTAGTGAGGAGTAAAAATCAATGCATTTAATACATTAATTAATTAAATAATATATTAGGCACTGGGGAAACAAAGATATAAAAATTAGATTTGGTTCCTGCCTTAACGAAGTCTATAAAATCTTATTAGAGTAAGTGGATTTGTACTATGTACAGAAGTAACTATATAAAAAGAATTAGAATGTGGCAAATATAGTAGTGTTCAAAAGAAAAAAATGAAGATGGGGGAGTAAGATCATTTTCAAACATGCTGAAGCCAAGTACTCAGAGATAGGATGGAGAATTTTCTAAGACTTCTAAAACTGTGCAATTCTCATGCCTGCAGGTCATGAATGGATGAGATGATACATAGAAACAAGAAAGTTATAAACCAGTACTAGTTATTGTGATGTTTTTGACAAGAATTTGAAGATATTTGGAGAGGTAGTATTATCATCACTACTGTCAGGGAAGCCAAAAGAGGAAAACAAAGACAGTGATGATGCATTGTATTTTTATTTTTTAATGAGGCAATCAGGATTAAATCCAGGATCACACAGCTGGTGTCAAGTGTTTGAGATAAGATTTGAACTTAGATCCTCTTGCCTCTATCCACCTAGCTGTCCCTGAAGTACTACATTTTAAGGAAATATACTCTTATGAAGAAGTCTTGCTATTTTGGAAATTGATTCTGACAAAGGAGGAAGTTGTAGTTGGTGAGAAATTACTATTCAATCTTAAAAATCTTAAAAATTCACAGCAGATCATGACAAAGAAGCTGGGCATATTATGATATCCATCCTGTATTTTGAAAGAAGTCAACAAAAACTAAGTTAAAGACAAGTATACCATAGTCCAAAATTCCCCAGATAAATTTGATCTAAAAAAGATGAGAAGTTTTCAAGAATGAAATTCCAAAGATATAACAAATTAATTTAGAAAATAAGAAAAGGTATAATTGTTTCAACACTCGTGTCTCTTTAGGAAACTCATTTATCAATTAAAATTTTTAAAAAGAAATAGAAGTAAATAAAGGCAGATAATGAAAAGTGTAATGGCTTTGTGATGATATTTTCAGGAGTGTTAAAGCATAGAATGGATTGAGTTGTACATGAATATTAAGGGCAAGGTTCTGTCTGTCTGTCTGTCTGTCCGTCCATCCATCCATCCATCCATTTTAAGCTAGGCTGAACGCAGCAGGAAACTCAAGAAACAAGGACATTTCTGGAGGAAAATGAGAAGATGAAAGAGCCAGAAGAATAATTAATTTTTTCTCTGTTAAGAAGAATGATCTTTGCATTGCAAAAAAAAAAAAAAAAAAAACCAAACAGAACAAAGTCTAATTAAAGATAAATGAGATGATATAAGATTCCATAGCCTCAATGAGTTTAAATTTACTGGGTCCCAACATATACCTTGGGAGAGCTAAAGGAACTGGAGGAAGAGAGTACTACCCAGATCTCTGATGAACTGTGGAGAAAGTGGGTGTGTTACATTAAGAAATAACCTTTATTTTAGGAAAAAGGAGAGTTTGGAGTGTGCCAGTCCTAAACTAGTGAAATTGATTTTTATTCTGGAAATTGTCTTATTTAAGAAGTGATTTACAAGCACATAGAATATGGTGATCAGGAAGAACTCGAATAACTATATCAAGAATCGGTCATATCCTATAACCTTCCTTTTCTTTTTTGATAGAGCTATTAATACAGTGGATCATGGAAAGCTGATGTGGGCTTACTGCACATAACATTTTAACACAATGTTAAAAACTTCTGATGAAGTCTCTTTTTGTATTGTATGACAGTAGTTAGGAGTAATTATCATTCAAGAGAACTAATATAGATAGTTAGAATTTATTGATTAGATCCCCAAAATAGTCTTTAATAGATCATTGTAAACTTAGTGAAGTCACTTGCACTTGTAGACAGGGATGAATTAAGACATCAAATTTTCCAATAACATTAAATTTGAAGGGCTAATTAACATGTTCGATTGACACAACCAGAATCCTAAAATATATTAGCAGGTTAGAATGATAGGTTGCATCTAGTAAATGAAATTTCATAGTGGCTAAGTATAATATTTGGATAAAAAATTAACTTCCCAAATATAGTCTAGAGAATCTTATCCAGAAAAAAAAGGTCATCTGAAAAATATCTCCTGACAAAGACATTACAGATGCAAGTTATAGAATGAGATGCATATTTTGGTCATAGCAATCATATAGATTTATTTCACTTGGCTATACTTATTTGATATAAAGGAGCTTTTAAAAGAATAAAACTAAGGGACAGAGATTTTTTGGGAGACAAAAACTTCTGGGGATCTCTATAAACTCTAGAATCAAATATAAACTAATCTTTTTTGGTATTCCAAGTTTTTCACAACTATGACCCTTCCTCTTCCCACTTGTCCTCCATATTTTCCTCCATAAACTCAATGGTTCAGTCATGGTAGCCTACCTGTTAATAGTTACCAAGACACTCCATTTCCTCTCTCTGAGTCTTTGTGCTGACTATCCTTGTGGCTAGGATATTCCTTCCTTTCAATTCTTTGAATTTATAGTCTCCTTTAAAACTTAGTTGTAGGGGCAGCTAGGTGGCGCAGTGGATAGAACACCAGCCCTGGAGTCATGAGTACCTGAGTTCAAATCTGGCCTCAGACACTTAATTACCTATCTGTGTGGCCTTGGGCAAGCCACTTAACCCCATTGCCTTGCAAAAACTAAAACTAAAACTAAAATAAAATAAAATAAAATTTAGTTCTAGGGAAAGACCTTTCTCACCTACCCCCAGGCATTAGTGCCCTCTGCTTTGTGTTCATTTTATATACAGTCTGTATTTACTTAAATGTACATGTTTTCTCCTCTTTTAGAATGTAAGTTCTTAGAGAGCAAGGTTTGTTTCATTTGAGTTGATGGGAGCACTGTAATATAATGCAGAGGACTCCGTTTAAAGTCAGATCTGGGTTAAAGTACTGGTTCTGTCACTAATTACATATTTTTACTTTGGACACATCATTTAATGTCTCTGGACTTTGGTTTTTGCACTTCTAACTTAAAAGGACTAGCACTAGAATAAATTGAAGACATTTTCAACTCTAAAATCTTATTATTAATAGTTTCAGCATTTTTTAAAAAATATTTTCAACCTTATTTTATCAAATTGGTTTTGTTTCTAAACATCACTTTTCTCTATTTCACAGAGAATGCAAGAAGAAATCACATTTTTAATCTCTTTTTTTTCTGATTGGTTAAGTATGACATTTTCAATACCTCTTTCTCTGACTCCTTAGTATCTCCATCATCAACTTTCCTTTTTCTAGTCTTTTTGCTTTGTGGAGATTTGCTCATCTGCTTTGACTTGGTTCCTGTGATGTGATCTGCATCTGCTCTTCTAGGCATCATGATTTATGGGAGATAAATTAGTGCTTTAAGACCTACAGAGAAAAACAACAAAACAACAAAACACCAAAGATAAGGGGAAGATTCTAAAAATGTCATGCAACTTTAATCAATTAAAATACCAAGCAACAACTAATATTAAACGAGGCTAATTTACTTATGGGTTTTCTCTTAAAAAATTATAATCTCTGTATTTGTATAGTATTTTATTTTTTCAAGTGTTGTCATATACCCTTTATTTTAATCAAACAACTATATATCTATACAGAACAACTATATCTATCAAATGCTATAATGTGAAGCTGTCATTATTATGCCCAGTTTTTAACAAAAAATTATGGAAAATTTCAATGTTTTGCCTATGGTCCCAAAGCTAGGCACCATCAGAATGAAGATAAAATAAAATGCAGGCTTCTCAGCTCACAAACTGAAAACTTCTGTCTATAGTTTAAAATACTTGTGTTAAAGGAGATGCAAAGAAGTCAAAACAGAATAAAAAAGCTTTATTAAGGGTTGGGTCTTATAAATGTTGTAATAACTTGTTTTCCCATTATCCTATTAATTCTTCTGAATCTTTTCTTTCTTCTCTAGATTGTTCTACTTTTCTATTTTTAGACCAGCACTTAATTTTCTCCCTGCTATCAAAATTCTACTTTGGGTGGTGTCAAGAAGCCTGGATTATATGAACTATAGGTTACCTATCCACTACATCCCCCACCGTCTTATTGTGAGTAAATGAGTAAATGAAGATTGGTACAAAATAGTAGCTGACCCTTGCACTGGGTTTAAGTTAGGATTTTGTGCTAAAAATTAATTGTATTTGATCAGACTCAAATTCTAACCAAAAATACACTTTTAAACTAATATCAATTCCATACTAAAATAAATTATAATTTAATTCTCAGAGTTGCTTCAGAGATTATCAATAGAGAAAGTCTTCTAAGTAAATTTAATCACTTCAAACTTTTTTAATTTAAAGGAAAGACTTTAAGCACCACCTAGTGGCTACTGTCTCCTGAAATTTTGGTGCATGAAAAAACTTAACCCCAAAAGAGTTTAAATAACAAAAGAAATGCAAACTTCTGGGCAAGGGAAAAGAAAACTCTAAGACAAAATTTCTCTACCTTCCTTCCTCTGTTGACCCTTAGAGACAATGGGACACCAAAGGGAAAATATAGTCTCCTTTCTCTCTTTAGGAGTGGAAATACTTGATCTTCACTTAGTCCCTTTGAGATGTTTAAACTTTTTAATGTGTCCTAAATATGTACATGCCAGACTTTGATGCTCTGTACAGATCTTGATGTTTCAATAGGAAGGGTTACAATGCAAAAATTATGTTAAAAATTCACATTCCTACTCTCTTTCCTCCACTCATAGGATTACGCTCAATTTTGCAGGATGTTATTCTTGGATACAAACTACTTTCTTTGGCTTTTCAAAATATCTTTTTACCCCTCTTTCTTTACTCCTGGTTGGTTATATAGTGACTGAGTTTCCTTGATCCCACAGCTGTCTCTTCCTGCAATATTTTCCCTTTGTCTTAGAAGCTCTAGAACTCAACAGGTTTATGGATGTATTTACAACCAATACTTCTTTGTGGTGGTGATCTGTGGATATTAGCCACACTCTCATCTCTTATCCCCCAATTCTATTACTTTTAGAGACATTTTTTTATGATGCCTTGAATTTTAGTATTTGGGTCTTTTAGGTCAAACCTGATGATTCCAAGACATCTTTATATAAGCTATTTTAACAGTAGACATTTTTCAAATTTGCTCTATTTTGACTTCATCATGTTTTGTTATCACCTAATTTTTAGTTGTTTTCTCCAGAGCCTTGATTGCTTTCTTTAAGTTTCTCTAATTTCTTTTCAAAGCAATCAATTTCACTATTTATCTCTGTAGTCAGTTCCTTTGGCAAATGGTGTTAAGTAGCTTGCCCAAGGCCACACAGCTAGATAATTATTAAGTGTCAGGCTGGATTTGAACTCAGGTACTCCTTACTCCAGGGTCGGTGCTCTATCCACTGCACCACCTAGCTGCCCCAGTCAGTTCCTTTTTAAGTCCTTTTGTCATTTCCAGAATTTTTGTGGCATTTCATTTTTTTTCCTGATACTCTACTGGAAGTTATTGCTCAATTATTCCTATCTTCTAGAGTTTTATCCTTGGATTTGCTTACAGCATAGTAGTTCTTCACTTCATCATGAAATTTATTTGCTTGTTCATTTTTTTTTTCTGTTGGTAGAGAGGATGGAGGGAAAAAGAAAGATAACTTTCAACTGTAGAGAGATCAAGCAGTTCACCCAGTCACTGCAAAGCAAGGATTCTGTGAGTTTAGAAGAATTGCTGGATTACTTGGCTTTGATGCCAGTCCCCAGATCCTGACAGTGGTGCAGAGCCCAGAAGGGAGGTTTGGAGGTAAGCAAGCAGAAAAAATATGTATTGGTAGAAACAGACATCAAGAACTTGATGAATGACATTTTTAAGGGTCCATTAACCACCCCCCCCCACAATACTTACCCCAGACTTCTGTTGTTTCTAGAATATATCTAATAGGGCCCAGAGTTGATGTAAATATTAATACTGATACAGTTCCAATAGTATGTTAAGTTGTTAGCCACTAGGAAAAAAATCTCAAATTTAGATTACCAAGATTCAATGCTTTAAAGTTATCTAAAAAGACTAAGAATTTTAACACTCTTTGTTTCTTTTTCTATCAATTATTATTCAAGTAGAAAGGAGTCATACAGGTTTAAAGTGCCATTTTTAAAAATCTTAAGTTTTGAAAAATTTTGAGTTCCAAATTTTTCTCCCTACCATCCTTCTCCCCCAAACCCAATACAGCAAGCAATCTGATATAGGTTATACATGCTCAATGTTGTTCAAAAAATTTCCATGAGTCCTGTTGTAAAAGAAGAATCAGAACAAAGGGGGGAAACCCTCAAAGGATATGAATAGACAGTTTTCAAATGAAGAAATTAAAGCTATATACAATCATATGAAAAAAATTATTGATTAGAGAAATGCAAATTAAAACAATAATGAGATATCATCTCACACCTATCAGACTGGTCAAGATGAGAAAAAGGGAAAATAATCAATGTTGGAGAGATTGTAGGAGTAGTGGGACATTGATGTATTGCTGGTGGAGCTGTGAAATGATTCAACCATTCTGGAGAGTAATATGGAACTATGCCAAAGAGCAATAAAACTGTTCATTTCCTGACTCAGCTATCCAGTTCTAGGCCTATATGCAGAAGAAATCATAAAAAATAGGTAAAGTCCCATATGCTCCAAAATATTCAAAGCCATTCTTTTTTATAGAGGCAAAGAATTGGAAATTGAGGAGATACCCATCAGTTGGGGAATGGATGAACAAGCTTTGGTACATGAATATTATGGAATAATATTGTTCTGTAAGAAACCATAAATGGTTGGAATCTAGAGAAACATGGAATGAGTTACAGTATCTGATATGTGAAGGGAGCAGAATCAAGAGAACAATGTACACATTAACAACAACATTGTGAGATGGTCTACCTTGATGGAAGCAGCTCCTCTCAGCAGTTCAGAGCTATTAGACCAACTATGGCCAATGCTATCTCCATCCAGAGGAAGAAAAACCAAACCAAACCAAAAAAAGAAAAAAGAAAAAGAAAACCCTTCAAAATCTGATGAACACTTTATAAAAGTATCTCTTATGTATCAATTTCCTTTAATCCTAATTCTTCAAAATGAAAATGACTAATCTGTCAACATGTTTATCACACAGATGTATGTACAATGTTAACCTGACTGCTACTGAAGGGAGGGTGGAGGGAAATTTTGCATCTTAAAAATATACATATGCATATGGAAGAATGTTGAAAAGCTTTTCTAACATGTATTTGTAAGAATAAAATAACGATTAAAAATAAAAAAAAAACAAGAGGGGGAAAAACCATGAGAAAGAAAAAAAAGAAACAAACTTTTTAAAAAAGTGAAAATAGTCAGTTCAGTGGACAAAGCCCTGGAGTCAGGAGGATCTAAATTCAAATTTAGTGTCAGACACTTAATAATTACCTAGCTCTGTGACCTTGGGCAACTCACTTAATCCCATTGCCTTGAAACCCACCCCCCCTCAAAAAAAGGGAAAAATAGTATGCTTTGATCTACATTCAAATTCCAGTTCTTTCTCTGGATGTGGATGGCATTTTCCCACCACAAATCTTTTAGAATTATCTTTGATCACTGTATTGCTGAGAAGAGCTAAATCTATCATAGTTGATCAATCACCGAATGTTGCTGTTACTCTATACAATGTTCTTTCGCTTTCACTCAGCACAAAGCCATATAAGTCTTTCCAGGTTTTTCTGAAATCTGCCTTTTCATCATTTTTTTATACAATAGTATTCCTTGCATTCATTACACCACAGCTTATGCATTCTGCAGCTGAAGAACATCTCAATTTTTAATTCTTGGCCAACATAAAAAGAGCTATTTTAGAAAATGTGAGTCCTTTTCCCATTTTTATGATCTTTTTCGTATCCAGACCTAGTAGTATTATTACTATATCAAAAGGTATGGACAATTTTATAGTCAATAGGGTCATTTTCTACTTTGTTTCATGGGTTACAATAAGCAAAGAACCAATTGCCCATCTATTGAGTGATGTTCTTTAGTTGATTTTTTTTATAGTACTATGTTTTGCAACGAGCAGACCAGAAGCATTTCTAGTTTAGTAAGATTTAGTACAGCATAAGTTTTTAAGACGATTACTTTTACACTACATTTGTTGTGGACAACAAATATAAGATAATGGGTTTTTTTAGTTGTAGATAAGAATGCTGTTTTTTTTGGGGGGGGGATTAGTGTGTGGAGATAAATGAATTCTGATGAGAATCAACTGTTAAGTTTTTCATGTCGAGGATCCTTGGTGATATAGGAGAGACTAGGGTAAAGGATTGCAAATTTTTGCTTCTTATAGGGGTACTTAAACTGGAGGGTCTGTGAATGGTTTTCGTAATATTTTGATCATTGCATTTCAATTCAATTAGTTTCCATTGTAATTCCAAATTTTATGCTTTCAAAATAATTCTAAGAAGGCCCTCAATTCGGAATTCCTGTACTGAGAATTGGAATACGGCGAATTTAATCGTGATGATTGAGTTCCACACGACTAGTGGCACAGCTGGTGCTAATTATTCACTTTGAGAACCGCCGGCTTAGAGTCTACGAATTTTAAGCAATCTTCACTGAAATTATACCTGAATCCATAAGAATTCATTAAGACACAGTCTCCACTTTCCTCCCTAATAAACAGGGCTTCGTTTCCACAAATATCCTCTTACCCCCTTAAATGGTCTTTGCTGTCTTAAGGTCTGCCAAGGTTCGGTCACACACAAACGCTCCTCCAAAAGTCGTCCAGTCCCTTTTCTTCCAGTTCCAGAGCGCGAGGTTTTCCATGCAGATCACTTGCTTGCCCCGCGGCAAACCGACCTACGCCTTCTTTCAACCTCTCCGCAGGGGGTCTTCCGGTGGCGCACGCGCATTCGATACGGAGCCGCCTCAGGGATGAAGCACAACTGGCGCTCAAACTGTCAAAAATAATAACCGGAAATGGGTGGATTGAAGCGCAACTTCCGTCTTTGAGGCACTTCTTTCCCTCCCCTCCCGGCCCCGCCCCCGGAATCCGCCACTGGCAGGGAGTCTCAGAGGAACGTCCTTGGATTGGCTGGGCCGCCACGCCCCCCGGCCTCCGCCCCCTATACGCCCAATCCAGCCAACCCGCCTTTTCCCGCGCATGCGCGAAGAGCATTTTTTTCTTTGGTAGCCGTACTCTCCTTGGACCGAGGGCCGAGCGGGGCCTAGATCAAGTCCGGTCCGGATGCTACTGGGTTTAGGAAAGGGTTAGGGGTTTCACCCTAATTCCAGTCGCAGAGAGGCTAAAAAGGCCCATAAATAGGTACCGGTAAGTGAGTACCCGACCGTCTGGACTGTCCCTCATTTCCCATGGCTCCCCTTTCTTTCCCCCCCCAACCCCCACCCCTCCTTTCCTTCTCGGCTTCCTCCTTCCTTATACCTCCTCCTGCCTTTCCTTCTCCCCTTTTATTTCTCTTCCTTCCCCTTGCGTTTCTTTCTCCTGCCCTTTGCTGGGCAGAGGTCCAGGCTTGTTCGTTCATCCTGGAGAAGACAGATCTTCAGTGTAATAATACTACAATGGTAATTCTGAACTTGATGCATCCTGCACTTGACCACGACCTACTGTGTTTTATCCAAGTCTCTTTAATCCCCTTAGTAACATTTTTTCAACATAGATACATACGGCTGTCACCTCAGCAGCTGTCACCATTCTGCCACAAGGAAGTTTCTGAGAGTGCTCTTTGCAAAAGGTGACCCCCAAAGACAACAGTCCTTCTTGTGCGTAAGGGCACCTGCGTAAAATTACAGCTGAGACCTGCCCTACACCAATTATTGTAATGTAGCCCACTTTTAACTAGCAGATGTCTCTTATTTTGCATGAGCCCCTTTGGGAATATAGTGAAATCACAATCATATTTTAGTGCATACAATTTTAAGCATAGTATTACAAAGGAAACTGATACCTTAAAATACACTATCAAAAATTAAAATAACTACCCCAGTTTATAGGACTTCTGGTTTAGAACCAATTATTTATGATAATGGGAGGCAAATCGGTTATGGAGAAAGGTAGCAAAGACAATCCCAAACAGATAACAAGCATAATATTTATAGTCATTTGAATAAATTTCCACAGCACATTTACATGCCTTTTTGGTTTTGATTTCCTTAAAACAGTAATTTGCTTCACAAACGTACTGATTGACAGAGCCAAGGTGACATGGGATCAGAGTTTGACTTGTAGATAATTACAAATTGATTTGTGGTTCATAGTACTAGCTAAATTTTTTGCTTCTCCTGTGCAACTCTTTTAATTAAATGTTAGAACTTGTCACTTAGCTGTGTGAACCAGGGCAAGTCACATAACCTGATTCCTTGCATCCAGGGCCATCTCCAGTCATTCTGATTCATATCTGGCCACTGGAACCAGATGAATCTGAAGGAGAAAGTGAGACTGGTGACTTAGAACAGCACTCCTTCACTCAAATCCAATTCATGTTCTTGCCATGACATCACCTCCCTGTTGTTATGGTCCTCTTCGAGAATGAAGGACAAACATCAAAACCACTTCTGATTGCTTACCAGTGAAATTGATTAGCTTAAAAATACACTATCAAAAATTAAAATAGCCACCCATGTTTATTGAATTCCTGGCAAAGAAGTTATATAGAGAGAAGAAGGGCATAGACAATCCCAAATAATAGATAACAAACATAATATTTATCTTTAGCCATTTAGTCATTTCCTAGTCATTTAATAATTCAAATTGTATTGGTTTATGTTTTTCTTAATTGTTTTGCAAAGACTCTCTTCCCACCTGGGTCTTAAATACTGAAATAAAGCATTAAAATTTTATCACTTGAAAATTATTGAAATGCTCATGTATAGAAACTGACTTCAACTTAACTGACCAGTTTTTCCCCCAAGTTTAGGAAGGTCATAAATGTATCTCAATAAAATATATGTGAATTTTTTTACCCTTTGTGCAATATAGAGAGTTTTCAGAATAACTATTATAGTATTATCACACTGAAGATTTTACTTTTGAAATTTTTGATCTTTATTTTCCTATTTATAAAACTATGGATGATAAAGCCTATTATTTTTCTATTTACAAAACTATAGATGATAAAGCCTGTTAGGAACAACTGTTTGACACAGTAGAGTATTAGGCCTGGAGTTAGGAAAACCTGAATTCAAATTCAGTCCCAGTAACTTAACTGTGTATGAGCCTGGGCCAGTCACTTAACCTCTGTTTGTCTCAGTTTCCTGAACTTTAAAATGGAGATAATAATTGTACCCCCCTCCCAGGGTTGTTGTGAGATCAAATGAGATTAAAAATAAAGTTCTTAGCATACTTCTATCATGTAGTATTATAAAATTGTTGTTGTTGTTATTATAATTATAAAACCTTGGAGAATGTATTCTAAGTTTTTTTACTTCCTTTCATCCAGCTGATAATGATGGCTATTACCACAAAGCATAGCAAAGTTTTATTAAAACATTTTTAAAAATGCAGTGACCAACCTAGTTATCTTGTCGGAGAATGGGCCATGATCAAGTGACTGCATGACAATGAGGTTTTCTGGGTTGTGATTTAAAATGAAATACTATTTAGAAAGCACAGGGCTAAGCTTTAAAGTGCAATATAAATGCTAGTTATTATTTTTACATCAACTGAAAAAGGAATGGAAAAGTTGTAGCCTTTGTTGAGAGAGCATTGTTTTTTAACTTGGAGTACATGAATTTGTTTCTTGAAAAATTTTGATAATTTTATTTCAGTGTGTTGGTTTACTTTATAATCTTATGCATTTTATTTTACATATTAAAACATTGGGTCCATTATTCAGAAACAGTTAAAAATCCCTGCTGTAGAGGAAGTATCCATGAAAATTAGGGTACAGAACTGTGAAATTTAAGTAATTTTTTCTGACAACTCCTATTGTACTGGTTAATAAAATATTTAGTTATTTAGGAGAACTGTTCTCAAAAGCACAAAAATAAAAAAAATTATTCAGAATCTAACATTAAATTGATCACTTATTTTGGAGTTTATAATCTAAAACAGACAAAATAAGAAGAAAAGAGAAAGTAAATGAACAGATAAGTAAAGTGCAATAGGAGATTTAGAATAAAAAATAATGTATAATAATAGGATTTTTAAAGCTGGAAGGAACCTTAAAGATAATCATTTCAGAGATGAGGAAAATAATATAAAAAGAGGTTAAATCATTTTGACAAGGATTCATTGGTAAAGGTGGCCAAGTGAGGATTCAAGTTAATGACTCAAAATCTACTATTTCTTTCTTCTTTAAATTAGTAAGGTCACAGTTAGAAAGCAACATAACTGGAATTTGAACCTAGGTCTTCTTATATCAGATCCATTTCTCTTTCCACTATATGGCATTAAGCAATTTGTGTTCTTATTGTGCAAAAGATTATTCTTGGATGTGGAAAGGCATATTATCTCCAAGTCATTTTATTAAGAAAAGATTTACAAGAAACTTTAAAGATAATTTCTTGAACATAGTTGCTTAATGAGGAGATAGGTTTAGAGTGGAGAAAATGGTCAGTTCCAGTGTGCAAAGTGTGAAATTGAGCTTTTCTTCATCTGCTCTTTTCAACAAATTCTCATGAAACTGATTTTTCTTTGGAGGTTTACTTGCAGCATTTTTCTTTTGCTTCTCAGGTCACTTCTTGATCTTGGTGAATGACATCCATAGTCATGTTAAGGGCTAAAATTGGACCTCTCTTATTCCCTTCACATCATCTGAAGCATCTAAAAGAGTCTATATTTCTGAGGCATACATGTCAATGCCTTCTTCATCAGCAAGTCTCCCTACATCCAGGCTGGGTTGCCTTGGCTAAAAAGCAACTGAAACACAAGAACCCAGAAGACCTGATATGGCACACTCCAGAAGGAATCTCTGTAAAGCCCTTGTATTCCAGCAGGGATACCAAGGAACTACCTGAAGAGTTACCTGGAATGAAACCATTTACTCGGGGGCCATATCCCACCATGTATACCTTTAGACCATGGACTATCCGCCAATACGCTGGTTTTAGCACTGTGGAAGAAAGCAATAAATTTTATAAGGACAACATCAAGGGTAAAATGTTTTACCTGTCAATACTTTGCCTAACAGAGCAAATGGAGAAAGGCCTGGCTTTTGAGGGGCTTGAGAAATGTTTTATGATTGGAGTAAGGGTAATTTTACAGAGAATTGACCATATTCAAGATTTAATGTTTAAAAAAGAAGTTTTGTTGTATTAAGCTGTTTTAGACATCCCATTCTTCATGATCCCATTACCTTGGTAAAAATGCTGGAGTAGTTTGCAGTTCCTTCTCCAGTTCATTTTACAAATGAGAAACTGAGATAAAAATGGTTAAATGACTTGTCCAGGCTTACAGAACTATTAAGTTTCTGAGACTGAATTTGAACTCACAATGATGAATCTTTTTGACTCTTAGGCCTACTTCTCCATCCACCATGCGACCTGTTTACTATAGTAAATAGTAAAAAAATTATTGCTAGTTTTATGAAAATCAGCATGAAGAGTATGAGGTGGAATAGGAAGATATATATAGACAGAATACAACAATGCTATCTAAATTAATTTACTTTAGTGCCATACCAAACTACCAAAGAATTACTTTGTAGAGCTAACACTTTATGGAGAGTTAAGGAAAGAAAATTACAAAATTTATCTGGATAAATAAAAAGATCATTGGAATCATTGGGAAAAAATAGGAAAGAAGATGGCCTTAGCAGTACCAGATCTCTAGAAATGTATAATCTTTAAAACAATTTGGTACTAGATAAGAAATGGAGAGGTTGTTAAGGGGAACAGATTGATGTGTAGAATATGCAGAAATAGATGAGCATAGTAACCTAGCATTTGGTAAACCCCAAAGATGCTAGCAATTGGGATTAGAACTTATTTTTTTTTTTAGGTTTTTGCAAGGCAAACGGGGTTAAGTGGCTTGCCCAAGGCCACACAGCTAGGTAATTGTTAAGTGTCTGAGACCGGATTTGAACCCAGGTACTCCTGACTCCTAGGTCAGTACTTTATCCACTACGCCACCTAGCTGCCCCAGAACTCATTTTTCAACATAAACTTTGGAAAACTGGAAAATTGTTGGCAGAAACTTAGTATAGGTGAATATCTTACATAATATAAACTCAAAATGGGTACCTGATTTTGTCATTAAGGATGATACCATAAACAAGTTAGTGGAGCATGGAAGAAATTACTGTCAGATCTATGGATAGGGAACAAAGTTCATGACCAAATGAGACTGAGAGATTCAGTGGAGATAAATAATTTTGATTATGTGAATTTAAAAAGTTTTTTGACAAAACTAGTGCACCAAAAACTATAGGTAGAAATTGGGGAAAATTTTGTCAGTTTTTCTTTTTAATATATTTAAGGAGAATTAAACATAGAAAATAAGAACCATGCTCTAATTGATAAATGGTCAAAGAATATGAAAAAAAGTTGTTTTTCAGAGGAAGAAATGCAATCTGTCAATAGTCACAAAATTATCTAAATCACTAATAATTAGAAAAAATAAAATTAAAATAACTCTTAAATTGCTCCCTTATATCCATTAAGTTGCTTAAAATGACAAAAATGGAAATTGACATTCTAAAGGGCATATAGAAAAACAGGTACATTAATGCACTATTGGTGGAACTGTAAATTTATCCAATAATTCTGGAAGTTACTTTGTAACTATGTCCAAAAAACTATTAAACCACATATCTTTTGACCTAGTGATAATATAGTAAGTCTATACCTTAAAGAGAATGAACCCATTTAAGGTTTAAACATTGTATTAAGACTATTAATTTAGTATTGTGCAAAAGGTTAAAATTACTGATTGAGTATTTGATTATTTAGTCTTCTTTGCTCATTTTAATTCTTTTTTTTTGTATAAGAAGTGACAATTGACAGAAAGGAAGCAAAAGAATCATTAACTAAAAAAAAAATATAATAGCATAAGGACACTATATAGGAACAATTGACCTAACATAGTAATTTAATGACCTTGATGTGATGACCTTGAGTCTTGAGAATTTGCTTTGAGTATTCTCTAACAAAACAAAAAACTTTACAATTCATTTTCAGAATATTTTGATTAAAAAATTCTATTATATCAAAATATAAAATGTTTTGCTGCTTTAAAGGCCGTTTTCCAAAAAATCGTTTATGTGTAACATCTCATTTTTTTGTTAATATTTTATGAAGTGTCGCACTGAAACTATTTAGTTCATTCTACCATGTTATAATGAAATGTAATGTAAGCATTTTTTAGTGAACTATCTTAGAAAATGAGATATCTTTGGTAAACTTAAGTTGTTTTGATGTTCTTAAATGTTAAAACCATGCAGTGCAAGTTTATGATTTCCCTGTAATATATTTAAAAACAAAGTTTTATTTTAAACAGCCCTCTTATAAAAATATATTTTTCTTTACACACTTTAGCTGGTCAACAGGGATTATCAGTTGCCTTTGATCTTGCAACACATCGAGGATATGATTCAGATAATCCACGAGTCTGTGGTGATGTTGGAATGGCTGGAGTTGCCATTGACACGGTGGAAGATACCAAAATTCTTTTTGATGGAATTCCTTTAGAAAAAATGTCAGTTTCCATGACAATGAATGGAGCAGTTATTCCAGTTCTGGCAACATTTATTGTAACTGGGGAAGAACAAGGAGTACCTCAAGAAAAACTAACTGGTACAATCCAGAATGACATATTAAAGGAATTCATGGTCAGAAATACTTATATTTTTCCTCCAGAGCCATCCATGAGGATAATTGCAGACATCTTCCAATACACAGCAAAGGTATCCTTTTATTTTGCTTTATCCCTCAAATCTAGAGGTGTAATTTCAAATTTACAAGTAGATAAATTATCGTATGATTACTTTTCCTATAGTAGTCACTTAAAAATAATTTCCTGCAGTGTTACCTTAATAAGTTGTTGTTCTTTTGAAAAATAATTAAAAATGTAACAATAAAAATTGTGTACTTTTTAGGATCATAATGATTTTGTAAAGATGAAAAATTTTTACAATAAATGATGGCAAAAACTTTAAGAAATATTTGATAATAGGCAAAACTATATTTGGATTTTCTTTTTCTCATAAGCAGTTGTCACACAAAATTATTTTGCTTAGGTATCAGAAGTTCTATAGCTAGATTTTCTGAAATTTCAAATTTAAAAGTATTGAACCAGTTGACATTTTCAAGTTATTTTTGTGTATTCTACGTATCTCATCAGATTTCATATTGCTTGAGGGCAGAAATAGTATATTAATTTCAGCACTCACATTGAAAGCTTTAATTTTATATTTATCAGATATTCTTGGTATATTAAAATTTTATTTTTTGATACCTTAAAATCATTACCAAATTCTGTTGTAAACTTTTGAGAAAGTAGATAAATTTATAAAAATAAACCAGGTTGAAAATGGATTATTGTAGAAAATCATTGGTATAGACAAAAAGGATGTCATGTAATGTGGCAATTAAGAGAATGCTATTATTTTGTAGAGAGGAGTTTCAGTTGAATAATTTAAGGTCAGAACACAGATTGCAAAGTGTTGAGAAATGAGTAAGATATGGAGATAATCAGAGTATAAAGCTTTCTATTGATGTTTGTTGAAAAAAATGATAGGAGATAGAGTATGATAGCTTAAGGAGATAGTAAGACAAAAGTGAGTTTGTTTATTTTTTTTAAGAATGTAGTACACCTGAGTTATATTTGTAGGCAACAAGTTATGAATCAGTATATATATATATATATATATATATATATATATATAGATATATATATTTTCATCTGTGTAGGGAGATATTAGTAAGGAACAGAAGCTAAACTCTATCTCTCAGTGCAGATTAGTACCTATTTTACATTTATAGGTTTAGGATAGTTCAAGTTACTGGCTAACCTTTCTTTAGTCTTTCTTGAGCAGTTACCCCCCTTTCTTTTTTTTGAATTATTGTGAGCTGAAATGCACTTAGTATTCTGGGTGATTTTGTTCCATAGCTTTGTACCTATGTAGAATCATGTTTTATCTTTATCATATAATGAGTTACTTCTAGATAATACACCAAATTTTATAAACTTTTTTTTTTCCTGGTAGCACATTGTGCTTATGTCTGTTTCTTTACTAAGGGGGTAGCTAGGTGGCTCAGAGAATGGCACTGGTTTTTGGAGTCAGGAGGATAGGAATTCAAATCCAATCTCAGATACTTCCTAGCAGTGTGACCTTGGTCAAGTAACTTAATTGTGACTACCTCACATCCAGGGCCATTTCCACTCATCCTGTTTTATATCTGGCCCCTGGATCCAGATGGTTCTAGAAGACAAAGTAAGAGTGGTGACTTAGCACAGTATCCCCTTACTCAAATCCAATGCTGTGCTTGTCATGGCATCACTTCCCTGATGTCATGATCTTCGAGAAAGGACAAACACCACCATCATCATTTCTTTACTACCCAATCATTTCTTAATACTTTGTGGTTTTTCTTCCACTCCCCCCCCCATCTACTCCATCAAACTTTTCTAGCACAAATGAAGAAGCCACCCAATGCAAGGGAAAGGCACCATCACATAGTGAATGGAAGATTGACTTGGAGTCAGGGAACAGTCTACCAGCACCAGGCCAGAAAATTGAATCACTTCCATTTGAATTATCTTTGGAAGGTTTTGAAGGTCACTTGGCCAGCTACAGTACCAGACACTGAGGTCCCTTCTCAAACTGAACTGCCAAGCATTCATACTCTACTGCAGAAAGCACAACAATCATGGTCTGGCCACGTTGTTTGAAAGCCAAATGTATGTTTCCTTAAAAAGAATATTTGACAGAGAACTCACATAAGGTAGCTGTTCATATGGAGGTTGGAAAATGTGATAAATGGATCTTCCAAGATCTCTCTGAAGAACTTTAGGCTCAGCTGTAAGACAAGGGAGACACTGTCTCAGGATTATCCAACATGGCATACCTACATCAAAGAAGGCACTGTGAACATAGCAGAATTGTGGTAGCTCTAAAGAAATGTGAGATCTGCAAATTTAGAGACCCTCTCCATCCCAAATGTTCATATGGACTATTTTTATGCCCAACATGTGTTAGAACCCTTAGAGCTTTGATCAGTTATAGTCATATATAATGTGCATTGACCCAAGCATTAGGATGTCATTTTGGTCCTCTTTGAATTTGAAGGACTACAACATCCAAAGTGATCCAGTTCAGTTCTTTCTCTGACACACAAATCCCTGATGTGTAATCATCCAACTTCTGCTGGTACCCTTTCAATGTTAGGAGTTCTTTATGTAGTTAATTTTAAGTTTTTGAAAGCCCTGTCTTAGAATAAACCAAAATCTGATTCTGTGAAGTTAACAACAAGTTATTATTGTTGTCTATCCTTGGTTCTCTAACAGGACCAGTGACATCAGGAGAATGATATCTTGATTTGCAAGTGAATTGGATTTAATGAATCAGAGCTGTGCAAAGTCATTACCCTAATCTCTCCTCCAGAGTCATTGGAGTCCAGTGGCAAGATAGGTTAGGGCAGCTGGCGATAACTCAGGATGTAGTGGGGCCCCTGGCCTTTTTAAACAAAGGTCTTTTCCAGATCTTAGTTTGTCTGATGCAACACATTCAGTAGTTCAAAATTAGGTAAGAATTGAGGTAAAAGATGGCCTATTTTGCCTTTACAAAAGAATCAGTTAGGGAAGGGAAGACCCTCAGAATTTTCATAATAATAATAGTAATGTATAGTAACTATTTATATGGTGCCTTAAGGATTGCAAAGCTCTTTACATGTGTTTTTCCTGATTTTATTCATGTTAACAGCCCTATGAAATAGTATTTTATTATAATTATTTTATAGATGAAGAATTGGAACTGAGAGACATTAGTGACTTGCCAAAATTCATAACAGAGACTGAGTCATAATTTAAACTTGAGTCTTCCAAGTCCATCAGAACTTTACTGTGCCTTTTACTGCCTCAGTTTATCTCTTTGGTCAAAGTGCTGCTCTTTTGACTCAATACAATATGGCCAATATGTATTCCATATGTCAGTCTTTCACATATATAAAGATAGCAGTTGCATCTTCCCCTGAGTCTTTTTTTTAAGGTTTTTGCAAGGCAAATGGGGTTAAGTGACTTGCCCAAGGCCACACGGCTAGGTAATTATTAAGAATCTGAGACCAGATTTGAACCCAGGTACTCTTGACTCCAGGGCCAGTGCTTTATCCACTGTGTCACCTAGCTGCCCCCTTCCCCTGAGTCTTAAGTTCTCTCAAGTAATATATATTCCAGTTCCTTTAATCATTCTTTCCATTCAGTAATTTACTTAGCGTTTATTTATTAAATGCCTAGACAGACTCTCCTAGATACTGAGATATAAAACCAAAAATGAGATAATCTCTATTTTAAAAGTTTACATTCATTTTGTGTGTGTGTGGGGATCATTTACACAAAGATTTCAAAGTGTATATAATGTTGTTGCAAAGTATTTTCTGGGGGGGAAGAAAGTTTGTTGTTCATTCGTTTTCAATTGTGTCTGACTGTGTGACCCTATTTGGAGAATTCTTGGTTAAAAATATTGGAGTGGTTTGCCCTTTCCTTCTCCAGGGAAGACAACACTAAGGGGAAATAATCTTCTTATAGGAGATACTTAAGGTGAGATTAAGATGATTCTATAAGGCAAAGTTGAATAGGGAAATATATTCCAAGCGTGGGGAGCAATTTATCCACAAGTCATAGAGATGGGAAATGGAATATCATATATAAGAAACCTAAAGGCAGTATGGTGGTATTTGAGTGCAGGAGTAACTTAGACATTTGCTTTAGGAGTACTGATTTGTTGCTGTGTGGAGGATGAATTGGAGAGGGGAGAGACTTGTCTCTAGGATACCAGGTAGAAAGCTATGTTAAACTTTGGTCAAAGGTGATAAAGAGCTATTCTAAAATGATGACCTTGAAAGTGGAGAGAAGGAATAGGTGTGAAATAAATTATGGAAATGGAATCAACTGGACTTTGGATTTGAGGGACAGGAAAGAGTTCAAAATATCGCTAAAGGTTGCAAACCAGGGTGACAGAATGATGGTACCATCAACAAAAATATGGAAGTTAAGGGTAGAGGCAAAGATGATAGAATATGTTTACAGATTTCCTCATCTTCCTTTTCTCCTCCTGAACACACTCCAACTTGCTAATGTTTCCCTTAAAAGTGAACATAATTGAACACAATATGAATAGTATAGAAAACATTGTAGTAGTACTTTTTATCTTCTGGAACTATAATATGAATGAAACTTAGGCTCAGATAAAGTTAGCTCATTTAGCTTAATTTTTGATAATTACTTGATTTTGAAGTATTAATTTTTGATTTTAAATTTCTTTATATAGCATATGCCAAAGTTTAATTCAATTTCCATTAGTGGATACCACATGCAAGAGGCAGGAGCTGATGCCATTCTGGAATTAGCATATACAATAGCTGATGGTTTAGAATATTGCAGAACTGGACTCCAAGCTGGTCTTAGTATTGATGAGTTTGCACCAAGGTGAGTAAAAATCATAGATTTGTCCAGCATTGGTAAAATGATTAAAAAAAGGAGTGGCTAGGTGGCATAGTGGATAAAGCACTGGCCTTGGACTCAGGAGTACCTGGGTTCAAATCCGGCCTCAGACACTTAATAATTACCTAGCCGTGTGGCCTTGGGCAAGCCACTTAACCCCATCTGCCTTGCAAAAACCTAAAAAAAAAAAAACAATAACAAAATGACTAAAAAATATTAAACAGAAATAGGAAGTATGTTAGCATTTAGCAAAATAAATTATGAGTTATATACATAATAACTATTGTTTCTTCTCTTTTTTGGTACAAATTCTTTTGCTATGTGACTTTTAACAGGTATGAATTTGGACAAATCACTTGATTTCTAATCACTGTCAGTTTTTAGGGATCTAAATTGAAGGTATATAATGAGAATAAGGATCAGATGTTCTCTGCATTGTTAAAAGGAGCTTTTTGGGGGGAGTTCCCACAGGAATTAAATTGTAGGTCTGGCACAAAAATAAAGGTAATAATAATAATAATAATAATAATAATAATAATAATAATAATAGCTGAAGCTTATATAACATGCTGAAGTTTTCAAAGTGCTTAATAGATATTATGTCATTTAAAAAATTTACTTTCCATCATTTTTGCATTTCTTAATGTGTAAATTGACCTGTAAATATCATTTTGTATATACAGATTAGTCTAGAGTCATTGTACTTGGTTGCAAGACACTTCAAAAATGCATTTTAATAACTCTATTAGTGAAATGGTTATGAAAAGTACTTTTATATCTATATTTAGTTTTCCATTTTTTATGACAAATTAGTGGTTCATTGTTACTAGATAATGCAGATATATCAGGGAAACAATGTTGGATAGGAGTAGCTCTGATGGTTTTTCAACTTTTAATATACATTTATACCTTTTGTTATGTACTATATATTAAATGATCTAAAAAGTTACATTTGTCAAATTTTTATAAGATTAATTATACTTTAGCTTTATGAGAGATTTTTATTATTTAAGATGAACTTATTAAAAAGAGGAGATGGCTTTTAAAATGCCAATAATCTCTTTTTATGTGTATAAGATGACATTTTCAGATAGTGGACGTAAAATAAATAAAATTCTCTTTTCTTAGTTTTATTCCATTTTAACTAATTTGAATTTTTTTTTAAAAATTGCATATTTATTACTAGAATATTTAGTACATGTAGAAGTACTAGGTTTTTGCATTGCACATCAACTCTTTAAAAGTAAATTTTGATACATTTGTTATTTTTGCAGATTATCTTTCTTCTGGGGAATCGGAATGAATTTTTATATGGAAATAGCAAAAATGAGAGCAGGAAGACGACTCTGGGCACACTTAGTAGAGAAAATGTTTAAACCCCAAAACTCTAAATCTCTTCTTCTGCGGGCACATTGTCAGACTTCAGGCTGGTCACTTACTGAACAGGTTGTGTGTTTTTTATTTTATTTTAAAAATTATTTAAATCATATTGATAAAAAGAGATGAGTTTTTTGGTTAATTCATCCTTTTATAAACTAATTATTTTCTTTTAAAAATCTTTTTTGTTTAGTTTGCCTTTAATTTTTAAAATAATCTTCATTTTTGTTTGGAGTTTGATAATTTGTTTTCTAATTATTTTAAGTGCCACCTGAGAATTCATTAGTCTTTTTTTCAGTATAAATATTCATATATTCATATATTCATATATATATATATTTCCTACTGAAATTATTTCATTCCATATATTACATTATATTGTTTCATGATTTATTTTAGTATGTTTTTTATTCTGTGATTTATTTTTTGACATACTCATTATTTAAGATGCTTTTATTTTTTTGGTCACTGTCTTTATCTTTCCTTTCTTTATTATAATTTGCATCATTATGGTGTGGTGCATAAAGGATGTGTCCAGCAGCATTTCTGCCTTCTTTTATGAATTCTTTGTATTATAACACATATCATTTTTTGAATAAATTCCATAGACCCTGGGACTTATTCTTAAACATTATTTTTCAGCTCAGCTCCTTAGATCTGACTGATTCAGTTTTCATAACATTATGTTGTCATTTGTAATTTGTTCTATTTTGTTTTTTTCTATTGAGAAATTGTTCATTCTTTATGTGGAACATTAAGGTTTTGTAGAATTACTATTTAGATGTTTTTCAAAGTTATTTGAAAATAAGAATATAATTACATGTTACCAAGATTAAAAATAGATTATATATAATATATTTTACCTATTCTGGGAACATAAAAATAAGAAATCAAACTAATACATATGCCCCCCACACATATATAAGCTCATAATATGTATATAATCTAAAACACTAATCATTAGTTATAGAATTAATTTACATAATGTTTCCTGTTGTGATTGTGTATTTTGCAGACATAGAATATATTTACAAGTGGTTCATAAACAGTACTTAAAAATTTTTTTTGGTACATATACTCATAAGGCTTTACATTTTGTTGTTGTTGTTCAGTTATGTCGGACCCTTTGTGATCCTTTTTGGAATTTTCTTGACTAAGATACTGCAGTGATTTGCTATTTCCTTTTCCAGATTATTTTTACAGATGAAGAACTGAGGTAAAAAGGTTTAAAAGTGGTGTGCCCAGAGTCACAGAGCTAGTGCCTGAGGCCAGATTTGAATTCTGGAAGATGAGTCTTCCTGATTCTTAGTCCAGTGCTTGAGCCACTTAACCACCCAAGACTGTACATTCAAAACTTTAAACATTTGATTTATAAGCAAAAATACAGTCTACTTCATATAGTGTTTTTCATTTTTTCAGAGGACTTTCTGTACTTATATTATGTCATTTTAGTCTTTTAAATAATGCCATTCTAGGTATATGGAAACAGTTGAGGTAATTGATTCTTAAGATTATTTGCTTTCCCAAATTTTGCCAGGCCAGAAAAAAAAAAAGTAAAAAGGGGCAGCCAGGTGGTGCAGTGGATAGAGCACCAGCCCTGGAGTCAGGAGTACCTGGGTTCAAATCTGGCCTCAGACATTTAATAATTACCTGGCTTTGTGGCCTTGGGAAAGCCACTTAACCCCATTGCCTTGCAAAAAAAAAAAAAAAAAACTAAAAAAAAAGGAAAAAGAAGTAAAACTGAGAACTTTTTTTCTAGAATGTTATTTAAGTTGTTATGTATGAATGTTATGTTAAGTTGTATTTTTTACTTTTATTTTATCAAATATTCAGTATTGTATTTTATCATCTTCACAAATGAAATATGCTCCCTCTTGTGGTTGATAGCAATAAGCTGATCAGTTCTTCCATGATTTGTCTTGAATATTGAAATAATGTGTGTCATTAATATAAAGTTATGATTAAGAAGCTTTAAAATAAATATAACTAAATTATGTCAATGATTCAAAATTCTTCATTGAAAGTTAGCTAAACTTATATCATGTAGTTATACAAAGAATGTTATTTTTTAATTATATAAATAGAGACCATTTAGGAATTTTTATCTGTTAGGCCAATTTATTTAATTTCTGTCCATTTAAATAACTCTCACAATACTGATTTCTTCTACTCTGCCTGCTTTAAAAATTACATGATATAGAGCCACAGGGTCTAGAAACTTGAGTTCAAATATAGTCTTAGACACTAGCTTTGTGACCCTGAGCAAGTCCCTTAAATGCTGTATGGCCCAGTTTTCCCATCTGTACAGTGGAAAAATAATAATTGCTCCCTTCCAGGATTGTTGTGAATATAAACAAATATTTGTAAATTTGTAAATAATTGTAAATCCAGTTTATAAACCTTAAATTGTTATTTAAATGCTAGCTATTAATTGTTTAAAATGGGATTTAACATATAAGAAGTAGCAAAAATATAAAGCATATGCAAAAGAAATCTTACTGTTACTTCTCCAACATTGAGACCCTCATGAATGGAAACTTGGGATTTTTGTCAAATGTTGATGAGGTGGGAGCATATTCCAGCCACAGAGAAAAATGTGCCTAAAAGGACAGAAGTAGGAGGTGGAGTGCTGTGAGAAATTTGTTTGAGTGTTGTGGAAATTTGGTGCAAGACAGTATCTGATTTTTTCCCATGTATTAAGATGATAGACAGAATCCTGTGGAGATTAGCTAGTTCATTCATATTCACTCAATGAATTGGTTAAACCAGGACTTTTATTATTATTTTCTGCACCTTGATATATAGAAGTCTTCAGGTTAATTTGCTGAACATCAATTTTGTACTTATTATATGACTATTGATTTGGTAGGCATATGTTTTCTTGATTTGAAGAATTGATGATTCTTTTGGGGTGATAATATAAATTAGTATTTCAACAACCAGAAACATTTATAAGGTTATACTCAAAATATGTTTAAAATCTGCCTGTATAAATTAAATTCATATTTAAAGCATGATAGAATTGAAATGATGAAAATTAGAAATGTAGTCAATTATAATCCTGCTGCTTCTACTATTTAGGCTTTGACCTGAGGTTTATTCCTTGTGCCTGAGAATGTACTGTATGTATAATATGTAAGCATTTATGTCTTGCAATATGTCCTTTATCATATCTCAGATGAAATATAAGCATGAAAGAAGTAAATGGAATAGCATATTGTCTGAAGTTTTTTCTTTTTTCAATCTCTTTAGGATCCTTACAATAACATTATTCGTACTACAATAGAAGCAATGGCAGCAGTGTTTGGAGGGACTCAGTCCTTACATACAAATTCATTTGATGAAGCCTTGGGTTTGCCAACAGTAAAAAGTGCTCGAATTGCCAGAAACACCCAGATCATAATTCAAGAAGAATCTGGTATTCCTAAAGTAGCTGATCCATGGGGAGGTTCATATATGATGGAATCTCTCACAAGTGAAGTCTATAATGCTGCTTTGAAGGTAAATTTCTTCTTTTGGTCTTGTTATTTTATAACAATTTTGAATTTTTGAGAGATGAAGTCTAAATTTGATTGTACAATCTTCTAAACTGAAATAAAACAGAAAATAAAAGATTGTTAGAGTTAATTAATTGCTCTTGTGTTTCTAAAAGAATAAATTGTATTTTTCTTCTATAAATGTTTGTTTACAATTATTTGCCATCTCATTTTGACTACTTTGTTGTTGTAACACAAGTCACTTCTCACTATATGAACTCCCAAACTTGCTATCTTCCCAGACAAAATATTTAAGCAAAACTGTGAAATATAGTGATTCCTTGTGATAGTAATATAATTTTTTAAATAGTTTACTGATTCTTAAAAGAAAGATAATTTGGTTTAATTTGAATAGGCACTTAATATTTAATCCTGTATTCAACTTAAATTTTAATGTCTTTTAGTATTATATTCATTTACATTTTTGCATCATTGTGTCCTCTTGTTCTTTTGGTTCCATTTTCTTTAGCTTGAATTAGTTCATACAACATTTCCCAAGTTTGTCTGAATTCTTCATATCCATAATTTCTTAATGTAAAATCACATTTTAATTTTATGCACATGCTACCATTCTCTAGTTTATTGGATGTTTTTGACTCTTGAATACTTTTGTATCATTATTCATTTTTGAAAAAAATAAATTATTTTGAAAGCTGTTTTCATCAGAAGGAGGGTCAAAGAAGTAAGCTAAACAGCAGGACATATGTGAAATTTGCAGTTAAACTTAAGTTAACTTAAAAAGCATATAATAGATACTTAGGGTTTTGTGTATTATGTACATGAAATTGCCCATTCTGTTTAATATTTAATTAGTTGGAATAATAAATAATTTTTGAAAAGAATAAACTTCATAATATTTTATCATTTGGTGAACAGCTCCTAGTCTTAAAGATTAATGTTAATTCCCTATAGATTTTGGTATCAGACTTTTGTCATACATATGTTTGATGCAACTCGATAAATACATTATTTTGTTGTCTCTTATTCCAGCTTTTATTCTTATTATTTAATTCAATTTATTATTCATTCATTTTGTTCCTATTTTTTAATTTTATAGAATCAAAATTGTGTAGTTTGTATTTTATAATCTCCTCTATTGTAATATCTGGTTATAAATTCTTATCCATAGTTGTGAGAAAACTTTATGTTCTCTTCTAAATTTTTTATTTTATTTTTTTACATTCAAATTACTTATCTATTTGAAATTTATTTTCATATATTATTTGAAATACTATTTTCTAAAAATCTGCTTTTCTTTCTGTCAATGTGCTCTTCAGTTTATTGAAAAGCAAATTATATTAAAATATCAGAAACTATTTTAATCTTAAAATTTGTGCCAAGCTTTTTCCCCCCTGCAAATTTTACAAATTAGAAACAACCAAAATCCTTTTTAACTTTGTTCCCATCTTTCTTATTACTTCCAAAGTCCATAGATTAACATGGACTAGAGCACATCTTTGCGGGAAGTGGTGTTAAATGGTCCTAAAAATAATAGGATCTGAGTTGGAAGGAATGAGCTTCAGTGATCTAGTCAGCCCTTTAACACCTAAACCTACAAAATACTTGACCAAGTGGGCATCTATCTACAGTGTATTGAAGACCTTCATTGTCAGAGAATGCATTACATCCCAGGACTGCTTATTCTGTTTTTTAATAGCCCTAATTGCTAATGAGGTTTTCTTTTTCCTCTGTCAAAGTTTGCCTTTGTAAAGATTTCTGGGGCTAAATGTTAATCTAATTTGACATTTTATATTTTCCTGGATTTCTGGCATATTCTCTGATGACTTTGAATATAATCCTTAAAGAATGTTATAAAAATTATTTGATATTGAGCCGTTAGGATTTTTTTGTAAAATGGATAAACAGTTTGCAAAATGGAAATTTTTAAAAATCATTTTAAAGGGTATTTGTATTTTAAAAGTTGCATATATAAAAATATAAAAAGTTTATGTAATTTCATAGCCTTCTGGGTTAAAAAAGATTGGCAGTTTAAAAAGTATTGGTGTACTTATTTTAATATTTGGCTAGTTATCATCAAGGATTCTGCATTGTATTAGTATGCCAGCAATTAGCCCTGTATCTTGCATATAACATGTTCAATAATATTTGTGAAAGGACATGCTTTCCTATTTATTTAAAATTACTAATTGGTTTTATCCCAGACTTTTTGGTTAAAGAATTTTAAATCTTTATTTCAAGAACCATCTTTTAAATGAATTGCAAAGTTCATTGACTTGACGAATGTGCCTGATATATGAGTGATTTTAAAAAATGATAACACGTATCCTGTTACAAGAGATTATTAAGACTAAAAATGTGAAGTGGAAAAAAAATAACCCTTTGCAAATAAAACAAAACTTAAAATATTTGACTGATGTTTACTATAAAATGATTACATTCTTATATATCACTAAATATTCCTAATTAAGGTTGCTGTTCTTTTAGCTTATTAATGAAATTGAAGAAATGGGTGGAATGGCAAAAGCTGTTGCTGAAGGAATTCCTAAACTTCGAATTGAAGAGTGTGCTGCTCGGAGACAAGCCAGGATAGATTCTGGTATGATAAAATGGAAAAATTCATATCTAGAGTCTTTTTTTTGTTCTCTAGGGAGAGCATGTCTACTAGTTTTCCATTCTAATGCAGGATACTCTATTCTTTGCACATTTCAGATACACCATTATTATTGTCTTTGATTTGATTTGATTTATTTTTTTATTGGTCTTGATACATTCTTTATCCCCCACTGAATTCTTCCTCAGAAGAAAGAAAAACCGTTAAGTAAAAGGGACTAACAAAACTGTAGTAGATTTTCCACAATGTCTTTTCCATCTATATCGGACAGTATATAGTTTTGTGAGGAAAAGGCAGTGTGTTTCATCATTTGTTCTTTAGTACCAAGATTAACCATTTCAGTTAACTTGTATTTTGGGTACCTTTTAATATTATTTTTATTTACATTACTAAGGTATCAAGTATATTGTTCCCATGGTTGTGGGTGAAAAATTCTGTACTCTGTTTTTAGCCAGTGTCATATCAGATGCAATTTATTTAAAACACAAATATTCTTGCTTGAAGGGAGGCAACTTGAAATTCTCATGAATATAAGTAATTTTCTAATAATTTTTAAAATGATTGTGAGACAAAAGATAAATCTTGCAGCAAAAGACAAAGTATAAAATTCAAGTTTAACAAATTTTGATTTACCAGACAGAAAAAATAGAGATGTCAATATTAGCATTCCATTGTAGAACTATTTTCCTGAAACCATTTTATATTTCTTTAACTATTCCCTCTCCCTCTAAAATTGCCCCTCTTAACTGGTCAAAAGTAGGAAAAAGAGACTCTTATTTTACCCAAAATAATTTCCACTTTTTTTTGGTCAAATTGAAAGTAATCAAAGAAGTCAAAAGAGAACTTTTCTTGATATGGTTCCTTACAACACAAGGGACACTTCTTTTGACTTTTGGAATAGCCTTGTGGTGAGAAGTCCTGTCATTAACCTGGGCTCCCCCTCTTCCCTTCAGTCCTTTCTTTCCCTTTCTCCTGGCTCCAGCTATCCTAGAATCCATCAAAAATTGCTTGTTTGCTCACAAACTTGCTTTTCTTCTGGTGGATGGAGAACCATCAGGCTGTTACCATCTCCTTGACTTCTGCACTATGAGATTCACCAGACTTTGCTAAATGTCTTATCTCTATGCCTTTTAGACTCTTGACACTGTTATCTGACATATGAAATAGGTTCTGGACCTTTGGGTCTGATTATCCACCAGGAGCTAAACTAAACTGGGCCTTTCTATTTATCAGAAGCTGAACTTTTAAAACATTTTTATTTATTTAAGGCAGTGGGGTTAAGTGACTTGCTCAAGGTCATACAACTAGACAATTAGACAATTATTTTGTGACTGATGCCAGAAATGAACTCAGGCCTTCCTGATCCACGGCCCACTCTATCTATTGAGCCACCTACCTAACCCTCCTTGCTGGCTCTCTTCTCTTTAGAAGAACACCTCTGGAGTGCAAAGTCTTGCTTTATCTATTTATGCTCTCTATACTATATACATATACTTAAGGACTTAATAAATGTTTTTTAAATTTAAATAAGTTTTTATTGATTTGTTTTTTGTATCTTTTGTTTCCTTGAGTATTTCTCCTCTTACCTTCCCATAGAACTATGTCATATATTGAACTTTAAAATAGTATTTTTCAAAGACAAAAAAAGAAAAACTAGAGGGAAAAAATCATTATAATTGATCATTATATCAAAAATCTGAAAATATATACAACATATAATACTTGTATACATCCCACTTCTGCAAAGAGTTGAATAAATGCTTTTAATTAAATAATTAATTCCATAAAGGAATATTTATTTCATTTAATTCACTTTTATGGTATTAAGCTCCTTCCCCGAACTTGATAGTTTTAAATAAGAAAAGATAATAAAAGGACATAATAAAGACTATATCTTTGATATGAGACGAAATACTACCAATCAGATATGCTAAAAAGTGGGACATCCATCTGTAAAAAATGTTTAAATTTTTATAGCACACGTTGACAGAGAAGTTTGCATTTTTTTGTTGTTGAAGTAATTTTTGGATTTATAGATTTAGAGCTGCAAGCAGCATTACAAGCAGTTTTGTGACTTTTTAGTTTTCCTTTATGTCTAGAAAAGACATAGTCTTCCTTTCTTCCTTTTTTGAATTCTGAGTCACCCTGAAAAACCCAGTTCAAATGTTCATTCTTACCTCAGTCATTAATCCCCTTCAGTATTTACATAGCATTTCTTTTTGTCAATTTTGCTGTGAGTTTATCACATAATATTA
The DNA here is from genome assembly GCF_037893015.1 of Macrotis lagotis. Classification (NCBI taxonomy): domain Eukaryota; kingdom Metazoa; phylum Chordata; class Mammalia; order Peramelemorphia; family Peramelidae; genus Macrotis; species Macrotis lagotis. The sequence goes on along the minus strand of NC_133662.1, from coordinate 30,411,940 downwards.
TATATTACAGTTTCTGTGTTTGTTTCTTATTCTTCCCTAAATTGTTAGTTCATTATTGTAAGGATTGAGCCTTATCTAAAGTTTCTATTTTCTATACTGCCTAAATTGCCTATAACAACATGATAAATGTTGGAGGAATTTGAATGACATTGAGGTGAATTAGAAAGATAATAGTAATAATGTTCTTACGTTTGCTTCATCCTTTATACATGAGTCGACTATCACTTAGTTACCACTTTTATTTCCTTTAGTGACTGATAGTTTTCCTATTGTCAAAGTATAAAAGTTCTTATGATTTCTGAACATAAGCTTTACTAGACTTCTCTAAATAAAGGAGGATAGAAGAGCCTGATATGTTATAGTCCATGGGATCAGGAAGAGTTCAACATCACTAAACAACAACAGAAAATTTGATGTCTTGTATTTTATTTGTATATTAATTCTTTTTATTATTTTCTCCTTTCGTTCTTCAGAAAACTTGAATGACATCTTAAATTATAAATAATTATTTCTTTGAAGTTAATTCTAAATATTCATTAAGCTTTATAGAAGTTATAATAAATTCTTTGTTTCATGTTAAATATACAAATGTAACATACATAAAAACATTAATCTATTTTTTAAAGTATTCAAAGTAGAGATTTGTTTCTGTTGTTTATTTGTTTTTATTTGCCAAAACTGAAATCAGTGGAGCTATTTGAAGCAGCATCAATTAGTGGATAGACTATTGGACTTGAAGTCATTCAAACCTAGATACAGAGCTCATCCTCTGACAGATGCTCACTTACTGAAAAGCAACTCACTTAACTTTTCTGAGCCTTAGTTTCTTCATCTATCAAATGGGCAAAGGCTATACTTTGCAGTTTTGTTGTGAAGTTCACATAATAAAGGTCAACCATACAAAAGCTTTAAAAGACATTTGTTAGCTAGTTTATTTGTAAGTTTTAAAATAAATGTGGCATTTATAAACATTCAAGAGAATTCCTGGGCAATTTAATCATTTTATTAATAATGCCAGTAGTTTCAGAAAAGGATGGTCATTTGACCATCTATCTCAGATCAAAAGACAATCATGGAGGCAGTCTCACAATTTTTATATCCTTCAAAGAGTAGGTATTCCCCAGGGTGGGAATTAACCTTGATTGGTTAAAAATTAATGAGAGAATGAATGTTACAGTGAAGCACTGACCCTGAACTTTGAATGTTATCTACTTTAAGTTAACTTGGACAATCTAAAGAATTTGCATCAAGCCTGAGCAGACAACTCTCCATAGGTGAGGTCTAAATAAGAAAGTTAGTTATCATTTATGTCCTTCATGAGACTGAACTTTTGAAATCAGGATGTTAGGAAAAAATGGTTAAGGGGGGTACTCCAGATCTCCCCAAATCATAGGTTGCTAATAATTATTCCTCTCAAAAAACTGCCCAGTTGTCCCAAATCTTTTAATTTTTCTTCTCCCACACAACTAATTTTACTACTAAGATGGAATAATTGAGGTAAAATAATTATTCTAATTACTAGGACTCTTGTTTTGTGGAGCCAACTCTAGAACTTGGACAACTAGTATAGAACTGTTTATGCCCTTAGAAATAGGAACACATAACCATTTTTATGATGCTGCTATTGAGCAACTTGTAAATAACCCACAAAAGACCCAATGTTCATTAAAATCTATTTTTCTCTACTGAACACTGTCTCTAGAGTCAGATGACCTGAGTTCAAATCCCATCTCTGGCATTTATTATCTTTTGACAAGTTGCTTATATTTCCTAGGTCTCCTGTTCCTTATTATAAAATAAGAGGTTGGACTCAATTTTCTTCAGTCTTTTCCAGCTCTAGATCTTTTAACCTGTGATTCTAATGGCAATCTTTATACCCTTTAAAAGGTAGATGTGATTTTTTCCCCCTTTTATCCTTTATCTTGAATTCGACTTTTCAATAACTGATTTCCTTATTGTGCTTAATTGCCAAAGGAAACTATTTGCTTCTCAGAACTTTAATTTTAAAAAAAAAATGCATTTCAGTGAAATTGAAAGAAGCACATGATCTAACAATGTTATGGTTCTACAGCTAATTGTGAATATTTTCTACATTTTTCCCTTTGGAAATGAATAGGATCTGAGGTAATTGTTGGTGTAAATAAGTACCAGTTAGCAAAGGAAGAGCCTGTTGATGTTCTGTCCATTGATAACACTTCGGTTCGTAACAAGCAAATTGAGAAACTTAAAAAGGTAGGCCGTTATGAAATGACTAACTTAAATTACATGCTACTGTCACAAGTAAATTGTCACAAGTATTTTTTATTATTTAGGAAACTACTGGATATTATATTTATTTGTATTTTGAGATTTTAGAAGTATATAATACTTTATAGTTTAGGTTTATCCCTGAGCCAAATTGAACCTATTAATTCTTTTACCTTATTTTATTTTGTTCGTATTCTTGTCCCTTAATAATCTAGAATTCACAAATATTCTTATTTTTTAAAATTTTTACTAGAATACTAGAGATCATCTTACCCAATACTAGAGATATATTACCCAAACTCTGATAAAGATGTATAAAATTATATTAAATATAAAATTCATAAAAGCATAATCTTTTATTGACATGATCCTAAATCCATTAATCCTTTTCATCTTGTTAGACTCATAAATATACCCTAGGTTTAGCATGCTTGGGTTTTTGCTTCTTACTCAATTAGAACTTCTTCCTACTCTCAATTCCTTTTTCCTATTCAGTCTCGCTATCTGTGATGATTAAAAATGTCCCTTTTTTCCTGCTAAAACATTGAATGTGAATGAATGAACATCATTGAGATATGTTTTTAAAAAAATAAGATTAGGACATTAGACATGATGATTTTTAAGGTCTTTTCAGTCCTACTATCCTTTGAATATATAACTATTTGTATGATTCACTGATATCCTTTTGCTCTTGAAAATAATAGTTTTCTTTGTTATATTTTATATTTATTTATGGTAAGCATTTCCCAATTACAATTATTTTGAATTATTTTATTTTCAGTTCTGAATTTTCTTTCTTTCCCTGCCCTGCACCCCCATCCATTGAGAGGATAAGAACTAAGATACCTATTATACATATAAATCATGTCAAACTTATTTACACATTAACCCTGATGTGAATGAAAAAACAAAAGGAAGAAAAATTAAAAAAATATTTATTTCAGTCTGTACTCAGAGTTCATCAGTTTTCTCCATGAAGCTGGATAGCATTTTTCATCATAAGTACTTGGAATTGTTTTTTTTTTTTTGTAAGGCAAATGAGGTTAAGTGGCTTGCCCAAGCTAGGTAATTATTAATTGTCTGAGGCTGGATTTGAACTCAGGTACTCCTGATTCCAGGGCTGATGCTTTATCCACTGCACCACCTTACCGCCCAGTCCTTGGAATTGTTGTGGCCTACTGTAGTAATCAGAGTCAACTAATTAAAGGTCATTTTCACCTATAATATAAACTACTTTTTTTGAACTTAGAACATTTATTCACAACTATATTATTTAAGTTGTCTTTTTTAAATTTTGATTTTAAAGATACATTTAGGTAAGCATTTTCTTCCTCTTTTTTAACACAGGAAGTAGATAATTGTAACCAACCATCAACCCACTCTCAATGAATGTATTATGACTTTGGTCTTGACTTTCATTTCCTGAAAGAAATGAATAGTTGAGTCTATTATAGTTTTTCATTTGCAAATGGAAGATTTCACATGAGGTGAGCAGCATGCAATTTGATATATTTCAGGGCTAATGACAATGTTATAAAATGTTATAGAATAGTTACTTGAAAATATTTGGATAGGATTAAATTTAGTCATAACATATAAATAAGATCTTTACCCTAAACTTTTTACTGTTTTCCTTTTCATTGCTTTTTAAATTTTAAATTTGGTATGTAAGGTTTTTACAATATATGAAAACATTTTCTTCTTAGAAAACTTAGGAAAACTAAATTTCTATTGATCTCTTCATGTATTTTATACTTCCTAATAATTAGTAAAATGTAAACTTTTTGAGGGAAAGTCTTTCTTCCTTTTTGTAATTATATCCTTAATTGCCAGAGTGTTTGATTAATGTGGAAAGTAAGATATAGAGATGAGTGGCTTTCTCAGGATCACACAGCTACTAATTGGTAGACTCAGGATTCAAGCCTCAGCCTCGATTCCAGTGTTATACTTCATATTATAAGAAATTACTGCTCTGAGGTAATTATCAAATCAAAAAATCAAAATATGAACTAAACTTTTAAACAACTGATACAAGAGGATACTATATTGTAATAAGAACATTTTATAGATGCTAAGTCATGGGGGACAAAAGTGCAGACCAAATAAATTTTTCATCTAAGCTTGCAAAATATGGTCTGGAACATCTTCTTGATTTTATTAGAGGAGTTTGTTCTTGTCCTTGAAACTGTGAAAAGATGTTTTGAGTTCTTAAGTTAGGACTTTTTTTTAATAATTATTTTTAGATTTTTGCAAGGCAATGGGGTTAAGTGGCTTGCCCAAGGCCACACAGCTAGGTAATTATTAAGTGTCTGAGGCCAGATTTGAACTCAGGTACTCCTGACTCCAGGGCCAGTGTTCTATCCACTGTGCCACCTAGCTGCACTGGACATTTTTTAAATTAAAAAAAAATCTATTGTTTATATTTCACTTTAATTTCCATATATCTTCTTTCTACTTCTCTTCCTAAGCTAACTATCCCTTTGTAACAAAGAACAAAGAAGAAAAATGGTTTAAAGTTCAGTTCACTTTAATCAAAACTATTAGGCTTTGACCCTGACCAGGCAGTCAGTTTACTTACCCCAACAGGTCTTCTGTCTACAACAGGAGTTAACCAGTGTCTTCTAAAGAACAGGAATCAAGGCAGGTTCTCAGCAAAGCAGAAAGTTTATTCAGGACTGGTTACATGCTTCTGAGACTCTCAGTCGAGAGGTCTCCCTCCCTTCTCCAGGTTACATGCTTCCGAGACTCTCCACAGAGAAGTCTCTCTGCCTCTGAGACTCTCAACAGAGAAGTCTCCCTCCCCTTTCCAGGTTACATTCTTCTGAGACTCTCAACAGAGCAGTCTCTCTCCCCTTTCCAGCCTCTGTCTTTTATCAGTCAAAACCCCAAGATAGAGTACTGAGCAAACAAGGAATTTGAAACTGCAAGAAGGAGTCACAAAGGTTCATCCAAGGATTGGAGGTTTCTCATCAGAACACCGGGTTTCTAAAGTTTTCCCGAAAACAACAATTCTGGGAAACTTCTCAGAATGCTCTGGGCTTTTTTGTTCTTGACCTTTTTACAACCCTCAGGCCTCAATGTAAACAGTCCCCTACACAAAACTATCCAATATATTGACTAAGTCTGACAGTATATGGTCATATTTTTCATCCTAAGTGAAGAAGGATGAAATGAACATTTTTCTTCTCAGAAAGTCAAACTTGATCATTATATTACTCTACGAAGTATTTACATTTTGCCTTTTGTTGTTTCCATTTCCTTGTTGTAATCATGTATATAATTTTCTTGTTTCTGCATACTTCACTTTGTATCACTTACTGTCAATCTTCCCAAGCATCTATGAATTCTTCATATTCTTTGTTTCTTTCAATACAATAATATTTCTTTACATGTAGTTCCACAGTTTGTTAAGCTATTACATGATTGATGGGCATATGCTTGGCTACCATTATTTAATTTCAGAAAACATACTCCTCTAGGCATTTTGGTGAATGTATGCTTATCTTACTTTTCTCAAAATCTATCCTATGTCAGTGTCTGGGTCAAAGAGTATGGACATTTTAGTTGTTTTTTAATTCATAATTTCAAATTTCTTTCTAAAATTGTTGGTCCAAAGCTTTTCTAATATTATATTAGTTTACTTGTCTTTCTATAGGCCACCCCAACATTTTCTTCCCTCATTTGTTGCTTTGCTAGTTTGTTGAATATGAGGTTTTTATAGACTGCATCTACCTGATTTAGGGTAGTCTGGTGATTCAGATTCAGGAATAGGATGAAATAAGACACTTGCAGACCATCTAGCAAGTAACAAAAGGAGATATAGATAGGTTGAATGTAAAGGATATTCAAAAAGGATTCAGGTAGACTCAATCCCATTGATCTCCATATGGCGATGTGTAGCATCAGAAAGGTGAATTGACTCACATGGCTTTGGGACACCTGTCAAGTTTTGAAGGGCAGTGACTCTTTGTGGGCTGCCCTTTGTATATTCTGCAAGTCTGAAAAGCCTCACTGTATTACAACTCTCCCTTGTACCATTAAATCTCAGGGACAGTTTCCTTGCCTTTAAAGGAAAAAACATGCCCACTTTGTATGTTGGGACTTTAAGTGACTAGGAAGCTTTACCAAAGTCGTGGTCTTCTGGGACAATCAGGGACAACTTTCCTGCCTTTTATGACAAACAAAAGAAAACAAAATACTTACCTTAACCTGTATGATAGACATTGCTTCTACTAAAGAAGAGTAGAATTGTTTTGATTTGCCTTTCTCTTATTAGTGATTTGGAAGAAACTTTTTCAAGTTAATAGTTTCTTCTTTTGAAAGTTGATTATTCATGGTCTTTCAATAATGGTTATTGAATAAAGGCTATTTTATTGTAATTTTTTAAAAAAAATTATTCTAAGTGTTTCTGAAATATAGTTGACATTTTATTTTTCTTTTAAAATTAGCTATCTTAAAAGAGGACTTTGTAGTAATCCAGCGAATTTAACTACCAATTTCATTGACTATTTATTGGTTATTCTAAAGTATTATAAAATATGTGAATTCACTGTCTATTATTTTACCTTCCTCATTATTATTTTTTCACTTTTAGCATATCATTGAAACACCCAATTAAATGTCTATTTTTATCTCAGTGTGTTTGCATTATTCAGATACAAGTCATATACTCATACCTATCAGATCTGCTAATACGATAGAAAGGGAAATGATAAATGTTGAAGGGGATGTAGGAAAACTGAGATATTATTGCACTGTTGGAATTGTGAAGTGTTATAACCATTCTGAAGAGCAATTTGGAACTATGCCCAAAGGACATAAAACTATATATATCCCTTGATCCAGCAATACCACTAAGTCTCTATCCCAAAAAAAGATCACAAAAAAGGAAAAAATGTACATGTACAATACTAGTCATAGCAGCTCTTTCTGTGGTGGCAAAGAATAGGAAATTAAGAGAGTGCTTATCAATTGGGATATAGCTGAACAAATTGTAGCATATGAATTTAACAAACAATAAGCAGGTACATTTCAGAAAAATCTGGAAAGACTTGCATAAACTGATGCTCAATAAAGGGAGAAGAACCAGGAGAACATTGTACACTTTTAACAGCAACATTATGCAATGATCAACTATGATAGACTTAGCTTTTCTCAGCAATACAGTGATCAAAGACAATTCTAAAAGATCTGTGAAGGAAAATGTCATCTATAGCCAGAGAAAGAACCATGGAATCTGAATGCAGATTCAAAGCACATTTTCTTTACCCTTTTAATTTTGTTTTTCACTTTTCCCTTCTCGTGGTTTTTCCCTTTTTGTTGTGATTCTTCTTTCACAGTGCTATCAATATGTAAATATGTGTAACATGATTGTACATGTATAACCTATATAAATTATTTGCTATCCTAAGGGTGGGGTGGGGAAAGAGGGTGGGAGGAAAAAATACTTTTCAAAAACAAATGTTTAAAATTTTCTCTACATATAATTGGAAAAATAAATTTATAATAAAAGATAAATACAAGTCATAGAATACAGAGGAACTGATTCCATTTTTATGACTTCATTGATTTCCAGTTGAATGAATTAGTATTATTCTGACATAATTTCTATGGTTTTCTTCATATATTTGACTTTTAGTTTCAGTATAGAAACACATCTATAGGCACTGATGTTCTTTTCAAATTAGTCATTATCAATAATGGGATTCCATTTCTTTAATTCATTTTCTCTTTATTAAAGATACTTTATTGCTAGGAAAACTTTTCATGTGGCCTCTGATTCTCACTCTGCATTTGCCTAATTTGTGTCTTTCTCTTTCTTCGCTTACAAGGTAAAAGCCAGCAGAGATCAAGAAGCAGCTGAAAAATGTCTTGCTGCAATCACTGCTTGTGCTGCCACTGGGGAAGGAAATATCCTGCATCTTGCAGTAGAGGCAGCCCGAAAAAGGTATATAGCTGGACTTTTGAAAATTTAAAATGGTCAAGAATCACAAATGATTTTATTTTACATGAAAATTCTTAAATATGGGAGTTGTCTCTCTCTCTCTCTCTTTTTTTTTTGCAAGGCAAATGGGGTTAAGTGGCTTGGCCAAGGCCACACAGCTAGGTAATTATTAAGTGTCTGAGACCGGATTTGAAACCAGGTACTCCTGACTCCAGGGCTGATGCTTTATCCACTGTACCACCTAGCTGCCCCAGGGAGTTGTCTCTTTAATAAAGCAGAACTCTGTATATCATCCCTTAAAGAATTTAAAGAAAACCAAAAACATATTTTTCTTAACGACTGTTTTTTGGGATCTTAAAATGAAACATTTTCTGAAGTAATTTTGGTGAAATGTACAAGACATTACTTATATTGCATTTATTACAGTTAAATTAATTTGAAACTTGTGTACTAAGTTAGTTATTTCACTAAGGTGATATGTTTTGTAGGTCATATTGCAGTGTGATCAAGAATTATTTCAATCATCTTGATGCTGTTTTTGACCTATTGTAATTGAGTCCATTCTTTATCAACCATCCCAACCAGAACAAGAACATTATGTGTTACATATCTCATGTGAAATATTTTGAGTCTCTTTTCAGTTTAGGAATTTGATTGAGTCTTTAGCCAATACAATTCTGTTATTTATATGGAAAGACAGATTACCAGTCTTTCTTCATGCTATATTTCTGTGTAAAATATCTAGAACCAATACAAGAAAAATTATAATTAATATTTATAATAAATACCTTCCTATTTCCTCATTTTAAAATGTGAGCATTGGACTAGATAGTCTTTGGGGTCCCTTCTAGCAATAACACTCTGTGAGAGCATATGAGCATTTACATTCTTTCAAGAAAGCAATCTTTGAGTCCAGTTACTGAACTCAATTTTGTGTTAGCTCTCAGAGAGTTTAGTGAAATGACCCAAAAGCCTATATTACTTTTTTCCTTAAATATTCCACTTAGTCTGGGGAATTGCAAAGCATTTTTCTGTGAATTTTTTAAATATAGGAAACAGTGAACTCTGCTATGAGGATAAATCAGTAAAGTTACTATTAAAGTTGTTCAAAGTTAGTATGAGGAAGAAATCTAGGGATTTGTGCCTCTTTCTTATAGGGAAAAAAGTTCACTTGAAGGTTAATGTAGTTTGCCTCTATACTCTGAATCTTTCTTTGTTGTGACCTATAGCATATTTGTTATTTTATCACTCTGAGTCTCTTGGGTAGGACTGTCAAAATTCATGAAATAATGTGTGAATTTTAATGTGTATAAACATTCACTGGAGCATAGATTGTTATTATCAAACTTTTATTAATCCAGAATTCCATCATATTAGAATTTACTATGATGCTTCTTGTGTTCTATACAGTAATATCCATCATTAATCAGATTTACCATTAATTTGTCTTATAATCATACTAATACTTAACTTTCAAGGTATGATTATTTAATAGATTTTTCCTTGCCAACTTAGTGCTTTGAGTAATAGTAAACTGCACTAATAAATAAGAGAGAATAAATGACCAATGTAGAATTTTCATTTTCAAGCAATTCAGACAATTTATTTTTAACAAGTAATTACACATAATTATTGGTAAAAGCAAAATTATTTTTTGAGGTGAATGTTTTTCTTTATAATCTTTAAATTTTTAGATTTAAAATACCTATATAGCATTTTGTTTCAGTTTTATGGTGTTTAGTTTATTGGTTTGTTTAATAAAAATGTTTGTTCCATATACTTTAAAAATCTTTATTAAAAAATCCTTTTTATGGTTTTCAAGTTAATCTTTTTATGTAGGTTAAGATTATTGTCAACTTGCATGTTTTATGGTAAATATTTCTAAATAAAAATTTTATTTAGAATAAAATATTTATAATCTTTCATTTTATATTTTTAGATGTACAGTTGGAGAAATAACAGATGCAATGAAAAGAGTGTTTGGTGAACATAAAGCTAGTGATCGATTAGTGAGTGGAGCATACCGCCAGGAATTTGGAGAGAATGAAGAAATAGCACTTGCTGTTAGCAGGTAAAAGTTTGAAATTTTACAAAAGTAATCAGTAATCATACTTCTCTTTTCTCAGAAACAGATCATAAGTAAGCATCTGTAGTAAAGACAATCTTCTCTGATTCATAAATATTGAAAAATTGTAAAATAGTGACTAAATGGAAATTTAGGAAATGTCAATGAGGATCTGTGTCTACATTCTTAAACTCAGCAGTTTTGTCTCATGTTTGCCAAACAATTAAATTTACTTTTATTGTTTTCTCTTTTTATATTTGATTTTCCTTTAAAAGTTTCATTTTTGTGGTCAGTTGATATTTATGAAGTACCTATCTATTGAGCATTCTGCAAAATGTCACCACAAACACACACGTTACCCTGGATTCACTGTTGAATCATTTCCACAGGACTTTTTGTACCCCTTGGCCCCTGTCCCAAATTCCCTTTCTGCTCCTTTTTTAATATGTTTTCTTCACATGTTGGAATGTAAACCCCTTGAAGGCAGGATATAATTCCTTCTTGCCCAAATTTCTATTTCTAGTTCTTTGTACCATGCCTTCACCTTTTTACATTAAAGAAATAACTCAATTTCATCATATATATAAAATGAAAATTTTTCAGCTAGTTGATATCTAAGTTGCAAAATTGCCTATTTCCTTGTCTTGAATTTCTATGATCCTCTCTATGCTGGAATATTACAAGTTCTGATTTTTCATACTCTTTTGAACTGTTTAGATTTCAGAAGAAAATACTTACTTCAAAGAAAAATAAAAATAATTGGAATATCAACCTAGTAATAAATAATTAGTTAAAGGACTGTTAGTTAACTTGAAAGATTTTCAATAATAATCACAATTTGTATAGTGTATCATTGATTAATCTGTTTGAATACAGTTACAACTGTTATATCTGTTCTTTAGGGTTCAGAAATTCATGGAATGTGAAGGGCGTAGACCACGTCTTCTTGTGGCAAAAATGGGACAAGATGGCCATGACAGAGGAGCAAAAGTTATTGCTACAGGTTTTGCTGATCTTGGCTTTGATGTGGATATAGGCCCGCTTTTTCAGGTACCTAAAATATCATAGGAAATTCTTAAAAGGATTCCATAATTTATATTAGGTTAAAAATCTAATGAGGAAAATTTCTTTACAAGAAAATGAAGTTAAGAATCAGGTTGTAAGCTTGTAATGTGAAATCAACATAAGTTATGAATAAAGTAGCTAATGAATTGAAGATAGTTAAATTTCATTGTGAAAATCAAAGATATATTCAATACAGTTTAATCATCTATCTCTCTGTAGATAGATAGATAGTTAGTTACTTGTACTTTTGGGGAAGCAGCAGTATACAAAAGAACATCAGACTTAGAAATCAGGAAATCAGGACTCCAATGCTCATTTTCCTTCTTATTAAAATTAGGGGCTTGGGTAAGATATAGCTAAGGCTTTAATACAGAACTAAATTGTTATGATTCTAATTAGATATTTTGGAAATAAAATTCATATTCAGTAGTTTCCAAGATATTTACTGTTTTTGAAATTATCTATGATTAATATTAACGAACTCATTTTGCAACATTTTGAAAAGTGAATTCCTTTTTTTTTTATCCGTAAGGCATAAAATTGACTTACTTTGCTTCACATTACATATATCTTCAGACTTTGGCAACTATAGAACCTTTCACATTTCCTTGGTCATAAACATTCAGTAAATATTGATGATAATAGATCCCTGTCATTTAGACAATAATAATTTTCTCACATTTTTCCTTTCCATTATTTTGGATACCCCCAAAATCCTAGAATGCTTAGTAAACCAGGGAGCGCATAGGTAGCATATTGGTAAAGTGCTGACTTGGAGCCAGGACAATCTGAATTCACATATGGCTTCAGGCACTTAAGAGGTAAGTAACATCCTGAGGAAGAGATAGGAGGAAGCATGTGCCAAACAAGCCAAACCACAACCATCACTACCACATTGACTGTCATGGACCCTCAGACCTTGATGTAGGCAGCTCAGGACCCTGAACTTAAGAGCCCAGTCAGTGTCTGCATCCATCATGCTGGGAAGGAAGCCCTCTGGGGAGATGCAGAAGCTTGACAAAAATGTTTCTGTAGTTGTCACAGCTATAGATTTAACTTAAAGACCCTGAAAAGAAGGTTATTGTTACCATAGGCTTTCTCATTATCAAATGGTTCAGTATTACTAATTAATAGAATTTTATCAGTGGAAATGATATTTAAAAAGATGCTTTACCTCTGACCCCCAAGGCTCATTCTGTCTGACTCAAATTTGAAGGTTTCTGAGTTGAAACCTTCTATAAGGATTTCCTCAATGAGAATGTGAACTTTATCAGGGGCAAAGAATACCTTTTTTTGGTAACTCTGGTTTTTTGCTTTTGCTTCTTTCAAGATTCAGCTTAAAATCCCATCTTCTAAAAGAAGGCTTCCCTCTGTTGATTATTTCCAGTTTACCCTATATAAAACTTATTTGTACATGCAAATTGTTTTCGCATTGTCTCCATGTTGTCTCAACCATTAGACTGTGTGTTACTTGAGAGCAGGTACTGACTTTTTTCTTTTTTTTATCCCCAATGCTTAGAACAATTTGAATTAATAGAATGTTAAGTAAGGTTAGGTACTAGAACTGTGATTCTACTGATATTAGGAACCCCAGGGTAAGGAAAAATTTTCTTCCAGTAAAGATTAGCCCTTTGTCTGCAGCTTCCGTAGTCCCGTAGTCTTATAGACTTGTCTAGAGCATGGAAAGGTTAGTAACTTGCTCTGGGTTGCATTCATCAGAAGAGGAGTTTGAACACAGGTCTTCCTGACTTCAGGATTAGTTACCTATATAATCTGCTACTGGGCCATTACTTTGAAGTAATATTTTTAATCTAATCTACCCAAGGTTTTCTAAGGAAGAAAATGGTTTTGAAATGTTTTTATTTAAGTAGCATATACATACCATTCATAATCATTTTTAAAAAAATGTTTCCCGGGCGGCTAGGTGGTGTAGTGGATAAAGCACCGGCCCTGGAGTCAGGAGTACCTAGGTTCAAATCCAGTCTCAGACACTTAATAATTACCTAGCTGTGTGGCCTTGGGCAAGCCACTTAACCCCATTTGCCTTGCAAAAAAAATTGTTTCCCTAAAAGTAATAATGATTTGCCATCCTTCTGTTTGTTTAGACTCCTCAGGAAGTGGCTCAGCAGGCTGTGGATGCAGATGTGCATGCTATAGGTGTGAGTACACTAGCAGCAGGCCATAAAACCTTAGTTCCAGATCTCATCAAAGAGCTGAATGCTCTTGGACGGCCAGATATTCTTATAGTATGTGGAGGAGTAATACCACCTCAGGTAATCTTCATCCTTATGTGTTTTAAGTAAAATTATGTGGATGGGACTCCTTAGTAAAGGCAACTCTTATATAGTTCTTTTATTTACTGTTTGCTTTTATTGAAGAACAAATTTATTGTAGAACTAAATCTGTAAAAAGGGTTTTCTGAAGATCATATACTGTTAGATTTAAGGACCAAAAATCTTTCCATACGATCTGCAGTAGAATTTTTCTATAGGTGTGATCTCCTCCAGTGTAAGAATGTCAGCTTCTTGTAGGCAGAGATTGCATTGCTTTTCTCATTATATTTCCAGTATTTAGCACATTACTTGTCATTTAGTAATTGCTTAATAAATGCTTTTTCGGGGTCAGATAGATGGCACAGTGAATAGAGCCCCAGCCTTGAAGTCAGGAGGACCTGAGTTCAAATGTGGCCTCAGATGCTTGATAATTACCTAGCTGTGTGACCTCGGGCAAGTCATTTAACCCCATTGCCTTGCAAAAACCTTAAAAAAAAGCTTTTTCATTACATTCTACAAAGCTTATAAGAGGTTAATGCCACCATTTCATATCAAATTACATTCTAATTTATTTATACAGCTCATTTTGACAATTTAATATAAAAGAATTCTGCTTTGTTTCCAAAATAATTCATATCCTAAAATATTTATACTAAAAAATTGCAATGTGAGATAGATTTGGTTTTTTTTACTACTTTTCAAGAAATTTTAGTTTCTTGTTTGAATAAATCAATCAGTTATTAAGCACCCACCATATGCAAGATTCTTGTACTGTGTACAAGTACAAAGAATGAAAGATTCTCAGTAGTAAGCTTATATTCAAATGGAAACAAGTATGCTATATGTGTGTGTGTATATATAATAAGTGTCAAGTTAATAAATACATTTATGTATATACAAGGTAATTTGGGAGGGGAAAATGGCATTAGCTATTGGGGGGATCAGGAAAGTCTTTATGCAGAAAATAGTAATTAAGTAGCCTCCTTCTAAAGGAGAGCGATTCTTTGAAATGGAAATAGAAAAGGAATGCATCCAGGTTTGTGGATCAGCCAGTCCAAAGACTGGAAATGGGAGATAAAGTGTCATGAGAGCAGAGAGAAGGCCATTTTGACTGAATTTGCAGTCTATGAGAAGGGGAAATAATGTCCAATAAGATCAATTTTCTAGGGCTTTTAAAAGCTAAAAAGAAAAATATGCATTTTAATTGACAAGGAAACCAAGCTACTGATCCTAATTTTCATTTTAGGTGAGGTACTCTGAACATCTTAACAATACTTTCTGTACAGAATAAAGAATATAGCTTGTTCTTTTCAGGGACATGCTGACATGCCTATACTTTCTTCATGTAATGAAGAACATAAAGAAGACTTAGGTGTTCTAAAGAATATCTAATACATAGTCAAAAGAAATCTGCCCTAGCTCTGATCATCTCTTCTAAGAAAGCAGCTATCACATTAAAATTAATATTCTATGCTAATCATAGCCTTGCTGTATTTCATATTTACTCTATTTTCAATTGCTTTGAAATGGACTATTTTTTTTTCAATAGACCAGAATAGTATGTGGGGGTTTGACTAGAATGGCAGAAAGTCCCAGTCAGAATTTATATTAACTGCACTTTGTAACTGTAATAGATAGAATGGGGGAAAAAAAGAAATGAACTGTCACCCTGACCAAAGAAAAAAACACACCACAAATCCATTCCTTTATCCTTAGACTCTTTTATCCTCATAGTCAGATGTCACTTTTAACTCACTTAATTCACCTTCCCCTCATTGTATATAGGAAATTCAACTAAAAAATTTATGGAATGAGATAATGTGTATAAATTAACAAGTAGCATAGCTTAATTTTAGGACAGAAAATAAGGCCATACAACTTTAATTTTGCTTCTTAGAGCAGAGTGTGTTATGTACTAATTAATGTAAAGATACTTTGTTTCACATCTTCATTGTTATTTTCATAGAAATAGAACCATTTTTATGTATCATTTTATCTCCAAACTCCACTAGCCATATCTCAAATACTTTTTTTAACCATTATAGTAAAAGTTTCAGCCAGGATATTATTCTAAAACAACAATTTCAAAAAGTAATAGAATTTAAATATCATTTATGATAAAATTCAAACTCCTCCTTTCATGTTAAGACATTCAAACCATAAGTTATGTCTGTCATGCATCAGTTTTAATGTCTTAGATCAGTTTTTAGAAACTCTTCAAAAGTCTTAATCCAGTACCTTATCAGAGCTTTGAAGTTACCCCTGGATTCTCAATGGTTGCCTCAGTGTTGTGCCATGCTTTGGTAGATCCTAAAAGATAGAAAAACATTTATTGACTATGTTCTTTTGTTTAAGAGCTAATCCAACTAAATTCAAAGATCATCTCCAGATTAGCTTCTTGGTTCAACTACTGTACCTCTTAATCATCATCTAAAAATTGTAGAGGAGTTAGCAGCTGTGATTTTAAAAAAATCTTGAAATATGAAAGATTTTAAGAACTAAGCTTAAGAACTACTTTAGGCTTTATCATATGCTTTTGTTCACTCAAATTTTAATGGCTTCAAGGGCAAGGAGTGCTATTATGTATTCATTTGTACTAAAGTATTAATTGAAATTGCCTTCTTTCTCCCCTTCCACAGTATTTTTGAATTATCATTGAAATACACATTCACTTTTTTTTAATTCATTCTCTGAACAGTACTAGGATATTGCTAAGACAGCAGATATTCAGTTCTTCCCTAGGTACAATCTTGAAACCTTTCAAGTTTGAGTTCACTTGTCAGAGCCTACATTCCACTAGCAAGATGAGGCACTGGTAAATGATTTCAGTAGAATTTCAAACAATATTTTATTAAAAAAATACAGAATAACAAAAATATTTTACTTAGAACTTAGCATGAAGAAAATCTATATCTTAAGGTTTTAATTAATATCCTCTCTAGTCAAAATGACAGAAAATAACGATAGTCATGAAGAGAACAAAATGAAAAGGGAGGATAGATAAATAAAAGAAGATTTATATATCTGTTTAAAATCTTTAAGTTTTCTTTAGATTTGGCTTTTTAAAATTATGTTCCTACAGGTTTCATTTTATAAATTTAAGTTCCTTCAGACTTTATATCTCATCCTGGATATGATGATTGTCGAGGGGTCATTCATTATTAATCAGAATTGGGAAATAAATTCCTAGTGAAATGGGAAAAGAACTACAGCTAAGATAACTAAAAATTATCTTCTTCTGATAAAAGAATACCAGAATCAGATTTTTTACAATAAACCTAGAGGCACTCTATGAATAATTTTTTTTCTTATCTGACTTCCACCAAGTTATGTGAGAGAAAAAAGGAGACTTTTGGAAACAATAAGGTTAAGATCTTTATGAGAAACTATCTTTGAAGTGAACTGTAGGATTATAATTGATATTTATGTAGTCAGTCAATAAATATTTATTAAGTGCTAAATGCTGGGGATACAAAGGAGCAAAAACACGCTATGCTCTACAGAATGGCAGTAAATATCTCAAAATAAGTGAAAGGAAACAGGTTTAGATATAGCTTAGGAATATTGTAGATGTAGGTTTGGAATATTGAGGACAAAGAAGAATCAGTGGATTCATGGTTCTTATTTCCTTAATTTTCTTTACCATCACAAAATATTGTCTGAATCAATTGTTTCTTGCTCCTTAAGTTTTAAAATTTCTCTCAATAGGATTATGAATTTCTATACAGCATTGGTGTAGCCAATGTATTTGGTCCTGGGACTCGGATTCCAAAGGCTGCAGTTCAAGTCCTTGAAGATATCGAGAAATCCTTGGAAAAGAAGCAGCAATCTATGTAATATTAATTATTTTGTCCTAATGTGTTGTCAAATTATAATTATTAACTCTTGATGAATGAAGAGAGAAAAGACGTCTAGAAATGATTCATGCCACATGTTGCCTTGTATACTTCTGAGAAAGTTTGAAATCCAAAATCTTATTTGTGAAAATTGTATAATGCTTTAGAGATATATATACATGGATAAATATATACTTTTCATCCTACACATGAAAATCTTTCATACACTTTAAGATTCTGCTTAAAAAATCCTGGATAATTAAAATTATATTTAAATTATTCTGTTTTGAATGATTTTTTCTCATTAATCCATGTGTGTTCATATATAATAAATTATCATGTAAAAGGAAAATTTATCAGTCCTGATCTTATTTCATTGTTACATATTTATATGATTTAGTTCCTCTGAAGAAAGGCATCTACAAAGAGTAAAAATAATCATTGTTAACAACTTCTTTCTTTCCTTCCCTCCTAACTTCCTTTCTTCCTTTTCCTAATGTGAAAAAATATCACTTTTTAACTGAATCAGTATTGTTGGTTTTAACATTGAGAGAAACTACTGCTATTTATTCTCTTCTATTACTATAGATTATCAAATGAATTAATTTATATGAAAATGATTTGTAAATCACCAAGTACTATACAATATAAAATTATTATTAGCATATCTTCTAGGAATAATAATGTACTATGACAATTAGTTAATTGCAGTGTATTATTCATCCTAACAATACTTGGCAAGTAGAAGAAAAATACTTTGATCCCCTTTACCTTTTCTTTAAGGAAGGAGAGTAGCCTATGCTTTGAGCAAAAATAATAATAATTTACTTGATTGGGCAGAAAGACAAATATCATATACTGTATTCAAATCACTACAAAATTTACCCTGCCCTGCCTGGAAGGGAAGCAAACTTCTCAATTTTTTTTCTTTGATATAATCAGTTGCATTTAATTGTGTTCAGTTGTGTTTGAAATGGTTCTTAATTAACTTAAAATGTTGGTATGAATACAGCCAACTATTTAATTCACAGTTTTCCTAGCACCTGTCTTTTTATCTGTTTTAGAGAAAGGATGCTGATTGTAATATTTTACTATATTTCTTCTTAAATGTGTTGAGGCTGAAAAAATAATTGTGCCAATTATTGACAAAAAGTAATATAGTAAATTTATTGTTACATCATTCAAATGGAAGCAGTGTAATTTCAACTTGGCTCTTAGTACTTCACTTCAATGCTTTTATTACACTGCCTACCCACAGTGTCCTTTGCAAATTACCTCCTCTCCTCAGCCACCTCCATCATCTTCCCCCTGCTTCCTTTCAGCAGAAGACCTTGCTTCACTGAAAGAAACTGAATTCCCTCAGTTCAATTCTATGCTTAAAAAGTCATTTTTATAATATTTTTTTACTTTCTCCTTTGCTAGTTTTGGCAGAAGAGAAGCCCCTTCTTGTCAACACCATCTTTTACTTATGGCTTTTTTCCATCTTCATCTTGTATCTAACCATTTTGATCATTTTCCTTTATTAATTGTCAAGCTCCTCCCCCACCAATTCCCTACTGCCAACAATTATACCTAGATCTCTGCATCATTAAAAAACAAATAAAAAAAACCATCTTCATTTGATTTTCCTACCTCCTCAAGCCATTATCCTTTGTTTTTCCTCTCTTCTTGATCTTAATTCCTTGAAGAAATTTCATCTACTCTAGTTCTACCTGCTTGTCCTATCACTGTCCTTTAAACATTTTGCAGGTTGGTTTTCAACTTCAAGTCTCATTTAATATACCACTCCCTTCACTACTAATGATCCTTTTATTGACAAATTTGCTGACCTTTTGTCAGTACTCATTCTTTTCTTTTCTTCAGGTTGATACTGTTGATCATCCCTTCATTAGACACTCCAGGTTTTTATAACACTACTTTTGGTTCTCATCCTACCCATTGAGCTACTTTTTTTTTCTGAACTGCTTTCTTCCAGTTAAACATATTGCTAGTCCCTATCTATTTTAGGTCCCTTGTACATATTTTATATCCATCTTTTTTTCCTTTCTCCTCACATATTGATAATCTGCCTGTATAAACAATTGATTCAGAAATAATGAATTAAAAAGCATTTTTAAAGCACTTCCTATATATCTAAGTTCTGGAGAACAGAAAACAAAAAACAAGTTCTTGTCTTCAAAGAACTTACATTCTAAGAGAAGACTACAATTACAGGATGTTTTGGTTAAAGAGGGCTGCTTTGGTTCAAGGAACTCTCAGGAATGATGTGAATGGAGCCAGAATGAGAGATTTTATTTCATTATTGTTCCCTTAATTAGGAACAGAAACATCTAGTATTTGTGTTCAGAAAATGCTTATCTTAATCTAAGACTTTTGAAAGTAGAATAGATATTTCTTGAACTGGAGGCAGTATTTTTTGCCTTCTTTCCCCTTGCTCCTTTAACTTCACCTAGAGCCCCAGATCTTCACACCTCTAGCAAAGGTAGGGATGGTGATGAAAGGTAAAAAGAAGTAGCCACTGAATCCAGAGATTTAGTCATTTAGTAAATATTATAATAATAGCATTTATTTAGTGGCTTAAGATTTGCTTAAGATTTTATCTCATTTGCTCCTTGGATCAACAGCCTTTTGAATTTGTGCTCTTGTTTTCTTCACTTTATAGATGAGATGACTGAGAGACAGAGTAATTTGTCCAGGGTCAAATAGCTAATTGGTATCTGAAGCAGATAATGTATTCAGGTAGTCTTACCTTCAGGTATAGCACTTTATTCACTACACCACCTAGTGATATAACAACCATTTCTTTACTACATAACAGGCTAGGTGCTAGGATAAAAAAGGCAACAAATTCCATTGTACTAATTTTGTTTAGAAATAAATTAACTTCACAGTACATTAGGACTGGTTAACTTACATTCTAGTAGTTATTTGAAAATTCATCTACAATAATAACTTCCTTTGACTATATAGACAGCAAAACCAAATAAGTATGGTATTGGTCTTATATAGACTCAAACTGCCCTCTGACTTCCTATGGGGAGCCTGGGCTTGTTATGGTTTGCAGCTGGCAGACCTTAAACAAAGCTACCTCACACCAGAGATTACCTATTGATGTGCAGAGCAAATACCCATTCTCTCAGAACCAGCAGATGAAAATAAATCTGTCAGTCTCACATTTTGCATTCACACAAGCCTGTCCCCAAAGGAGAGTTATATTGTCAGCAGTTTCTAAGCATGATATGTAAAAGACTGTCACCCTTTTTGGCCTTAGGTTAGGCAAAAGAATACCTTGGGGAGCTATTAAATGCATCCAACTTTAAACCTCAGAGAAGAGAAAGAATAATTACTAATAAGAAAGAAGCTTATAAAATTCAAATCGTGGTAATTTCCCTCCTAGTCAACATGCAGGTCCCAGGATCAGCTATTAAGTCGATTGAATTTTGTTTGTGAGTAGGGTGAAATGTTGTAAAAAGCTTTTGATATACTTTATTCTACTTTGGGGTTAGCCACAAGGATAAGTATGGGCACTAGTCTTTTCCAGAGAGACTGTCTGTAAAAGTAAAGTGCACAAACATTTTTTATTTCTATTAGAAAATAATGTAAACCCTGCTACAAATTTCCTGCCTTGAATCTCCTACCCCTTGCCCCCAATCTCCATATTTTGAAATAAATTGATCTCTCAGGGCTCAACAAGGTTCCATCTTTTCTGTGAAGACTCTCCTAATTCCCTAAGTGTAATCTTTCCTCTGAACTCCCAGAGCACTTTATATCTTTTGGTATTTATTCAGACTACCTTACAGTCTCTTTCCCTTCCCATTCTTTTTTTTCCTTGTTACTTTTTATTTTAATATATCAGTGATATCTTACAAAACACAAGCAACACCTTCCTCCCACTTCAATATATTCTCAACATAAACAACAAAACAAATGTTTGCAAGTAAAGTATATGTCTCTTTCAAATTTTATAATTTACCATTTATTAATGGAAGTAAAAGCTATTCATTGAATTTGGTCCATGCTTTATTGCATTCAATTTTATCTTAATTTACATGGTCTAAATCATGTATATTGTTCCTTTTGCTCTGTTTTCTTCATTCTGCATCTCTGAATTCATATTTATTATTCCTTATGATACTATGATAAGACATTACATTAATATATCATAGTTTATTCATCTATTCCTTCATTGTTGGCTATATACTTAGCCATTACCATTTTACTAGTCCAAATAATGTTACTATGAATATCTTTATATACTCCTTCCCTACTCTGCCACTCTGGGTTTTTATTTATTTAACTTATTTTTTCATCCATATACACATACATATTTTTAAGTTAAAAAATTTCCTTCCACCCTCCCTTTCTACCCCACTCCCCTCAGTAGCGAACAGTCAGGTTAGCATATAAATTTTTGGTAAACTTTTTTATGGATTAGTCATTTTGGGTATGAGGAATTAGGATTAAGGGAAAGAGATGTATGAGATAATTTTTATATAGTGCTCATCGGATTCTGAAGGGTTGTTTTATTTGTTTTGTTTTTCCTCTGGATTGGAGTTGATCATCTCACAATGTTGTTCCTCAACATTAGATCCTGTAAGTCATTCCATGCTTCTCTAGAGTCCAACCGTTTATGGTTTCTTATAGAAGAATAATATTCCATAGTATTCATGCACCATAACTTGTTTAGTCATTCCCCAATTGATGGGCATCCCCTCAATTTCCAATTCTCCCTTAGGATATTTATGGCCTATATGCTTATGGAGGGATTTTGTTGCTAACCTTAGTAGGCTTGAAGGATTCATTGTAAGGTTTGTGCAGACAATAGTATTAAGGATAGAGTAGAGCAGAAGACTTTGGAGACAAAGAACAGTTAGATCCCAAGTAGTTCTTTTGGAGTGGTAGCTAAGACATAGACGAGTGTGGGTGAAGAGGAAGAAGAAGATTAATTAGAGCTCTGGCACATAGATGGAATGACAGGGCTCTATAAATTATTAAATGTGTGAGCTGAGGGAGAGGAAAAAGTCAAATTTAATAATGAAGATTGATTGTGGGTGACTGGATAAATGGAAGTTTCATTGGCAAGAACAGGGAAGTCAGAAGGAGTCTACCCTTTAATGTTCCATTCATCTTTATATCCTTAATAACTTTCAGGCATTACTCTGAAATAATTGACTAACTGAATTCATGAATGAATGAAATAACATAATTAACCATAATGTATATTTAAGTGGGTTGATCAGAGAAGTACCTTATCAGTTTGATGAACTTCCCAATCAAGTTGATGATAAGTGGGATTGCTCAGGGAAGTCCCTTAACAATTTGATGAATTCTCCACTCAACTTGATGATTTTGGCTGTGGGATTCTGAAGGCACTTGAGGACATATCTCCTTAATTACCAAAAAACATGAGATTAGAATTCACTAATAGAATATAAGGAATTCAAGATAATTGACTAATAGTCACTAAGACTTACTGAAGGCATTGCCTCTTTTCTATCATTTATAAAAATATGCTAAGATTCTATGTTTGTCTCTGTCTCTCTGTGTTCCTGTCTCTGTGTCTTTTCCTCCCTTTTCTTCATACCAAAATAAAGCATAACAAACCTGTTTTTTTGTGAGTGCAAATGAGTGGGAAAAGCATATAGGGAACCTGTGACCATTAGCAGATCCCTTCCTCCCATCCCTAGGAACAGTTGAAGATTACTTAGTGTAAAGACACAACGTTGTAATAAACATGACCTAGCACATATCCTTATGTAGGACACCTAGGAATAAATGAATTTACTAAAATCTCAAAGGATTTCCATGAGAGCTATCTTACATTTATTTCTCTTTCCCATGGGAGAACTGAGGGAATACTTGAGTACATCATATTTGTTTATGAGACCTTTATGTTTTATTCATTTTTTTTAGTGAAATAAAGGCTGCCCTATGTCCAATTTCATTCAAGCTAAGGTACCTCTTTTACATATATTTGGGGAAATCTAGATATTATTTATACACTGGATATATTAAGAAAATTTTTTTAGAATTCCTTTATTATTATTTTTTTTCTATTATGGAAAAATGATTGTCTTTGAAAAAGAAAGAAAAGTAAAACCTTTGTAACAAACACATATAGTCAAATAAAACAAATTCCTACACTAGCCATCTTATAAAAATGTATCTTAATCTGTACTGAGTCACCTCTCTTAGGACCTGGTTAACATATTTCATTAAGAGTTCTCTAGAGCAGTTTTCAAAAAGATGATGATGATTTTTGTCCTTTGTTTTTAAAGACCAGGACATCAGGGAGCTGATGCCAAAACAAGCACATAAGTTGGATTTGAGTGAGGGAATGCTGAGCTAAGTCACTAGCCTCATTTTCTCTTTCAGAGCCATCTGGGTTCAGTGACCAGATATGAATCAGGCTGACTTGAGATGCCCCTGGATATGAGGCAATAAAGTTAAGTGACTTGCTCAAGGTCACACAGAGGGTGTCAAGTATCTTAGGCTGGATTCGAATTCCTGCCCCCCCTGACTACAAGGACAGTGCTCTGTCCACTTGGGAATGTCTGAAACAAGGGCCAGTAACATCCCTAGCAGGGCTTTTCCCTCAATAGTAGTTCCCAGTGAGTTCCCAGATAATGGGACCCAGCTGGGGGGGAGGCTGAGATGGGGGTAAACTAGGCAGGAGAAACCTATGAAATTCCACACCTCCTCTCCATGGGGAGGTTGCATGGGCAGATGCTTCCCTACTAGACTTGGAAACGATTGACGGCCGATGAAGTGAATGCGATGGCTGAGGTGGGTTACCTCCTCAAGGATCCCATAAACCAATTCAAAGAGGTAAGGAAGCCAAAGAGAGAAAATTACTCTCTTAGGCCAAGACTTCAGGATCAATCCTCATTTGTTTAATCCCAGAGAATACTATCTGTTTTGTCTTTTAATTTCAATAACTCTTCCATACACTTATATTTATTATTGCTTTAACATACACAGTAGCTTGTCTAAAAGAAAAAATCAAAAAGGCACTGAACTAAAAAAATACCTCATATACCCAATATGTATTTGAGATAAATCACAATTTTTAAAAGATGTCTCTTGACCATGGTGCAGAGTGAAAATGAAGGTAAACTGCAGACCTTAGTTGTAGAGAATGAGATCACAGATGTATCAAAATGTATTTTTGAAGTTAGCCCAAGTAGTAAGTATCTGAGT
Source organism: Macrotis lagotis (assembly GCF_037893015.1). Classification (NCBI taxonomy): domain Eukaryota; kingdom Metazoa; phylum Chordata; class Mammalia; order Peramelemorphia; family Peramelidae; genus Macrotis; species Macrotis lagotis. The sequence continues at coordinate 30,387,310 of NC_133662.1, read as the reverse complement.
CATAGCATTCATGGTTTCAGAAAATAAATCATTCTTTTAAATATTAGAACTGGACTTTTCCTCTAAGTTCATTATGAGATACACTAAATTCAGACTCTTGTAAGCTGACATTGTGATTGTCATCTTGTTAAACTTTAGTTGACTCAGTGCAGATTAAGATATATATATATTTTTAGAAGATGACTAGTGTAGGAGTTTGTTTTACTTGACTATACATATTTGTTAAAAGGTTTTACTTTTCTTTCTTTTTCAAAGAAAGTAAGTCATTTTTCCACAATAGAAACAAGATGACCTTCAGCAGCTCACAGTCTGGACAAAATTATATATTAGATGAGATATGATTATGGCCCTTCAGCCTCCCAGCTCTGTACTGTTTCTTTAGTTTCCCCAAGTCCTCTTTCAGGTGCCTAATGTTGTCCTGTTTTCTATAAAAGAAACTTCTCCTCAGAAATCAGTAGTATTGGTGAGTCAAGATGTCAGAGAAAAGGCAGGGACTCCCACAGGCTCTTCCTCAAACTCCTCAAACTTTCTTATTTTTTAATTTTATTTTTATTTAAGGCAATGGGGTTAAGTGACTTGCCCAAGGTCACATAGCTAGGCAATTATTAAGTGGCAGAGGCTGGATTTGAACTCAGGTGCTCCTGACTCCAGGTCTCATGCTCTATTCACTGCTAAATACCTTTAGATAATGACTCCTATCAAATTTTAGAGTGGTAGAAGCCACAAAAAGACTGAGTGAAACAATTTTCCAGCACAAGATAATTTGGAAGATCTGAGGGGAGGGTCTGTTACACTGGGATTTACCAAGGACAACTTGGAAGATCAGTAGGAAAATTCTGCCACACCAGAGTGAGAGGGGAGCCCAGTTCAGTGAAGGCCTCAGTGCAGACCCAGGGTACCAGGGGCTGACCTGGGGAATCACCCCAGGATGTACTTGGCTCCTACTTCTAGAGTGCTCTCAGCCCATAGTTAGCAAAGGAGTCAGGGGAGATTGCAGAGATTTCTTTGCTATCCCTGAGGCAGGACTCTGTTGTTTCACCCATATTCAGATTCAAATCTCAGTCTGGGACCCCAGTATTATAAAAAGAAGCAGAAGCACAACAAAGGTTACTGCTTGCAGAAGAGCAGGAACCCTCCTCACAGTTCCAGAATAGAAGGGAGAGCTTATGGTCATCCACAGACTAGAGCACAGTTCAGGAGAGCAGTCAGAGCCTCTCATAAGACTTTGGTGGAACTGAGAATTTGCAAGTCCCTGGGGGGTATATCCATGAAAACAGCTTGCAAAACCCTTAGAAGTTTGGAACAGTGTGTCCTTCACCCTGGAAGCAGAGCCCCATCTTAACAGAGAGTTAAAATCAAGTCATAGGTTGGGGAAATGAGCAAACAACAGGAGAAAAAATCCAATTGTAGACAATTACTTTGTTCATAAGGAGGATCAAAATACATACTCAAAACATCATGAAGTCAAAGTTTCCAAATCCAAAGCCTCCAAGAAAAAATTGAATTGGTCTCAGGGTATGGAAGAGCTAAAAAAAAGATTTTGAAAATAAAGTAAAAATTAGGAATAAAAATGAGGGCGAAACAGGAAAAACATAAAAACCAAGTCAGCAGCTTAGTGAAAGAATTATCAGAAAATACTGAAGAAAATAGCATTGTACAAACCAGTTGTAGTAAAATGGAAAAAGCAGTCCACAAGGCTAATGAGAACAAAATAGCTTAAAAAGCAGAATTGGCCAGATGGAAAAGGAAATATAAAAGCTCTCTGAAGAAAATAATTCCTTCAAATGTAGAATGGAACTAAAGGAAGATGATGACTATGATAAATCAAGAAGCAATAAAACAAAATCAAAAGAATGAAAAAAAAACTAGAACAAAATGTGAACTATCTCATTCTAACAACAACTGACCTGGAAAACAGATCCAGAAGAGATAATTTAAAAATTATTCAACTACTTGAAAGTCATGACCAAAAAAGAGCCCTACATGTAATGTTACAAAAAATTCTTCATGAAAACTTCCCTGATATCCTAGAAGCAAAGGGTAAATATAAATTGAAAGAATCTACTGATCACCTCCTTTAAAGAGATCCCCAAATGAAAACACCCAGGAGTATTATAGTCAAATTTTAGAACTCTCAAGTCAAGGAGAAAATATTACAAGCAGCCAGAAAGCAACAATTCAAATATTGTGGAATTACAGTCAGGATAACCTAAAATTTTAGCAGTTTCTGCATTAAGGACTTGTAGGGCTTGGAATATGTTATTCCAAAAGGCAAAAGAGCTTGGATTACAATTGAGAATCAACTACCCAGCAAAGCTGAACATCCTTTTTCAGGAGAAAAGATGAACATTTTATTGAAACAGGGGACTTTCCAGATGAAGCAACCAGAGCTGAACAGAAAGATTGATCTTCAAGTACAGTACTCAGGTGAACCATAGAGAGGGTGGACAGGAAGGGCAAATTATGAGGGACTTAATGTTGTTGAACTGCTTGTATTCCTGAATAGGAAGATGATACTGATAACTCATATAAACCTTCTCATTTATGAGGACAGAAGGATCATATCTAGACAAGGCATGGAAGGGAGTTGTATTTGAAGGTATAACCTATTTAAAAGATATAGTTATTGGGGGAGAAAAGTACTGGGAGAAAGGAAAGGGAGAGATAGAATGGAATAAATTTTTTCACTAAAAAAGTCAAGAAAAAAACTTTTCAGGGGAGTGGAAGAAGGGGAAGGTGAGGGGGAATAAGTGAGTGAGCTTTACTCTCATCAGAAGTGGCTCAGAGAGGGAATTATACATATATATATATATATATATATATATATATATATATATATCTTTTCTAGAGGAAAATAGAGGAAAGGGATAAAGAAAAAGACAGGGGGAAGGGAGCTAGGTGTAGGTGATAGAAGAGAAGGAAGATAGTGGGAGAGGGGAGTCAGATGTGATATACTTTTGAAGAGGGACAGGGTAAAAGAAGAGAGAGAGATATATGAAATAAGTTAAACACATATAAGCATGTGTATGTATATGTGATAAATTGTGAGTAATTCAAATTCATTATATACACACACATGTCTATCTATCTATCTATTTATCTATCTATCTATATGGTATGGAGAAGGTGCTAGGTTGGTGAAAACTTCTCATGTGGAAAGTGTGGGGAAACCTGCTTCTGAAAGAGTTGTTATAACATAGGAAGTATCTTGGAGAGATTTGAGCATGTATATACATTCTGTATCTGGTTCTAGTTTATGAAGCATATTGTTAAGAAGCACATTTTCCAATTGGCTGTATAGCAGGAATTGGAAATATCTTCAATAGACCTGGAACAGGAAGAACCTAGTTTCTTTGCCCATTTTTTTCTCCTCAGGTATGCAGCTGGTTGGATCCCTTTATTCATGAATGTCTAGTGATAGATAATGTTGTAAGGCATCCATCAAGGCCTTGTATCCCTGTGAAATAGGTTAGTCCATTGGTCTCTATGTTTGTTATTTTCTACTTTAGGTGAAGAAATTTGAGTTTCCAATCTTATGGATTTTGAAAGGCCAGAAGTGACTCTGCTGTCACAGAATTTCAAAGTCTATATTTGTAGCCAGAGCAACATTGATGCTTCAAGAAGCAAAGAGTAAGCTTTGCAAATTATATTTAGGGTTTAATATAATTGTAGCTGAGACAAAGTCTCATCTAAAGTCATACCATATTTGCACGTGAACTTGCGAGGACTAGTGCTTTGGAAAAACCATCCTAATCAGTAAGTCCACTCTTACCAGGGACTGAAGTAGATAAGAGAAAGTGTGTGTATTAAGCACCTATAATATTTCAAGTACAAAAGTGTTATAGATACAAAGAAAGAGAAAAAAAAACCAAAATCAAACTAAATCAAAACAAAATAATCTCTGATCTCAATATGGGAAAACAACAAGCAGCAAAGATGTACAAACAAGATATATATAGGATTAATTGGGAGCAGACTCCATGGCATCAGGGAGGCGAGGCATTAAGGAGACTAAGGGTAACTAAGAAAGGTTTCTTGTGGAAAGTAGTTTTAGGTGAGACTTGAATCTAGAAAAGTCAGGAAGCAGAGCAGAAGTGGAAAAGACTTCCAAGCATGGGAGAAAGTCAATAAAAACACTTAGACCCTGAACATGGAGTATTGTGTTCTAGGAAAGGCAAAGAGGCCAGAGTTATTGGGTCAATGTAGGAAGGGACTGGGTTGGGAAAGACATTAAAGACCAACAGGGAATTTTATATTAGATCCTGGAGATGAAGGAAAAATCCTGGAGTTTATTGAATGGCGCAAGGGTGGTAGTGGCAAAGTAAGACTTATGTTAAGTTTGGATTGAAGGAGATAGACTAGAAACAGGAAGATCAATCAATCAAGTATTGCAATAGTCTAGGCATGAGGTAATGAGGGTCTGATTAAATGTGATAGTAGTGTCAACAAGAGAAAAAGGAGCATATTAGAGAAATGCTACAAAAATAGAAGTGACAGAATTGATGACTGGATATGGGAGTTGACAGAGAGTGAGGGCTCAAAGATGATAACTAGGTTATGAGCATGGGGAACTGGGAAGATGGTACTACCCTTGACAATGGTGGAGCAATTAGGAAGAGCTGAGGGCTTGGGAGAAAGTGTAATGAGTTTATTTTTGAAAATATATTGAAATTAAGATATCTGTAAGTCATCCACTTCAAAATGTTTAATAGGCAATATGAGGTAGGATTGAAGGACAGTGAGACTGAAGAAAGGGGAATTAGGAATGTATTACAATAGTCCAGGGTGGTGATCATAAATAATGAGAACCTGGACTAGAATGGTTCCATTGGGAGGAATGCTAATGAAATCATGTACGCAATCCCTTGGTGAGCTAGTTAGCTTTGTTCTCTTCAGCAACAGATGAATATTGGCACAATAGCTTCATTTTTCATACCAAATGTGACATTTAATTAATTTCATTTCCATATCCTTCTTCCAAATAGCATTAGTACAGTGGGAAAAAAAAAAACTATCATCTTTAGGTGTGGAAATTACAGATTCAGTTGGTGATTAAATAAATATGAAAAGGAAATCATCTTCATATCATGTTATTTCCCTCTGAAAACATTTTTCTCCCGATGTTAAAAAAAAGGTTTTGAATTAGATGGTCTTTTAGCTCTTTTTCTAGGTTATCTCAAGCTTTTGCTTTAACAAATGACTAGGGGAAAAGTTTCTTGAAAAACCAAATCTCTTAAAAAGGCAGTCTGACATATGTGTGTTTGAGTGGCCCTGAAATACTGTATGTCAGACTGCACTATGTTGGATTGAAAAATCTAAAAGCATGACTGAGATGTACATGGTTGACATAGCTGTTTTAGCTTAGAGGAGCTACCACTTTATCTTTCTTCAAATATTGCTTTGATCACAGACTGTGGTACAGAAACTTCACTGTCTACTACATGGATCAAAGATGAATTGAGCTAAGCTGAAACTGTGACAGAAATAAATGGGGTCTCAGGACCCCAAGTAGAGTGAACTCTTGTTATTCCTCTACTGATTCTCACAATGAATCTCCAACAGTCTTTTAACCAGAAATATTCTCCCCAGGGGTCAGCAATCCTGGCCCACCTCTCTGGTCTTACACATCATCAAAGTGTTGACTTCTGTTTAAAGTATTGTAAAGTAAAATAGTCTTATGGAAAGACCTCTGGATTGGAGAGATCTAGGAGTGGGAGTCACATAACTACTCCCAAGTTATTGTTCTTGAGCAAGTGACTAAAATTCTCTGTACTTTAGTTGCCCTAACTAAAAGTGAAATAGAAAAAAATCAAATAGTCTGGGATGTGGGAGGAAGTCTTGCACTTGGAGTAAGTGAATATTGGTTTAAATCTTTGTTCTACCACTTTCTACTTGTATGTTGTTGCTGGTCTGTCAAATCTGATACTATATTGCACCATTTAGGGTTTTCTTGACAAAAGATACTGGTGTTGTTTGCCATTTTTTTCTCTTTGCCATTTTACAGATGATGAAACTGAGATAATCAGGATTAAATGACTTGCCCAGAGGTACCCAACCAGTAAATGTCTGAGGTCAGATTTGAACTCAAGAAGATGAGGTTTCTTGACTTTAGTCCCTGAACTGCTCCACTTCACTGCTCCACCCAATTGCCCTTGGGTAAATTATTTAACCTCACTGGGGGCCTCAGTTTCTTCAACTACAAAAAAGGTTAAACTGGATCATTTCCAAGATCCTTCCTATGCAACATATATGATTTTTTCAATCTTCTTTTTCTTCTTTTAAAATATTTTCATTCTGGACTTAGCAAGCAGCAAACAGTGGACATGTCCAAAAAGTAGACATTATGCATTTCTATTATGTACCACTTTCTTTTCTTTTTATGTTTTTAATTCAACTTCTGTTTTCCAGACTGTGCTGTTGCCTCTCCTTCTCTCTAGACTTCCTTCTATTCTCTTCACAGCACTTGACAATTGACTGTATATTTTACAGGATGTAATGAGTAAATGGGTTCATGTTTCAAATTCAAAATGAAATTCAAGTTTCAAAATTAAGCTACTATATACAGCTAAGTGTTTCAGCATGTTCTTCAAAGTTTGATTGTGATTGGGAGGAAATATTAAGTCCTAGAGGGATACTGTTTTCTGAGCATCAAAAGTGGAATCAAAGCAAAAACTCTCCTATGAGCATGTAAAAGCTGCCTTGGAGGAGCAGTAAGGACATTCTTAACATCATCATTGCTGGCTTCAGAGTCTTCTACACCATCATGTTGACTAAGGTTTCAGGCAGGCTGATACAGATGGCATTATCTTCCAATTCCCAAGAAAACACTCTTTAAGGTGGCTTTTGGATTTCATTTGGGTGAAAAGCACCATTTGCTCTGTTTCTTATGTCCTGTGTTGTACATAGGTTTCTGAACTGTAGAACTGGTTTCCTATTTGACTCCAAAAAATCAGGACCATTTTTCTCTTTGATGGCAATTCTCACATGGAATTTCATTATTCCATGACTCTTTGTAGATGATTTTCAAATCTATTTTAAAATTTCTTCTGCTCCTTCTTCCTGGGGAAGTTTTCCAAATGTGAGGATAGACTATTTATTTCTTATTTTCTCTGAACTAATTGATATTTATATTGGTCCTCTGCTTCAGTAAACTTAGATTTTCATTGCTAATTTTCACTTATTCCTCTTCTAGTTCAATTTTGCTAGTTCATCAGCATAACTGCTACATTTTGTCCTATCATCTAATAAAAGCTGTTTGCATTTCTTTTAATTTTGTTTTTTCAATAATTTCTTTGGGCATTTTATAAACTTTTCCCTTTATCACATCTTAGAAATTATCTTAGAAGTGGCAAGTCCAACTATAGCAGCTGATATTTTGATATCAACAGGGGAGTAAGACATTGTCTCCATGTTGTTTGAGGAATCTATCACTTTCTGTTGTTTCCCAGTTTTAGCCTGCTCTCAGAGCAAGCTAAATTGTTTCTGAAATCTCTGACACTCCTCGAATTTTTCTCTGTAATTGTTCACAGTTACCTGCAGAAGAAGTTGTAGGTCTTCCATACCTCTGTGTAGGTCCTGCTCAACTGTATTTTTTTTTGCCTGTTGCTTTTTCATAATCTTGACTCCCAGTTTGGCCACAGAATCCCCTAGATTTTTTTTTGACTTACTTATTTTCTAGTCTGGAAGTATGGAGAACACTCATATTCTGATCCCTAACATTGACTTCATCACTCAGCTCTTTGACCAGTAACCTGCCTTTTATAGTTTCCTTTGTAATTGCTCTTTGTAGCACAGTTTCAAGATCTTCCTCAAGCAGGAGAATAATTCAAGTTGCTTCACTTTGTTTTTTGTTAAGCTTCTTATTTCCTATATGCAGATTTTATGATGCTTTTTAAAGATCCTTTTTGCTGCATTTGCAGCTGGTGTCTTTTTCTTCAAGTTTCTTTTCTAGTCTTTACACTTGTTATCTAAGCTACAAACCCCTTTTTAGAATTTTTTTTTGCAAGGCAGTGGGGTTAAGCAACTTGCCTAAGATCACACAGCTAGGTAATTATTAAGTGTCTGAGGTCAGATTTAACTCAGATCCTCCTGACTTCAGGAGCAGTGCTCTATCTACTGTGCCACCTAGCTGCCCACTTTTTAGAAATTTTAATGGATTTTCTTTCATGGTTTTTCAATTTTAAAATCAAGAAGACCAGTTTTTGTAGTTATCACTAGCATGTCAAAACTCCCTTCATCTTCCATAGTTAGTAGTTCCTCAGTTGGCGAAAATACTCTAAGTTAGAATTGTGTACTTGCTCCACAGATCTCACCCTTATGGATAACCTAACAGAGTGATTAAACTTCCTAGTCATCATTTAGAAGGTAATGCTTTGGAAAGGACAATAAACCATTAACTGTTGATCTTTAAACATAATATTCAATCACTGAGATACATAAAAATGTATAATAATCTCTCACCAATTTAAAACCAGTCTTTTGGGATAGATTATATATTATAGATGAATATAATGAATTAGGTGTAATGACATTCAAGGGGAGCTTTGGGAAGATAACTCTTGGCCATATTTTTAAAGATGTGCTTGACAATGAGACTTCTTGAAAGGATGTCATATATATTTTTTTTTGTTTTGTTTTTTCTTTAGGTTTTTGCTAGGCAATGGGGTTAAGTGGCTTGCCCAAGGCCACACAGCTAGGTAATTATTAAGTGTCTGAGACCGGAATTGAACCCAGGTACTCCTGACTCCAGGGCTGGTGCTTTATCTACTGCACCACCTAGCCGCCCCTACTGTGCCACCTAGCCTCCCCAAGGATGTCATATTTTAATGACTGTGGATCCCCAGTAAATCCCTGATGAAGGTTTGGCAGGATCAGTGAGGTCTCCTGCCCAGAGCCATCAACAATTGTTGAGTGCCTTCTGCCACAGGCAGACTAAACAAGAGAAACCATCTCTTGAACCCCCTGCTCTTTCCTTCCTTTCTTTTCCTTTCTTTTTTAAAAAATCATTTATTTATTCCTAAATTCTTTGCCATCAAACTTTCCTCCATATCAATGTACACTGCTCTCTTTTTTCTTAGCTGTGAATTCTCCTTGACTTCTACATGTAATTTGACTCTATTACCTATCTCCTCCATAAAATGTTTTTTCGCCCCTCACCTATAAAAAAATTGCACACTCCTTAAATCTCTGATAATACTTTGTATTATTTATGTCACCTGACAGTTTTATTCCCTTGCTCCCCCCATAAATTCTCATTACCTATTGAACAAAATACAAATTTTTAAACTTGTTATGTAATGGCATTTATATAGCACTTTAAGGCTTATTTGTATTTTACATATATTGTCTCATTTCATCCTTATCAAAATCTGTGAAATTGTAGCCAACATTTGCAAAAGATGAACCTGAGACACGGAGGGATAATTTGACCTACTTATATTCATCTAGTCTGTAAATGGTAGATTTTAGGCCATAACTTTCCTGATTCCATGACCAATGAACTTTCTACTTTGCCATACTGCTTTCCAGTTAAGTTTATTCATAGCATGTATCATAATAATCTAAAGTTTTCCTTCTTATCACCTGCAATTTCTCTTAATGTCTCCCATATGCCAAACTAGAGTATTCACCTTTCCCTGAATGTGCCTTATTCTTTCTGACTGCTATGATTTATTATACTTTCCCCCTACATGGAATACTTTCTTCCACTTTCTTAACCTCATTAAAATGATTAAAATTTTAAAATCCTATTAAATCCTACATATCCTTCATGATCAATTCAAACTCCACCTTTTCCAAATATTCTTTTATCATCAAAACTGAAAATTTCTACCATTTGACCACCTCTAGCAATTTGTATCACTTCCATCATTTAGTCTGTCAGTTAATAAACATTTATTAAATTACTATTTATTTATCAGGTCCAGGGGATACAAAGAAAGGTAAAAAGAGTCCTTGCTTTTAAGGAGCTCACAATCTAGTGGAATAATAAAAAGCAAAATGAGAAGAACCAAAAGAACAGCGATAGTGTTTTAAGAATTACTTTGAGTGAATAAGTCATTTTGACTACTATAAATTCCTAGATAATTTACAAAGAACATATAAAGATAGGCACCCTCTGCATCCAGAGAAAGAATTGATAAAAGAAGTATGTTACTATTAGACCCAAATTTGTGTCTAATAGTAACCATCTCTAGGTTAGGAAAGGAAAAAAGGGAAAATATTATATATGTATATATATATATATATATATATATATATATAAATATATATAAATTCATTATAAATGGAATAGTAATTAGTACATAATAGATTTTCAGTTTCATGTACAATCATTTTTTATCATGCTACATTATGAAAATATTGTTTTTCCCATAAATTCAGCATTAAAATAAAATTTGTAATACAAGAAATACAACTAAAAGCAATCTAATGGGGAATCTGGGTATGGGAACAAGATGAAACCCTGTAGCCTGATTGATGGACAATGATGAGATGGCTACCCTGAGAGCCCTTAATTGGAAGAAATGGGAAGAGGATTTCAGTGTTCATCCTCCACCTTTTCTAATCAGAGAGAAGGAGGGGCCTCTAAAATAGGGGATACTAAGGAAGTGAGTCTCAGATTAAATATGTTACTTTAGAAAGATGAGTTTCTGGAGATTGTGATGAAGTCCAGGGGAGTAGCCAGGTAGGAAAGGATGATATTTATGTACATGTGCTATTTTTTCCTAATATATATTGTCAACTGTCAAATATATACTTTGCCCCTTTTAAAGGTCAAAATTATGTATATCATATATTTTTCTACCTGTCATAGTACCAGTGCATCTATTACATGTTTAATGAGTATTGGTTGAATGAATGAATTAATGAATCTTGCTGTACTTTTTTGTACTTTATTTCATTTGTGTAAAGAATTACTTGTGAGGACATTCTCTCCAATATTGAGGTGCATCTACTCTGCAATTAATCTTAGAGAGCTGTCTGTCTTTCTATAGCTTTGAGAGATAAAATGATTTGCCCAAGATCATACAGCCAATATGCTGAAAGTAAGACTCAGATATATTACTTTGGTAGTTTGAGATTCAAGCCTGGGTATTTGCACAAAATTTTCCTCTTCCAAATCCTTTACAACTCTTTTCCTCATGTAAACCCAGAACCTTGAATAAAGCTGGGGTGAACTTCAGTGCCCAAATTTTATATATGACTGCATGTTGCTTCTCTTGTTAGAGTCAACTTTAATAAGCAATAATGAGATTTATATTCATGAAGATTCACCTGCTTAGAATTATGGAAAAAATCACAGAATTCATAGCTGGGAGAGACTTTTGAAATTTTCTTTTTCAGATGTTCTCTTGCTATTTCTGAGGATACTGAGGCAAGTGTCTAAATTACTGGCAACAAATTGCATTCTATTTTCTAACATAGTCAGCTCTTTTAATATTTAATGAATGGTTTGGTTTTGATTCTGATAAACAGAATTCCATGTCTACATGTACCAATTATATTTAAAAAGTAGAATGAAAATTTATTCTGAGATGACAAACATAAGGACTACCATTCTCAGGATGTTCCTTGCACAGCTGACAATGAAGATGGATGTTAAGTTTTCCTTCATTCCCCAACATCTGAGCACCTGTAGCTCTGTAATAGTCAAAGTGCCTTTCTATTTTAGGATTTACATTAATTGTATTTTTCCAATGCAACTGCCAGTGCACTGACAGAAAATGTTGCAGACTAGTGTGTCTTTCTTGCCTACTCAGCTAAATTAAAATCTACTGTCTAATTTCTGAACTCTGTTAGACACTGGGTGCAGCAGTAACACAGTCTCAGGAAGAGAAGTAAGATGAGATAGTTTCTGAAGACTGACAAAAAAAACTGGTCCATTATTCAGTCTAAGGAAAATTCATTAAGGAAGAGTACATATGAATTAGATTCCCTCCTAATGTTCAAAAAATATTATTTGTGTCTTCCTCTGAAAATAAGGGCATGATAAATATGAAATTTATTTTCTCATTATTATTTAAATTTAAAATACCCTAGTCCATCAGCTTTTTCATCCTGATGTATTTTCATTTTTAGTATATTAAATTATGAATATGTTTTTCTCTCAAATTTTTCTACACCTGTAAGCATCATTTACCTACTAATTTATTCAAAACATTCACTCATTCAATAGGCTGATTTTTCTTTCTGTTGGCTTCATTTGGCTACCAGCTATATCATTTCCAACCAGGGTTACTGGGTCTGAGCCTGTATGAAACCATTGACTAAACAGTGTTTTTAAGTACATACATATACAAACATGCATATTCATATACACACATATATATATATGCACACACATATATGTGTGTGTTCCTCATCCACTTGACAGCAATAAATCATATCTTAAGGTAAAGAAATTAGTGTTAAAGTTGGACACATATTTTCAATTGTTTATCTTTTTCTGAGCTCTGAAGTAAATTTTGGAAACAAGGAAGGAAGGAAGGTAGGAAGAAAAGAAAGAAGTAATGGAAAAGGATTCACTTAGTACCTACTGTGAATCAGGCCCTGGGCTAAATATTTTGCAAATATTATCTCATTTGGTCCTCACATATAGGAGATAGGTGTTATTGTTATCTTCATTTTTATAAAATGCTACAGATGACTACAAAAACTTGGGTATTTAACCTTAAACATCTTATTGACAAAGTCATCAATTGTCCTTATCTTTACAAATTTGTCCCAGGGTTTGTCATATTTTCAGTCAGTTCCAATCAATATCCACTTAATTAAGAAGTACAACAGACAGAACTGAAAAACAAAAGTCAAACTGTCTTAGGCTCTTCAGGCGACTCCAAGTCCCTAGGATAGGCACCAGACTTGAACCTTCACTCTTCAACAAACTCTTTTCAGGGAGCTCCAAAGCCAAGGGGTGGCACTATAAATCCTTGTAGACAGGTAAAACCTACACAGAGAGTAGGAGAGTTGACTATTTATTGATTCCTATGAATCCTTTGCTTTGAATTTTCTGTGGTGCATATCCTATTTATATCCTATATACATATTGTTACCTTGAAAACTTGCACTACCATAACAGCAAAAATCCTTTTCCAAAAATAAACATTCTGATTTTCTTAGGCGGGGGCGGGGCTTTGGGGATGATAGGGAGGAGACATTGGATGAGGAAGCATAATGAAACAAATTCTGATGTTTTCAAGGTAAGCCCAGGGTTGAGATTTGAGTCAAAATGTGATTTATGAGAATTTCTCCATTTGTACCCCAGGTTGAATTCAATCTGTATAAATCCAAAACTTTGGATTCTGGGTCATGAATTACATTTTTCTTTTTCTGTTTTAATCCCAATCTATGTTTTTCCTCAATATGGAGAATGCTCAGTGAGGAAACTTTTTCTATAGCTACATATCATCTCCATCTCTATGTAAACATATATAACCTATTTAGACTTAGATAATTGTCTGGGTGTGCTGAGAGATTAGTGATTTGTCAATGATCATATGGTTATTATATGTATCAGAGACAGAACTTGAAGTTTGATTTTATTTATTTAATTATTTTATTAAATAATCTATTTTAAGTAAAAATTATAACTATAGAAATAAATAAATTACATTTTAACTCATTTCTAAAACATTCTTAGATTAGAACAAGAATATGGTCAAATTAAAAAAATATTTGTTAGAGAATTTCCATCCAGTTTAGGCATTTATTAAATTTAGATTTTTAAATGTTGACTAGGTACATGTGTACCTATCTGTACACATAGGTATCTGCAAGCCCCAAACTTAGGTCCTAGTCTTGACTTAGGCACTTGATTTAGTAGCCTTGGGTTTTTTCAGTTTCTAAATATATAACTAAAACTTCTTAGAGTAATAATTTCCAGACATTCCAGACCTGCTTTGTAAATGATTCTTTCTCATTATGATTCCATTTTACTTTCTCAAAGTTTAATTTACAAGTAATGTGATTTGTTATGAAGACATAAGGTAAATCTTAGAAAAGACAACTAGCATTGTTTCAAAATTTTGGGGGGATGTGTTAGAGAACTTTAGTAAGGTATTAGGCAAAATTGTTGCATCAATTTTATTTAGCATTATGGTCTATCTTTATTTCTCTAATAGACTCTTTCATACTTTTGATTGGGGCACACTTGTAGTTCAAAGGAAAAATAACTAGGTCAGAAGTCTAGCCAATCTGAAAAGAATTCTGCTTGCTGTTTGACCTTGGGAAAGTTATTGCATGATTTGTCACAAGCTGAATCGAAATAATACCTATACTAATCTACCTTATAGAGTAACTGAGGAAAGTACTCTATATCCCCAAAGAACTAAATGACTAAAATACATTATGTTTTTCATTGCTACTTTCCCCATCTGGTTCTGATATATTGTAGATTGGCAAAGGAAATGAAATATACATTTTGGGGGTTTTGCAGAAGCTGCATATGACCTGTGAAGCCCAACAGACAATATAAAAACATTTAGAAACCAAGAAATGTATAAAATATTTTCATAAAATTCTATAAAATCAAGAAAAAAAGAGTAGTAAATCTGGAAAGCCAGAAGGCTTCTCTGCTATGAAGGAAGGACTAACATTTTTTATGCAGATTTTCTAGAACTTGGAAAGACCTTGTTGTCATGCCACTAACCCCTGCATGGAAGGATAATTGATACTTAAATACTAAAATAACTATAAGATATTTGTCAAAGGGTAGCAAAATTGACATTTCACTCTCTAATATACTTTTTTTTTAGGTTTTTGCAAGGCAAACGGGGTTAAGTGGCTTGCCCAAGGCCACACAGCTAGGTAATTATTAAGTGTCTGAGACTGGATTTGAACCCAGGTACTCCTGACTCCAGGGCCGGTGCTTTATCCACTACGCCACCTAGCCGCCCCTCTAATATACTTTTAAATAATATTTTATGCTTTAAAATTTTTTATGGCAATGGGATTAAGTGACCTGCCCAAGGTCATACAGCTAGTCAATTATTAAGCGTCTGAAGTCCGATTTGAACCCAGGTCCTCCTGACTCCAGGGCTGGGACTCTATTCACTGTACCACCTAGCTGCTCCTATTTAATGCTTTTAACATTATTATTATTTGCTTTAGCAGCTCATTGAATTTAACAACAAACATTTATTAAGGAACTCCTGTGTACTGAGATTTATGCTAGGTACTGAGGGAGAGACAAAATTTGTTAGCAGGTATAAAGTCTTTCTTTTTAAAGGGAATGAAATAAATGTAGTGAAGAAGAAAAGCAATATTACATGAGTAAATCCATGAGTTTTTTCTTTTCTTTGCCCTTGAAGAGATTCCTGGTCCACCATTCCATTCTATTCCATCCTTGCAGCCACAACATAGAAAGTGCCCAATGTAGGAGCTCTTGGTGGGACAGGAGACTTCAGTTCCTTTGTTTGCTACTCTTGTCATTGCTACTGAGTCTCTTTATGTCAGAAGTAAATCTAGGACAGAGAACAGTGTTATCTGAGACCTGCAGTGGAGATTCAACCAAGATTTTGAAGATGTGACAGACCAGCAACCAGAGGCAGAAACAGTGAGACTAGACTCTGACAGCTGCATCTAAACCTGTGTAACTGAGCAACTGGGTGACCAATTCCCAGCATTAGCAGGTCCTCTCACTTTCTTCATTTGCTTGCTCAGCTGATTGCCATGGGCTCCTAATAGGTAGTTTCTTTCTTTATCTGTACCTCCCCCCATCTCCTGACTAGAATGAATTTTTAGAGGGATTCATTCATCTTGTTATGGATGAGATAGAAAGCAGATTTTTTAGATAAGAGGGTCATGCCAAAATGAGATTTTCTTAATAATAATATTTAAGAGCATTTTTACTTTTTTTTCCAAATTGAAGCTAGTTCCATATTGAATTAGGGACATCAAATAAATACTTGTTTTTTCTGACAGCTCTGGAAGGTAAATGGAGTAGTCAGACATATGCCCTCGAATGAGCACTGTGTATACTTTAGCTACTGGAAAAGCCCAAGGAAGGGTCAACTAGATGATTTTTCATGAAACCACTGAGCTGACAACGAAGGTATCACCTTGCAGTCAAAGTATATTATATACTCCTTAGCTGATAAATGTCTTAGTTAAATAATAGAGTAATAGGTTTTTTTGGATTTTTTTTAGTAAGTGGTCAAAAATAGGATAATGAGTCAGTTATATGTATCTATTGTTGTGGAAGAATCTCAAGTGTTATCTGAAACAATGACCAAGAATAAACCTATGCAGCATCAATGTCACATAAATAAGCTCTAATACCCTTTAGTCAAGGTATATGATTCATATAAAAATGACCATATTACATAATAGATGGCATGCTCAATCAGGATAACAAGATAGCTACATTGTGCTGGCAATGTGACCTAAGAAATGGTCAGGAAAACCTGTGTTTGAGTCCTTCTTCTGACCCATACTTGATAATTGAACCTAGACAAATCTTGATATCCCAGACAAATCTCTAGAATTATAAACAGAAAAATATTTGCCAATTTGTATTGGTAGGGGGAATTTTCTTACTGGTAGCTCCCTAAACCAGTGAAATCACAGGTCTAAATCTCCTTGCGCCTTTTCCCTTCCCCCCAAGAAAGATATTTTCAGAAAGTATAAAGTGTATATTAGGATGATATGCTTAGGAGTCAAGACATAATTATGTTTCCTATAAGACTATGAAATAAATAACACTTTTCAGTTAAACTCCACAAGCTTAAACATCTATTATATGCCAGGCAATATCTTAATTTTAAGTGTAAAAACATCTAATAACTTTGAAAGGTAATAGAGCATATACATGTGAGTTGCAATCACTGGCTTAGATAAGGGTACTAGGTTTTATAGGCATAGAACTTTGGTTCTAGTCCAGTCTCTGACTTAAAGTGAGAGAGCCTAGAAGGGAAGAGTATGCACGCTATCTTTTCTCCCTTGCTTTAGTATACATTTCTGTAAGAATCTCATGTTGTTCCCATTTCGGTGCTTAGGAAAGGTGTTACCCTTGAACACATAGTCCTCTTGAACAATATATGGTTCTCTTTACTTTTTTCTTCTGCTGTATACAATTTTTCAACTCAAACTTCACAGTAGGGTAGTCTTGCAGAGAAATAATCTTCATAGTAACAGTTTTGAATAAAAAGTTTGAGCAATCTGACATATCAAACCAAAAAAGTCTATATTCTACAACATATGATATCTTGACATTGATTAGGAGAAGAGATTCACCACCCCTATGGAGGTCGGGAGATAGACTAATCTGGTGAAAATCATATCATTAGATATTAAAGTTATGTTGCTTCAGTCTGGGATCAGCTCTATGGAAGTTCTGATTTCCATGGATACTAGGTAATTCACATATGGGATATTGAATGTCTATGATGCAATGATGGAAACTTAATTTATTATTTCTTGTTATTTACATTGTTATAGGATTACAGATTTAGAGCTGGAAGGAACATTGAGAGCCATCTTGCTGAGAAAACTGAAGTCCAGAGATTTTACGCAACTTGTTCAAGGTCATATAGGGGTTAATAACATAGAATTTGGATGTAAATTAAGCATCATTTCTAATGCCTCTCATAAAGACTACTTGATATTTGCCAGTTGTTTTAGATTACAAATTGGTATCATTCTGCTGAACCATTCAATAGAGAGGTTTTCCTAAAGTTGATAGGGGCTATGACCCAGAGAAGCGAGATACCCTTCAAAGAAACCTAATCTTTATTTTTTTTTTTTTTTGCCATCACCAGCTCTTTACATAAGTAAAGTGAGGAGGAAATAGGAAGAGTGAAGTTTGAATAAGTAATCTGGAGAGAAGTGAACCTTCTCAGAATGTGCTCAGATCTAAGAGGAATTAAGATCATTAGAAAAACACTAGACTCTTTTGCTTCCTTAACCTTCCACTTCAGCATTGGGGAGAGAGAGAGGTTATGGGTCATGCAAAAGTAGGAGGTATATATTTTTTAACTCAGACTATTCTGGATAGGGGTGGCCCTAGGAAAACATTTGCCTTTAAATCTTCTGCAGCATGCTAAAGTGGGAAGCGAACTGGATTTTAGAGTGAGGGATGTACTTATATTTACTTTGTAGACTTGAGCAGGTCTCTTAGCCTTAGTTTCTTTATTTAAATGAAGAGATTGTACCAGCTAATCTCTAATGGCCATTCTAGTTCTAAATCCTCTAATTCACCTAGACTTTTGCTGTGCCTCTACTTCCTTTAAGATATTCAATGGGATCATTCTTTCTAACTTCTCTTCATTTGAAACCACAGTTCAACATAGTCTGCTAAATTCATTCACACAAAGATATAAGTAACTGATAAACCTAATCCTTTTTCAGAGACATTTTATATTTTAACCAGGAGATAATCTCTTAAGTCAGAGTAGCTGCAATAGTTAGAATTAATATGATTCTTTAAGGTTGACAAATATTTCAAAAAATGATATTATTTGATCCTTACAACTCTGGCAAGTAGGCATTATCATTATCCTCATTTTATAGAAGAAATAGAGGTTAATCAAAAGTTAAACACTTGTCAGGGAAACTAGTAAATGAGGTAAAATTTGAACTCTGATCTTTAAGACTGAATCTATAACTGTGCTGCCTGGCAAAAAGTATATCAGGATGTGATTGGTGATGATGGTGATGATGATGATGACAAAAGTTTGTTGTTCAGTTGTTTTTAGTTATTTTTGACTCATTGTGACCCCATTTGGAGTTTTCTTTGCAAAGATAATAGAATGATTTGCCATGTCCTTTTATAGCTCATTTTACATATGAGGAAAATGAGGCAAATAAAGTTAGGTGATTTGTTCAGGGCCATTCACCTAGTAAGTGTCTGAGGCCAAATTTGAGTTCAGGAAGTTGAGTTCAGGTATGGCACTCTATTTACTGTTAGAATTGTCTAATATTAAACCAGGAAGGATGGGAATTCAGGGAAGCCTGGAAGGATTTGCATGAATTGAGGCTGAGGGAGATGAGCAGAGCCAGAAGAACATTGTACACCCTAACAACAACATGGAGGTCATAGTCAACCTTAATGGACTTGCTCAATCCATCAATGCAACAATCAGGCACAATTTTGGGGTATCTGTGATGGAGAACACAATCTGTGTCCAGAGAAAGAATTGTGGAGTTGAACAAAGACCAAAGACTATTACATTTAATTAAAAAAACCCATTATCTCATTATGTAATTTTGATATGTCTTATATTTTATTTTTCTTTCTTAAGGATATGATTTCTCTCTCATCATATTCAACTTAGATCAGTGTATACCATAGAAACAATGTAAAGACTAACAGACTGCCTTCTGTGGGGGGGTGAGGGAAGCAAGATTAGGGGAAAAATTGCAAAACTCAAAATAAATAAAATGTTTTTTTTAAAAAAAGAATTTCTAATATTATTGTCTTGATCAGGGTAACTAGATTGTTTAGTGATTTCCATTCATGACGTTCTCTTCTTGACCTCATTTGGAGTTTTCTTGTCAAAGACACTGGAGTGATTTGCTATTTCCTTTCCCACTCATTTTACAGATGAGGAAACTGAAACAAACAGGATTAAGTGACTTGCCCAAAGACACACAGGTAGCAGTGTCTGAATCTGGATTTGAACTCAGGACAAGGAGTCTTCCTGTCTCTAGGTCTGTCATTTTTTCCATTGTGCCACCTACATTCCATTGATGATGGATGATTTATTGATGTGAATGATGAGAGCTTATTTTTTGGGGGAAGAGTTTTTTCATCTTAGGTAAGTAAATTCCATTCCATTCCATTCATTTAATTCAATATGGTCTACTTTATTCAAGCCTGGGAAAACACAGGAAAAGGACATGATTAGTCTATCAATAACTGTATTTTAAGTGCCACTATATGGTGCACTATGCTAGATGTTGAAGAAACAGACAAATAATGAAACAATCTCTGTTTTAAGATGTGTAACTTCTTGGGAAAGATGATATATACATATAAAACTATGCATAGAATTTATATAAAAAATAAATTAGGTATTAAATAAAAGGTAATCAGGGTTTGTAGGAACTAACAATTGGAGGAGTCAGGAAAGACTTGATGGATGATGGTTCTGGACCTTCATCTTAAAGGAAGTGAGAGATTTTGTGAGGCAGAGGTGAAAAGAGATACCATTGCAGGGATAAGGGATAGCTGCTTTAATTGGTGCTATTGGTTTTGGTCTATGGTTTCTTTCTACAAAATGTAATTTTCTTACTTATCCCTTTTTATTTTTTAATGTTTGCTTTTACTTTGTCAGATAGTATAACAACTTTTTAAAATTCACTTGATGCATAATAAATTTTTTCCTATCTTAATTTTTTTGTGCATCTTTATTTTTAATATGTTTCCTGTAAGTAACAGATTGTAGACTTTTGTTTTCTATCCAATCTGCCATCTTTTCCATTTTATTGGATTATTTAATTCCTTCACATTAAAAGTTATGAGAGTTAGGCTTATGCATCTATATATTTTTCCTATTTGCCTCTAATATTGTTTTTTTCAAATTATGATTTTCCCCCTTTTCTGCTGTAAACTCAGTTTCTTAATTACCATAGCTTAATTTTTTAAAAAATTCCCTCAGATCACATCCAGTGCAAGGGTCCTGTCTCCCTTCACAGAATGTTTAGTCATAGGATCATTTATCAGTGCAACACCCTCCTGCCATTAAAGCAAGACTATTTTTGTCTCTAACCTCTTTTCAATTGTTTTCTCCTCCCTTTGTAGATTCATTTCTTCTTGAGACTACAGGTATCACCTTCCCCTTGTGGCTAGCCTCTAGTATGATCTGGGCCTTTCACATATTTCCCCATATCCCTTTTCTAACTTCATCCTTTTATGTGCCCTACTATCTGATAATGTAATTTCCCCATCAAAAATTGATTCACCTGTATGCAGGGTATCTCTAAGTCCTGCCTAAAATGTCTCAGAATTGCTTCTTTTTTCTTGCTTCATCATTTTCTCTTTTGTGTAACTTTAGAAATAATTTTTTTACTTGTCGGTCTCTTATTTGTACCTCAACTTTCACACTCTTACTGTTGCTGTCTTTGTTGCATTCATTCACCACTCCTGCATTTTCTTTTCTTTTTTTTTGGACTGGGTTATATGAGAAGCAAATAACCCCTTCAGATATAGTTTTCCTTCTAAGAATACTTCAATCATCTCTACTATTATAATCTTTTTTGTCCATTTATAGATAATTTAGATTTACAAGGTAGGTCATTCCAGTGCCACATTCTGAGCTCTCTTGTTCTTCAAAATATATTATTCCATCCCTCCTGGATTTTCTACTGGGGGCAGTATAGTCTTGTGTTTTTTGAATGTCTTTTACTTTTTATTTGAGGGTTCCCCTCAGATTAATTAAAGATCTTTCTGAATTGAATTATCATATTTAAAAATTGTTTTTTCCTTCTGGAAGCAATCTATGAATCTTTCAATTTTTATTTCATTTTTCTGTTTTCAGAAATACTGGTCAATTTTTTTTATTATTTCTTGCATTATGGAGTTTAGGTTTTTCATGTTTCTGTAATCTTCTGGAAGGTATATAATTCTTCTTTTGTCTCTGAGGTAACCTAAGTCTGTCTTTAAAAACAGTACGTTTTACTTGCATAGTGAGCATATTTTCCTTTAGTATTATTGGGTTTTGTTTGTTTTTCTTTTAGATTGTTATTTATATAAATTTGTATTCCCAATCTATTGTGTTCTCTCTCTCTCTCTCTCTCTCTCTCTCTCTCTCTCTCTCTCTCTCTCTCTCTCTCTCTGTCTGTCTGTGTCTGACGAGACTAGGTCTTGACCACAAGTAATTGGGGGGACTTAATTGGTTTCAGTTGGATGCTGAACTTTCTCCCAGTTTCTTAGAATGCTGCACACCCCTGTAACCACCCTCTCCCCGGGTGTACTGTGTCCTGATCTTCTGTCCTCCCTCTGTTTCTAAGTTCTTTGGTCTAGTATTCGCAGTTTAGAATAGCTTCACATTGGTGCTATGGTTGAATTTTGTGATTTGGATCTGCAGGACTTTAGAAGGAGGGGAAGTCTGTGGGACTGAGTTCTATTTCAAGCCCTGTTGTGTTCTGACCCTTTCCTTCAGTTCTTCCACTCTTTTCTCTGAGAGCTTTTGAAGAACAGACCACTGTCTGCCTAGGTGCTTGATTTTTTTTTTTTTTTTGTGGTCTTAACAAGCTTCTGTAGCCTGGAGTGATTCCACAGCAATAGGTCTCTATACCAGTCCAAACAAAGTTAGACTAAAGCTAGTATTTCCATGGAGAGAGAGAAAAGGAATCTGGGAGTGTAGTTGGTTTTATAGCAAATCCACTTTTCAGGTTCTTCAGTTCTGTTGAGTCCTTGGGGCAGCTAGCTCAGGCTTTCTAGTGATAGCATGGAAAGTGAAAGGGGTGATTAGTGAGTGCAAGGTAGATATCAGTTAATTTTTTTTGTTTTTTACCTTTTTTTGGATTCCAGGTGACACTGGAGATGAATGAAATTGTTTTATCTTTAGCACATAGCTTCTATTTTAGAGAGGCTTGAGGAGTTGTATCAGAGAGAAAATGTGAAGTCCTCCATCTTACTAGTAACATGACCTATCAAAGATTTTGAAGGCTATACAGAGAAGTTTTTATTTCACCCTAAATGCAAGAAAGAATCTCTGAAGTAGATTGAGTAAGGAATGACCTGATCAGATCTGTTTAAGAAAAATAACTTTGATAGTCCTGCAAATGATAGATTGAAATAAGGAGAGACTTGAGACAGGAAGAACAATTAGGAGGCCAATGCAATAGTCCAGGCAAGAGGTATGTAGTAAGATAACAGCTGTGTGAGTATTTATTTGTGAGAGATATTTTAGAGATAAAGATGGAAAGATTTAGCAATACCTGGATAGAAGTCTCTGCTGTCAAAAAGTTCCAGTTAAATAGCAAAGGATGAGACATATACAATGAATTAAGTCACAGAGAAGAATGCACTAGGGGCAAAGGGAAGAATCAAGTAAGATATGAGGAATTTGAGGAGAGACATTACTTTCAGTTGAGGAGAACTGGGAAAATATGGCTTATTCTTCAAATCATGAAGCAAGTCCCTGGATATCTTCCAAGGCAGTCTGACCTTGTGTATAAGTTGGGTTGGTAAGAAGAGAAAGTTCATACTAGCTTTTGTTTGTGATTAAAAAGGAACACTAATGTGAGTGATTATCTAGGTTGGCCTAAAACAGAACTACAATGGATAAAAATCTTGATGACTGACTTGGTAATATTAAGGAGTTAGTAATTATTTAACTTAATATGAGTGCAGCTATTTCTTCTTTAGAGCTTCTTAATCAGGGGTCCCTGAACTTGTTTCTAAAATACTTTAATAATGGAATATTAGCATAATTATGTTATTCTATGCATTTTATTTTGTGACTTTGAAAATTAATCTGAGTAGGGTACATAGGTTTAATTACACTACCAAAAGTTTAAGAAAAGTGTAAGAAGCTTTGTTCTTCAGAAACTTGTGTAAAGGTAACACAATGGATAGAATTCTGGATCTGGTATACATAAGCTTTAAGTTCAGATTCAACTTCAGGTACTCCCCAACTGTGTGACCCTAGGTAGGCCTCTTAATTTCTCTTAGGCTCAATTTCCTCATTTATAAAAATGAAGATAATAGAGCATACTTTCCAGGATTGTTGTAAGGGGCAAATGTGATAGTAATTGTAAAATACTTTGTAAACAGAGTTCTAGAGAAATGTTAAATTATTATTATTATTAATATTATTATTGCTATTATTATTATTATTATTATTACTTGGTTACTGAATGGAAAAAAGCTCTTCATACTGCATTCTGTGAAACAGCCACCAGATGGTAATCCAAGCTAGAGCTATGGGCCTCAAGCCTTCTTAAGTCAAATTTAAATATGTGAGAAATGAACTGGATTCCCCTTTTCTCAGTTTTTGTGATCTATTCATTTAGAATACAATATCAAATGTAAAGATCATCATACAATATTTTATAAATTTATAAAAACTTTCTCAATCCCCATTCCCATTAATATTCTTGCCTCTTTCTCCCCCCAAATTCCCAAGACTCAAAGAAGTCTTTTCTCTACTTTATAGGTTAGATTATAATTATGTAATAGAATAAGGAAAAACTATAATGAAATTATATGAAATTTCTACTTCTCATTTTGTCAGGAGATAACTTATGTCAAGAAACAGTCTGCAAAATAGAATTATTGGGTATCCTCTGCCTCAAAATCGATGTCACAAGGAAAGAAAATGGTACATGCAAACTCTCTGTGTGATAGAATAGGGAGATTCTCAAAGACAATGGTTACTTCTTGGTTAACCACCAGGTATATTTTGCTGTCTGCTAGTTAGAGATTCCTTTGGATGTGATAGCTCTCTTTACTCACAGCACATTGTTTATTCTTGTTCTGTGGGACTCAACAGATTCTATTTGTGACTATGCCTCATTCCTCTTACTTCTATACTGATAGCACCTAATACTAGTTATATATATATATATATATATATATATATATATATATATATATATATATATATATAATATGCTAGTCATTCATTTCAGCCACTTCCAACTATGTGACTCCATTTGGATTTTTTTTTTTGGTAAAAATACTAAAGTGGTTTGCCATTTTCTTCTCCAGCTCATTTTACAGAGAAGGAAATTGAGGCAAATGACTTAAGTGATTTATTTGGGGCCACACAGATAGTGTCTGAGGCCAGGTTTAAACTGAAGAAGATG
Source organism: Macrotis lagotis (assembly GCF_037893015.1). Classification (NCBI taxonomy): domain Eukaryota; kingdom Metazoa; phylum Chordata; class Mammalia; order Peramelemorphia; family Peramelidae; genus Macrotis; species Macrotis lagotis. The sequence goes on along the minus strand of NC_133662.1, from coordinate 30,362,554 downwards.
AGTCTTCCTGACTTCAGCCTGTTACTCTATCCAACTCACTAACTAGATGCTCCAAGTAGGTATTTAAATTATGGATGTAGCATTCAAAAATCAAACTTTTAAAAGAAAGAAATTGTTGAGGTAGCATTGTTTAGTGAATTGAAATAGTCATGACTGTTATAGATACCAACTGTGTTGCACTGCGTAGGTCACTTAATTTCTTTGTGACCCAGGTATTTAACACTTTAAAATACAGATTGCTGATCTGCATTGGTGGAAGCTTTTTTCAGCAGATACTGCCCTCTCTAGTGAAGTCCCCGATGTAGTCCAAAAATTCAATGAAGCCTACTTCTGCCCAAATTCCTCCAGATCTCGAACAGGTGATGGTGATTGAATGCATTTTAACCTGACGACTCACTCAATAATTTTTTCTCTGACTTTTAAATTCTTGAATTTATTTCTTCTAATACGGCTCTAGAGGTCTCTCTAAGCTCAGAATTTACTAGCATTTCCCTGTATGCACATTTGATATAATTTTCAGTTTAGGAGATCCAAGCAAGGAAATCCTCTTTATAGCCTCAGGGTGGGCTATACTAAGTTAATAACAGGCCTCTCATATGTGTCTGGGGGTTGCAGAGAGGTAATATGAAGGGGGAAATCTATTGGTAATAAAGTTGAATTGTAAGAATTGTTCAAGAGATGCACTGTCTGTAAAACCAAGGGGAATTATTCATTAACACTGATGCTGATATGTTATCTCTGCTTTCAGATTAGTATAGAATTCTTTTCAGGCAGCCCATTTGCAAATTCATGAACTAATTTATCATTTCCTCTACCTCTCTAACCCAAAAAAGCATAAATATGTCAAAAGTCTCACCTGTCTTTAAGATTTCTTACTTGAACTGGGTATTTTATGCCCATAAAAACACAACATTTTAATTTAGGGAATTTCTCAACCTTTCCTTCCTCCAACGCTCTGAAAAATATAAATAAAGTAGAATTGATCCTATTTCTTTGTAGGTTTCTTCTGATTCCTTTTCTGGGTATTTATTAATTATGTGGATATCATTTGAATGTAAGCTCCTTGAAGATTGTCATTTAATGGGCTGTTGTGACAGCCCCAGTAGGATATTTATAAATTCTTTTCACAGATTTAATCACATGTGCATGCATCTATAAGATTTTTTGACTCCATTATGTGTTTGATTTTGCAATTTTTAAGTTACTATGGCTGCAAATATTTATCACCTCTTGATTAACCTTCTGAAAAGGAGACTTTCTGACTCAGAGAAGACAATTCATAGAAAATAGACTGCTGGCTTCATCATCTAAGCCAGGGATGTCCAAAATACAGCCCATGGCCCACCAGAAGTGCGATTCTATGCAACCCATCTGTAGGTTTTAATTTTCATGAGTGAAAAAATAAAATAATAATTTTGATAGAATTCATATTCAATTTTTAAAAATTCAATCACTAATAAATCTCATTGATGTTAATTTTCTTTGGTGTTTTTAAGTAGGGAACATATTAGATGGAATTTTCATTTTATCTATGAGATGCATTCCATCTGTAGCATGCAGACTAGTCAGTATGCACCTACCTTTATACTGTTATGTTGTCACTTTGCTTTGTGTTTGTTTTTGTGCTTCATGCCTTCTCCTGTCCTATTGATGATGCGCATTCCCCCATTTTCTAAGTAGTCATGAGGCAACCTTTTTATTATTATATTAGTGTACTGTATTTTTTATTCTTAGTATGGCCTTTGAATAATTATTTTATTTTATTGGGGCTCCAAGATCACCTAAGGTTGGACAGCACAGATCTAAGCATTTCTATCCTGGTCAGGATCTGTCAGGACTCTGACACCCTGCTAATATAACTTTTAAGAATCATGTCTCCTTAATGCTCCAATATGGCTTTAGGAAGGGCTTTATTAATATAATAGATTAAACACATGACAAAACTTACGTTTTTTGAAGGGTTATCCTAATGTAACTTGAAGGGAGAAAAAAATAGATAACTTTAGTTTCCTGAAGGGAAACTTTAATTTTTCCAGGAGGAGTGGGAAGTTTGGACCAGAGGTCTCTTTGCCCTCTTCAGAGATAGGGCTAGAATTATATCTCTCTCTACTCCATTTCCCAAAAAAATAATGGTTCCAAATTAATGTACAGAGTGAAAAGCAACAAAAACCATTTATTCAAATCATAGCAAAACTGAAATCAGAGAAGGTATACATAAGATAATATATATAAGATAAAACAGTGTAAAGGAGCTTTCCTTTTGAGTGTGAGATAACAACTCAGTTTAACCAAGAGAGAATCCTGAATTTTGAATAAGGGGAAACTCTCTGCAGTCTCTAGTGTCACAGTCTGGGGACAGGGATATGATGGAAACTCCCAGATCCTTCAATATGTTCCCCAAATCTCTTCCTTTAGCACCCTGAAGTGAGGTTAGCCTCTTTCATGTTCCCTCTGAGGTTGGAATCCAGAAATGTCCAAAGCAACTTGGAGCTTGAAAATATTGAAGAAGTCTACTGCTGAAACTTTCCTGCTCTCACTAACTCTACCCAATCTCTTGCTCAGGTAAGGAAATTCATCTCCACCCACAGGGAGAGAGTCCAGTACTTAAAGGTTTTGAGACAGAACTTAGTTGCACTTAGATGTAGAATGTTGTTTGGCCATTAAGAACCAAGGGACTCAGTATCAAAAGAAAATCAAATATATTTTGCAATAATTTCCAAATGGGTCTTTCTGCTTCTGTTTTAATCTCTCTTAAGCTATCCTTCATTCAAGGGCAGATTTGAACTCAATTCCTCCTGACTTCAGGGCAAGTGCTCTATCCACTGCACCACCTAGCTGCCCCATTCCTCTATTTAAAATCTTTCATTGGCTACCTATTGCTAACTGAGCATAGCTCAAACTAACAGGAGTCATGGATATCTGGAGTCTGGAGTCAGGAAGATCTGAACTCAATCCAACCACAGAACTTTGTATCTGTTTGACCCTGGTTAAGTCACTTATCTTCTCTGTGCCTCAGTTTCCTTAACTATCAAGTGAGGATACTAATAGCACTTACCTCCCATGGTCATTGTGTGGATCCAATGGCATAATATTTGAAAAGGGTTTAGCATATTGCCAGACACCTAGTAGATATTTATTAACTACTTGTTATCTTCCCTTTCTGGCATTCAAGGTCTTCTATAATCTCTTTCCATCCTGATTTTCAAGCTTGTCTCATGCTATTACCCTTCAGTTATATGTTTCAGATAACTGGACTACTTCTTAATATTCTCTCATTTATTATTTGCATTTCCCCACCTCTTTTCATTATACCTAAAATGTCATTTTTCTTCTTAATTTTTGAATTTTGTTATAATCCTTTAAAGTCAAAGTCAAATGTTCCCTTCTCCATAAAGACTTCCTTGATCCCCTGAATCAGCATTTCATTTGACCTCAATAAGTATTTTTGTTGCATTTTAAATTCATTTATCAGATATTATGTTGCATTATAACTAATGGGAAATCAGATCAGGAAGGGAGAATGTCTGTACCTATATTTTTATCAGTTTAAGAAACTCATGGTGAAGATTTTTTTTTCTCTTGTTCCCTTCTCCCTGTACTGAGAAAAAGGGAAAAACCATATTGTAACAAATATGCATAGTCAAGCAAAAACAAATTCCCATTATTAGTCATGTCTCTGAATGTGTCTCCATCTACATATTAGTTCATCATCTCTCTATCAGGAACTGCTTAGCATGGTTCATTACTGGCCTTTTGGAATTATGATCATTCATTATGTTGATCAGTTTTTAAAATCTTTTAAAATTATTTTTGCAATGTTGCTGTCATAGTATAAATTGTTCCCTTGATTATGCTAATTTCACTCTATATATAAGACCTTTCTTCTTTCTTTGGTCTCAGTGCAATATAGATCTAGTAGTGACATTGCTGAGACAAATCACTTTGGGGGAATACTTTAAAATTGCTTTCAATAATAGCTCTTACTAATTCACAGGCTCCACCAACAATGAATTAATGTTCCTGTTTTCTTGCAGCTCCTTAAACATTTGTTGTTTCTCTCCTTTTTGGGTGGGTAGTCAAATTTTCCAATATGATGAATGTAAGGTAGAATTTCAGAGTTGTTTTAAGTTGCATTTCTCTTTATGAATGATATGGAGCAGTTTTTTAACTTTTCATAGATAGCTTAAATTTCTCCCTTTAGAACTACCTGTTCATATTCTTTCACCATCTATCTATTGGAAAAGGCTTTTATTCTTATAATTTTGAATCAGTTACTTATATATTTTGGAAGAAGATATTTATCAGACAAGTTTGTAGCAAATTTTTTCCTCTAGTTAACTATTTTTCTTTTAATATTAGTTGCATTGTATATTTTTACCTCCTGAAACTTAAGAGTCTTAAAGAATTCCCTGGAGCCTTAAGAATCCAACTAACTTCCCAAGAATCACATAGCCAGTTTGTATGATAAACAACTCTTGATCCTGCATTTTCCTGACTTTCTATTATAATTTTCTATCTTCAATAGGGTATTTTCTCTTACAGGAAATTATCATTATCATCAAAAATAATAATAATGAGAATATTTCCTGAAAATAATACAGAGCTCATATTTTCAATATGAGCTGGTAGTATGAAAGAGTGAATAGTATGTTGTTACTTTCAGGGTACAGGACTATCGGAAAGATTTTGCATGGTAAGCAGTTTTCAGGAACCTTGGATGTAGACAATGAGTTTGAGTTTCATATTCAGATTAGTTCTTCAACCATTTTTTTAAGTACTTGCAATAAACTAAACATTGATCTAGGCTCTAGGATATGAAGACAAAAACAGAATAACCCTTAATGCAACATATTCACATATAAATAAATGCAATATACCAATGTGACCAAGGCCACTGATATAGGATTCTGCCCTTTTTTGGTGGTCACTGTTTATTTGCTTGTGTGAGGGGTAGAATTGGGGAGAATTAGAAAATAAAGAGATCTGGTAATTTGCTAATTTTAAATTTTGAAAGGGACTTACAATTTCTCTTCAGGACTCTGAAGGAAGAGAAAGACCTAGGAAAAAGCATGTGTAGAGGAGAAATATATATTGAAGGAGAAATATTAGAGAAATAGTCATCTGGCATTTACTGTAATATTAAGGAAAAATTATTTGTTCTTATCTGACATTTCCTGTGGGCCTCTGACTTCCTCTCCATTGTTTGGCCACTTTTAAAATATAAATGCATTGAGATCATAGGAGCATTTTAGTATGAGTTGGTGGTAAGGAAGAGTAGTCATTCCTTTACCCTTCTCACTGGCTCCTTACCCTGACTCCTCCCAGCATCAGGTGGTGGGTTGAGTTCCTTAAAAACTCTCCCTGTCTCTGCCATGGGCTAATCTCTGCTTAACTTTGGTTGCTACTTTGTGGTTATTCTTATCTTTTCTTTTTCACCCCTCTCCCTTTCTCTATTTATTAACTATCTGACCTCAGCCCAACTGCCAAGCATGACCTTTCAACTGTCATTTTTTTAACTTTACTATCCTATTAAAACTCTCTTTACCTTGCTTTCTCCTTAAAGAACTCTGTGAATTAACTTGTATACTTTTGTTGTAATCTGTGAATTAAAATTTATGACCTTTTCTTATACACCTGGGCCAGGGTGCATTAGGATTTCTTTACTTCTAAGTGAACCCCAGTAGTCCTTGCAAGTCCCCTCCCCAGGGCTGCCTATTTCTTAGACAGCTTTCATCAGAGGGTCTGGAACTCTCTCATGACCCCACCTCTAGCTTGTCAAATTAGATACTTTAAAGAATTTCACCTATAATGAGATCTGAGATCTTTCTCTTTCTCTTTCAGTTCTTTCCTCCCTTTATCCCTTCTTCTCTTCCCCATCTCCTGTCATCTCACTCCCATTGCCTGATATATAATCTAATATAATACTTTTTTCTGATGTCTGTTTGCAAACTGTTTGGATAAGTGGGTTTGTTTGCAATTAGCTTTGTGTGTTCATTGTTGATCTGTATTTGATGGGAATGAAGTCAAGTCTTAGTTATATAGTCTGGGACTCTCCTTTGCTGTAAAGAGATAGCAATCAGGAGTTTTCTTTGAACCTAAATGTTGCTTTCCTTATACTAAAAATATTTAAAGGAGAAGATAGAAATGTTTACCCTAGTGTACCTTGTTTTGGAGGAGAGCAGAATGGCTAACCCCTGGCACTATCCATCTGTTTTCTCTCCTAGCAAGAAGCAAAGTCTTGCTTAAAGGATAGGAAGAAATGCTAGAACTATTTATTTTTGCCTCCCTGTAAGTCAAATCTGTACAGATTAATATGGGCACATATAAATTATATGAACTTAAACAAAATAATACTCACATACCACACTATACTACACATACAAAGAAAATGCAAAGTAATTTTTCATGGGGCCACTATCAGTTGGAGAAGGGAATTAGGAAAGGTCTTAGAAAGGAAATGTCATTTGAGTTGAACTTGAAAGAGTACTAAGTATTTTAAGATGCAGAAGTGAGGAAGAAGAACATTCCAGGCAGTGGGTGCAGGATGGGACAGATGTCTTATAGGAAACTAGCCTTTTATAAATTTTATGAGTAACCCATATGCTTCAGCTCTTTCCTTTGCTGACTTCCTTCTTAGAGAGATGCAGCTGAGCCTATGGATATTCTTTACTTCGTAGGGATCAAGTCTGGGAGAGGAGCCAGACTCAGCTATTTTTCATTTTGCAAAAGAGCCAAGATTAGACCACAATAGAAATATCTTCAGAGCCCAAACTCAAGTAGATAGCTTTTTTAAAATATTTTGAAGGTGGGAGAACAGTTAATATTAGACTTTTAACATAATCGGGCCATGGACCTGACTCTTTGGCACTCTTGGGATTTTACTAGGAGCTCTGGACTCAAAGGAAGGTTTGTATGTATTAGCCCAAGCACACTCATGTGTATATGTATATGTATATTTATGTAAATAGTCTGTGAGGAAAACAGGTTTTAATAATCAAGTGGAAGTAACCAGTCACAAGTACAAAACCCATTTCCAAAGATTCAAATACTGTATTGTAGTGTACAGATAGATATTTTTATTCCTTATGATCTACCCTGATCAGACTTCAGTTGCATCATCCTTTCCAGTTCTGGATATCATCTTTTTGGGAAGTATATTAAGAAGGTGAAGTAGGGCCAGTAGGACGCAATCAGAATGGTGAGCAGAATTGAAACCATGTCTTAAAATAATTGATGAAAGGAACATATGTGCAATGTGAAGGTCAAAAGATGTGGTAGAAATATGGAATAAGGATATTTGAAAGCTTGTCTTATTTCCTTGATACCAGAATGGAAATAGTTTGAAGTTACTGAAAGGCAAATATTAAGTGAATATGAAGGAAAAAATAAGCACTTAATAATGAAAGTCACCACAAAATTAACTTGGTTGCCTCAAATAGCTTATTTTTGGAGATTTTCAAATAGAAGTTGGGTGATTACTTGCAAAGGATATTAGTAAGAGAATTCCTTCTTGGGTAAGAGTAGGATAAGCCACTTCCAATGTCCTTTCTTATTCTGGGTCTGTAATTTTTAGTTCTCGCTCCTTTTTAAGATTTAACTGAACCAAGCATGTGTTTGGACCTGAACTCCTTGTTTTTCTTTTAAAGCCCTTTGCAACTTGCCATGATTTAATCTTTCTAGGTTAAGAGGACATAGCTTTGATGTCTGTATTTTACAGACCAGCCAAACTGCTCTTTTCTCATTTCTTAACAGATGACACTCTAATACTTGTGCCCATGACATTTTACTGGCTTTCTATCATGCCTGAGATATATTCTCTCATCTCTTTCTCATAGAATTCTTCTCTTCCATCAAGATACAGTTCATGCACCTCCTTTGATAAGAAGGTTTTCCTGATCCCTTTAACTGTAAGCCCATTCCTCTCAAACTACCTTTTAGTAAGCTTCTTTCTATTTCTATTCTCTTTACATTTATTCTGTGAGAAAATATGTGTGTAAATAGCATATGCAATAAAAAGAGATACATATGTATGCATGATAAAAACACACAAACATATATATATAAAATTTATATATGAGATGTTCATACCTAATCTGTCTACCTTATAGAGTTTTTGCAAAGCTCTGATGATAAGAAGTATTTTGAACAATGTATCATGAAATGTAAAATATTGTTGTTGCTATAAATTAAGTTTATTTTAATTAACATTTATATATACATACATTCACATGTATAAACTTTCTCTCTCTCTCTCTCTCTCTCTCTCACACACACACACACACACACACACACACACACACATTAAATACAAATACAATTTGTATCCCTATTGCTGTCAAGAGGAGATTATACCCTAGGAGTTTAAGGATGCCTCTATTGTCCATCTCTATAAAGACAAAGGAAATAGATCATCATGTGACAATCACAGTGGTGTTCCTCTTTTAGTTATTGCTGGCAAGATTCTTGACAGAATCTCCTCCTTAATAGGCTGATGCTTCAGAAAAGAGATAGTCATCTCTCTGAGAGCCAGTGTGAAAAGGGCCAAGAAACAGTCAATATGATTTTTGCTGCCCAAAAATTCAAGAGAAATTCTGGGAGAAGAATAGAGGTCTGCATATAGCATTTGTAGATCTAACCAAGATCTTTGATATCGTCAGTATTGAGGACTTAAGGAAAATTATGTCAAAATTTGAGTACCCAGAGAAGTTAATTACTACAATAAATCAATTTTATGATGGCATAATGCTTTCATGCTTTCCCAGTCACCAATGGAGTAAAATAAGGCTCTGTGCTAGCTCCCATTCTTTTTATATGTTGTTCTCAGCCATAATGTCAAATATCAATGAAAGAAAACATGGCATCAAGATCAACTACTGAACCCTGATGGTAAATTCTTTAACTTGAAAAAAACTACAATCCAAGACCAAAGTGGAGGGAATGCTGATACATGATCTTCTGTTTTCATTTCATTGTGCCCTCAATGCAGCCTCTGAAGCTGAAATGAAACAAAGTACGGATCATTTCTCTGCTGCTTGTGCTAACTTTGGCCTAACAATTAATACCAAGGGCCCCATCAGTCAGTACCACACCATCAATATGTGGAACCATCAATTACAGCAAAAGAAGTTTTGAATATTGTGCATGAATTCACTTACCTTGCAAGTATACTTTCCAGGCAGGCACACATTTAAAATGAGGTTAATACAAGCACTATCAGAGCTAACTCAATATTTGGGAGGCTCTGAAGGAAAATGTGGGAAATAAGAGGTATTAGATGAACCTACTAAGCTGAAGATCTATAGAACCTTTATGCTGATCTCATTGCTGTATGTCCTTAAACCTGGACAATATACAAGCATCATGCCAGGAAACTGAATCATTTCTATCTGAATTGTCTTATAATTCAGATTCTGAATTTTGAAGATCAACTGGCAGGAGAAGATACCAGACACTGAGGTCCTTTCCTGAGCTAAACTGCCAAGCATCCAAACAGAGAGTGAAGCTCTGATGGGCTGGCCATGTTGTTCAAACACCAAATGTAAGCTTGCCCAGAAGACTCTTTTATGGAGAACTTATACAGGGGAAGTGCTCAAAAGGGGGTCAGAAAAAAACCAGATACTCTCAAAGTCTCTCTTAAGAATTTTTGGAATTGATTATACAACATGGAAAACACAGACACAGGAACACCCAACAGGATTGTTTTCATCGGAGAAGATGCTGGCTGGGTTCTTTGAGCAAAGTAGAATTGAAATAGTTCATAGGAAATGTGAGATGGGCAAGTTTAGAGAATCCATCCCAGGTGTTCACATGAACTATTTGTACCCAATCTGTGAAGACCATTCCAAGTTCATATTGGTTTGTTCATCCACCATCAGAAACACTGCAACATAGTGATGTCATTTTTTTTTCTCTTCAAGAGGATCAATAAACCAACAGGTGCTGTATACATACTTGTTGATTCATTAAGTCCAATTGTTATTGACTATTTTCTTAATTATTTAATTGCTAGATATCAGCATCTAACTGAATGAACTAATAAGCACAATTTAATTGAATATAGAAAAAGTCTTACTTTCAAGAGTAAGAAAATAAAGAATATTAGATGTAATACTTTCTAATCCTATTTAGATTTTGATCCCTTATTATGTCTGACATTTTCTTTTATACTCTGTAATATATGAAACATTTGTAAGTGATGAGTAGAGGTGGAGTAGGAAAAGTTGTGGTTACCTTGGTTAGACCAACTTGCTCATATAGTGAAAAAAAAATAAAAATTAGAAGAATAATCCAAATAGACCTGAATCTTATTTCTACCAGTTAGTCCGTGTGTGACCTTTAAGAAGTCATCTAACATTTTTGAATACCAGTTTCCCTATTTAAAAAAACAGAGATAGAGAGGCAGTCATGATCTAGGGACAGAGAACTAACCCTTAGATTTAGGAAAATGTACCTCTGACCCATAATGACTTTGAGATTCTTGCCAATTTTCTTAACCTCTCAGTGCTCTCAGGGAAGTCTTTAAGACTTTTGGTTTACAGGAGAGAGAATGATCTAGTCAGTAGTATGCTAATGAAACTATCAACAGTTATTTTATAGAAAAAGTAAAAAAATAATAACAACTCATCAGGAAGATCGAATGATCAACAATGTCAAAGGAATAAATGAAAAAAATATGAAGGAAGGTAACCTAACAGATCTCAAACTGTATTATAAAGTGGTAATCATCAAAATAATCTGGAACTGGTTAAGAAATGTAGTGGTGGATTAGTAGAATATATTAGGCACATAATACATTGTAGTAAATGATCATAATAATTTATTGTTTGATAATACCCAAAGATCCAAGCTTTTGGGACAAAAAACCCATCATTTGACAAAAATCTGCTATGAAAATTAGAAAAGGGTATGTTGTCAGATACTAGCTATAGACCTACATCTCAGTGTGTATAACAAAATAATTTCAAAATGGGCACATGCTTTAGACATAAAAGGTATTACCATAAGCAAATTAAGGGAGTATGGAATAGTTTAACTGTCAGATCTATGGATAAGGGAAGAAATTAAAACCAAATAAAAAATAGCATTACAAAATGTTAAATGGAAAATTTTTATTATATTAAATTTTAAAGATTTTGCATTATCAAAACCAATGTAACCAAAATTAGAAAGAAGAATATTGGAGGGAATTTTTATAGTATCTTTTATAAAGACATTGTTTCTTAAATGTTTTTATTATCCTCAAAACTATAAGCATTTTGTAAATGAACTTTGTCATGAGCATTATCATCAGTCCTGTGTGATTAAGCTCTTGTGAATAGGGATTGTATCATTTTTCATCTTTGAATTCTAGCTAGCTTGGTACATGACTTTTACAGAACTGTTTCATCTTCTGCCTTGATTTGAAAGAAAACAGGAATTCTGAAGATGGTCTGGATGCTAAGGGAGTCCTTGGCCTTATGAATATGGTTTTCTCCCATATCAGCGAGGTGCTGTGGCTCTCCAACAACATCAGGAATATCATCAGTATGGTGATTTTTGGTTATGACTTTGCAACAACAGGGTATAACTAACCTGTCTTTTGATGATCTAATTGCCAGTCAGGTGATTGAATTGTTCTATTCAATTCTGCAACCAACCTGGAACTCAAAGACTTTGGTTTCCTAGAAACTTCCTGGCCAAAAAATAAAATCTAACATTGCCATTTTCAAACTCTTTAATGAATGTTTATTGAATTTGTGATTGTGCTGCCATATGCCTGTGATGCCTGCTTTTGAAGGTGGCTGAAACTGGTGGTTCACTTGAATTTGGGAGTTCTGAGGTACAGTAGGACTAAAACCTATCTAGTAATTGTTCTGTTGGCTATGAATATGGTATGCTTCCTGGGAACATAGAACTTTTAGACTGTCTAAGGAGGGACAGACATGCCCAGGTTAGAAACAATAACAGGATAATGATATACTGTTAATCAGCATTGGGATCAGGATTTTGATAAATCATTGCATTTTTTTAGATTTTTTTGCAAGGCAAATGGGATTAAGTGGCTTGCCCAAGGCCACACAGATAGGTAATTATTAAGTGTCTGAGACCAGATTTGAACCCAGGTACTCCTGACTCCAAGACCGGTGCTTTATCCACTATGCCACCTAGCCACCCCTAATCATTGCATTTCTAACCTGGGTAAGATTAAATTAATAAAAATACATGTTTAAAATTTCTCTTTTTCTCTGTCTAGATAGATTAGAGAAAGAGATATAGATGGATGGGGAGAGAGAGAGAGAGAGAGAGAGAGAGAGAGAGAGAGAGAGAGAGAGAGAGAGAGAGAGAGAGATAATTTCTAGAGGATCATTTATTTTAAGGTTGTTCCATAGCCATGGGCTATTCCCTTAAGGCCAGCTATTCACATTGTTGATTTGTATCCTTGGCCTATAAGGAATGTTGAAGGAATAAGGGCAGATGGACTTGTGTAAAATTATTCTTGCTAAAAACTCCCAATGTCAAGTAATGGAAAGAGAATTATTCTTGAAGCCACATGTTGGGTCAATAGCTTTGCAACTGATTCTAATTGTGTTTTATAGACACATGTATATGTATATATATATTGTAAAGTCATGGGGATGAGAAGGGAAACCTGGAGATTTATGACAACCTGTTATTCCCTCCACAGGGAGAAAAATCAAATCAGCTACTCATCATATTTCAGTTCTTTCTCCTTAGATAGGTCAAGTCTTCCATCTGGGCTATTTAACCGTCTGTGTTTACTGAAGAATTTAATTAGATGGTAAAGAGAAGCAGTTCTGAGAAAAAAAAAACAAATGAACTTTCTACTAAAAGTTTAAACTTGGTGCTACTGCTAGACTTTTTTTCATCAAAACTTTTATAAAGAGATATTTACTTTGAAGATACACAAGAATAAAACTGCAAACATTTTCCCCAACTCTGGTGATATTATCCTATACCATTTTGTTCTCTGGGGAGAGAAGACACAAACTAAATGCAATTTGTACATAGTATATTCCCCTATCATAATTATTTCTATATATGGCATAACCATTGAATGGTCCTTGTCTTAGCTACCTCTGAAATGGATCAAACAGGTCACATGGTATTTTCTTCTTTACCGTATGACTTATGGCAAGTCCCAGAATAGATTCCAGCTCCTGGACTTCTGTTAGCTCTCTTTTTTTATCTTCTGAGGCTAACAAAGTCATAGCTACCACCAAATTCCTTTACCTTAAAGTAGCAGGCAAAGACACACAGTGACAAAAGCAACAGAAGGGCATTATGTTCAGTGACTCCATTGGGAGATAAAGGCCAAAGGTTTCTGAGAGAAACCAGAAAAGTCTTCTTAAATTTTGAAAATTAGAATGTTACCACATAATAAACAACATAAAACACAGACATCCAACTGTTTATAAAAGTTTTGCAATGGCCCTTCCATCTAACCCCCATGTATTTTTATTTAATTAAATATTTTACAATTAAATGTGAAAATTCTTTAATATGAGTTTTTTTTTTTAAATTCTGAGTTCCAGAATCTTTCTCTTCTTCCTTCCATTCTCCTTACCTTGAAAAGACAAGTAATTTGATATTGATTACACATGAGAAGTCATTTGAAACATTTCCAAGTTAGCCAGGCTGCAAAAAAATGAAGATTATAGAAAGTAAAAACAAAATTCACTGAACTGCGTTGAGACTCTAGTTCTTTCTTAAAAAAGGATAGTATTTTTCATTATAGCCATTTAGTATTGGCTTGAATCATTGCACTGATCAGAATAGCTAAGTATGAATGATGTAGTCATGGTGCTGCTTGCTTCACTTTTTCTCAGTTCACATAAATCTTTATATTTTTTGGAAACCATTTTACTTTTTATTTCTTATATCACAACGGTATTCCATTATAATAATATGCCATAACTTGTTCAGTCATTTCACAAAATGGGATTCCTTCAATTTCCAATTCTTTGCAACACACAAAAAAGAGTTGTTAATAATATTTTTGTATAATAGTTCCTTTTTCTCTTTTTTTGTTCTCTTTGGGTTATAAATCTAATAATGGTATTTCTGGGTCCTTTGGCTATAAGTTTCAAATTCAGTCCATGATGGTTAGATCAGGCTACAACTCTATCAATAATGCATTAGTGTCCCAGTTTTTCCATCTTTCCTCCAATATTTCCCATTTTATTTTTCTAATTAATTAGTGTTTTTCTAATTAACAAAGATTTAGAGCATTTTTATATAATTATAGGTAACTTTTATTTCTTCTGAATACAGTCTGTTCATAAAATTAAATGAAAAGTATTTTGTATTCTTACGATTAAATTCCTTCTGTGTTTGAGAAATTAGAATTTTATCATAGAAATTTGCTGTAAGAATTTTTATCCCAATGTTCTGCTTTCCTTCATCTTAGCTACATTAGTTACATTTGTGCAAAACATTTTTAATTTAATATGAGAAAAATATATCCAATTTATATTTCTCAATGCTGTTGATCTTTTGCTTGGTCATAAATTCTTCCCCTATCCATAAATGTAACAAGTAAAATTTTTGATCCTCCCCAGTTTCACTTATGGTATCACATTTGTATAAATATGTGCCTACTTTGACCTTATCTTGGTATATGGTATGAGTTGTTGCACTATTTGTAGTTCTGACATTGTACTTTTCAGTTTTTCAAGTAATTTTTGTTAGATTGTAAGTTCTTATCTCAAAAGCTTAAATTTTTCTACTCATCAACTAGCTTTCTAAAGTCATTTACTATTGTGTATTGTATACCTAATCTATTTCAGAGATCTACCACTCTATTTTTTAGACAATGTCGGAGTGTTTGGATAATTATCATTTTATAATACAGTTTGAGATCTAGTTCATCTAGACAACTTCTCATTTTTTCCATTGATTCCCTTAATACTCTCGGCCTTTTTTTAGATGAATTTTGCTAATTTTTTTCTGGCTCCATAAAATAAGCACTGAATAAATGAATTAATTTAAAAATAATTGCTATTTTTATTATGTTGGCTTGACCTATCTATGAAGAATTGATATTTCTCCAGTTATTTAGATCTATCTTTATTTCTCTGAAAAGTATTTTGAAATTGTTTATATAGTTCCTAGATTTGTGTTGTCAAATAGACTCATAGGCATTTTATATTGTCAGCACTTTAAATGGAATTTCTCTCTCTCTCTCTCTCTCTCTCTCTCTCTCTCTCTCTCTTTAGATTTTTGCTAAGCAATGGGGTCAAGTGACTTGCCCAAGGCCACACAGCTTGGTAATTATTAAGTGTCTGAGGCTGGATTTGAAATCAGGTACCCTTGACTCCAGGGCCAGTGCTCCATCCACTGTACCACCTAGCCACTCCTTTCTATCTCTTTTTGCTAGACCTTATTGGTATTACATAGAAATAATGATGACTTATGTGGGTTTATTTTATATCTTTGACCTTTGATGAAGTCATTAATTGTTTCAGTTAGTTGCTTTGTTGATTCTCTAGGATTCTTTAAGTATGACATTATATCATCTGCAAAAGTGAGTTTTGTTTTGGCAATGCATGTTTTTATTCCTCAAATTGTTCTTCTCTTAATGCTATAGCTAGCATTTCTAGTACAACATTAAGCTATAATTGGTGATAATGGACATCTTTGCTTCACCTCTGATCTTATTAGGAAGAGTTCCATCTTATCCCCATTGCACATAATGCTTGCTTATGGTTTTTGATGGATACTACTTATCATGGTAAGGAAATCTCCATTTATTGTTCTGCTTTCTAGTGTTTTTTTTAATGGGACTAAGCTTTTGTCAAAAGCTTTTTCTGCATCTCGAGATAATTATATGATTTTTGTTGGGGTTTTTTTGTAATTGATATGGTCAATTATGTGAATTCCTAATATTGAACTAGTACTACATTTCTGGGTCTAAATCCTTGCTGGTCATAATGTCTGATCTTTTTTGATAGATTGCTATAATCTAGCTAGCTTTTCAAATTTTTTTGCACTGAAATTCTCTTAGGAAATTGGTCTACAGGTTTTTTTTTCTCTTTTTACTCTTCCTGGTTTAAGTATGAGCACCATATCTGCATCATAAAAATCATATGGTAATATTTCATTATTGCTTCTTTTTTCAACTAATGTATATCAGATTATAATTAATTATTCTTTAAGTATTTGATGGAATTTACTTGTGATTCCATCTGGTCCTGGGAATTTTTAATTCAGGAGATCATTTATGGCTTTATCAATTTTTTTAAGATGCAATTTTCTCTTCAATTAATCTGAGCAACTTATAGTTTTGCAAATATTTATACATTTCAACCAGTTTATTAAGTTTATTGACATTTAAATGGGCAAAATAGCTACTTTTCATTGCTATTGAATTCACTATTTTCATTTTTTTTTAGTTTTTTCAAGGCAATGGGGGTTAAGTGGCTTGCCCAAGGCCACATAGCTAGGTAATTATTTAAGCGTCTGAGGCCAGATTTGAACTCAGGTACTCCTGACTCCAGGGTCAGTGCTCTATCCACTGCACCACCTAGCTGCCCCTACTATTTTAATTTTTGGTGGTAGTAATTTTGCTTCTTTAAAAAAATAAAAATTACCAACATCTATTTTATTGTTTCTCCTCCCCCATACAACCAGTTTTGAATTTCATTTATTAGTTCATCAAGTTTCTTACTTTTAGCTTATTTTTAAACTCTCCTTTAATTTTTGGGATTTCAATTTGGTGTTTAATTTAGGATTTTTAATTTGTTCTTTTTTTAAACTTTTAATTTCATGTCAAATTCATTGAAAAACTCTTTTTTTTCTAGTTTATTGATATAGCCATTTAGAGATGTAATTTTTCTTCTAAATACTGCCTTGGCTGCAGTTCATAAATTTTGGAATATTGCATTATTGTTGTCATTTTCTTTAATAAAACTATTTCATTTTCTATGATTTTTCTTTGACCTACTGGTTTTCAAATTTTTTTTGTTTTAAGTCAATTTATGCTAATTTAAGTTAAATTATTCTATGTTTCTGTTTTGAATATAATTTTATTGCATTATGACCTGAAAAGAATTCATTTATATTCCTTGTTTTTCTGTTTTTGATTATGAGGTTTAATGCCTTAATTTTTGTGAGTGTCATGTACAGCTGCTAAAAAGATATACTTCTTTCTATTCCCATTTAATTTTCTCTAGAGGTTTACTATATTTAACTTTTCTAAAATTTTATTTTTCTCTTTAATTTTTCTCTTATTTATTTTATTAGCTTACTTAGTTTTGATAGGACAAAACTGAGATGCTTCAGTAGTCCTTTCACTTGTAACTACTTTGATTTTCCTTTAATTATTTGGTTGCTATGCTGTGTGTGTGTGTGTTTGTGTGTATGTTTTTAGTATAGAAATTATTCATTGTCAATAACACATTTTATTCTCAAAATTTAATTTATCTGCTTTTCTTTTTAAATTAAGAATATTTATGTAATTTTTTGGTTTGTGATCATGATGGCTATAACTGCTTTTTTTTTAGTTGAAGCAAAATAGATTCTGCTTGAACACGTTATTATTATTTCATGTGTGTCTCTCTGTTTTAAGTGTGTTTCTTGTGAACAGCATGATGTTGGCTTCTTATTTGTAACCCATTCTCCCATCCACTTCTATTTTATGGGTAAGTTCAACTTATTTATGCTCAGTTATGAAAACTAATTGTGTATTTCCCTCCATAATATTTTCCCTCATTTATTTTTCTTTCTCTCTATCCTCTATCCTTCCTTAAGTCTGTTTTGCTTCTGATCATACCTTTTTTTAAATTCATCCTCTCTTTTATCAGTTCTCCCTTCCTTTTTTATCCCCTTCCCCTCCTTCACTCTAGGGTAAGTTCCATTTCTACATTCAACCAAGTGTACATGTTATTCCCTTTTTCAGCCAACTCTGATAAGCATTGCCTACCAAACTTTTATTACCTCCTCAACTGTAAAAGCTCTTCCTTTCATGCCTCTTTTATGTGAGATATTACCCACCCCAGTCCCATTTTTCCTTTTTCCTTGATATGAATCAGGATAACTAGAGATGGCTCTGGATGTGAGGTAATCAGGTTTAATGACTTGCCCAAGATATTCAGTATCAAGTGCCTGAAGCTGGATTAAAACTTCCATCCTCCAGCTCCAAGATCAGTGCTCTGTCCATTGTGCCACCTAATCGCCCTCCCTGATTATATTCAAACTCTGACTATATATATATATATATATATATATATATATATATATATATATATATACTCCTAACTGCTCTAATAATGAGAAAATTCTTAGTAGCTACAAGAATCATTATTCTATATAAGGTTGCAAACTTTAACCTTATTGAATATCTCACTTTTTCTTTCATATTTATCTTTTTTATTCTTTTATTAGATATAGTATTTGAAAGTAAAATTTCCAATTTAGTTATTTTTGGTTTTGATTTTTAAAAAATCTGCAATGCTTAAAAAGTTTTCATTTCATTAAATGACCATTTCCCCCCTGAAGAAGTATACTCATTTTTGCTGGATATTTGATTCATGGTGATAATTCTAGCTCCTTTACCCTATAGAATATAATATCTCAAATCCCCTGCTCCTTTAATGAAGTAGCTACTAAATTTTAGATAATCCCTAATGTTGCTCCATATATGAATTTCTTCTTCCTGACTGCTTTCAATATTTTCTCCCTCATTCAGAAGTTCTGAAATTTGGTTATAATATTCCTGTGAATTTTCATTTTGAAATATCTTTCAGGAGGTGATTGGTGGATATTTTTTCAACTGTGGTTTTCTTTTTGATCATGACTTTCAGGTAATCCAATAATTCTTGAATTATCGCTCTTCAGTTTATTTTTTTGTATCAGTTGTTTCTCCAATGAAATATTTCACATTTTCTTCTTTTTTCATTTTTTATTTGTTTGCTTGTTTCTTGATGTCTCATTGAGTCATTAGCTTCCACTTGCCAAATTCTAATTTTTAAAGAATTATTTTCTTCATTGAGCTTTTATACTTCATTTTCTATTTGGCTAATTTTACTTGTTAAGGAGTTTTTTCTTCAGTTAATTTTTGTACCTTTCTCCTGTTTGTTCAATTCTGATTTTTGAACAGTTTTCTTATGTGGATTATTGTTTCTTTTGCTATTTGGACAGTTTTATTTTTCATGGTATTATTTTCTTCAGTATTTTTTGGTAAGTCTTTTATCAAACTGTTGACTTTTTCCCCATAATTTTCTTTTTTTTCTTTTTTTTAGGTTTTTGGCAAGGCAAATGGGATTAAGTGGCTTGCCCAAGGCCACACAGCTAGGTAATTATTAAGTGTCTGAGACCGGATTTGAACCTAGGTACTCCTGACTCCAGGGCAGGTGCTTTATCCACTACGCCACCTAGCTGCCCCACTACGCCACCTAGCCGCCCCCATAATTTTCTGGTATTAACCTTATTTCTTTTCCCAATTTTTACTCTACCACTTTTATTTTTAAAAATACTTTTTAAACTATTTGAGACATTACTACTGGAGTTACTATCCATTTGATCAGTTTCTTTGAGACATTGCTTGTAGCTATTTTGTCATTGTTATCTTCTGAATTTGTATCTTAATCTTCCCTGTCACCATAATATCTTTTACATTTTTTTATTTGCTCACTCTCCCACTGTCCTAATTTTCAGGTTTTTTTTCATGGTGCTCTTTTCAGAGCTAGTTCCTGAGAGTTTTGTCAGTTTTGGATCATATGATCCCAGGAAAAGTGTGATCACTACTCTCTTACACCCTGCTCTTTACCTTGGAAAAGACCTTGCTTCTCAAAGGTAGTAGTGCTCTTCTTGGTTTTGAAACTTTTATCAAGTTTCCTGTTTGTCTACAGACAGGAGTGCTAGTGTTTTTTTCTGTTTTGGAAGAGAGATTAAGGTCCTTACTTCCTTGTGAGCAAATAGAAGCACTCTTCTCTACCCTGCAACTGTGATGAAGACCCCTTTCCTGGATTCTACCTAGGAAGAGACCTTGTTCTTCTGTGGTCAAAAGTGCTATTGCTCCTTTTGCCCTGGGGGAAGTGTGACTTGGGCCAGTGCTGTTCTGCACCAGCAACACAACAGGGTTCTGAACCAGTATCAGAAATAAGGCCCCCTGTAATTCTCCTTCTCTTTGTTCTATGCACTATTTTAGGTGCTAACCATAGAAGGACAAAAATAAACATTCCTTGCTCTCAGGGTATATGTGGAGATACAACATGGGCACAAGTAAGCAAATGAATAAAATACACGAGGTTATACAAGCTATTTCAAGAATGAAAGAATGCTAATGTTGTGGAATTAGGAGTGGAAGTGGAGCAGGAAAAGCATGGAGAAAATGGCAGCTCAGCTGTGTTTTGAAGGAAACTTCTTTGAGGCAAAGGTCAGGGGTGAGAGTTTTCAGATTAGAAGGGTACAGAAAAACATGGGGATAGAGAGTAAAATGTCATGGACAAGAAACTGTCAGATCATTGTGATATAGGTAAGGTTGGCTAAAGGGATATTTTAGGCATTGAATTAAGAACTAATATTTTGTTATTCTTGGGAGAATATTCCTATAGCAAAAGAATCAGCCCCTTGGCTTAGTTTGAGCGGCAATGCGATCTGGCTTGTCAAAGTATCCAAGTGCACTTATTCAGACTATAAATATGTGGGAAGGAAAAATAAAATGCCAATTTCTCTTCTTTCTAGCTTGATAAGAGAAGACAGAAAAGGGCAAGGGTATCCTTCATGGTATTTATTTAAACTATTTCCCAGGTGTGAGTTTTAGATGTATGGAAATCTATAGCAATGCTTTCATAACATGTTTTGCAAATGGATTTGAATTGAGTTTGCTTGTCAGCCTGGAAGTAGTATCATACATATAAATGAAAAAGATCCAAAGAAAGAGGGTCTTTAGAAAGTCCTATTTTCTTGAAAACTCTGGTGCATTTTTACAAAAAAGTAAAATCTAACATTCATAGTGAATAGTGTCTCCAGGTGGTCACTTATTAACCACTATAGCTGCCTCATCTATTGTCCATCAAATTCCTTGTTTCATAGTAGCAATTTTCACCTTTCTCAGAAATGACATGTCAGAGTGGCAAGAAATGATGAATGGAACTCAGAGAACCATTCCCTGCAATATTTTTGGAAATGCCATGTGTTTAGTATAACTCATGTGGGAAGCTGCAGATCACAAATCCAGATTCTTTCCATATGCTTGAAGGTCAGACAATGGTAGTGAGCCCAAGGGAAAGTCACCTCTTATCTCTGTATCTACCTCTGATTTCTCCTTAACCTCTGTGTTGTAGGAAATTGTGGGATGCTTTTAAAGCAAGAAAGTCTAAGACTGAACAGTTTCTTTTTAAAACTGGAGTAGCTTTATAAAATCTAAATTTCTTCTTTGCCTTCTTTTTCTTCCCCCCCTTTATTCCATCTCCTGTCCTTTATCCTTTCATTTCTACTTTTTCCTTTCTAATTTCCTTTCCCCTTTTTTATTTTCCATTACAACTTTTCTTCCCCCTTAGGTCTTTTCTCTTACTCTTATCCCTTATCTTTTATCCTTTTCTATTTCCTTAATTCTCTTGCCTTTCAACATTCCCTTTCTCTTCTCTTTCTTCCTGATTTGTGACCCCTTCTACAATGTCCCCAATAAATGATAATCCAGTCTTGAAGATATACAGGGATAGAGAATATTTTACATTTGGAATCAGTTCTTTTTAATTTTGGAACAATCTAATTGTTAAAATATTTTTTCAGTTTAATTAGCTGAAATTCACTTTTCTAAAGCTTTCACTTGATTTTCCAGGCCTTATATTTTTTCAAGCAAAAGAAGTCTAATTCTCTTTAACCCTTCAAATATATGGATATATCTATCACTGACTCCTGTTCTTCCCAGTTTTCTCTTTTCTAGACTAAATTTATTTCAACTTATCCTTAGATGGAATGGTTTCAAATTCTGTCATATAATGATTATGTTTCATTGAATAATTTTTCAAAGTATGTTCAAGTGTAGCACCCTCTTAAGGATTTCTGATGGAGAAGCTCTTCTTGCAATAGCAACTCCTTCCCTACTTAACCTCTCCAAATACACATTTGATAACGAATGGACATATTCTCTGACTGCTTCTTATTGGCACGAATACTCTTTTAATTGACTACTGAGTTGTAGTTATAAGAATGATTGAAAGAAGTATTCATTGCCCCCCTCTGTTCCCCATTCCTTTTTCTGCTGTTGGTTTTCAAGGTTCAGTAATGGTCTCTGAGTTCTAGAAAGTAACCAGGGTATATTTTTCTCTCCAGTATTCAAGAAACCATGACTCATATCCTTCTTGGCAGGACTATATCAAAGATGGAGTTTCTTTCTATATGTATCTTTTCCCTTCAATATAGAACTTTGTGAAATCTTGAATGACAGCTGAAGTTTTCATTTTCTCAGAACAGAAGCAGTGAGGTGTCAGATACTGCAGTAATTGCCTCCAAGACCAAAAAAAGTGAAATAGTTAATGTTCAATCCCACTGAAAATGACCCAGCAAAGCTTAGATATTAATTGAATGTAATCATTCTGTGATTCTTTCTTGCTTATCATTCCCTTACTGTGTGAAAGTAAAATTACATGCAGTTTTATATTCAATGTTTGTTTTCTGGATACCTTTTGAAACTTCCTTTCCCTTGACTGGGGAGGAGTCCCTAAACTAGAACCAAAACCTCCAAAGAAAGCATTTATTAAGTACTTATTATTTTCCAGGAACCATTCTAAGCACTTTACAAGCACTCATTTGAGTCTCACAACAACTCTAGTTGGTAGGTGTTATTCTCCCCATTTCACTATTGAGGAAACTTAATAAGAGAACTAAATAACTTGCCCAGGGTTACAAGTGTCTGAAAACAAACTTGAACTTAGATCTTTTTGGCTCTAGGGCTAGCATTCAATCTACTGAGACACCTAGATAACTATTCTCCAGGAATCTTTGGAGATGGCAGTAAAGTCTCAAGAGCCTTATTCACCAGTTGAGGTGACAGACAAACTCAGAGTAATCAACTTATGAAGGTAGATAAAGCATAGAGATTGACTAAATTCCCTAGCTCTTATAGCCTCAGCATTACAGTGTCTGGCTACCTACTTTGTTAATCTATGGTGTGGAATCTAAAACTTAGCATTTTACCCCAGATGTAGTTTGAATTGGGCAGAGTTCAATGTGATTGTGACATATTTCATTCTGAAATAGGGATTGTTTCATTTTTTTATATTTATGTTCTAATTACCTAACACGCAATAGGAACTTAAATGATTATTGACTGAATTATTGGAGACAACCTTAGATCTCATTCTTTTGGTGGATGCCACATTATAATTATGTTTTATATTAAATTTATAATTCACTGAAAGCCCTAGAAAATTTTTACATGAATCATTAGCTAGCATAGTCTCCCTGACATATTTTTTACACAGTTAACTTTTTTATCTCCAACTGTAGGTCTTGATATTGTTTCCTATTAAATTGAATCATAGCAAACCCAGTCAATTGTTCTAACTTTTCTGAAAGGTGATTTGAGTGTTCTCTGATAAATATGCCTCCCAGAGTCATGGGGCCCACAAATCCAGAAAGCATTTTAATTAGATATTCTTTTATGTCATTGATAAAAATATTTCAATAGGACTTGACCTTGTCAAGTATGACCATTTTTCTCTAAAGATCATTTTCCAGATTTACATTAATTAATCACTAAATTCTAGGTGTTGTTATTCAGCTAATTTGAATCACCTAACTTTGTTATTGTTAATTCACATCTCTCTGCCTTGATCTAAAATATATGGAAAGAGACGTTGCCACAGGCTTGTTGAATGGCGTTTGTATTCTTGTCTTTTTTGTTAATAGTAATGTTTATATGTGTCCTTTCTCACTTTCCCCTTACCTAGTGCTCATTTTTCTTCTCCTATCACTCAAAATTAAATTTCATTTTGTGAGGTAGAATAGAACAATGATAAAAGTCTGTTTCCTTTTACACTTAACTAGTTTGCTTTTTCGGTAAAACTTTCTAAGTCCCACATGAAACAACTTCAATGAATGGGGAAAAAAGTTGAAAAACATTATACAAATATAAGTTGCTTTTTTGTACAATTAATGACAGTATTGGTGTCTGTATGTATGTGTAGATTAAAGTAATGAGGTTACAACATAAATAAGTTGTCTGAAAATAGTATCCTCTTCAAACCAGAAATTTTTTCTTGACTAGTAAATATTATAAATAGAGGGAGTATTATCATAATACTTATATTGATCGCAAGGTAGAATCAGGATAGTGATAGTGTCAGGTGTCCATTTGGGAACTATTTTCACTCATTGATTTTGCCTTTAACTACAGTACATTTCTCAAACCTAACAATCAGATCTATTGCTTGGGGAAAGTTCATTTTAATTAATCAAGGTGGTTCTGTATCAGCCACTTTTCCCACAGTTGGTCATTTCAAAGACAGAAGAATCAACCCATGAAGAGTTTAATTTTGGTGATGGGTTGTTGTGTAGAGTAAGTATGATCTTATATATGAAAATTCTTGGCATAGGCTATTGCACAAAATGCAAGGAACAACTATTCAATTTAATATACCTTTATTAAATTCTACAAAATCACTGTGGCAAGCATTATAAAAATAGCATGTAAATTGTATTATTTATGTGGGAAAGGTCTGCATTTCCCATGATAACTTTATTTAATGAGCAATTATTCCCAAGTACTGAGATACCAAGACCCCATTGATCCAAAGATCTATTCTCAGTATTTCATCCCCAAGAGTCATGTCTGTCAATAATATAATTCTGTAATGATGCATAAAGTCTGAGGGGAGAAAGAAGAGGAATCATCTAGGTTATGGAAAGGTGATGAGACCAAAGAAATATACAAATGGAAATCCAGCAACTGTCTACTAGGTTAACCACTCTTGAATTTTTACTGTTCCCTCTCCTCACTCAAATGTGAATCACTTCTCTCATCATTCATTCTTGAATAAATCTTTTATCTTTGACATGCTGAGAATATTTTATTGTTGCTTTACAAATTCTTTTAGTCTTTATTAAATACTTTGTTTTTCATTTACATGTTCTTTATCTGGTAACTGCAAAGTAAATTTAAATAAATTTAGAGATTCCCAGCTGAATTATTAAGGGGGCTTGGGACAATTAAGTTGTACTTTTTCCCCCTTTAACCCACTCTGAGTCTGATTTTTGTGTGAATTTAGAACTGAGTGGTCCATGATCCAAACAGAATATTTTTTATTATAAATGATAATGATAAATTGCTGATGAATATTTTGCATTTTGGGAGTGGAGAGAGAAAACTCACAATATCTCATCTCACAAAATTGTTCTATGTTTTATTCATGAAAATTAGTGATGCTTGCAGAACTTAGCATTAAGGAAGAGTTATCTCTTCTGTATTTCATGGAGAAATAGATTTACACCAAGGATTTTTTTTGTTTTTTACTATTAATATTGAATAGACAGGTAAATTATCACTAAGTAGTTAGTACACTTATAACCTCAGTAATTGTAAACCTTGTAAACTGATCCCAGAGACAGTAGCTTTTGACCCCTAATTACTACAGAATGCCTTCTTACAGAATGTCCTTCATACTTGAGGGGCTCACTGTGGCAGTATAACATAGAAAAAAAATGAAATCAGTACTAGGCAGGAAGGAAATAGATTTTACTTGAGATTTTCTTACTTCTCTTTTTGTTTTGATCTTTGATGACCTATTCCCCCCAATGTGTTTTTTTTCCCTTTTTATCTTTATTTTCATTCTCATTTTCTTTCTGTGAGGAGGAATGCTTTTTAAAATAATTTTTTAAAATTCCATTTAATTTTATATCATCCAAACCCAAAGACATCAGTTTCTGGGATAAGAATTCACTATTTGACAAAAGTTGTTGGGAAAATTGGAAAACAGTCTGGCAAAAACTTGGCAGAGACCACATCTCCCATCCTAAACTAATGGGTACAGGATTTAGACATAAATAGATAAATTAATAGATCAAGAAATACTCATCTATCAGATCTATGGAAAGGGGATAAATTTATGTCCAAACAAGAATTTGAATACATTGTAAAGTGCAAAATGAAGGATTTTGACTATATTAAAAAGCTTTTGCACTAATAAAGTCAATGCTGCCAAAATTAGAAGGAAAACAGAAAGCTGGGGAAATCATCACAACTGGTAATTATAAAGGTCTCATTTTTAAAGCATATAGGGAATTGCATCAAGTTTATAAGGTTACAAGTCATTTTCCAATTGCTAAATGATCAAAGGATAAAAATAGACAGTTTTTAAATGAAGAAATTAAAGCTATATATAATCATATGAAAAAAATGTTCCAAATCATTATTGATTAGAGAAATGCAAATTAAAACAATAATGAGATATCACCCTACACCTATCAGATTGGCCAAGATGAGAAAAAGGGAAAATGATCAATGTTGGAGAGGTTGTAGGAGGATTGCTGGTAGAGCTGTGAATGGATCTAACCATTCTGGACAGCAATATGGAATTATGCCCAAAGAGTAATAAAACTATTCATACTCTTTGACCCAACAGTTCCAATTCTAGGTCTACATCCAAAAGAAATTTAAAAATGAGAAAAAATCCTACATGTTCCAAAATATTCATAGCAACTCTTTTTTTGTAGTGGCAAAAATTGGAAATTGAAGGGATTCCCATTAATTGGGGAATGGCTAAAATGTTATTGTACATGGATATTGTGGAATATTATTGTTCTATAAGAAACCATAAATGGTTGGACTCTAGAGAACCATGGAATGACTTACAGGATCTGATACTGAGTGAAGAGAGCAGAACCAAGAGAACAATATACACATCAACAACAACATTGTGAGATGATCAACCTTAATGGAAGCAACTCCTTTCAGCAGTTCAGAGAGATAACACAACCATTTTAGACTGGCTATGGACAATGTTATCCCCATCCAGAGGAAGAAAAACAAAATAAAAAAAAACAAAGAAAGAAAAACCAACTCTTCAGAATCTGATGAATGCTTTATAAAAATTATCACTTTAGTATCTCTTTCCCTTAATCCTAATTCCTTATCCTGAAAATGACTAATATGCAAATATGTTTATCTAAAATATGTATGAGCAATGTTAATCTGATTGCTGCTAAGGGGAAGGAAATTATATAACTTAAAAATTATACATATGCAGGATGAAAATAAAATTATACAGGTTCAGGATAAAAATAAAAAATAAATGTTTTAAAAATTTAGTTTTTATTTCCTAAAAGATCTATCTTCCTTACCACCTCCAAAGAGAAGTATTTTATAATAAAGAAAAATATTAGTACAGTAAAACTAGGCAGCATATTGATAACAATATGTGCATCGATAGTTTTCCATCTCTAAAAAGAAGCAGGGAAATGTGTTTTCTCATATATTATCATCTTTGTGTTCAACTTGGTTATTGTATTTTTCCTTTTTTTGATTTTTTCAGGCTTTCCATTTATATTGATATATACATATGTATCTGTATACACTTACACATACAATAGGCTATGCTTAGTTTATGTTGTATGAATTCATAGTGAACTTCCTATGCTTCTCTGTATTCATGCTATTCATTTTTCTTAAAGTACAATACTATTTCATATCATTCGTGTATAATAGAGACTTGAAGAATATTTAGATTTGTTTTCTCTGGTGGCTTAAACAGAAAATTGTATCATCTGCCTTCTCCCAATCAATTTTGAGGAAACTTTGGGAAACTTTACTTCTTTACTTCTTTTCCCTTAGTGAATTTAGTAAAACATTATTTTCAAGGCATCTATTAAACTCAATTTTATCAAACATTTCAATGAAATATTCAACATTTTTTCTCAAACAGGGATCTGTATGGTGGTGCAAGGGCTTGTACTAGGTATCCGACTCCATATGCCTGTAAAATCTTATGATTTAGGGTGTTACAAAAGAAAACAACTGGGCTTTTATCATTCTTTGGCCTCTTTTTTCCCTTCCTCTCTATGAAATATGAAGACTATTTGGATAATCCTGACAGTTATGTGGAAGGGAGCATCTTGTTGCTTGACTTCCTTATGAATGTGAACATATGTTCACTTTTCTTTCTTTTGATAGCAAAATAGGAGTAGGACTAAACTATTTAAGCACACAGCAATTCAGGAAGTCCAAAGTCTAGGTCTTTTAAAACTAAAAGAAAAGGTTGAAACAAGTGGGAGACCAGAACCTTGATAACCTTGTCAGCTTTTCTGTCTTAGGCATGGGACTTTAGGTGGTTCCTCTAGAGACAAATAAATCCACACTTAAACCCACACATGCTGAGATGGCAAATGAGAAAGTTTAATAGAGGTTGGAGGGGGTGGTATATGGGCAAGATAGAAGTTCTTAATTGGTGGTTAGCAACAGAATAAAAGACCAATGAAGACTGATTTGAGTATATCAAGTTCCATGGACTCCTGAATTTTTTTTATTAATATTCAGAGTAATCCTTGGTCCTGGAGCTAAATAGCCATGCTCCAAGGTTAATGTCAGAGTCACTTAAAAACATGGAACACCCAGACAGGGGAATAATTGGAACCTCTGTATGCTCAAGATAGATTACTTTAGATAGATTGAGTAAATTCTGGGCTTCGTTTTTTTTTTGTTTTGTTTTGTTTTGTTTTGTTTTTGGCAGACACCAAGAAAGCCCTAAAAGTAGAGGACAGTCAGACAGAATAAAAATCCAAGCTGAGTAATTATTTAAAAGGATTTGATATAATGTTTGGCGAAAGAGTTGATTTTTGTCACAACAAAATCAAGTTCCATAGAGCTAACTCTCATTGGTTTTCAACTGAGTTAGTGTCACACAGGAACAAGAATATGCCTTACTTCCAGACAGCCTCTTTTCTTACCCATTTCATTCCATGGAATTGTTTCCACTCACAGGTGATATGCGTCCACTTTACTTTCTTGAAATATTAACTTTTTATAAAGGGGCTAATATAAGAATAATTGGAAGGAAGACATTTTGGTAAGGATATAGAGAACCAATGACAAAGAGCTAATTAAGAGGGAATACCACACTTAAACAGAGACCTTGGTCTTCAATGAATTGAGAAGCTTCTAGCTTTCAATTTCTTCATTTCAAAAATGGTAGGAAAGAAGATATAATTGACCCAGATATATATATATAGTTTTCAAGCATTTTCATTTGACTCACAGCACAGTATTATTCTTTGATATGGAGAAATGAGGCATGTGGTGGCAATACTGGCTCAGATACAGCCATACAATTGTAGCTGAAGTTCTATCCATTCCTTGCAGGAAACTCATGACTAATGTGTCATCATACCTTTGAGGTCCACCTCTAAAGTCCCTTGAAGTTAGCTTTAAATTCTTTGGACCTCTGAACCCATAAATAGAGAAAATGTCATTACATCCAGGGGTGGATATTGTTCAAACGAGACCTAGTTTTCACACTTATTTATCTAAGTTCAAAGAAATATCATTGTTTATTTTACCTCTATCCCTTAGTGAATTTAGCAAAACATTATTTTCAAGGCATCTATTAAACTCAATTTCATCAAACATTTCAATGAACTATTCAACATTTTTCCCAAACAGGGATCTGTATGGTGGTGAAAAGTTGTTCTAGGAGAAAATTGTGATGACAGTGATGTTTTTCTTTTAAAAAGTTATATATAGAGGCAGCTAGTGTATGAAGCACTGACCCTGGTGTCTCTGGAGTACCTGAATTGAAATCTGGCCCCAGACACTTAAATACTTACTTGGCTGTATGACCTTGGACAAGTCATTTATCCTTATTGCCTTGCAAAAAGCAAAAACAAAAAATAAAAAAATAGTGTATACAAAACTACTTATTATGTGATCTTTCTCACTTTTAAAATGAACTTAATTTCTTTAATTTTATTCTGGAAATTCCCTGACCTCTCTGTAACAGGTGTGTTTGTTTGTGTGTATGTGTTTCTGCTGTGTGCGTGCACATATGTGTGTGTATGTATGCACATATGCAGGTTTAGATGATAAAAAAGGGAGATATAATTCAATACATATCTCTCAGGTCAACATTTATAGATTCTGTCAATAAATTTTTAAGCCTGCTCCTATTCTTCCTAATCAAAGAGGCTTGCAACCTAGGTGTCATTCTAAACTACTTTCACTCATTCCCCACATTCAATCTGTTGCCAAGTCCTGTAGATCTTATTTTTGAAGCATCTCTTACATAAGTCCCCTTTTCTCTGCTTATACGTTCAACACCTTAATGAAGCCCATCATCACATCTCTCTTGGGTTATTTCAATCTGTCTCAAGTCTCTTGGACACTCCAATCCATTCTCTATTTATCTGACAAATTCTTCTTCTTCTTTAAGCACAAATTTGATTATCTTACCCCTCCATCCTCTTTTCAATGGATTCCAGTGGCTAACATCTCTAGGCTTAAATATAAAATCTTCTGTTTGGCATTCAAAGATTGTCATCTTTTTGCCTTTCCAGTTTTCTTAGCATGTATTATTTTTTTTCTCTCTGTTCTCCTATCCCTTCAAATTATAATCCAGTGATATTAGCTTCCTTTCAATTCCTCATACAAGATGCTTCATCTGCAGTATGTGGCATTTTTACTTCTGTCACCCATGCCTGAAATTCTTTCCCTTCCCATTTCTACTTTCTGGTTTCCCTAGCTTCCTTCAAATCCCAGTTAAACTTCTACATTTTTTGATACCATGGAGAGATCATAGAAGATTCAACAGTTTACACATTTAAGGATCAGAAGGGTTATGATATGATATAAGAAAAAAACTAGGATTACAATCAAGAATAGTGTACCCTGAGACTTCCAGCCAAGATGGCAGAGAGAAGCCAGGCATTCCTGATTTTTCCTCAGAAGCACCACAAATCAAGCCGCTTAGCAGATTTTGGAATGACAGAACCCACAGAAAAATAGTGGGAAACATCTTCCAACAAGATCTGTCATGGAGAAGTGTGGGTGTGCCACACAGGTGGCAGGGTGAGAACTGCTGTACTGAGAGCAGAAGCCTGGGCAATGTGCAATGTGCCCAGTGGCCTAGTTTTCTCCAGTACCAACACAGAAACAGCCCCAGGTGTTGCAACTTTCTCCATGGCTGGGGTATGGGTGGCAGAACTTCCCCAGTACTAACTCACTCTCGATCAGGAAAGACCCTCTGGCAATTCCAGCCCTGACAGCCTAGTCCAGCCACTGGGTTGTGGTGAGGACATCCCAGATTCAGCCCATGACCAAGGGAGTAGACTACTACCACCCCCAACATAGACAATCCAGAAAAAGCTTCTGGTGTTCCTTACTGGTTCGTCCCTGAGGGATCCCCTGGAGTTCCCAACTCTAGTGAGCAAGACCTTCAAGGGTTCTCAACACTAAAGGTCTTGGAACAAGCTGGAAAGCTAGTTCAGTCCATTGTATATTACTAAATATTCCTTCCTGGAACAAAGAAATTTCATACTAGAAAAAAAGAAAATTGTTGATAGAAATTAAAACACTAGAGTACACCCAAAGCCCTCAAATACATGCATAGTTTTATCCCTAGGGTACTACTATTAGAAAACTTGAATCACCTAAGGGTTCATGTAGGAGTCTGAAATTGTTTACCAGACTGTGATAATAATATGAATTATTTCAAATTCATTTTTTTGGGTTTTTTTAGTTTTTTTTTTTTTTTGCAAGGCAAACGAGGTTCGGTGGCTTGCCCAAGGCCACATGGCTAGGTAATTATTAAGTGTCTGAGACTGGATTTGAACCCAGGTACTCCTGACTCCAGGGTGGGTGCTTTATCCACTACACCACCTAGCTGCCCCTCAAATTCATTTTTATTGGTATTCACCAGTGCTAAAGTCTTGCTTTCCCTTTCCATGCAGGCTAGCAATTTTTATTCTCAGCAAGGGGAGATGATGTTTCTTGAATAACTGAAAATGTCCTTCTCAAGTGATTGCACAGAGCAAGTTACATCTATGGTCAGAGAGCCAGTTGGTTTGGTCTTAGTAGTTGAGAATATTATATGACCCATGAAATTGTCTGGAAATGGGGGGGGGCAGTTATATAGCTCACCAAGCCCAAGTTCCATTTGCAAGCCCAGTTGGAGAGCTTGACAGTCATGTCACAGTTTGGATGTTATAACAGATTTTCAAATGCAAAAGAGCTCTTATCAATGGGAAAGTTGGAATTTACTAATACTCTTAAGCTACCATGGCATTATGAGCTTATCTTTCTTTGTCTCTCCTGCAAAATAGAGGTTTGCCCTGGGAGAAATGCAATTTACATTCTGAAATCTGGCTAGCTTGCTTCGAATGGATACAGCTGTCTGTTGGATTTTATGAGTTCTTTTGATTACCTTTTTATCAGAGCAAACTAGGACTTAAGGGGAGCCCAGGAAAGTTACTAGAAGAGCTTGAAGTAAATGACATAGAGCATTTATAAGATGGGATATTCCAAAATTCTTTTTTT
Source organism: Macrotis lagotis (assembly GCF_037893015.1). NCBI lineage: Eukaryota > Metazoa > Chordata > Mammalia > Peramelemorphia > Peramelidae > Macrotis > Macrotis lagotis. The sequence continues at coordinate 30,330,090 of NC_133662.1, read as the reverse complement.
TAGGTTTTTGCAAGGCAAATGAGGTTAAGTGGCTTGCCCAAGGCCACACAGCTAGGTAATTATTAAATGTCTGAGACCGGATTTGAACCCAGGTACTCCTGACTCCAAGGTCAGTGCTTTATCCACTGCGCCACCTAGCTGCCCCGATATTCCAAAATTCTTAATGACATTTTGTGACTAAAATGGCACTAAGATTTTTGGTACATACTTTTTATCTACATAAAAAGTTCAACATAATTTTGGCAACATCACTGTTTTAGGAGGGAGAAACCTGTTTTCTCATTCTTGACTCTATCACTAAGAAATTAGATAACCATTGGAAAATCACTTTCTTTCTATGAGTCTCATATTCCTTATCTGAATAAAGGAAATGGACTTGAATAAAGGAATTTGGACTTGGAAGCTATTCTAGGTCTAAATTTCAATGATTCTATGATTTAAGCTAGTAGAGAACCATCTATGATTTATAATGGGTTTAGGAGATTGAATTTGTTCTGTTTGGCTCCAGAGGACAGAAAAAGAATTAACTTTTATTTCCCCTAGAAGTTGCAAAGAGGTCAAGCTAAGTTTAATGTCAGAAAAAACTTCCTGACAATTAGAATTGTTTGAAGGTATAATGGAACACCTTTAAGAGTTGATAACTTTTCCCTTTCTGAAGTTTTCAAGTGACCAAAGGAAAATAAATCTACAGTTATGTGGGACCTTAGATTCCATCAAGCCTACCATCTTCTTTCCCAGGAAACTCAGAGAATAGTTGCACTAGATAGTAAGCGGCCAAACTGAGAATGAAGTTCATGTTCTGTGCCATCTAAATATAGTAACCTTCACTATGATGGCAAGTAGAGGCTGGATGACCAAGTGCCTTATGTTATACTGAGCATTCATTTCAGCTGTAGATTAAGCTAGATGGTCCCTGAGGTTGTATTCAACTCACAAATTCTATGATTCTGTGAAAATAATGTATTTCTAGTCATTTATGTATTCTAGGTTGATATTTTGTGACAGTTTTTTTCTTCCTCAGATCCAAGTGAGCCCTTTGATGATTTCCTAATAGGCCTCAGGTTTTACTAAATTGTTAAACAGATGTGGAGAATATTTTGTCCTGCTTACTACTCCTTTTATGATAAAGAATGGGATTTAGCATTTACTAAGATTGAGAAATATAGGTAGAAATAGTACTGAAACTGACAATCTTTGAAACGTGTCTCTTGTGATGACCTGTAGGTGATTTTCTTTTTTTTTAATTTATTTTTTATTTTCATTTTGTTCAAATGTTTTTTTACATTAATAAAATATTCTTGTTTACAAGTAAACAAAATACCCCTCCTCCCCCATGAATATAGATAGACTTGCTTGGGTGAAAAAAGTAAAGGGGAGAGAAAAAAATTAAAATAAAAAAAATAATAGTAATAGTTGTAGGTATGGTTAGGTGGCACAATGGACGAAGCATCAGCCCTGGAGCCACGAGCACCTGAGTCCATATCCATCCTCATAAACCCAACAATCACTCAGCTGTGTGACAGGCAAGCCACCCGATCCCCACTGCTCTGCAAAAACCAAAAAAAAAAAGAAAGAAAAAAAAGACCCAAAATAAAATAAAATAGTAATAATAGTAGGGGTGGCTGGGTGGCAGACAGAGAATTGGCCCTTGAGCCAGGAGCACCTGGGTCCAAATCTGGCCCCAGACACCCAAAGATCACCCTGCTATGTGGCCCCAGGCAGGCCACCCAGCCCCACTTGCCCTGCACCCTCTCCCAAATAATATTAACAAAAAAATGTGCTTGAGTCTTTGTTCCAACACCAACAACTCTGTCATGGGTGGATCTCATACTTTATGATAAGTCCATCACAAAAGTTATTTCCATATTTTTCCACCATTGCCATTGCTGATTGCAACTCCCTCCTTTCTTATTTCTCCACTACCATGTACTCTATTTTCTCTCTCCTTTCACTCTGACTCTGCTGTAGGGTAGCTGAGTGGTGCAGCATACAGATCCCTGGTCCTGGGGCCAAGAAGCCCTGAGCCCCCATACCACCCCTTAGGCCCAGAATCCACCTGGCCCTGTGGTCCTGGGCAGGCCTTCCAATCTCAGCCCCTTGCAAGAAGTAAGAAAGAAAATGTGTTATATCTGGCCACTCTCCCACCATGGTCCAGCCTCTCCTCCTTTATTCACATCCCCACCCCCTCCCCCTGCTCCCCGCTCCTTCTTACTCCAGATGTCTATACCCCATTGAGTATATATGCTGTTTCCTCTCCTAGCCATCTCTGATGAGAGCAAAGTTTCCCTCATTCCCCCTTGCCTCCCCACTTCCATATCATTGCAATAGCTCATTGTAATAAAAAAAAATCTTATGTGAAATATCTTGGACTATTCCCCCTCTCCTTTTTCTTTCTCCCATTCTGTTTCGCTTTTTTTCTATTGACTCCATTTTACACCATATTTTATCTTCAAATTCAGCTTTCTCCTGTGCTTCAACTATAAAAGCTCTCCCTACCTGCTCTATTAACTGAGAAGGTTCATATGAGTATTATCAGTATCATTTTTCTATGCCGGAATATATGCAGTTCATCCTCATTAAGTCCCTCATATTTCCCCCCTCTCCTCCAATCTCCATGCTTTACCTGAGTCCTGTATCTGAAGATCAAACCTTCTGTTCAGCTCTGGCCATTCCAAAAGGAACATTTGAAATTCCCCTGGTTCATTGAAAGTCCATCTTTTTCTCTGGAAGAGGACATTCAGCCTTGCTGGGTAGTTCATTGTTGCCTGCATTCTAAGCTCTTTTGCCTTCCGGTATATTGTATTCCAAGCCCTATGAGCTTCCAATGTGGCTGCTGCTAAGTCCTGTGTGATCCTAACTGCAGCTCCACGATATTTGAACTGTGTCCTTCTGGCTGCTTGTAATATTTTCTCTTTGACTTGGGAGTTCTGGAACTTGGCTATAATATTCCTAGTGGTTGATTTTTTGGGATCTCTTTCTCTGGGGGATCGGTGGATTCTCTCCATTTCTATTTTGCCCTCGGCTTCTAGAATATCAGGGCAATTTTCCTATAGTAATTCTTTGAAAATGATGTCAAGGTTCTTTTCCTGATCATGACTTTCAGGTATTCCAATAATTTTAAAATTATCTTTCCTAAGTCTATTTTCCATATCAGTTGTTTTTTCAATGAGATATTTCACATTTTCTTCTAATTTTTCATTTTTTTTTTGTTTTGAAGTATTGATTCCTGATTTCTGTTAAATTCACCAATCTCCCTGAATTCTATTCTTTGTCTGAAGGATTTGTTCTTCTCAGAGAGTTTTCTTATCTCTTTTTCCATCTGGCCAATTTTGCTTTTTAAAGCATTCTTCTCCTCAATAACTTTTTGAACTGTTTTATCCATTTGACCTAAGCTGGTTTTTAGCATGCTATTTTCTTCAGCATTTTTTTGGATTTCCTTGATTAAGCTGCTGATTTCATTTTCATGTTTTTCCTGCATCTCTCTCCTTTCTTTTCCCAGTTTTTCTTCCAACTCCCTCATTTGATTTTCAAAGTCTTTTTTGAGCTCTATCATAGCCTGAGCCCAATTTTTGTTTTTCTTGGAGTCTTTAGATGCAGGAGCTTGTGCTTCCTCATCTTCAGACTGAGTATTTTGATCCTTCTTGGGCTCATTTGCAAAATATTTCTTAATAGTCTTCCTTTTGTTTCTTTGCTTGGTCATTTTCTCAGCCTGGGCCTGGTTTGGGGGTGCTTCCGGAGCTTTTGGGACACTCCCACAAGGGTCTCAGTGTGTGAGGCTCTGTCCTCCCTCCTGGTCTGTGAATGACTATAAGCGCCCCCCTCTGCCATAGGGCCGAGGTGGGGTGGGGCACTGCTGTTCTATGGGGGGGCCTAGACTGTGATCAGGATCTGAATGTGGTCAGAGCCCCAGAGTCCTGTTCCAGGGGCAGAGGACAGAGCTCTGCAGTCTCTCTTCACTCCCCTCCCTCAGCTCAATGGGCTCATGCCATGGGGGCTCCTGCTTACTGGCTCTGCCTGCTTCTCTTTCCTGGATCAGGGCTGGGGAAAGACCATGCTGCTTGCTGTGTGCCCTGAGGGCTGGGCTCCATATGCTTGCTCTGGCAGAGGTCCCCTGCTGTTCCTCCACTTTGTGCCCGGTGCTCCTCGGGGTGCAGCTCAGGAGACTCCCCTGCTGCTGTGAGCCGGGGCTCCCAGCACCCTGGGGCTGCCTCCAGGAGGATGAAGTTCTTTGGCTCTGGCGGGCCATCCCTCTGGCAGGTCTCCTCTCCCATCTGGGGAGCAGAGCCTTTCTGCTCTTTTCCAGGTTACCTTGAGTAGGAGAACTGCCTCACTGGGTCCCTTTGTGGGTTCTGTCTCTGGAAAGTTTAGTTAGAGTCCTTAGCTGATGAATTTTATCAGAGAGCTGCTAAGACTCAATCCCTTCTTGTTGCCATCTTGGCTCCGCCCCCCCCATAGGTGATTTTCAGTGACATACTAACCAATTAATCCTTCTATATTTCCCTCCAGTTTTCCAGTGAAGCCATGGTACTAGTGTCTCATGCTCTTTAGAGTTTGTGACAATTGCTCATCCCATGTCATATCTAAAGTAATTTATTGGGATATCACTTTTGATAAGTGGGGAACTCCTGGAATAGATTTTTGCATATGAATCAAGGATAGGTAAATAAAATAGAGTATGATTATCCTGGAAAGACAATGGATGATGGTGGTTTTTAATAGTAACTCTAAGCAAGTGGTGTAGTAGTTAGAGTACTGGACCTGGGTCAAGGAAGATGAGTTAAAATCTAGCTTTGGTCACTTACTAACCTTATGACTTTGGACAAGTCACTTAATCTCTATCCATCTCAGTTTCTTTGGCTATAAAATGGGGATACTAATACCCACTTCCCAGGATTGCCATGGGGATAAAATACTTGAGAAGACATGTGAATTTCTGGCAAGTAATAGGTGCTAAAAATAAGAGCTGGATGATTATTTTTATTTATCAAGACTGTGCAGTAGAAGGAAGATTTGAATTACTCTCTTGGTCCTGGGGTGGAATAAGAAACAACAGGTGAAATTTTGAAAGAGGCAACTTTAGAATGGTGTTAGGAAAAGTTTCTTAATGATTAGAACCCTGTCTAAATAGAATGAGCTGGTGAGGAGTCTATTTTGTGAGACTTTCAGGCAAAAACTGGATAACCATTTGTCAGTATCTTATAATGAGAATTTATGGGATCATAGTTTTGGAGCTAGAAGGGACATTAGAAACCATAGATCTTATGGTGAGGTAACCAAGACTGAGAGAGCTCAAGTGATTTGCTCAGGGTTACATAGTTAGGGTATGTAGCAGGATTTGAATTCAAATCTTGTTGATTCAAAACCTATTCAGACTCCTTTCTTATATAAATTGGAATAAATGGTCACTAATGTCCCCTTGAGTTCTTAAATTCTGGGTGATTCTGTGATTCTTAGTCTTTTTTAGCAAAGTGATAGATACATTTGTTACTGTTGTTATTGGCATGCTTCAGCTATGTCTCACTCCTTATGAACCTAGTTGATATTTTCCTGGAAAAGATACTAGAGTGATTTGCCATCTCCTTCTTCATTTTATAAGTGAGTAAATGAAGGCAAACAGGCTAAGTAATTTGTTTAGGGTCACACAGTTAATAAATGTCTGAGACCAGATTTAAAGTTAGGATGTTGAGTTTTCCTGACTCCAGACCTGGTGATCTGTCTACTACATCTCCTAACTGCCCTGCTAGTCACTTAATGGATACTCAATAAATATTTGTTGGCTAACTAACTGATAGGTTCAACCTGAATGTGATAACACAGAGCTTCACTTCCTAGGGTCATAAGAAAAATCAAAAAACCTGTGTTGTAAGAAATTAAATTTAAGATTTGCGGTCAAACATTCACAGAACTGGAACAAAAGAGTATTCCTAAGTGCCTCTTTAGTTTACATATTATTGAGGGCATGATAAGTGGGCCCATTAATCTGCTGACAGGCTGTCATTTGACATCTAGTCTGTCTCCCAATGCACTATTCAGAGTGGGTGATCTCATTCCATGATGTGAGAAAGAGGGGAGAGAGAGAGAGAGAGAGAGAGAGAGAGAGAGAGAGAGAGAGAGAGAGACAGAGAGAGAGACAGAGAGAGAGACAGAGATAGACAGAGACAGAGAGAGACAGAGAGCTTTTGAACTCTAGACTTTTTACAGGACTTTAATTCTCTTGGAAATACTTAAACAGTATCAAGAAAATATTCCTTCAGCCTAAAAATATATATTTGAATCTTCTTGATATGGAATCCATTTATTTCCTAAATATTCTTGAAGGAATGAAGGAACTGCTACTATTTGGGTCAGCTTTGAATATAGACAAGGAACTAGCCTTATTACCCACTCCTCCCCCATGCCTTTGATTTCTTCCAGCAGTTTGTCATTAGCAACACTAATACTCATCATTTTAATTTATTCTTAAGGGGTTTAAGGCATTAACTCTCTAGGATAGTCTTTGGAGATCTGTCTTGGAGGGAAATAATGGATGAAATCATTATTAGTCATTAACCCCTTAGTGTGAATCAGTTAATCCTCTAGCTTTCTTTCCTGACACCTGTGATAAAAGCCCTGAAGAAATGAGATTTGAAAGAGGAGAATAGAAAGTAAATTTTGGGTCTTTGGTTAGCTTAGGGAAGATATTTTGTCTTTATAACCCAACCCCTGAAGACTGTTAAATGCTTATATTGACTTACTTGCTGCTATAAGGATAGCAAAAGGTATTGATCTCTTGTATGTCAAGGGAGAGATAAGACCCTTTAGCACCTTATAGATGTTATAGAGTGTATTGAACTGGACTGGTTTTCAGAGGAGTTATCAGCAATGAGAGAATGGGGAGGGGGAAGATAGCAAATACAAATTATCTACATGAAATGATAACTCATTTCCCCTTTATTTTCTGAATTGATTTAGGCCCTTTCTAAAGCCAGTTTTTTAAATCTCCTTATGGTGACACTTTACCTTTATAATGTGGTAATGTAGCATGATGAGGTGGTAAAGCAGATAGAGAATTGTGATCTTAACGTTAGAAAATTCTGAGTTCAACTCTCTGACATAACTTTACCTGTGGGTGGTCTACCCAAAGGAATATAAATTTTGATTTCAGGAACCTTTGAAAATATCTTGGTATTTACTGGCTAGGCTTCTTTTTTTAAAAGGACCATGCCTTAAACTTTTTTTTTTTGTGGAAGCTGCATTTTATTTGAAAATCCACCCATTTTTGCTAACATACATTTTAATATTGTAAACAAAAATAGAATCTTCAGAGACAATGCAACAAGTATGCTTAACTCATGTATAGAATTGCTTTCCTACTACTGACTGTCCTTCTTAAGGCCCCTCTCAACCCAAATGTTAAGATATATTTACACAAAGCACCGATCAACAGTGCAGCTTAATTCTCCATAATCTAAATTCTTGCTAGACATCTGTAAAGACACTATTTTCCCTTATTTAAAAGGTACATGATCATAAACCTGGCACAAGCCAAATGAAAGGTTCCAGGACTTTGCCCTCCCCCCACATAATACCTCATAGAGTTTTAGTCAAAAGAAGGAAAGTCTTTAAAGTGAAAGCAATTTCTCACATTCATTTTGGAGAGGCCCTAATGTCAAATGTAAAATAATGAGATGCCGAGCACAAAGCAAAAAAGTTCCTTCCAGATGCACTAATGTGGAATTAAAAATGTAGTGCTTTTCCTAGTCAGTGAACTGTTTCCTTGCAAAATCTAGGCACAGAATTGACTATATGGATTAATCATGCCTTACACTTTAATCGCTCTGTTTATCACTGATTGTTCAGTAATCCAAGCCCAAGTGTCACTTGGTTATTGTCTTCAGATTTTAAGACTTGATTGTTTTTTCAGTTTTTATGACTGAGAGTGTGTATAAATAGCAGTTTCTATTTTGACCAGATTTCCTGAAGGTCTTCCCTTCCCAGACTAATTTTATTTTTGAGTAGATAAGAGAGATCATTTTTTTTTTGCTCATTTCTTACATAGCTTTAATCACTGAATGGGTGTTGCCTCAGACAAACTACTGTCTTGGAAAGACTTTAGCCTAAAAAGGCCAAGGCTTCCCATTATATATTGTCATCTCCAGTCATCTTGATTTATATCTTGCCACTGGATCCAGATGATTCCATGATTCCAGAGGGGAGGGAGGGAGAGAGAGAGAGAGAGAGAGAGAGAGAGAGAGAGAGAGAGAGAGAGAGAGAGAGAGAGAGAGAGAGAATGGTGACTTTACACAGTCCTAACTCACTTAAATACATTTCACTTGCAAGTCATGAGATCACCTTCCTGATGTCACCAATCTTCTTCAAGAACAAAGGAAAAACAAAATAACTGACATATATCAACTGTGTGCCTCTGGGTAACACACAATCTCTAGGGCAACTCTTTAAGAGCATTAAGCTACAGAGAAGATTTAGATTGCATTGTTAAAAGGATGATTGAAGCCATAGCTCCATTCCTTATATTACATGTTACTGTGATCTATCTTATGAATAATGCAAATCAGCCTATTTTGGAAGGATCTGTATTCATCACAGGTGATCTGGAATGCTCTAGAATGGTACCCTGTTTGTAAGATGTCTTGTCTTACTAGAGGGAATAAAAGAGAAAAACTCTCTTGACTAGTTGACTCCTTCTGGGACATAGCCACTTTCTGTTCCTCTAGTTGCATGGCTGAAGAGAGATAGTTCACTTACCATCTTCACCACATAGTGTACTTTTAGAGATGACAGGCATCATCCAAGTCTGATGAAACTTGGGTTTGCTTCAACAGCATCCTCTCAACAGTAGCTATTTGAATGTCTAGTAGAAGGAATGTATTTGTGTTTGATAATATCCTAATTTGACTTCTTTATCATTAGGTAGCATCTAGAGGCCCCTTATCAGTTACATTTTGCAACTTGCTTTGTACATGACAATCTGAAGAGGGACTTCTACAAAAAGTTATCACATTCATTTTATAGAATTCCTCATCTAGTTAAGTGATTTACTTCCAGCCAATAAATAGCAGAAATAGAACTTGAACCTATGTCTTCTGATATAGAAGATTGACTTGAGAACTTCAAGTAGGTAAACTTAGGTTTGAATTCTGACGCATTCAGTCAGTAACTGTGAGAACCAGAGTAATTCATATAAAGTCTCTGAGTTTCAGTTGTTTCAAAGGTAAAACAGGAGTGGACATAGTTTCTATCATACTGGATTGATAATGATGATCAAATGAGATTCAGTATTATATGTCTTGTAAACCTACATAATTGTGCATTGCTATTTTTCCAAAAGGGAATCTAGGTGACTCAGTGGATGGAGTTACAGGTCTGGATTCAGGAAAATGATGATCTTGAGTCCAAATGCACCCTCAGATACTTACTAGATGTGTGCCCCTGAACAAATCACTTAACTCTCTTTGCTTCAGTTTCATTATGTGTAAATTGAGCTTGTGAAGAAAACGACAAAGTACTCCAGTGTCTTTGCCAAGAAAATGTCAAATGAGTTCAAAAAGAGTCAAACACAACTGAACTCACTGAACAATAGAAATAGTTAAAATTTTATTATTGTTATATTGTTCATTTTATTAGGGTGGAATCCAAATAGAAATAGTTTTGGGATCTGTAGTTATCTTTTTTCCCAGAGTTTGTTTATTCTATATCACCTTCATTCCTGAAGATGACCATCTTTCTTCTTCCTCATAGTAAAATCATCTCTTATCACAAAGGAATTAAAAAGGAGAAAAAATTAGTTTAGAAATATACTTCAATCAACACATCAATTTAGTTTGTATTATCTACCATCTTTCACATCCATAGTTATCCACTTCTGAAAAGAGGAATCAAACTTGATAATTACATAGCTTTCATTTTCTATTTTTTAGCTGTTCAGTAAAATCTATTTCATTCTAATTAAATTTATTGATATGTTTTGGTTTTATATCATTTATATTTCCCAATACATACCTTTTCTCACAGAGATCTATCCCAAAGAACATAAAAGAGGGCAGCAAAGTTAACTAAAACTAAACAATACATAAAAAGTCTGATTTTATGTGCCATTTTTCATTCTCAGTTCTCTAAAATAGGCAAAGAAGGGTAGCAAGTGCCTTCTCATACTTCTTTCTTAAGACCAAGCTTATAATTTCACAGAACTCAGTTTTAACTGTTTTGTCACTGTAGCAACAGCACTGTGAATATCTCCTGGGCCTAGGTTTAGGAAGATATTTACTAGCTTTGTGACTCTAGGAAAGTCACCTAACCTCTTTCTGTCTAAATTTCCTCAACTGGAAAAACAGAAAATAATGCACTTTCTCAGAATTCTTTTGAGTTTGAAATGAGAAAATATTTTAAAGTACTTAGCATAATGCTTAGTACATAGAAGGTATTTCATAAATGCTTGTCCTCTTCTCCCCTCCCTCCTATGTTTTTTTGTAGCCATTGTATATATTTTCCTGTTCTGCTACTTTTTTTGTATCTCATATAAATCTTCCTATGCTTCTATATATCCACTAGAGAATGATATTCATTGTTTCATTCATCAATACCACTTAATATTCATTGTATCTTATAGTAATATTACATTATATTAATGTACCATAATTTATTTAGCTCTTCCCTGATCAAGAAGAACCTTTTTTCCTAGCTATTTAATATTACTAAAAGTGTTGCCATCAATAGACTGGTGTTTATGGAACCTTTATTTTAGGCATTAGTCTTCCTGAGGAGACATTATAGTACTCAGCTACAGTATAAAGATGTGAACATTTTAGCTACATTCTTTGTGCAATTTCAAAAGTATTTACAGAATGGTTATAATTATTTGTAGTCTCACCAAGATTTGGCAGTATGAATTTTTCCTCTAGTCTTCTCTGAATGAATCAGAACATCTTCTAGTATAGACTGTATGATAGTTATGATATATATCTTATTATTTTGCCCCATGGTTTTGATTTTTTTGGCTAGGTCTCTATATATCAAAAACTTCCCATTCCATATACCTTGAAGATTGCATGTCTCTGCAGATAGAACTATTAAAATATTTAAAAATTTTGTGAATCGCTGTTAAATACGGACAATTGCAGTTCATAGTTTTACCATAATGACATAGTTCCAATACAGTTCATTTGTTGACTTCTCAGGATATTTTTAGATCTCTATTTATAATATGTGAATTTATTATATGTTGGATTATAAAAGATAAAAAGATCCTTCTGTTGTATAATACTAGCCACCAGGTCATTTCTTGGTAGGTATTCAGTAGGTGCAGCATTTTTATTTTTGTTTCTACTATTTCCCTGTATAATCTATACTTATCAGTGAGTCCAGATTCTTTAAAGATAATTCCTCTAATTCTGGTGGCAATGTGGTGGTCATGAACTACCATCATTAGTAATTCCATTTCCATAGCCTAATCAATGTGAATCAAATATCTGTTTGACACATTTTTGTTAACACATTTATTAAATTATTTCATATTGTTGTTTCTTATGGAAAATTTTTTGATTCCTCTCTTTTGTTTTAGTAATTCTATTAGGTTCATTGAGAATTAGAAGCCTTTTAGTTACATTTGACAAATACCAAATAATGTAGCAATCCTTCCACAATTTTCCTGGTGATCACCTAGCTTCTTCATGAATCTTTAAAGATATAAAAATATAATTGGTTCTACTCAGTCTTTTTTAAAATTTGTTTTTATTAAAGATGTTATTTGAGTTTTACAATTTCCCCCCCAATCTTCCTTCCTCCCCCCCCCCCCCACGGAAAGCAATCGGTCAGTCTTTACTTTGTTTCCATGTTGTACCTTGATCCAAATTGGGTGTGATGAGAGAGAAATCATATCCTTGAAGAAGAGACTAAGAAGTCTAAGAGGCAACAAGATCAGACAATAAGATATATGTTTTTTTCCTAAATTAAAGGGAATAGTCCTTGAACTTTGTTCAAACTCCACATCTCCTTATCTGGATACAGATGGCACTCTCCTTTGAAGACAGCCCAAAATTGTTCCTAATTGTTGCACTGATGGAATGAGTGAGTCCTTCAAGGTTGATCATCACTCCCATGTTTCTGTTAGGTTATTCTACTCAGTCTTTTAATGTTTGAGGAATTAGAGTAGTGGATGAAAAACCCATACTTTCAAATTTCTTTTTATGCTATTCTAATCTGTGTATTTTATTTTAATCAAATAAATAACTAATTAAATATTTGTCAAGCATCTACTGCATCCTGGGTACTTTGTTAGGTTTTGAAAATACAAAGATCAAAATGAGATGATACCTACCTTCAAGGAGTTTAGATACTCTCTAGAGTAATAAATGCTGGGTTCTTTACTTTGTTATGCTATCATATTGGTTGAAAAGGCAAAATTATATTAAAAGTGTGTTGTTGTTTTTGTTTTGATTTTGTTACCATGCCTAGATGACATTTATTTTTTAATTCTTGCAAGTACCAGGAAATAAATCATCCATAAGTTTAACTTGATGGCATAAAAAGTAACTAGGAGTAAAATCTTATGAATTTAAAAACCATATCTGGTGAATTTAAAGCTATAAAATAAATACAACTCTTTTGGGGGAAATAGAAATAGGAAACAACAAAACAAGAAGAAGTCACTGAGATTAACAGAGGGATAGAGGTTCTCAATTCTAATGATCTTTACCAATGTCTCCTTTTGCTTTTTTGGCTTTAGAAATATTATCTTCTCTTATTATCATATCTGTATTGTTAAATATTTTTCAAAGCAATATCTTTATCCTTAAGCCTACATTGTTCTTTAAATGAGATAGCTACTGTAGCCCATTAGGATATATACATGAAACATATGAAATCAAACCATGGATCAGATGTAGAAAAGGACTGGAAATTCCCTTCCCATATCTTGGGTAAAACACCAATTTAGATATCAATTTAATTATTTAAGTACAGTAAGCAAGTTGAAAGAAAGGGTTGTGTGGATAGAAAGGGTAGATGAATAGTGAGGGAACCACTTTGAGCTCCTTGTGGGACAGATGGGTGGTTTCCAAAGTAGCAGCTAGTCCATGTCTGTCTATTCAATCATTCTGAATCTTACTTTAATTTACAGTTAAAGGAAATTAAAAGGGTAGAATTCTTTCATTACCTTTACCTTTATATGTGTAGAATTTGTCCAGCAAAAGATATAGGATTCCTTGGATCTGACAGTTCTAAATGTGCTATCTCTTATTAGAGAAGGCCAGGTGCACTCTGCTGTGGCTGCCCTGGAGAAGAAAAATGACCACTCTAGATTATTTTCTTGGCACCTTTCTGTTGCTTGAAACACAATATAGTAAATGTACAGTTTAAAAGAAAATCAATGACTGGATCAGTCATTTAAGGTATGGGTTCCCCTTTATTGAATTTTCTGAGAACAGAATTCATTCACAAATGGACTTACCTTCTGTCTCTTTTTTTTTCTGTGATTTACTGGGATTTTGTTCTTTCATGAAGAAAGCAATTAAATGTGATCTCTCTGAAACACTAATGAGATATGGCTTTGACCTTACTTGTTGCCCTTTGCAATTTTGATCATGTACAGAATTCTAATCTTCAGGGGTAGGTTTGGAATAGGATTTATCTGGGATCAGTTTTCCCATCTGTAAAATGAACTGGAGAAGAAAATGGCAAACCATTCCAGGATTTTGTCAAAAACCTCAAATGGTGTCATGAAATGTCAGGTATGACTGAAATGATTGAACAACAACTCTCTGATATCAGTGCAGTCAAAATGTATTTAGGTTGGCCTAAAATTCTACTTTTCAATTTGTGGAGCCCAAATTCACCACCATAACACCTAATTCTTTTTCTAATATCCCCAATCTTAATGGCAAGATTAAGAATTCAGTTGAAGCCATATAGCTCTCAGAAAGACCACCATAATTGAGAAGGCAGATCAAACAAAGCTATGATTTACTACATGTAGATATGAATCTTTGAGTGATTATGAAAACTGGTGTTTTTTTACAGATGGAATGTTGGACTTGGAATCAAAAAGAATCAGGATCAATGTCCACCTCACATATTTATTAGCTGCATATCTTTGGGGAAGTGTTTAATCTCTGTAAATCTCAGTTTCCTCATCTTTAAAATAAATAAATAAAACATTAAGTGCTTACTAAATGTGAAATACAGAGCTAAATTTCTAATCTACAATTAGAAAAGTCTAGACTATCCCTCTGCTCTCAAATAATTTTCACTCTTATTTGGGGACACAACACATAAAAAAAAGAAATTCAGTTACAGGGTGGATTGAAAATATTGGAAGTTTTGAATAGCATAGTGCAGCATAGTATCAGGGTAAAGAAATAGCAAGGCTTACTGGTCCTTAGAAGATAATAAGAAATATCACTCAGAGATGTTGTGAGGATTATATGTGACTCATGCAAATGCATAAATATAAAATATTATTATAATTAATAATAACTGAAAAACAGAGCAAATATTCTAAGTAGTAAGGGCTATTGGTCGCACAAGGTCATTCATAGTGAACTTTTTGAGTATGACACACACAGACATACACACACATAATAAAATGCACCACAAAAGAAGACAATTCCAACTTTAAAACAGAGTCAAAATTTCATCACTGGAACATGGGACAAAAGGATATGAATGACAAAAAAATTGTGTATATAAACCATAATGACTCTTTTCTTATAACCTATGTGACTGTGAACTGGTCACTTTCTTTTTTTAAAATATTATTTCAATAGAAATGATAGCTCCCAACCTGCTGTGTTAACCTTACACTTTATGTGAAGACCTTTTGGAAGTTGGTATCGCCCTAGGGCATTTCAGGAAACGTCTCAAATTTTATCTTTAAAATTCATGCCTTTAAAAACTAGGCACTTTACTGCCCTTTTAATGATATCTCTAGAGAAGGGGCAGATCAGTGATCTGTCCTTTTAATGATAACTCTAGGGAAAGGGTTGTATAATGCATTAAATAAGAAAAAAAATGAAGTCAGTTTCCTCATCTGTAAGAGACTTCAATTCATTTATTGCTAAGTTCCCTTAAAACTATCCCAATGTGACATTTTCATTTTTTTCAAATTAAATGAATTATAAACCACCAACTGAATGAAAAAGGACTTTATTCACTTTAAATCAATATTCTCTTTAACTATAAGTTTGGGGAAAATAAGGTAAAATATGTAGGAAGTTTTAAAAGACTTTTCATCATTTACTTCTTACTTAGAAGATTATTGTGAACTTTCAGAATTCAAGACTTGAAACTTTAACAATAGTTTTGTTGTTGTTCAGTCATTTCAGTAATGCACAGTTTTTCATCATTCTAATTAGGGTTTTCTCAGCAAAGATATTAAAGTGTTTTGCTAATTCCTTTTTCAAATCCCTTTTCAATGAGAAAACTGCAATAAGTTACTTGGCCAGGCTCACACAGCTAATTAGTGTCTGAAGTCAGATTTGAACTCAAGAAGATGACTCTTCCTCATTCCAAACTCAATACTCTATCCACTATGTTATCTCACTGCCCATGACTCAATAAAGGACTGAACAACCTCAAAAATATTAATTACTGTGTAGTAACTTAACTTAATAGCTAGTATCATTCTATAGAAACCTAAGGGTACTGTAGGTGGAAGACTAGATCAGAAGTCTGCAAAATGTGAATTCAAATCCACCTTCAGGCGCTTACTACCTGTGTGATCCTGGGAAAGTCACTTAAACTCTTTTTATCTTAGTTTCCTCAACTATAAACTAGAGGTAATAATAATAATAATATGTTGCTCTGCAGGATTGTTGGGAGAATTAAATGAAATAATATTGATAAAGTGCTTAGCATAGTGCCTGGGACATAGTAGTTGTTACAGGATTATTCTATTCATTTCCTTTGCAACAGCAAAACTTTGTGTGCTCAGTTTATTTCAATTGAAGTCCTATTTTTCCTTTAGTAGAAGTATGAGTTTTTAAAATACTGACTCACTGAAGAAGTTTTGTCAGCTAAAAATCTCACAGAGCCCCAGTTCTGAAAATTTACTGTGCTGGTTTAGTTTGCACATAAATATTTTAATTTTATTTAAGCAAAATTGTCTACTTTATGTTCAGAGATCTTATCCCTCCTTCATTTGGACATGAGCTCTTTCCCTCTTCATAGTTGTAAAAATATTTTCATCATTGCTTATTATATCTATTTAAAGCTTGTCTTGATATATTTTGTAAGACAGTTAACTTTTTGTTCTATAGAGTAGGAAACTAGGTGCAATAAGGGAGAAAAAAAGGAAAGAATTTTAAAAAGTGGAGTAAGAAAAGAATAAAAAGATAGAAAGGAAGGTGAGAAAAGGGAAAAAGTAAAGGGATCTATCTGGAGTCATGCAGTGGTATAAGCTTCCTAATATTGTTCAGATGCTCAGGCTTGCTTTTTTGACATCCTGGAAATTGACTTTCTTTTAAAGGAGATCATAACATTCTTATAGGCAACTAGGTTGATAGTGGATTAGAGTGCTGGACCTGAAATCAGGAAGATTCTTCTTCCTGAGTTCAACCCTAGCCTCTGATACTTGAAAGCTGTATGACCTGGGAAAGTATTCTACCCCCTTTTTATCTCAGTTTTATCACCTGAAAAATGATCTGGAGAGGAAAATGGCAAACTTTTTTAGTTTCTTTGTCAAGAAAACCTGAGCTCATGAAGAGTTGAATACAATTTAAAAAACATATTTTTGGCAAGGCAATGGGGTAAAGTGACTTACCCAAGGTCACACAGCTAGGTAATTATGTGTTGGAGGCAAGATTTGAACTCAGGTCCTCCTGACTTCTGGGCTGGTGCTCTATGCACTAGGTCACCTAGCTGCCCCAACAAATAACATTCTTTTTTTTTTTTTTTAGATTTTTACAAGGCAGTGGGTTTAAGTGGCTTGCCCAAGGCCACACAGCTAGGTAATTATTAAGTGTCTGAGACCGGATTTGAACCCAGGTACTCCTGACTCCAGGGCCGGTGCTTTGTCCACTACGCCACCTAACTGCCCCAACAAATAACATTCTTAATAATTACTTTTACTTATCTTAAAAAATAAGCCAGTTGATTACAACCCACCAATATAGATTTATGTGGAGACAAATGATGCTGCCAGAAGTAATTTTAAATCACCTAAAGACCTAAAGTACACTGCTACCCATAACAAGAAAAAGCCTTCTAGAAGAGTACAACTGATTTGGGAAGTGGATAATTTGTTAAGAAGATGATGTATGAATAAGAATTTTTTGAATGATTATAGTTTATACTAAAGAAATAATGGACTCTTGGTTGGCACACTGGTAAAAAATGTTATTGCATTCAAATTTTTATTGTCAAAATATTAAAATTTATTAGTGATCTATTGATTAGGATGCTCCTTTAAGAATGTAGATTTCTACTCTCCCATTCCTTTTTTTGTTGTTAATGTCTTGATACTCTCTTCAGTGTCTTTATATTAACATTCATAATTTTATTTTTAAGCCCTTTAATGTATTTTTAAGATTTATTTAAAACTTGAATTTCAAATTCTCTTCCTCCTGGTCCTCCTCTACCTTATCTATCAATAAGACAAGCATTATGATATTAATTATATTTGTAAAGCCATGCAAAACATATTTCCACATCAGCCATGATTAAAACAAAACAAAACAAAGCTTAACTAAACAAAAAAGCAAGAAATATTAAGCAAAAACAATCAATACTCAGAGGTCATCAAATATCTCTCCGGAAGGAAATATCATTTAACCCATCTATACTATGATTGTTTTTTGTTAACCTTCAATAATTTGTGCATGGAGAGACAAACCTAATTTTTGAATATCTTCTTTGAGGCTTCCTGATATTGCTATGATAGCAGAGGGACCTTGGGCTTTCCACCCATCTTAACCTTCACATCTTGACCAATTCATCTTCTGTTCCTATGATATGGTCATTTATCTTACTTGTAGGTTTCTTTCAAGATGGTATGCAATGACCTAGGCTTGATGAAATTAGCACAATATCATCTGAAAACAGAAGATTCTGGAAGATCTGAGTATGCATAGATAATCAACTTGGAATAAGACTGATCTCTCTCTCCAACACTATATTGAACATGTTTGATCAGTATGGTTTCTATGTTTTTTCTCATATGATATTTGTAACCAGAGTGGCATTTAATAACACTTCTCTCCCTCACTCTTTTTGTCATATCTTTCAAAGGATCTTGAATGATTTTTATTTATAAATCGGAGGTCTATTGTTGGAAGGGAGTGTGTAAAGCAGGAATTTGCTCAACTGAATAAATGTAATGTTCAATAAATAAACAATAAGATCTTATATTTTCCACATCTTGCAGTTAATTGTGTATTGGTAAAAATATAGTCCATTGTAGAATATCACTTGCCTATCCCTTTCTAATATCTTCTTCAAGAATATTAGAATAACCTATTCATTAATATTCTCAATTTGTATGTAGCTAAATCTAAAAAGATTTATGTATGAGAATGTAGTTATATAAGTAGATAATTATTAAATATGTTTCAGTCATTTTTAGATTTTAATTTGCCTTTGTTATTTTCTCTTTCTTGAGATACCTTGTGAATCAATCCCTCAATGATCTCACAATTTTTTGCATTCCATATGGATCTCTGCTATCCATACTTATTCAGTTTAGTTAGTTACCTTTCCCTGATCCCTTTCTCCCATCCCCTTCCTCTCTTTTTTCCTCTGAGGTAAGATAGATTTCTATGCCTTATTAAGTATGTATGTTGTTTCCTGTCTGAGCCAACTCTGATGAGAATGAAGCCTCCCTCATTTCCCCTTGCCTCCCTCCCCTTCTACTCCATTATAAAAGCTTTTTCTTGATTCTTTTACATGAAGTACCTCACCCTATTTTGCCTCATTTCCTTTTCTGCCAGTACATTCCTTTTTCACCCATTGACTTCAACTTTATTATATATTATACCTTCATATTCAACTTCTTCTAGGATACCAGGGCAATTTTCCTATAGAAATTCTTTAAAAATGAAGTCAAGACTTTTTTCCTGATCATGGCCTTCAGGTAGCCCAACATTTTTAAATTGTCTCTTCTACATTTGTTTTCCAGGTCAGTTGTTTTTCCAGTGAGATATTTCACATTTTCTTCTTATTTTACATTCTTTTGGTTTTGTTTTGTTGTTTCTTGATTTTTTGCAAAGTCATCTGCTTCCTTTAGCTCCATTATAAATCTAAACGAGTTGTTCTTTTCAGAGATCATTTTTTGATCTCCTTTTCCATCTGGTCAATTCTACTTTTTTCAAGCATTCTTCTCCTCATTAACCTTTTGAACTGCTTTTTTCATTTGACCTAAACTGCTTTTTTACATATTATTTTCTTTGGTATCTTCTTAACTAAGCTGCTGACTTGGATTTCATACTTTTCCTGCATCATTCACATTTCTCTTTCCAATTTTTCCTCTATCTCCCTTACTTGATTTTTAAAATCATTTTTGAGTTCATCCATAGCCTGAGACTGATTCCTGTTTCTCTTGGAGGCTTTGGTTACAGAAGCTTGAACTTCATCATCTGAGTATGTTTTTATACTCCATGGGATCAAAGTAAATATCTATGGCCAGATTCTTTTTTTCTAATTTTTAACTCATTTCTCCAGTCTATTCCCTGCTTTAGAGGTGCTTCCCAAGCTTTTGAGTATTATTTGGATACTCCTGTAAGGACCTCAATTCCTTCAAGGTCTTATGAGAGGCTCTGACCACTCTTCTGGCCCATCTTCTCTCTGTGGATGACCATACACACTCCCCTCTACCCTGGAACTATGGTGAGGGTCCCTGTTCTGCTGTGGCTCCAGACTGTGACCAAGGTCTGGAGAGGGCACAAGAGTCTGCCTCAGGGATAGTGGAGAGATCTTGACAATTTCCCCCTATGTGCTTACCTACCATGAGTTGAACACTCCAGAAGCAGCTGCAGGTGACTCCCTGCTGGATTACTCCACAGGTCTGCTTCCATTTCTGGACAGGGCTGCCCTGGGTTCTGTGATCACTTTGGCAGAGATTTTCTGTTGATCTTCCAAATTGTGCTTGGTGATCCCTGGGTTGGGAGGTCTGGGAACAGCTTCCATTGTCTGGAGTTCAGGTACTCCTAGGGATCCTGGCACTCTAAGGACTGTTCCTAGAAGGATTGAGCTTGTTAGCTCAGGTACAGTGGTATCTTAGCTGCACTGTAGTCCCTTCTGACCCCAATGGAACAGAATTTTCACACAGATCTGATTCACTGGATCTTTCTGTGGGTTCTACCTCTGTAAAATTTGATTTGAGTCATAATATTAAAATTTTTGGAGTATTTTGGAAGACACCTTCTGGAAATTCCTGCCTTCATGCTGCAGTCTTGACTCTGCCCTCCTGTCTCAATTTTTAAAGTGACATTTCTACCTCTCCTCTCATCACATCGGAGATTCTGATGTGAAAGATCAAGAGTCTTCTTGATAGTAAAAACAGTTTGCTATGAAATTGATTTTAGTTAGTTTTAGCTTTTCTTGTTTGCTATCCTTTTATTTTTTTCTCTGAATACTCTTAATTTGATTTTGCTTATGTTGATCACTTAGCAAACTGATTTTATCCTCCATTACTTTTTGCTTTATGAAGTAATGCTATTTTGTTAAGATTTTATAAATGGATTTATATTCAAAGCAAATGTCGTCTTTAGTTGCTATGTATCTGATTGGCATGGAGATCAAAGGTTTTCTACCTAACATGCTTTGCAGGGTCTTATCTCCTTTTTAGGGAAAGTTATTTATACAGTTAAACTGTTTAAAATTATAATTGTTATTAATTTTATTTATGTTTCTATTAACTATTTTTCATTTCTAGTGCCTTATTTAATTAATTTAGGATTGAATTGTTTCTATTTTATCTTATTTCTCTTTCTCATTTTCCTTTCTTGCTTTTTACTGATTGTTTTGACAAGTTAGTAGTATGACTATTCATAGGCAATTGATTCCAAATTAACTCTCACATCACTAAGATGTCTTTTCATATCATTAAAAATAATAAATTTTATAATCAGTTACAATTTTTTTGTGCTTACCATGTCCAGTGCTAAAAGATATTTTTTTCAAATAAAGTGCATTTTGTAAAATAATAAGGCAGTGTAGTCTTTAATTCTTTGGCTTCTGTCATTTTATTTTCCTGACCCATACTCATCATACTTTCTTATTCTCAATTTTGCATTGATGTCTGTGATTATTAACATATATATTGATTTAATTTGAGGCTTTTAATGAAGATTCTGATTGAATTTCTGAAACTTTTCTCCTTTATAACTTATATTGCTGTATAAGTTGAAATTATTTTCCTAGTCATTCTTTTGCAGATTTTTATTGCTAGTATTACAATAAAAGATGACCAAATATACAATTAGATTTTGTGTGTGCAAAAAAGTCATCTCCACCACTTCCTTTCTTTGACACTTTAAGGGATTCCTGAATCTATCCCTCCTTTAGCTATAACTTTATGTGTTCTGGTTTTGTTTATAATAGGTATATAAAAGTTGATATTATTCAAGTCATTATTCAAGTATGTCCACTCATTGTAACTAGAAAAGAATTATGCATTTAGACTACCACTAAGTAAGTTAAAATTTATTAGATAGTCTAATAACTGGGTGATTCTCAGCACCTTTTGACTACTTTTTTCCATTATTTTCCTATCATCACTGTAAAATCAAAAGAAACCACATGGGATTTTGTGGGTACACAGGCTATTCTAACAGCCATGACACAAATCATCTCCAAGTAAACCGCCACCTGGACAGTCTCAGGAGCTGGCTTGCCGCCCTGAGACATAACGTGAGCTGGAGTCCTTGGGAGCCAGAGCTTTTGGGAGCTGGACATTCCGCCCCACTGTCCAAGGGCACTAGACACAGCTGTACCTTATCATCTCCTCCCTAACATATCCTCCTACTCTGTAATGCAAGAAGCTGTGTATACACATTGCTTGCACCCCCTAACCATTACCTCATTATTCTTTGTTCTACCCCGGAAGACCTAACAGTATATATGTAATAGCTAAGCAATAATAAAATTGAGCTGGAGGCATAAGGCAGTAGTGGCTTGACTCCTTATTCTCAGCTCCCCTCCTGAAGGGAGGTCGCTGCTGTGGGCCCCAAGGAAGCAAGCCACAACAGGATTTAAGGTCATTTCATATTTCTCTCTGTTTTGTGGATTTTTATGATCAAATAATTATCTTAGTGACCAGCCTACTGGTTATATGCTTCTCCATTCTTAGCAAGACTGATTCTTCCAAAGAATCAGTGTATACCTAGATCCACAGTTTAATTATGTCTAGTATAGTAGAACCTGCCAGAGTACTTAGTTCAGTAGAATAGCCTTTGAAAACACAGGATCACTTCCACTGCATGATGAAACATCAAATGTAGGATATTGATATAATAAAAAGGAATTAAACTGAAAAGGAATAGAATAGGAGAAAATATAGCAATCTGAATATCATAGAAAATAATTACATGGCAGGAAAAAAGACTTTCAATCTAGGGGGTCAGACGTTATTTTCAAAATGCTTAATAGATAAAAGAGGAGACGAAGTTATTGTGTATATTGGAAAGATATGTGTAGGAAACAAGTAACTAGAGGGGATAAAATTATGGGGAACACTCCAGTGCAGACAGAATAAAATCAGTTAACAACTTTAGCATATTAGAGGAAAAATTATCTTTATATATTGCATGTTAATTTATTTAAAGGATTTTAAAAGATTTTGTAAATTAATAAAAAAATCAAAATTGAAAGAAATAATTGCTATTACAGAAGCAGCTAGGTTCTGGAGTTCTTAACCTGAAGTCAGAAAGACCTAATTTAAAATCTGGCTTCAGATAATTACTATCTGTGTGACCCTGGGGAATTCACTTAATCTTGTTTGCCTTAGTTTTCTCATCTAGAAAATGAACTGGAAAATATGTCAAACTACTCTAGTATCTTAGTCAAGAAAACCACAAATAGGGCCATGAAGAGTCAGACATGACTGAAATGACTGAAGAAAAACAAAAAAAAATACTATAGCAAAAAAAAAATCACCAATAATTCCATATATGCTAATAAAAAACCAGAAAGAATAAATAAGATAAATTCTATTCTCAATTGCTAGACTAGATGGTCTCTGAAATACTAACTCTGAGGTTCTAAATATATCAAGTAAATTGTTCTTTTGTTGATAAGCCAAAGCCTTTAATGAAATCAAATAAACAGATTTCATGATAGAGAAAAGGGTAATTGTAAGTGATATTTCATCATTATCTTTCTTTATTCAATAAGTGAGTATTTACTAATATTTTATTATTTTTTTCCATAGTTTTTTGAATAGAGTGTTAAGATATTGATGTCCCTTGTTTTCTTTTGATTTTAATTCTCTACAGCATATTGAACAGAATGCTGGTAAGACAATGCATGGATACTTAATAAATAATTAATGAACTAAACTAAGTGAATATAATTACAAATAATTTAATTTTTTTGTTTTGTAAGAATAAAATAAGATATATTGGGATATGTAATCCCTTTTTAAAAACTTAATTTATTTTTCTCTTTTGACTTTCCACAGAATCAATGGTGCTATGAAACTAGCATGCTCCTAGAACTTTTACCTACATAACATTAAATGAAGCCTCTACATAGCCATTAAAGTTACAGATCCCACTAAAAAAGCTCAAAACATGTTTTCAAATATAAACATTTTGGAGGATGTTTAGTGGAGGTCTGTCTCTTTGGGGGTAAAAGAGAGGTAAAGACCAGCTAGGCAGAAGAACAGGAAAGTCAGTGGGAGGCTTTTAGCTACTGTGCAGTCCAGGTTCCTGCCACTTGACAGAAGCCTAGGCCTTGGCATCTAGATAGCAGGTCAACAGATAGAGTACCAACCCCAAACAAAGTCTGAACCCTGGAAATACTGGGTCAACAAATAGTTCTGGGTTCGGAACAAACTACTGCATAAGCAGAGCTTGGAAATAAAACCTTTTATAGGCAATGCCTGGGCTGCATAGTTAGCACCTTGACAAGTAATAGGCCAGGGATCAGACCACAGGCCCAGCATAAAAACCTTGGGACTATATTCCCTATAAACAAGGAGCAGGGCGCAACAATCAAAATGAGTAGTAAAACAAAGAGTGCTAACCATAGAAAACTAGAGATGATAAAATTCCATCACAGAAGAAGAAAGCAGTGACAAATTATCTGTATGGGAACTTGGATTTTATAAATTAGAATCAAAACCAAATCCTGATAGAAGAGCTTAAAAAAGATTTTAAAAAGCAGAGAACAGAGGAAGAAGAAAAATTTAAAACAGAATTTAGAGCCATGCAGGAAAATTATGAAAAATTGACCAAAGAAATCAACTCCTTTGAAAACAAAAATAATCAACTGGAAAAAGAATGTAATTTATCAAAAATAAAATTGAGCAACAGGAAAAGGAACACAACTCATCTTAAAGTCTTAGTGATATTTATTAGATAAATGGTTTTCTTGTCTACAATTTTATTAATCTCTTTCTTGATTTTCAGAATTTCTTATTTGGTATTTAATTGGGGATCTTTAATTTGTTCATTTCCTAGCATTTCAGTTGAATACACAATTCATTGATCTCCTCTTTCTCCATTTTATCCATCTAAGAATTTGGACAGTAATAAATTTCCCCTAAAAACTGCTTTGACTATGCCCCATAAATTTTGGTATTATGTCTCATTGCTATCATTTTCTTGGATGAAATGATTATGATATATTGTTTGATCTACTCATTCTTGAAAATTAAGCTATTTAGTTTCCAATTAGTTTTTGGGTTATTTTTCTGTATCCCTTTATTACATGTAATTTTTATTGCATCATGGTTTGGGAAGTGTGCATTTATTATTTCTGCTTTTCAGCATCTGATTGTAAGCTTTTTATGCCCTAGTTCATTGTCAATTTTGGCAGATAAAAAGATAGATTCTTTTCTATCCCCATTTGGTTTTCTCCAGAGACCTATCATATCTAAGTTTTATAAGATTTTATTCACTTTCTTAACTTCCTTCTTTTTAAATTTGTGATTAAATTTATCTAATTCTGAGAGAGGGAGGTTGAGATCTCCCATTATTAAAGTTTTGCTGTCTATGTTTCCTTGTAATTCATCCATCTTCTCTAAGAATTTGGGTGCTATACCACTTGGTCTATATATGTTTAATAAAGATATAACTTTATTACCTTTGGTTCTTTTTAAGAAGATGTAATTTCCTTCCTTATCACTTTCAATTAGATCTATTTTTGCTTTTGATTTGATCAGGATTGCTACCCCTGATTTTTTTTTTTACTTCTACTGAAGCATAATATACCAAGCCTTTTACCTTTACTCTATGTATATCTCTCTGCTTCAAGGTGGTTCTTACAAACAACCTAATTGGAATCTGGTTTTTAATACATTCTACAATCTGCTTCTGTTTTATGGAAGAGTTTATTATTCTATTATTTTATATTATTAAATTTATATTATATATTATATTTGTATTATTATTATATTATAATCACTTTGTACATTCACATTAATAGAGAAGATTACTAATTCTATAGTTCTCTCCATGCTGTGTTTCCCCAATTATTTTTTCCCTTTCCTTTCCTTTTATCCTTCCTCACTAATGTTTTGCTCCCTCTCCCCTTTAACTTTTCTTTTAAAATTTAACTTTAACTTTACTTTCACTTTTACCTTCCCCCTCCCATTTTATCAGTCCATTCTTCCCCTTTCTTTCCCTTCCCCACCCTCCAGCTTCCTTATAAGGCAGGGTAGATTTTTTTTGTTTGTTTTTTGCATGGCCAATGGGGTTAATTGACTTGCCCAAGGTTACACAGCTAGGTAATTGTTAAGTGTCTCAGACTGGATTTGAACTCAGGTACTCCTGACTCCAGGGTCAGTGCTTTATCCACTGTGCCAACTAGCTGCCTTGATAGGATAGATTTTTAAACCTATTTGAGAATGTATGTTATTCCCTCTCTGAGTCAAATCTATTCCGTAGGATTTACTCACTGTTCACACCCTTCTTTCCTTCTAGTATAATAGTTCTTTCTGCATCTCCACTAGATATTATTTATCCACTAATGCCTATCTTTCTGCTAGTATAGTTCTTTTTATGTTTTTATTGTTTTAACCCTGTCTTGTACTTCCAATCTCTTTGTCAAAATATACTCATTTTATCTGATTCACTGGAAGTTCTATTTTCAAGAATGACTGATTAATTGCTTGATTTATTGATAAGAAGCATTGTTTCTTAGTCACTAAGTATCCTCCCCTCTTCTGTTTCATTAAAAATACACTTCTGGAATCAGAAATCACATCAAATTATAATCACTTTGTACAATCACCTTACCCTCTTTTCAAATACCTTCCATGGATACACAATCCTCATGAGTTGAAGCAATTATGCCAAATCAAATCATTTCATGAATCATTTATTTACCCCCCTACCCCTCACCAAGCACACTCTTTCAATCGATATTTTATTTGATTTTTCCAATTGCATGTTATGAAAATTTTTCAACATTCATCCACATGTATATGCATATTTTAAAATAACATAATTTCCTTCCACCCTCTGTTCCCACCTGTCCCTTCAGTGGCAAATAGGTGAGAATACTGTATTTAAACATTTGTGTTTAAGATTAGTCATTTTCAGTTTGAGGAATTAGGATTTAGGGAAAAGAAAGAAACCCATGAGATAGAAAAGAAATATATAAGAAAAATTTTTAATAAGTGAATGGTGTTTATTTGGATTCTAATGTTTTTTTTTGGGGGGGTTTGTTTTCTTCCTCTTGATAGGGATGCTATTGTCCATAGCCAGTCTCTTAAGGTGTACTAGCTCTCTGAACTACTGAGAGGATCTGAATCCATCAAGGCTGATCAACTCACAGTGTTTTTGCTTATGTCTACAATGTTCACTTGATTCTGCTCCCTTAGCTCAGCATCAGTTCCCATAATTCATTCCATGCTTCTCTAGTCTGACCATTTATGGTTTTTTATAGAACAATAGTATACTATCACATTCATATGCCATAACTCATTCAGTCATTCCCCAATTAAACATTTCCTAAAATTCCAATTCTTTGCCACTACAAAAAAAAGAGTTGCTATGAATATTTTGGAACAGGTGGGATTTTTTCCCATTTTTAATGATTTCTTCTGGATATAGCCCTAATATTGGAATTGCTGGGTCAAAGGATATGATCAGTTTTATTGCTCTTTGGACATATTTCCATATTGCTCTCCAGAATGGTTGGATCACTTCACAACTCCACTATCAATGCATTAATGTCCTGATCCTTCCACAACCTCTTCAACATTGATTGTTTTCCATTTTTGTCATCTTAGTCAATCTGAGGTCATACTTCTGAGTTGTTTTAACCAAAATGTCACCCAGGAAAAAAATAAAATTACTTTAAATACTTTCAGGACACCTTGTATATCATGAAGGATAGCATCAGGGGGAGACTTAAGTATATTTTGTAGCCTGTCATAATCTTCAAGAAGCTTAAATAGTTATTTGTCATTGCTTATATAGTCAGTATGTTACTTCTATTGCTACTTATTTAATAAGTGGATGAATAATACTTTCCAAGTATGATTACAAACATTTTTATCCATTTTCTGGTTGATTTTTTTTATTTAAGAATGGAAATTTGAGACTCAGAAACATGCCTAATATTTACCCACAAAACCATTAGTAGAGATGAGCCTTTAGCTTTCATCTGGCTATCTGTTTTCCTCAATAAGCAAGCCAGAAGAGAATTACTAGATTATAGTGGGAGAGCCATGAGTTTGAAGTCATAGTTCCTGAGTCAGAATCCTATCTCTGCTTTTTTACTACCTATTAGCCCTTTGGCAAAATACTTAACCTCTCTCTGCATTCCAGTTTCCTCACTGGTAAAATTAGAAACTCTAGAGCCTTTGGAACTGCCTTTAATCATTAGAATGCTGAGAACAGCTATTGACAGTTTTTCATCAAGCAATATTGTAGTTACTGTACAATATTTTCCTGGTTCTGTCCATTTCACTATGCATCAGTTCATACAAGTCTTCAGGTTTTTCTGAAAATATCCTTCTTGTCTATTTTTACAGCAATATAATATTCCATTATTATCATATGCCAGAGCTTGTTTAGCCATTCCCCAATTGATGGGATAGTGTTATTCTTAAAATAAACTTTACAAATTAAGGTAAAGTTTGAGAGTAAAAATTTCTGGGCATAATTCTGAAAAAGACATTGACTTTTAGGATATTTCCATATACCATATACTTAGAAAACAATAGTATTTCAGGCTTTCAAGGACTCTCAGAAGTCAACTAGTATAACCCACATATGTAATATCCTGCATGGGTAATCATTTAGGTTTTTTAAATATTTGTAATATTTGGGTAAATCTCTGTCTTCAATGGTGACCCATTTTCTCTCCATGTATGTACAATCAAAAGGAAATACTTCTCCATTTTTAGTTATATCTGTTTCTCTGGACAAGGAAAAGTTTTCCAAGAACAAAGTTAAAGAAAAACAGAGTAGATGGCTAGAAAAAGCACTCACATATCCCTTTTCCTATCTTCCTTAAATGTTGATTATCTTCAAGTTGAGGCTAATTCAAAGCAGATAAAATGATTATATTATTATGACTTCAGCTTGAGGATATCATGAGATAACCCTGATATTTATGGCAAGGATTGATCTTACCACTTAATTGAATAGATTATGGCATAGAGAAAATATTCCCTTCTCTTTTCCTTTTTAACATAATTTTGCAAAATAATAGAATTTTGTTTCTCAAAATTAGAAGATACCTTACAAGTAATCTAATTTTAATTGCACCTAAATAGGAATCCATTCCATGATGTTTTCAATAAATGATCAGCTTGAAGAACTTAGCCATGATAAATTCATTGCTACTATGGTCAACCATTTAATTCCTGGACCAATATTTATGTCCTTGTAACAGTGATTGATTTGTGCTGATTAATGAACAGAGAATTTATCATGATGTAGAAGAAAGTGCTGAAGAAAAACAATGAGGAAGCCTAGGTTCAAGATTTAGTTCCTTTCCTACCCCAGGAGGTCTTAGCCAAGTTACTTTCTCTCTGTGTATAATTTGCATTATATATAAAGATTTTGTCCAGTTCTTTACACTATGAAATTATTCAGTTTCTTGACCAGTTCCTCCTCCTTGTAATTTGAAGACTTTCTTATGTTGAGTCCAACAAACATTTCTCTGCTGATTGCAAACATTACTTCTAGTTCTGCCCTTTGAAAGGAAGCAGGACAAGTTTTCTCTCTTCCACATGACAAACTTTCAAATGTTTGAAGACAACTATCACACTCTAGTAAGATTTTTTTTTCCCTACAGGCAAACCATCTGCAGTTCTTTTAACATGGGTCCCTTTGGCTTCCAGATTGAGCTTTGGAAGTGTTCTAGATTGGTAATAATAATTATAAAATGATATTCCATGAACTGAATCAAGAAGTAGTCTGAAAAGGAAAGAATATGGCAGAGTGATGGTTGGAATTTATTCTGAATTCCATGCTTCTTCTATTATATCATTAGCTTGAGGAAGAAGGCAACTATATTTTACTGTAAATGAATAAGTAAGCACTCAGACACACAATCTATATAAAAACATATTTAAATAACTCAGATCTAGAGAATCCTCTATTTGTATCCAATTACTTTCAATCCATATCACCAGGTTGTCAAGATTTTTTGTTTCCTAATTCTGTCATTTAATCTTTAGCTAAACATAGATAAACAATATGCTAAACAATATGCTCCTATTCCCCTTACCAAAAGCCTTCACACTTGTGCTCCATTTCAAATATGCCTTCCTTGGGAAGGTATTTGGGATTAGGTTTTCCTTGCTCTTTCTTCTTTAACTTGTCATTAGTTAGTCAGGTTATTAAGAATTTTTAAAGTGAAGAATTTATGTCTGAATGCCATTTTCTTGCATTAAAAAAGCATCTTAGTGGTTCATGATTAATTTTAAAATAAAACACATTAGAAAAATTCCCTATCAATTAAACTTATTCAAACCCAGAATGGGTTATTCTAGGAAAACCTGTTTCCCTTTTATTTGAATTCTTCATGAAGAGGCTGGTTGACCACCTATCTGGAATATTTTAGTGGAGATTAATGTTTAGAAATGTTGAGTTCCTTATCATTGTAATTTATATACTTCTTTAATTAACTTGGCAATTGTTTCTTGAATTATAGAAGCTTAGAACTGAAAAAGTTGGCAAAGGTTACTACTACTTTTCACAAAATACAACTTTGTTATTTGGTAATCAGTTCTCTTTGTTATTTAATACATGGTCTTTATAATGGTGATAGTGCTTGATAAAATCTTCTATGAAAACCTCTTATTAGATGAACTCAACCTCCTCTCCTCACCATTTGACAATTCTTTAAATCAGTAAGTTTAAAAGTCCTATATGTGTTTATTATTTTTACATAATTCAAGTACTACTTGAGGGATATCATCTTTTTTTTGCATATTTTGTACCTTAGCAAACCAAGAGGATCATATGTCATGTTCTGCTCTGCCTTAGACATATTGAAATTAGAAGCTATAAATCAGGGATACACAAATGGGGAAAATTAGAATTTTCCCCTTTAGGTGATATGAACTATAACTCTTAGGTATCTCCCAAGTTAATGATGTCAATCACAAGGAGAAGGAATGGTCAAGAAAGTTTGAATAGTTTCATAGTGTTTAGAACTGGACAAAATCTTAATATGTGAGGTAAATTATACACAGTGAGAAAGTGACTTGACCAAGATCTTCTGGGGAAATAGAAGAACTAAATCTTGAACCCAGGTTTCCTCATTCTTTTTTTTTATTTTTAGGTTTTTGCAAGGCAGACAGGGTTAAGTGGGTTAAGTGGCTTGCCCAAGGCCACACAGCTAGGTAATTATTAAGTGTCTGGACCCGGATTTGAACTCAGGTACTCCTGACTCCAGGGCAGGTGCTCTATCCACTGCACCACCTAGCTGCCCTCTCATTCTTTTTCTTAAGCACTTTCTTCTTCCTTAAGATGCATACTCTATACTATTCTTCATTGATTGACACAAATCCATCACTGTTACAAGGACAACATATATTTAGAACATGTTTCCTGATAAGATTATAGATCAAAAATATCTATGAGCACTTTACTGTAACTTGAAATACCTTAAAATTCCTTTCTAATTCCTGGGACATTATTCATCTTGGCTGCTGGCATTTTGGGACAAAGCTACTGTATGTAAATAGGAGACATTGCCCTTTCCTTAAGACAGCTCAGGGGATCTCAGTATTGATCTTGCTGAGGGCAAGTGTTGCCAGGAGGATCTGGGCTGTCTCCTTGACGCACTGCAGTAATAGGAACAAATGTCTAAGTAACAAATTTGGTTCCCAGAACTCTGAACATCTCTTTTGACATCTACAATGTTGTTGGGAATCAGTCAAAGGAAAAAAATAAAGGACTGTCTTTTTGTTGTGGTCCTGCAGCACTTTAAACAGTACTATAAAAAGAATATGTACATTGAAACTTTCCTTGAATTTGATTCCATTAATTTCTGATTACTGATAATTAATGTAGGACCCAGGTATATGTACAGTGTTAAGAAACATGAGACTTTCTGAACATTCCATTAATGTGTAAAGAGCACTGTTTAATTTTTTTGGGAGGATTAAATATTTTGCAGTACTTCTGCTACAGCTTGGTGGTATAGTGCAAAAAAATTTGACTTGGATTTAGTAATTAAACCCTATATACCAGTTATTGGATAACTAATTAGACTCCTTAAACACAAATATGGAAACCAAAAGTTAAAATAGTTGAAACATTTCTTGCCTCTTCTTTTGACTGTTAGTATCATAACTCCATTAAAATCTATAATTGAGATTTTTAATAATTAAGACTAGATTCCCTTCTTACCCCTGACAGTTCATCTTAATTAGTAAGACTTTGATGTATCCTGTTAACAGGGCTCCATGGATTTTCTTAGGTTTTCTCTTCTTAATGTGCTTGTACATCTGTTCCCTGACAATGCACTGTCATCAAGAAAATGTCATGATGGTATAGAGAAAATCAGACATCAAAGCACTGAAGAACAGGATCAAGGTCAGACATATAGATATGGGAGGCTAGGATGGAGACAAAGAGTTTCCAGCATCCTTTTTCCTACAAGGTAGTTTTAATTAATCTATATCTATGGTCAGCATGAAGAAGGCATAAGGTAGGTATTTGTGACTAGCATTCTGCATGAATTCCCAGTGGGGTACATTACAGTACATGACCCATCATATTCTTGATTTCTTCTGAGTTATGTTTTTCAACAGTTTTCTTACCTGTTGACAAGGAGACTAAGTCAAAGCTTCAGGCAGCTTATGAGGGAGAGAGGAGGCTTACTCTTTGTCTCTGAGGAGCTGGAGCATCAGAACTTTGCCAATGTTCTTGGTGCTCAGGTAGGCTATGGTCTCAGGCTTAGATATTAGAAATGTGGTTCTCTTTTTACCTGATGGAGAATTATTGCAGAGTTATATTTTTGATATAGAATACTGAGAATTTCATATTCTTAGATTTAGAAGGGATCTGAAAAACCAAGATGCTCCAACACCAAAATGGATAGGAATCGTAACTATGACATCTTTAAAAGTGGTTTTGCTTCTTTTTTTTTGCAAGACAATGGGTTAAGTACTTGCCCAAGGTCACACAGCTTGTCTGTGTGTCATATTTGAGCTCGAGTGTCTAAGGTCATATTTGAACTCAGGTCCTCCTGACTCTAGGGTCAGTGCTCTATCCATTGCACCACCTAGATCCTGTTCTCCATCTTTTGCTCAAAAATATGATATGAGTGAAATTCTGGGAAATTATTCTCCAAAGGTAAGAGGAGAAGTAACTCTAATTCCTAGATTATTTTAACTTTGTTGGAATCCATATTCTGTAAATTTCACCTCTTAGTCCTAATTTTATCTACTGGGACAAGGAAAACTAAATCCAATATCTCCTGTCATGTTTCTTTAAGTTTTCTTTTCTTTAGTGTAAGTCCACTAGTTCCTTCAAATGATCCTGATTTGTCTTGTTAGCAAAATTTTTTGAATTACTTATTTTTTATTGATGCTTTACTTTTCTAAATATATGTCCTGAAAGTGATTTTTAAAAACATTCATCCATATGCCTATGCATATTTCTAAGTTACAAAATTTCCTTCTACCCCCCCCACCCTGCTCTTCTCAGTGAAGTCAGGCAAACAGTTAATATTTTACTTACACATTGTGTTAAGCATGTTTACAGGCTAGACATTTTTGGTATGAGGAATTAGGGTTAAGGGTAGGTAATACATAAGAGATATTTTTTAAAAAAGTGAATGAGTATTTCTCAGATTCTGAAGGATTATTTTGTTTTGATTTTCTTCCTCTGGATGGGAATGACATTGACCATAGCTAACAGGGTTGTCTTAGCTCTCTGAACTGCTGAGAGCAGTTACATCCATCGGGGTTGAACATTGCACAATGTTCTTATAAATGTGTACACTGATCTCTTGGTTCTGCTCCCTTCACTCAACATCAGACTTTGTAATTTCTTCCATGTTTCTCTAGAGTCTGACAACTTATGGTTTCTTATAAAACAATAGTATTCCATAATATTCATCTACTATAACTTGTTTAACCATTCCCTAGTTGATGGGCATCCCTTCAATTTCCAATTCTTTGCCATTACAAAAATAGTTACTATGAATATTTTGGAATATGTTGGACTTTTCCTATTTTTTATGATTTTTCTGTGTATAGGCCTAGAATTGTAATTGGTGGGTCAAAGGGAATGAACAGTTTTATTGCTCTTTGAGCAAAGTCCATATTGCTCTCCGGAATGGTTGCATCACTTGCAACTCCACCAGCAATACATTAATCTCCCAATACTCCCACAACCTCTCTAATATTGATCATTTCCTTTTTTGTCATCTTAGCCAATCTGATAGATGTGAGGTGATACCTCAGAGTGTTTTAATTTGCATTTCATTTTCATACCATTATATATAGATTTAATTTCTTTATTTGAAAACTCTCTATTCACATCCTTTGACCATTTATCAGTTGGGGAATGACTTGGAACCTTATAAATCTCATGTAGTTCTCCATATATTTTAGAAATGAGGCCTTTATTAAAACTCCTAGTTGTGAAGATTGTTTCCCAGCTTTCTGCTTTCCTTCTAATTTTGGCAACATTGTCTTTATTAGTGCAAAACCAATATTATGTCAATATCATTCATTTTGTAGCTTATAATGCATTCTATTTCTAGTTTGGTTATAAACTTGTCCTCTTTCCATAGATCATTTGGTCTATTAATTTATCTATGGTGTTGACCTTTATGTCTAAATCCTGTACCTATTTTGGTGTAGGGTGTGAGATGTTCTATGCCTAGTTTTTGCTATACTGTTTTCCAGTTTTCCCAACAATTTTTGTCAAATAATGAGCTCTTATCTCAGAAGTGAATGTTTTTGGGTTTGTCAAGCAGTAGCTTACTGTAGTCATTTACTATTTCTTTTGAACCTATCATAGTCCACTGATCCATTACTCTTATTTCTTAACCAGTACCAGGCAGTATAGTTTTAGATCTGATAGAGCTAGGCCACTTTCTTTTCCTTTTTTTCCATTAGTTCCCTTGCTATTCTTGATGTTTTATTGCTCCAGATGAATTTTGTTACTTTTTTCCTAGCTCCGTAAAATAATTATTTGATAGTTTGATTGGCATGGCACTGAATAAGTAATTTAATTTGGGTAGAATTGTCATTTTTATTATATTAAGTCAACCTCATCATGAGGAATTGACATTTTTTCCCAATGATTTAGATCTCACTTTATTTGGGTAAGAAGTGCTTTATAATTGTATTCATACAGTTTCTGAATTTGTCTTGGGAGGTAGTTTCCCAAGTATTTAATGTTATCCACAGTTACTTTAAATGGGATTTCTCTTTCTATCTCTTGCTCTTGGGATTTGTTGCTCATATAAAGAAATGCTGATGATTTATGTGGGTTTATTTTATATTCTGCTATTTTGCTGAACTTTATTATTTTAAGGATTTTTTTAGATGATTTCCTCGGATCCTCTAAGTATACCATCATATCATCTGCAAAGAGAGAAAGCTTTGCTTTCTCATTGCCAAATATGATTCCTTCAATTTCTTTTTCTTCTCTTATTGCTAGAGCTAAGATTTCTTAAACTATACTAAAAATGGTGAAAATGCACAGCCTTGTTTCACCCCCCCCCCGCTCTTATTGGAAATGCCCTGGGTTTATCCCCATTAGGTGGCTATTTTTTAACATCCTGGTTTCCCCTCAAAATATTGCAACCTTTCAGTGAATATAATATAAAAAATTGGGGGGTGATACTCCACATGGCTCATCTAATCAAGATAGAATAAGCAATGATTAAGTGACTACTATGTTCCAGAAAGTTTGTTGTGTATTATAATATTATCTCATTTGAACTTGACATTGACATGTCAGATAAGTACTATTATTATTCTAATTTTACATTTGGGGAAAATGAGGCCAGCAGCTCTTAAGAGACTCATAGCTGAGGCTGGATGGGAAATCAGATTCTCTTGATTCCAATCCCAGTGCTTTGTTCACTTAGCCTCCTAATAGAGGGACATTCATTTCTATCCTATTCATGAATTTAGGATAGTACTAGGTTATTTTGACTGTCACGTGACATAATTGATTCATATTGAGTTATAATGTCTCCTGGAACTGTAGGTGATTATTTGATGAATTCCCATCTATTCACAGCACCCCACATTTTATATTTCTTCAGTTGATTTTTTTAAAATCCAACTTTACTATTTTGCATTTATCTCTAGGTCTTATCTCAATAGCTTCAACTGATTATTCTTGATTATAGTTTTCTGAATTCTGAATCCATCATCAGTGAATTAGTGATTTCCATAAACTTTATCTCTACCATAAATTTTATAAAAAATGCTATATGTGGCTGGAGTCATAGGCAGAGCCCTTGTGTACACTACTAGAAATTTCTGTCTAGGTTCACTATATAACTCAAGATTATTTTCCCTTTTTCTCAGTAAGTCCAGAACCATTCTCATATTTTTCTTCTCCATTCCTTGAGAGTCTTAAATCAAGAGAATGAAAATAATAATAAAGTGCTAGTGGTCTCATATTTGGACCAATTCACAGCCATAATATCATCCTGTAGCCCCTTATGGATGACCCAGTTTTTACCTTGGATCATTTTTTTTTGTATTTTGCTCAGGGGAAATAGGTTCAGTGCCTTAAGTTCAGCAAAGCTTCATTGTAGATGACCTACTTCAGTGAATGGATTTTTACTTTTTTTACTTTTGACTCTACTTTGTAGACTTAGAGGAATCTAGTGTTGTCTTGAATTGTTCAATATTCCAGGTACAACAAAAGTTGGGAACTGATCTCGATGTAATCCATAGGATTAGATGTGTGAATTTATCAAAAACCTCCAAACATCACTTGCAATAGATTGCATTGCATTATCTTCAAGTCCATCCTATTTTCACTGTACTAATATCTATGGTAATTGTGATAAAGAATTATTTAAAATTTAACTGACTATAGAAATATGAGACCTAAAAACATTGGATTTCAAATTAGCAAGACCCAGCTTCAAATTCCACAACAAACACCTTGCTTCCTTCATGATTTTGGAAGCTAGGTTCCACAATGAATAGTGTGTTGTACTTGGAGACAGGAAGACCTGAGTTCATATCTGGATTCAGAAACTTACGGTGTGATCTTAAGCAAGTCAATTAATCTGTTTGTCTCACTTTTCTTAACCATAAGATGGGGATAATAATAGCATTTATCTCTAAGGTTTGCTACAATGATCAAATGAGATAACTTTGTCAAGTGCTTAGTGTATTATCTAGCATACAATTAGTGCTATATTAATATTTATTCTTTTCTTTTCCCTTATATCCCCTTCACTATGGTCAAGTCACTTAGCCTCTATAAGCCTCAGCTTCCTCATCTGCAAAATGAGTATTGCAATATTTGTATTACTCATTTCACTGGGCTGTTATGATATACAAAGTGAATAATGCAGATGATGATATTTGAAATCTTTAAAGTGCTACATTAATATCAGTAACAATTATTGTCATTGTTTTATCAAGATCTAGAGTAAAAGTAGATCTTGCCAGAGGGAGTATAGGGTCTATTTCTATCAATGTCATGTCAAAGTAAACAGCAAGTTCTACCAGCCCCTAAGTGGTACAATGGATAATGTTGAGTTTAGAATCAGAAAAAGTAAGTTCAAAGTTCTCAGACCTTCACAAACAGTGTAACTCTGGACAAGTAACCAAGCTGTCATTTTCCTCAGGTACAAAATAGGGATAATAATATTACCTTTATTATTATAAAAATCAAATGATATAATATGTATAAGGTACCTAATATGTAACAGGTGCTGAATAAATATTTGTTTTCTTATTTCCTTATTCTACAGGTGATGACAAAGAGAGAGAAAACAAGGAGGATTTTACCTCTGACCTTTAGCCTGCCTTGGTCATGGAAAAAAGAATAAGACAATTTTAGATCTTATATAGCTGAAAATAATTTGGGATAACCTAGATCTAGATGTTCTTGGTTTTTCCATTCCATGGTCAATCTATGGCACCAATTTTTAGGATATCACATCACTCAAATTCCCTGCTCTCATGATAGAAACCTGATACTCGATTTAGAAATTATATTCCTGTTAGGAAATATATTTACAAATCTGGAGTAGATGAGAGTTAGGATCTGAGAGGGTGCAATAGGAGATCAGACCTAGATAAATTTCTAATTGAAAGTATTTATATTTTGGGGTGGTTAGGTGGCATTGTGGATAGAGCACAGAGTTCAAATCCAGCCTCGGACACGTAATAATTACCCAGCTGTGTGGCCTTGGGCAAGCCAATTAACCCCATTGCCTTGCAAAAAAAAATGTATTTATATTTCTAGGTTTATCTTAGCAACTGAATTTTGTCAGATTTTCACTAGTTCCTTATTTTTTCAATGTCTCTACTCAGTTGCTCAATTTAGTTAACATCTGCTGTTACTTCAACAAGATTTCACTAACCTCTATTGTCACATCATGATAATCTTTAGAGTAAAATGTAGCTCTTCTTTTGGAGTTTCTTTCTTGCCATTTTCCTATTTGGTCTCTTGTTTTGACTTGCTATTAACTGCAAAAGGGTTCCATAAAATTCTTTAAGAATTATTTTCTTCATTCAAAATTTTTTATAATTGTATAAGTCCTATTTCTTTCCTTGATCGCTCTAGCTACTATTGGATATGCATTAGGTCTCTGAAGCTTGAAATTTGAGTTTGTGATTAGATAAAGACTAACCTAATTATCATTAATGAACCCTGAATGCTGGTCAGGCTTTAGCCTATAATGACTCCAAATTCTTCAGGGTCTCCACTCTTTTGGAATACGGAAAATAAGCTGTCTCTCCAGTTCCCAGGTTTCTGATCATGATCAAACAATATATACTAAACAATGGTTAGGGAAAGGCCAGTCTGATCAGATGGGGAGCAACTTAATTGGAAATATCTGACAAAAGCTTATTCATTTTAACAAGCTCAAAAAAACTGCTTAAAAGAAATTTCTCAGCTAAAACGTTCTCAGCATCATGATAACCAGAAAACATTAAGTTTCCTTGTAAAGCTGTTTTAAATTACTGCATGAGACTAATTCTGATGGGTAAGGTAGAAACTCTCATGAAGTGGTTGCAACCTCATTATAGTTGCTGGCTTTTATTTGTTTACAATTTCTCTGCCTGCTGTTATGCAGTGGCATTGGTCTGGTTACCTCAGCAATTTCAGAACCACAGATACTTCTAAGTTGGGTTATATACTCTGTGGGTGTTCTCTCACTATCCTTGAATTTCAGAAGGTACAGATAAAGATTCATTTATAGACCAATAATAAACTTATTGTAAGCTATAAATGAACAGACTATTCATATCATTTCATACTGACTGAAATCAATTAGGAATGGCCCATTATGTAAAAGAGAGTTTACCTTTCTATCTCGGATAGTACAAATAATATCTAGATAGAATTTTTTTTTAGAAATACCCGAAGAAGTAGTATTTCTTCAAGACTAGATTAGAAAGTTTCTATTTCTGATGGGCAAGTAGGGTTATTTTTCCAGAACAGCTGTCCTGGGGGCTACATTTTTATTTCTTAAATATGATTTATATGGTTCTCCCTGCCAGGTTATATTGGTGCAGGATCATTAAAAAACTGACATTCTCACTGGCTCTGGTTTCTGAATTTTGTCTTTTCACCTCTATAGAAAGCATTTGTGAAATAAAATGATCCTTAGCCACACTGAAATGCAGAAAGTGGCAAAGAAATCAGTTCAATGGGCAGTAATGAATTACATTTGCACATATTAAGATTTAAACCAATCTTTCTGGGTCATAAATTTTGCTGGAACCTCTCAAAGTTATGAATTTTCTTCCCTAATATTTTTAACAGAACACCAAACTATATGTTACATGTCATGTCATCTTTCAGATAACTCATTGGTCACACAAAATCAGGGTAGGGTATAGAAAAAATAAGTTGATGCTATTTTTCTTGCAGATTGACTATATAAAACTTGTTTCAGAGAAAATGACACAAAAAGAATGACTTGAAGGAATTAGGGATTTTTACCCAGGATGAAAGATGCAGAAAACTATAGTTGTCATCTCTCTTTTTCTCTCTCTCAAATATACACTCAATCACTTGACCTCACTTTCTTCATCCCTAAATTTATAATACCTCAATGTTAAAAAATTTGACTTTGGAATTGAAAGGGACCTTAGAAATTATCTAAATTAATCCTCTTACTTTAAGCTTGAGGAAAACAATCAGCTCAAGTTCAACTCAGCTAATGAACAGAAGACAGATCCAATTTTGATTCTTAATTTTCTGAATTTCAATAGGATATTCTTTGTACTAAACCTATTATCTCTTGACATATTGGAAGTTAATAGTTAATGGAGGCAGTAAAATAGTTAGATATTAAACAGAATAGCATGGACTAATAGTTTAGTGATCTAAAGTGTACTAGTTATATAAATGAACAAATTATTTAATCTCTCTGAGCCTCAGTTTCCTTATTTGTAAAATTATAGAAGTGGTCTAGATAATATCTAAATCCCTTTCCTGATTAAAAATTGTCTATAAATTTGTATATAAATTTGAGGTCAAGTTGTCCTATAAAATAACTTTCTAAGGATATCAGATGGAAATAATTTATATAATATTATCTGGTTCTGCAACCTTTAATTACTTCTTGCATCTGGAAGGCTAAGATCCATAATTTAGTCTCATTTCAAGGGAGACTCTCCATCCTGAGTCTAATCCAGAAAATTTACTCCTACCTACAAGGATTGTGGAGAACACAGAACACTACATCCTGTCTCTGACATGCACAGTAACATTGTTAGTCTGGGAAAGTCACCATCTCTTAAAAACCTCTGGTTTAACAATACTACTTGTACAAACTATATTTAGAGCAATATATTCTGTAAGCTTTAAAATGCTGATTCTAGGTCATAAAATTGACTTTTTATTATTATCATCTTCTAAATGAAGAGCTTGATTTTTCTATATGTTGTAGTTCTGAAATTCATTTCTATATGGTCTAAAAATAAGTTCTTTTATTAATGGGAAGCTTCCCCTCCCTATCTTTCATATTATTACTCTTTGACATACAGAAAAGAAGTAAAATAATATTTTTCTTTCATAAGGGAACAAGTTATACTCAAATAATATATATTTTGGTGGGGTTGTTTATAAAGGAAGCACTTTTAAGTCAACACTGACAGGCTATTTTTAATGTATTTGATTTCTTTCTGACTAAAAGTGTGTTCTGTTTCTCAAAGGATATGAAACAGTGTTGACCTGCAGAATCCTGTGGCTGCCACTAATTAATTTTCCTTTCAGTAGTTTGCCATTGCAGGCATGGGATGTGTTGTGCCTTCTCAGTCAGACAAGAATTCACCTCTCCCTACCCTTCACATTTCAGTTATTTCTCCTTCTCAAGGTTAGGTACATTTATCTGAGATTTCATTTGCTATACATGTACTAACCAGGCTAATAGGCTTTGATGCTATCTTGACAAACTTGTTGGTTGCAATGAAGGATAAGGTGACCCAATTCAAGGGATGGTAGTATCTTCCTTATCACAGGAAAACCCCTTGATAGTAATAGAAAAAAAAAGAAAGTGCAATTCAGAAAATTTAACTCCTTTATTGTTCCTGTAACTTTTAGGGATTTGACTTGTGTGAGTCATTGAAGCTCCCTTATCCCTTTTTCCCATATTTGTAGTCTTATGATATATCATTAGGGGTCAAACTTGAACATTGACAACTGACAAGAGAACCTAGAGAAGAAGATCTTTAAGCTGGGCATGATACACTGGGTGTAAACCAGGAAGTCATAGATATAAGCTGGTATTGAGACATTAAGAGAGAATGAGGTGATTAGAATGTCAGTGAACCAATATCTCAGTCATACACTCTTTTTTTCAGAAAGCACAAAATTTTTTGGAGGCAGTAGATCTCAGTTTGAACTCTACTTTCCTCAACTGTAAAATTAAGGTGATGAACTAGAGGTCCTCTGTAGCTCTAATCTATGACCCCATGACCTCTTACCTATAACTTTTACTGGGGGGGAAAAGAAAATAAGCAAGGCATCTCTAAAATTTTAGTGCAATTTTAAGCCATTAAAGTCTAACCTACACTAAGACTTAAGAGAAATGTATATTTCTCACTTCTATTTAATAGGTAGCTATTGAATTAGGATCAGTATTTTACCATTTTTTTCTACTTCCTCATTCAGAACTCAGTCTCTATAGCTTATTCAGGCAACCTTTGAAATACGAGGTTGATACTATTCAAAGGTCTGTTCAGAAATCTTTTCAAACAAATTCAAAAAATGATTTAGGTGAATTGATAGATTTTTGTCTATTGTGTTTTATTTAAGACAGGTCTTGGGAAATGTGGATTCTCCTTTTTTGCCAGACAGGTGATATTTACACAAATAATTCTTTTTTTTTTTTTTTACCAAAAATGAGCGATCAGTCATGTATTCTCTATCTTATTTAGAACAGGTCTATCTCTCATTATAATATTTATTCTCTCATCAATTGTTAACTAATCAAAATTGATTTCCACACTCAAGAACCCTCACTCTTCCCAGGGCATATAAGCATTAAGTAGGTTCCATGAGGGTGCTTTGATATAAACAAGATGGTCAAGTGGCTATTCTTTAGTGAATAACACACTAATAAAGATATAAACTATGTCTCTCAAACTTTTTATAAATCACATAATTTGGGGCCACCCTATACATGCATAGACTTTGTATGGAAACCAAAGATTTCCAAATTTCACATTAAAGTTTTGGCTGAATGGTGGTATGATGTAGTGGGTAGAGAGCTAGCCTTGAAGTCAGAAAGATGTATTCAATATCCTCTTTTCATATAGGCTATGGGACATTATACAAAGCACATAAACTTTCAGTGCTCTAACAACTCTCTATATTTTGCAGAAGACATGGCATGTTATCAGGAAGACTCCATAGGCTAGTACCAAAAAATGCTCTTAGTATTTTCTTACTTATTTATTATATTGTAAATTTATTTAGAGAAGGTACTTTATTCTATTTAATTTTTGTCTCTTTCAAAACTCAACACTGGGTACTAAATATATTTAGATCTTTTTTTGAACTATGGAAATCTTTTTTTTTTGTACATTTATTCTATTTTATTTATTTAAGGCAGTGGGGTTAAGTGATTTGCCTAAGGTCACACAGCTAGGTAATTACTAAGTGTCTGATACTAGATTTGAACTCAGGTTCTCCTGACTCCAGGGCTGGTGTTCTATCCACTACGCCACCTAGCTGTTCTTATAATTAGATCTTGATTAACATTTGCTGAATGAGTATTATTTTTCAATTTATATCATTTCATTATTGATTTTCATTCATTATGTATGATGACTTAGTTGTTCTGTGTATGTGTACACCTTTTCTCTCTAATAATTGTGTGGCAAGGAGAATACTAGGAAAAAGTTCAAGGAACACAGGTTTTGTCCTGACTCTACCACTAACTCAGTATAATGGTGAGTCAGTCAGTCATTTACCATCTTTACATTTCACTTCTTCCTAAAAATGATGGGGTTAAATTAGGTGATTTCTAAGGTGTTGTTAAGCCCAAAGTTTTATGATTCTTATCACTATTAGCTCCTGGAGGACAGAGAGTGAAACTAATACCTCTAATTCCCTACAAGAATAAGAATACTGCTTAGCAGGAATTATGTATTACTATTTATTGTATTAGATTGAATAGCTAAATTAATAAGAATGCACATCTAATTAACAAGGGTCCAGTGCTGAGGTTATAAAGCAGTCATGAGAGGGCTTTTCAAAATATCCTATGCATGATGTATTTTTAAAATGATTTTTATTTTTTGCAAAGTGAAGTGAACAGAACATTGTGTATAGTAACAGTAATATTGTGTGATGATCAACCATGTAATGCTTGTTCAGCATTACAACTGACAATTTCAAAAGAATCATGATGGAAAATGCTATCCACATCCAGAGAAAGAGCTGATAGAGACTCCCTGCAGATTAAAGCATACTATTATCACTCTTATTTTTCTATATTTTTCTTTTGAAAACTATTTTTTGAATGTCCATTCACAATATAACTAGTAGGGAAATAGGTTTTATATAATCATACATATCTAACCTATATCAAATTGGTTACTATCTTAGAGAGGGAGAATGGAAGGAGAGAAAAAGAAAATTTTGGAGTTCAAAATTTTATTTAAAAAAATATTAAAATTGTCTTTACATGTAACTGGAAAAACTACTATTAAAATGATTTTCATCAATCCATCAAGGTTTCAAGTCAAAGATTAGCAGCAAGAATACATTTGAATAAATATGCTTTGTGATTCCTGAGAAAACCCAGGATAATGCTTCAACAAAATCCTTAATTCCTGTCTGCTTTTTAGGGGAGGACTGATAACCAAGGTATAGAGGATTATTGATTTATAACTGGAAGGGAAGTTAGAAGTCATTTAGTCCAACCACTTCATTTTACAGTGTAGGAAACTGAAACCCAGTTTAACTACCATGTCAAAGTGGCAAAACCAGAATTTGAATTCAGGTCCTCTGATGCCAAATCCAATGACCCTTTTCAGAAGCACAAGTTGGGATATCCCCCAAAGGAGAAGGTCATATTGATTTTAATATTGAAATGACAATTGTTTAATGAATGTTTATTACATTTAGATTTTGAAATGTTCATAGCTGTTAGATCTTGAAAAATTATGCTATAGATCTTGATATATTCTACTATTTCTACTACCATAGAATTTTGTGGGATGAAAAATACAAATGCATTAGAAAAACTGGTGACCTAAAGGTAGAGATCACAGGAGTTGGCAAGGACTTGCAGCATTTATATTTATCCTCTTTTACTCTCTAATTTTGCAGATGAAAAACAAAGGTCCTGAGAAGTTAAGTGGAT
This sequence comes from Macrotis lagotis, assembly GCF_037893015.1. Lineage (NCBI taxonomy): Eukaryota > Metazoa > Chordata > Mammalia > Peramelemorphia > Peramelidae > Macrotis > Macrotis lagotis. The sequence goes on along the minus strand of NC_133662.1, from coordinate 30,285,480 downwards.
TGCCTAAAACTTCCTACCCTGGGTTTTTAAATCTAAAACTCTGTTATACCCTATGGCCTGGAAAGAATATAAATATAACCTCAGTGGAGGGACTCCTTATTCCTCTCCTCTTCCCTCCCACCCCAAGGTAATAGCCAAGGGAAACAATAATAAGGAAATGCATTGAAAAAGTTTACCAAAGACTATGAAATAGAGCAGTAAAAGGAACAAGCATGGAAAAAACAAATAAAAAAGAGAAGCTGAGTAAGGGAATATTTTGGAATTAAAAGTAAACCATGAAATTAATTTAAAATATTTTTGACATAATAAATAAAAATTCATAACTTGAGGAAAGAGTTAGACAAGATGGTCTTCACTTTTTCTTCTTCCTGGTTATGTCAGGGAAAGAAGCTAAGAATAAAGCAATATTGAATTTAAAATTGTATGATTTCCTCTATTCTAAGACTTTGTTTGAGGATATTAATAGGAGTTCTGTATTTGAAAGCTTCTGAAAGAAGGTGTGGGAGAGAAGAGGTATTAGATTGGCTACCAAACTGAAGGTGTACAGAGCCGTTGTGCTGACCTCATTGCTTATATGCCTGTGAAACTTGAACAGTCTACCGGTGCCATGTCAGTAAACTGAATATCTTTCATTTAAATTGTCTTAGGAAGATTCTGAAGATCACCTGGCAGGAGAAGGTACCAGACACTGAGGTCCTTTCTCAAACTAAACTACTTAGAATTCCAACATTACTGTAGAGAGGGCAACTATGATTGACTAGACACGTTGTTAGAATGCCAGACATACACTTGCAAAAGACTATTTTATGGAGAACTTACACAGACCCCCAAGGGGGTCAGAAGAAGTAATACTAAGACACCCTGAAGGTCTCATTCATAAAAGACACTTGAAGATGAAAAAAGCCTTCTTAGTCCAAAATAATATATTAATTGATATATTTTTGTTTTTGTATAATATTTTCTGAACATATTCTTTTTCCAAGCCTCTAAACAGAGTTGTTTGGCAGCTCGATGGATATAATGCTGCATCTGGAATGAGGAAGACCCAAGTTCAAATCTGGTTTCAAATAGCTTTGTTTGCTTTCTAGTTGTGCTACCCCATGTAGCTCACTTAACCTCTGTGTATCTCAGTTTCACGACTGTAAAATGGGAATAATAATAATAACACCTATTTTCCATTATTGTTGTGAGAATTATAGAGATAATATTTCCTAAAACAGACTTAGCCCATTGCCTGGCACATAGTGGGTGCTACATGAATTTTTATTTCCCTCCTTCAGAACCTTTGTAACAGAGATTTAAAAAGAAAGAGAAAAGAATATTTTTTTTTGGTCAGAAATCAACTAACATTTATCTCATACATAAAAACATATTCCATATCTATATTTCCCCATCTCTGCAATGAATGAAGTTATATTGGGAAGGAATTCAAAAGAATTAATTAATTTCTTTTTTTTTGGATAATCACCTGAGTGACCCCTTATTTCTTTTTTTGTTTATTTCTTTTTTATTATTACAATAATCTTGTGATAGTAATCATAAAACCCCCTCCCCCCCTCAAAAAGATGAGAAGTCTCAAGAATAGTGAGAGAGAAAAGATAAGTATTTCGGTCTGTGTTAAGATTCCAACGGCTCTATCTCTGGGATGAGTTGCCTTCCTCATCATAGCCACCAGAGAGGTTGCTTCAATATTTTTCCCATAGTTGCTATCACTAACTCTATTTCCCTCCACATTATTCTCCCCTCTCTCATCTATTCCACTCTCTCTCTCCTTTCATCCTGTACCTGTTCAGAAGTGTGTTGTATCTGAGAATCCTCTCCCACAATCTTCCTCTCTTCTATCACCCACTACTCCCTTCCCTCTACCTGTTCCCTCTTATCCCATCCTTTACTCTCTTTTTTCTTTAGGGTAAAATAGATTTCTATACCCCTTTAAGTGTGTATGCTATTTCCTCTCTGAGTCATTTCTGATGAGAATGAAGACACACTAATTCCCCCTCACCTTCACCTCTTCCACTCCATTGTAAAGGCTTTTTCTTGACTTTTATGTGAAATATCTTAACCCCTTCTTCAATTCATTTCTCTTCCTCCCAATACTTTTCTTTATCACTCATTGACTTCATCTTTTTAATATATTGTACCATTATATTCAGCTCCTTCCTGTGCTGTGTCTATGTATGCTCCTTCTAACAGCTCTTCTAAATGAGAAAGTTCATATGGATTATCAGTATTTTCTTCCCATGTAGGAATACAAGCAGTTCAACATCATTAAGTTCCTCATAATTAGTGCCTCCCATCCACCCCTCCATGGTTTCCCTGAGTCTTGTACTTGGAGATCAAACTTTCTGTTCAGCTCTGGTTGTTTCAATAGGAAAGTTTGAAAGTTCCCCATTTCATTGAAAGTCCATCTTTTCCTCTGAAAGAGTATGTTCAGTTTTGCTGGGTAGTTGATTTGTGGTTGTAAACCAAGATCTTTTGCCTTCTGGAATATTATATTCCAAGCCCTATGAAGCCTTAAGGTAGATGCTTCTAGATCCTGTGTAGTTCTGACTATAGATCCCGGTAGTTAAATTCCTTGTTTCCTGGCAGCTTTTACAATTTTATCTTTGACTTGGGAGCTTTGGAGTTTAGCTATAGTATTCCTGGAAGTTTTTCTTTTGGGATATCTTTCAGGAGGTGATGGTGAATTCCTTCAATTTCTATTTTACCCTGTGCTTCTAGGATCTCAGGGTAGTTTTGCTGTATTATTTCTTTCTTTTATTTTTGCAAGGCAAATGGGGTTAAGTGGCTTGCCCAAGGCCACACAGCTAGGGAATTATTAAGCGTCTGAGGTCAGATTTGAACCCAGGTACTCCTGACTCCAAGGCTGGTGCTTTATCCACTGTGCCACCTAGCCGTCCCAGCTGTATTATTTCTTGAAAAATGAAGTCTATGTTGTTTTCCTGGTCATGACTTTCAGTAGCCCAATAATTTTTAAATTATCCCTTCTGGATCTGTTTTCAAGGTCAATTGTTTTTCCAGTGACATAGTTCATATTTTTTTTTTCTATTTTTGATATAGTTTTATTTCTTCCTGAGTTCATGCAAAGTCATCAGCTTCCTTTAGTTCCATTCTGCATTTGAAGGAATTATTTTCTTCAGAGAACTTTTTTTATCTCCTTTTCTAGCTGGCCAATTCTGCTTTTTAAGCTTCTCATTGGCCTTTTGTATTGCTTTTTCCATTTGACCTAAACTGGTTTTTAAGATGTTATTTTCTTCAGTATTCTTCTGTCTTTCTTTTACCAAGTTGCTAACTTGGTTTTCATCATTTATTTGCATCACTCTCATTTCTCTTTCCAATTTTTCCTCTACCTCCCTCAGTTGCTTTGCAAAGTCTTTTCTGAGCTCATCTGTAGCCTGAGCCCATTTTCTATTTCTCTTGGAGGTTTTAGATATAGAAGCTTCATTTTTTTTCATCTGAATATGTATTTTGATCCTCCATGGGACCAAAGTAATTTTCTATGGTCAGATTCTTCTTTTTCTGTTGTTTGCTCATTTCCTCAGCCTATGATTGATTTACTACACTTCCAAGGCTTTGAGCTTTTTGGGGGACAACCCACAGGGACCTTAATTCTTCCAAGGTCTTATGAGAGGCTCTTACCTCTCTCTTATCTGTGTTTGGGCCCTCCCCTCTGCCCTGGATCTGTGAGGAGGGTCCCTGATTGGCTATGGTGGTGTTGTGGCGTTCCAGACTGCAACCTAGATCAGAGTACAGGCAGACAACAAAGTCCTTCCCCAGGGAGAGCAGAGAGACAACTGCAGTCTCCCAAGACCCCTTTACTGTCTAGGGGCTGAGAGCTCTGGACATGCTGGGTGGCTCTGCCAACTCCCGCTGCAGATTCTCACAGCAGGGCTGCTCTGAGGCCTGAGCAGAGCTCCTCACTCACTCTGGTGTGGCACAGTACTCTCACCACCCACAATTAGATGACTTTTGGAGTTTTTTGGGGAACAAGTTTCTGGGAATTCCTGCCTTCATACTGCCATCTTGGTTCCACTCCCAAATTAATTTATATCTTATTAATTACTAATGTAATTTTATATGTGAGAAAACTATTTTAAGGTGATGTGCCTTGCTTAGTCCCCTCCTATTTATACCATGTAAAAATCATCTAATTTGCTTCTGTACATAGCCAGTCCCAATCATGAGGAAGGCTCTCTCCAATCAATAGCTATGAACCTTGGTTTCTAATGAATCTGAAGGATAAATTCACTTTGACTTCTTAAGATGGAGGTAAACTTTTTCATACCTCTGGTGACCCACCACATAACACAGTTTAAATCAAGATAATAAAAGATAAGACATTTACATAGCATTAAACATGTCTTCATTAATTTTCATCTATGACTTAAATGTCTGATCAAACTTTGGATTGGAAAAGGCATTAATTATCCTCTAAATGATCCTATGATTCTTTGCCCTTCCTCCTCAAATCTTTCTGTTATTTTTCTTCTCCTTTGAGACATCCATAAGAATTTCCTTTGAACCAATTAATGATAAAAAGATTGCTTTTTCTCTTTTCTTTATTTTTTTCAATTTAAAATAATTGGAAGTGCCAATGTTTTGCATTATGAAGTGAATGAAGTCATAAACGTGAATAGTAGAGTAGTTTTGCTGATTGCTGAAAATCTTCTTTCATCCATAAATATTTTTTTCTAGCTTGAAAAATTCTCTCCAGCCTTTCCAAAATTCAATCAGTGCCATGGGTGGTGCTGCCTATCATGGCAATGAGCAGCAGCAGCAGCAGCAGCAGCAGCAGCAAGCAGCAGCAGCAGCAGGGGCAGCAGCACCAACCAGCACAGGTTAATGCTGACTTCAATTATGATTTTTACTGACTTGCAACCCTGGTTTCTTTGAGGGTTTCATTCCCCTGAGGTCCTATGTTGATGAAGTATTTTATCCAGAATTAGAAGTAGTCTTTATTTTTTTCCCTCATTTTAGTCATAGCACTTTATTTTTCCATTTCATACACACTTAGAAACGCTATTTGGTCTAATTCCTATATGTGAGCTTTAAGTTTCTGGTCTTTTCATCTAACTTACATAATGCTATTTTGTTGTTTATTTTGACCTTTACCAATGATTTCATTGGTTTATGTGTTCTTCTGATGTGGAAGCTCCCTTCTCTATTCATGCATCTCAGCAACAATCTTTAAGTAATTGCCTAGAAACTCTGAGAGATTATTTCATGATATAAAGAATTCTTAATTAGGAAACTTCCTTTTCCAGCATAGAGTAGTGATGACTCTGAAACTTAGACTTGGACAGTTGCCCAGGATACTGAGAGGTTAAGTGGTCCTATATTCAACCTGTGGCAGAAAAGAGATTTGAATCCAGGTCTTTCTGATTCCAAGACTGATAATTTACTGGCCTGCATTGTCTCTCTAATAGATTTTTTTTGGTTTTTGCGAGGCAATGGGGTTAAGTGACCCTGGTTAAATCATTAGGTTACATAGATAATTATTGTCTGAGGCTGGATTTGAACTCATGTCCTCCTGACTCAAGGGCCTGTGCCACTGCACCACCTGGCTGCTCCTCTCTAATAGGTTCTTAATAAAACAATCAGATTGATTTTACTGGTTAAACTATATGGTCCAGGTTCACCTGCACAGTCAAATGACTCCTTGGAAATAAATGAGAATGTTGTATAGTTGGAAATCAGTACTGACTGATTGTGAATGACTTCTGGGCCAATAAAAAGTAAAATGATGATAGATAACTTCCTCTTAAGGATACTTTTTAAAAAATAATTTCATTTTTTTCCAATTGCATGTAAAGATAGTTTAATGGATATTTTGGTAAGATTTTTAAATCCACATGTTTTTGTCTTGTTTCCTTTTCTCTTCCATTGCCATGACAGAAAATAATGTGATATAGGTTATATATGTACAATCATGTTTAACACATTTTCATATTAGGCATGTCATGAAAAAAGAATCAGAACAAGAGGAAAAAACATGAGAAAGAAAAAAATATAAAAACAATTTTAAAAAGTGAAGACATCATGCTTTGTTCTTCATTCAGATCCCCTAGTTTTTTGCTGGCTATGGAAGACATTTTCTATGAAAAAAGACTTTCAGAATTGTCTTTGATCACTTTATAGCTAGAAGAGCTAATTTTATCACAGTTGATCAACACACAGTATTGCTGTTAATTTGTACAATGTTCTCCTGATTCTACTCCTTTCATGAGTATCAATTTCTCAATTTTTTCTGAAATTCACCTGTTCATGATTTCTTAAGGAAAAGTAGTATTTCATCACATTCATATATCACAATTTGTTCAGCCATTCCCCAATTGATGGGCATCCCCTCAATTTTTAAATGTTTGTCATCACAAAAAGTTCTGCTATAAATATTTTTGTAGAAGAGGGTCCTTTTCCCTTTTTATTATCTCTTTGGGATACAAAACTGGTAGTGATATTGCTGGATCAAAGGATATGCACAATTTTATAGCCCTTTGGGCATAGTCACAAATCATTCTTTGGACTGATTGTATTAGTTCACAACTTTGAGGACACTCTTACTACTGGTTCCTTTTTTGTAAACATTTCCCAATTTTTAAACTTTTATTCCCAATCCGAGTCATTCAATTTGATTCAAATGAATTACATAGAATTTATTATGTATCTAACCTGTGCCAGGTGCCAAGCATAGATATAGAGTTCAATAAGACAATCATTTCCTTTTATCATCTACTAATTACTCCCATTCATAGAGCAATTTGAGACTCACAAATCATTTCCCTGATGATGAGCCTTATGAGGCCGGTAGTATAAGTATTATTATCTCAATTTTGGATATGAGGAAATTTAGACTCAGAGAATGCTATCGATTTCACAGTCATGAAAGTAGTAAGTTGGAAGCATTTATAAAATGGCAGGTACTTTACATCTAAAACTTCATTTGATCCTCACAAGAAACCTGGCAAGTAGGCACTATTATTATCCTCACTTTACAGTTAAGGAAACCAAGTCACATTGAAGGGTAGGGACTTGCTCAGTGTCACATTTAATGATTGTCTGAGTATAGCTCAGATTTTCCTCACTCCAAGTCCAACACTCTATTCACTGAACTACTTAGCTGACTCTGGCAAAGTCTAGATTTAAAATTTTGATCTTTTGAACTTGAATATAGTGAACTTTTTTTCTCTCATAGAATGTGGCCTTTCCTAATGAAGATGACTTACACATGACTTACACTTCTACGACCACCTTGTAGATCATGGTAGGTATATAGGGAGAAGCATCCATCCTGGTATATTAGGTAGAGAGCTTGCCTTGAAGCCAAGAGCAGGAAGACCTTTACTAGCTATGTGACCCTGGTTAAGTCATTTATGACTCTTTGTGCCTCAGGTCACTGTCCAAGATTATATTTTGCAGAGAAGGTGCCTGTTTACAAAGGTAGTTCCCTTTATCGGAGAAATCAAGATTTTAAAAAAATATGAGAAACACAAGCAGTGTACAAAGTTAAATGTAGGCAAAAAATTTGTATCTAATTGGAAGGGAAATCTGAGAACCTTTTTGCAAGATGGTTGATCTGAGTTAAAAGATAAATAGTATTTCAATAGACAGAACTCACAATAAGAGAACTTTTGATGCCCTAAATGATTTTCATTGACTAAAATAAAATTATCAATATTCAAAATTTTTTAAGGTTCATAAAGCTCTAGCCTTTCAACAGTCCTGTTAAGTAGTATATTAATAGTTTCTTCATTTTAGGGATAAGGAAATGGAATCTTATTGCCATGACTAGAGTTATACAGTTCTAAGCTAAAGATTTGAATTTAGATTCGAATTCAAGTCTTCTGGATTTGAAATTTTGTGCTTTTCCTATTTTAACACATTGACTAACCCACTTGAATAAGGCTTTCTCTTTTAGTCCATACAACTGGGAATTAGGTAGATATGAGAAGCTATTGACTTTCATATAATGTTCTTAGATGAGGAAGCAATGTGGAGGCATTTTCATAATGTGGGTACATGGGAATCTGGCTCCTGTGCGAATTTTAATAAACTGTATCCTTAAATGTGGACTTGGGGACTTCCAAGGCTGAGCCAAGAAGGTGGTGTGAAGGTAGCATGCTACTCAAGTTTTTCCTTATACAACTTTAAATGAAGCCTCTACACAGATATTCAAGCTACAAATTCCCCCCAAAATAGATCAAATCAAGTGCTCAACTCTGAACATCATGTAGGATCTTTTGTGAGGGTCTGTCTCTTCAGAGGAGAAGAGGAAATATAGCCCAACAAAGCAGGAGGGAAAGAAAGTCAATGGGAGGCTTTTAGCCACAATGCAGCCCAGGTCCTGGCAGAAAGAATGCAGGCCAGCAGGAATTCTGAGCCCTGGTAACACTGGGGCAATAGGTTCAACTGGGTAGGGATCAAACCACTGCATAGACAAAGACAGGGTATAAAGGATAAAACAAACCTCTGCACAGGCAATTCCTGGGCAACATAGGTAGCCCCTTGGGCAGCTGCAAGGGCAGTTAGGTGGCACAAGGGATAGAGCACTGGCCTTGGAGTCAGAATTATCACCCAAATGAGAAGATACAGCCAAAAAGAAGAAATTTAAATACAAAGAAAGCACAATCAGAATTACACAAGACTTATCAGCTTCAATGTTAAACGATCAGAGGGACTGGAATATAATATTCTAGAGGGCAAAGGACCTTGAATTACAATCAAGAACTGACTATCCTACAAAATTCAGTTTATTCTGTCAATATATTGGAAAAGATGGTATAAGATGGATTTTCAATGAAACAGAGGACTTCCAAAATTTTCTGATATAAATACCAGCACTGAACAGAAAATTTCTTCTTAAAATACAGGACCCAAAATATGCGCAAAAATGAAATGAGGGAAAAATGTATCAAAAATCATTAAACTTCTTGACAAGGGAAATTAGAAATTAATAAAATTAAAATGAAGAAAGCCCTTGATCTAATAAATAAAAATGAGAGTCGGTTTCATAAAAAAAAATAGTAGTTAAACTTTTGTTTAATCTATTTTTTTAAAGAATATAGAAGAATGCCAAATTACCAATATCAAAAATGAAAAGGGTGAACTCACCACCAATGTGAGGAAATTAAAGAGATAATTTAAACCTATTTTGCCTAACTATATGCCAATAAATTTGATAGCCTGAGTGAAATGGATAAATATTTAGAAAAAATATAAACTACCCAAATTAACAGAAGAGGAAATAAAATATATAAATAGCCCCCATCAGAAAAAAGAAATCAAAGAATCTATCAATAAACTTCCCAAGGAAAAAAAAAATCTCCAAGTCCAGGTGGATTTACAAGTGAATTCCACCAAACATTTAAGGAACAATTAATTCCAATTCAACAAAAACTATTTCTAAAAATAGGAAAAGGAATTCTGCTATAATCCTTCTATGACATCCATATCATACTGATACCTAAACCGCTAAGTACTAAAACAGATGAAGAAAATTATAGACCTATGTCCCTAATGACCATTGATGCAAAAATCTTAAATAGTATTTTAACAAAGAGATTATAAAAAGCTATTACTCAGGTAATACACTCCAATTAAATGGGATTTATACCAGGTAGGCAGGGATGATTCAATATTATGAGAACACTCAACACAATTGAACATATCAATAACAAAACAAACAAAAATCTTAAGATTATCTCAATAGATGCTTAAAAAGCTTTTGGCAAAAAATAATACTAATCTCTTTGAAAAACCCTTGAGAGTATATGAATAAATGGAGTTTTTCTTAAAATAATAGTTAGTATCTATCTATCTATCTATCTATATATAACCTTCAAAATATTATATGTAATGGGGATAAACTAGGAGCATTTCCAATAAGATCAGGAGTGAAATAAGGATGCCCATTATTACTCCTATTTTTTGGCATAGTATTAGAAATGCTAACTTTAGCAATAAGAGAAGAAAAAGAAATTGAATGAATTGGAATTGGCAATGAAAATGCAAAACCTTCACTCTTTGTAAATGAGTATACTTAGAGAACCCTAGAAAATCAATTAAAAATGCTACTTGAAGCAAATAAGAACTTCATCAAAGTAGTAGGATATAATATAAATCTACTTAAATCATCAGTATATCTATATATGTGCATCAATGCCCAAGGACAAGAGATAGAAAGAGAAATTCCATTTAAAGAAATTGAAGGCAACATAAAATACTTGGAAATCTTCCTCCCAAGACAAACGCAGAAACCATGAACATAACAAAATACTTTTCATACAAATAAAGTCAGATCTAAGCAACTGGATAAAAGTCAATTCCTCATGGTTCTGTCAAGCAAATACAATAAAAATGACAATTCTAATTATATTATATACTTATTCATTGCCATACCCATTGCTATACCCATCATGCTACATCATGCTGTTTTACAGAGCTAGAAAGATAGTATCGAAATTCATCTGGAGCAGTAAAAGATTAAGAATATCAATATAATTGATGAATAAAAAATGCAAAGGAAGGTGGCCTAGCTATACCAAATCTAAAACTATATTATAAAATTGCAGTCATCAAAAATGATACTGTTTAAGAAATAGAGTAATAGGCCAGTGGATCAGAATAGGTACAAAAGAAAGAGCTATAAATGACTATAGAATTCTACTATTAGACAAACCCAAAGACTCTGGGATAAGATCTCACTATTAGACAAAAATGTTGGGAAAAACCTGAAAACAGTATTGGGGGGGAAAAGCTAGGCATAAACCCACATCTCACACTATATACAAAAATAAGGTCAAAATGAGTATGATACGTAGACATCAAGGGTGGTACCATAGACTGATTAAAAGATCAAGAAATAACCTATCTGTCAGATCTATGAAAAGGAGAGAAACTTATGACCAAACAAAAAATAGAGTACAACATAAGAAGCAAAATGGATGATTTTTTATTATATTGCATTAAAAATTTTTCACTAACAGAACCAATGAGGTCAAGATTAGCAGGAAAACATAAAACTAGGAAATAATTTTCATAGCCATTGTTCTGATTAAGGTCCCATTTCTAAAATATATAGAGAATTGACTTAAACTTATAAGGTTACAAATTATTCCTTACTTGATAAATGGTCAAAGAATATCAACAGGCAGTTTTCAAATGAAGAAATTAAATATATATATATATGTATATATACATATATATATACATATATATATTAAAAAATGCTCCAAATCATTATTGATTAGAGAAATGCTAATAAAAACAACTATGAGGTACTCTCTCATATCTATCAGATTCACTAAAATGACAAAAAAGGAAAAATGATCAATGTTGGAGAGGTTGTGGAAGATTGGGACATTAATGTACTTTTGGTGAAGTTATGAACTCTGTCCAACCATTCTGGAGAGCACATTGGGACAATACCCAAAGAGCAATAAAACCGATCATACCCTCTGATCCAGCAATACCAATACTAGGTCTATATCAAAAAGAAATCATAAAAAATGTGAAAAGCCCAACATATTCAAAATATTCAAAATATTTATAGTAGTTCTTTTTACATGGCAATGAATTAGAATTTGAAGGGATAGTTATCAATTGAGGGAGGGTTGAACAATTATGGTATATGAATATTAGGGAATGCTATTGTTCTATACAAAAATATAATTAGACTTTAGAGAAGAGTGGAAAGGATTCCATGTGTTACTGAGTGAAGGGAGCACCAAGAGAACATTGTACACAATAACAACATTGTGAATTGTTCTACTAGGCTGGATGCAGCTCCCCTCAGCAGTTCAGAGAGCTAGAACAACTGTAGGAGACCTATTTTGAACAATGCTATCCATATCTAGAGGGGAAAAAACCCTACAAAATCTAAATGGATGCTATGTTCACTTTTTAAAAACTTCTCATGTTTTTCCTTTCTATCCCATGATTTCCCTTTCATTTTCCTTAGTCTTAATTCCTCATATACAAACTGACTAATATATAAATATGTTAAACATGTGAAGCTTTTACTAGACTGTCATGGAGGGGATGGTGTAGAAAGAGGGGCAGTAGAAAAACATGTAAATTATAATCATTCAAATATATGAATGCTGAAAAAATAAATATCAATTTTAAAAATAAACTTGATTTTTTAAAAAAATAAATGCTTTGGTGTATTTTAGAAGTTGCTTGGTGTTGCTAGATTGGTCAATTTAATTCTGTAGCAGTAGAATGAAATATGGTGTAAGGTAAAGGAGCGCTGGGAGGTATTTCTAATGAAATACAGACAATATGTTTATGATGGTCCTTGGGGGACCTTGTATTTCATTACTAATGTAGATACTCTCTGAGGTATGCCTCAGCTCAAGGATATTGCTCAAGGGTTTGTGTTCCCAGGGGACTAGCCATTGAAGTGACTTTTATCTTTTCTGCCCGAAGTGAGTTGGGGTGACAAGAAGGCAAATAGTTTGGAAGTCAGGGTTAAAAATTCTGGGAATTCATCAATTATGAGATTCACTCGGAGCCTTGAAGTTTCTGAATAAAACTTCTTTTCCCTTAGGAATTGACATTTACAATAGCCATGACTTAGTTTTTTATTTTCCTCAGAGTTTGCATTTCTTTTAAAGTTGTTCTGATAAAAGTCTGGGAGCTTCCTAACTTTGTGCTGCCATCTTGACTGACCTGGAAGTCTTCAAAGGGTTTCATTTCCTAGTTATTCTTTCAGTAAGTCAACTAGCATTTAATAAGTATCTATTATATGCCAGGCACCTGTTCTAAATACTTGGGATACAAAGAAAGGCAAAATCCTATCCTTGCACCCAAAGACCTCACAGTCAAATTCACAGAGAAAACATACAATCAGCTTTGTAACAAAGAAGATTGTTGTTGATCTTGATCAGTTGTGTATGAATCTTTGTGATGACATGTTTGGTTTTCTTGACAAAGATACTACAGTGGTTTGCCATTTATCTCTCCAGCCAGGAGAAAACTGAAGCAAATAGGATTAAGTGACTTGTCCAGGGTCTCATAGCTACTACATGTCTGAGTATGTGTTTTTTTCTGTCATGAGAAGAATTTCTCCCCTTTTATTTCCTTTTCTGAGCATAAGCTGGAGATTTGTGAACCTGAAGTATAAATTTCCAGCCTAAGAGATTATTTCTTTAAAAGAGTTTCTGAGTTTAAGAGATATATACCAATCACCAATGAGGAAAAGATCCCATCAAGAGCCTGACTTTCTAAGAAGATGAATGTCAACAAGAGGATAGAAAACTAAATCTATGCCACAGGAGGCCACAGGGATCTGGACTTTACAAATATACCATGATATTTCTGTGAGATGACAGTGTACATCCAAAGAGAATGAGGTGTGTTTATTTTAAATTGTCTTACATTTTTAGGCAGTCTAATGTATTTAATGAACTTATTGTTCAGTCATTTCAGTCATGTCTAATTCTTATTGACCTCATTTGGGGTTCTTTGTAAAAAATACTGGAGTGGCTAGCTATTTCATTCTCCAGCTCATTTTACAGATGAGGAAGCTGAGGCAAACAGGGTCAAGTGACTTGCTTAGGGACACACAACTAGTTAGTGTCTGTGGTCACATTTGATTTCAGGTCCAGTACTCTATCCCTTGTATTATCTGACTGCCCCTGCTAATCACAAGAGAGACCACTGAAGCCTCTAAGACCCTTAACAATTGATCAGATGTGCACTGAGATGGACCAAATTATTCAGTTAATAATAGTATCTCATGCAAAATGATATATGTGAAGTTAATCATAGAATGAAAATGCCTCTTTGAGATATTATTTAGTTTGTTGGAATCTACAGTAAATATACTTTAGGTAGATACTTGTTATTATTCCTCTTCCATTCCAATCTATTAGTCATCTGTTAATATATTCCACAACACCATGTCTCTCTAAAAGCAAATGAGGAGTTCATACTACAAAGGCTGGCAGATCAATGACAGGAAATTTTCTTCTATTGTTTTTGGATTTAGGAACCGTGATAAATATAAATCCTTGGTCAGAGATAGCAAATAAGGGTGCTACTTGAGAGTTGGCTATATTTAAAGCAGCTGATCATGGATAAGGCTCTGGTTGCCATCCCTCACCCAATAAGTCCACATAGTCACTTTTCCTCATGTATTTTTGAGCATGCACATATAAATTTTGTTATTTTGAACGTATATGAGTATGACAGAAAAATATGGCCATTAAAACAAAAGTTTAAATGCAGGATTTGAATATATAACTCAGAGGAATAAAAAAGGAATTAACTACCTAGTATTATAATGAGTACTGGGGTTCCAGCTGTAAGAGGACAGTATGAGTGCTTTTGAAATTTTTAGGTTCAGTGTTTGCTTACCTTTTCTTCTGCTTAGTATCACAACTACCTCACTTTTTCCCATGAAATAGACCCTCCTTCCAGCACCTCAAAGCTCTGAGCACCACTTTGATGTTCCTATCCTATAAAACATTTTCATTCTGAATTTGAAATAAGTGAGAGATGAATTTCTGCAGCATTTTTGTATCCATATGTGTATAAGTGTTTAAAGATTTACTCACAATAGACATTTTGTCTTGGGAATCATATACCTGGGAGCGCAGCCAACTTTAAGAGTACCCCAAATTACCGATATTTACCACTGAATCACTTCACAGTGCTGTCACACATACCCAATGAAATACAATTATATGGTCATTGCCTCTAAATTTAACTTTGAAAATTCATATTTTTGAGGAATGATCACATAAGGTTACCGCATAATCCTGAAACATAAGAACTAGAACTTAACAGTTGGTCTCCCTCCAGTTGAAATTCAAGGAAAAGGTATGGTGAGCTATTTTTCTAACCCAGGTTAGCCAAAGAAAATAGACTCTGAGACCTATAGACACACTGGGAATCAATGATCAATAGGAATATGGTCTCAAGGATCAATTCTGCACAAAGACGGACTATGCTTTAGGGAAAGAAAGTGTTCCAGACCTACACTGAGATTGGATTCCATAATTTCATGCAGGGTGTGGGAGCAGTGCCAAATATTAATTGCTTATTACTCAGTTCCAGATCATAAATCTGAGGGCAAACTGATGAAGGGACCTTCACCCAGAGGTGATATTTCAGAGTTAGATCAATTGCAAATCCAAGTTTGTATACTGAAAAAGTAGTAAGTTCAGAATCAAATAGCAATGGCATGACTAGATCCTATAAGGAAATTCTCAGCTACAACTTCTAGTTAAATCTGAAGTTTGAAGAAAAATAACAGGCAGGAAACAGACCAAAAGGAGCCTATAATTTTTCACTATGAATCAGAAGGGCTTTTTGCTGTCTGATGTGACTGAGTCCAGGGACATTTTATTGTTTCTCAGACTCAAACCCTGGTTATCAATTTGCAGGGCTTAGACCAAAGAGATAGTAACCAGATTTTGTCCTGGATCAGAGCATTTTTGGATCACTGAAAACTTATATGTACCCTACATGAGTGAAAACCTTGAATAACACAATAACAAATATGCCAAGAAAGTAAAAACAGGATCAGACTAGATCTTCCTTTTAGAAGTATGCTGAACATGGCATTGACATCAGATTTGAAGTCCAGGAGTAGATTGGAAGAATCCACAAACAAAAAATAATCATACCATGAAAATCTATTATTATGATAGGAATGCTAGAGACACAAACACAGAAAAAGAATGATTCTAAAACATTTACAAGAAATACCAAAAAGGAAAATTTGTATATATAAAACTTGAGCATACATTTAAATCCTGAGAGAGAAGAATCAAGAGTTTTTAAAAAAGGTTTGCTCATTAAATAAATAAAATGAGAGAGAGAGATATGCAAGAAAGAATTTGAAAGGAAATTAACAGCTTGGGCCAAGAAACCTTACCCCAAGTACCAAACTCCTTGAAAATTCTAATAATGTAGCAACAAGAAATATTAAAACAACATTAAAAGACTTAAAAAGAAGAAAATATTAAGTGTCTTGTGGCAAAAACATTAAAAAAAGACTAATCTCCAAATATATTAAGGACATTTTTTTCAATCATTGGATTACCTGGACCTAAGCTCTTAAACTTCTATTTCAAAAATCTTTTAAAAAAATTGACTAGATTTCTTAGACCAAAGGAACAAGAACAAATTAAAAGAATCCATTGGTCAATTTCTGAAAGAAACTCCAAAGCCAAAACTCCCAGGAATATTATAGAAAATCCAGAACTTCTAGGTCAAAAAATATTGCTGTAAACATTCAGGAAGAATGAATTCAAGTATTCAAGCAGCTACAATCAATATCACAATTAATTTAGTAACCAACATTCTAAAGAAAAGGAGAACTTGGAATGAGATATTCCAGAATGCAAAGGATATAAGTTTACAGCCAAGCATGACTTACCCAATATCACTGAGTATAATTCCAAAAAAGAAAAAGAACAACAAATGAAATATATTTACATACCTGCATCTATATTATATGTTACATAATTATAAATTATTATATATGTATATATATATATATGGGAGGTCTTTGGACTGAGATAGAAAGGTCATTTTTTTCTGACTGATAAACTGTAATTTAAAATGCAAACTCTTTTGTTAGACATAAAGTCTTTTACAATCAGATACTAATCAATCTGTCCAAACTGATTTCATAATACAAATACTCTATGTCTCAACCAAACTGGTTTATTTTCTGTTCTCCATCTATGGCATTCCCTCTCCTGTCTCCATACTTTATAAAAGCTATCTCAAATGTGTTGAATATTCTTACTCTTTATACCTTCTTTTAGACCTCTAGCTCCTTTCAATGCTTAGTTCAATCACTAAAATATTTTGTCTAGCTTGAATTTATTTATTTGTGTATATCTTTATCCTTTGGTATAATCTTAGCTCATCTAGGCAGGCATCATTTTATTTTAATTTTTCCATTTTCATTGCCTTGCATAGTATCAACTTATAGCAGGAACATAATAAATATAAGTTGAATTATATAAACTCTGAAGGTACTTTGGAGATTATCTATTCCAACCCAATATTTTATTTTATTACATACTTTTTATTTTTACATTTTTTAATTATATAAATATGTTATTTGTTTATCCAATTACATTCAGTGGTAGTTTCTACCAATCTTTTAAAGATTTTGAATTTTACAATTTTTCTCTCTGTCCTTCCTTCCCTCCCCTCTCTCCCCAACATAAGGCAATAAGATACAGGTTTTACATTTGCAGCCATGTTAAGCACAGATTGAATCTGAATGTGTTGGAAGAGAAGAATCAGATCCAAAAGGAAGAAAGAAGACATTGGAGATAACAAAATTATCTAATACATTAGACAACTTTTAAAAATTGAAGATAATAAGCTTTAGTTTTTATTTAAACTACATAGTTACTTCTCTGGACATGGATGGCATTCTCCAACACAAATCCCCTAAAACTGTCTCTGATTATTGCACTGATGGAATGAACTAGTCCATCATGGTCGATCATCACCTCATGTTGTTGTTAGTGTATATAATGTTCTTCTGATTCTGCTCATCTCACCCAGCATCAATTTATGCAAATATTTCCAGCCTTTTCTGAAATCCTGACCCTCATGATTTCTTATAAAACCATAGTATTCCATCAAACACACACACACACACACACACACACACACACACACACACACACACCCCACACCCCACACACAGTTTGTTCAGTCAATCCCCACTTGATGGGCATCCCTTCAATTTCTAATTCTTTTCCACTGCAAAAAGCTGCTATCAGTATTTTTGTACATGTGGGATTTTTGCCCTTTTTCATGATCTCTTCAGGTTACCCCCCCCCATAGTGGCATTGCTGGATCAAAGGGTATGTATATCATTATTGTTCTTTGACAACCCTATATTTTACAGTTAAGGAAAGGGTACTGAGATTCAGAAAGATTACATGACATCCCAACACTATCATCATTAGTAGCAGTGTACAGACTGAAATCTAACTCATTTAGTTCTCCTTGTATACATCACTCTCTTTTTGTTGGGAAGAATTACTCAAAGCATAGAAAATTTTTATTATTTTTTTATTTTGATGAAATGTATTTTGCAAGATGTTAACTAAAACTTGAAGCAAGAGAGAATCCCAATAATAATTGTCCTGCAGTGTAATCTCCATTATAATGCTATCAACACTATAAGGTATAGCTATTTTAATTGATTTTTATTAAAATTTATTCTTTGCTGCATTTAGCTAGAATGTTTTTGTTGAAGGGGCAAACTATAAAAAACTCACTTCTGTGCTGACCAAACTTTATTTAAAAAAATACACTCATGAAGAAAATCAGAAAGATTACTCAGCATTTCTTTATATTCTCAGCAGCAGGTCCAGTCCCTGGAGACAGCTAGGAGAGAAACAGAAAAAAAGCCAGTAGAAACATGAGACAGTTTCAGAACCAATTTTGAAGTTGTGGACTCTCTCTCTCCACTCCTCCCTGTTCCAAGGACAAAATGTTGTTTGTAACTGTAATAAACTAATTTTAAAGTAAGTTTTTGTTACTTTTTAAAGCTTTTAGCTTGAATGAAAGGGAATTTCAGGTGTGACTCTTAGATAATTTAAAAAAGCCTGGTTAAGTCATTAAAACTGGAAGATTAGAGCTTTGTTTGTTAAGTAAATGTGGTATTTTAAAGCATCAAGAACCCCATAGCACAAAAGAAAATTCAACATGAGATAAAAGCAAAAGAAACAGTAATGAACTTGCGAGTAATGTCTATAGACTGTCTCAGACCAATCTTTGATTTATTTTTTGCACTTAAAAAGCAATCTAAATTCATACAGCTGTTTTCTTGTAGACATTTCTTAATGTTGAATGGCAATGTGCTGAGGGGGAAAAACTGATTTTTTTTGAGGGGGCAGAATATTTTATGCTGAAGTGAGGGCTGGTAATTTTGAAAGAGAAATGGCTTTTAGTAATCATGACTCCCAGGGATCTAAGTATTAACATGGGGAATTAAATAAAAATGAACCACTTTGTATTTCCCCCCTTATGGCTATCTAATTCCTTTGTGCTCCTATAGAACTTTGAATTATGAGCATCAAAGAAGCTTGTCACTAGTTGAAGGTTTTGTCTGGCTAGGTTTCCAGAGCCAAAAAGAAAGCAGGGGGTTGAAACAGTTTCTGAGATAATTAAGAAAGAAATGGGAGAGAAAAACCCCAATCCATTTTAGCCTGAATTATCAGCATGTCACAGACTGCGGCATTTGTTTCTTATTCTCTTTTAGAGAAGAGAGGAAGTGGAGGGTTTGGTATGAAGATAGTGCATGGAGATTTAGTAATTATTTAGAGTATTGTACCAAGTGTTCAATTTGATTTTCTATGCATACAATCTCTGGGGGGTGCTTAAAAATGCAGAATACTAGATGTGCAGGCAAAGCGTTAGGTTCAAATCTAGATGCTATCAATTACTACCTGTGCAACTTGAAACAAGTGACTTTCTGACCTCAATTTCCTTACCTGTTAAATGAGAAGGTTGGATTGTGTGACCTTTGATTTCCATTTTGGTTTGAAACTATGGCATATATTAATAAGTCACACACTTAAAATATTTTTCACAAATAGATCAAGCCAATTAGAAAAATACTCTTTATATTCTTTTGAATTAAGATGGAGAGAGAAATGTGGCAGGATTCTAGTCATTTTTGCTTGACCCTTTGGCTCATCTAAGTATTTTCCTTTCAACTTTTATTTATAATTATCATTACTCTAGGTTAAGGGGATATTCACAGTTTAAAGTTGGAGAGTTTAAAGCTTAAAAAGTTATTCTCATATCTATTATGGGGATATCTCCCCAGATCTTTTTTCGAAGAGTACACTCAGATGTCTTGAATTCAACATTCTGTTAGCTCTGGTCTTACCTTAAACACACCCTCTTGAGAGGTAATCATTAGAAATCACATGCATCCCTAAATAAAATGAAAGCAAATTAATTTATTTGGATCAAATAAAAAATGGCAATATCCATTAACATCAAACCATAGATATAACAAATACATAATCATGACTTTTATTCCAACTCTGTTATTTTCTTCTCCACCTACCTTCCTCATGCATGAAGTCTCATTTCTCCTTAGCCTCCATACCATTTCCATTGTCAGAGAAGAAGTTCTGTTTCTTCTTCACAAATTCTTCTATTTTGGAATATGATGGGAAGGAAAAATAATTGTCACACAGAAAAGTTTCCAGAAAATGCAATTCTAACTCTTGGGTGTAAACTAGACTTCTTTTTATTTTCACAAACTTCAGAGAGTTTTAGCTATTCAATATTATGATGTCACATGTGGCACTTTTCTTTTTGGTTTGGCAGAGATAGAATTGAACCCCACACAGTTTTCCTAGTGTCTCATTAGTACAAGGGAGATTACTATCTAAAATGTCCCAGTTACAAGTTGTAGGGAGGAGGGGGTTGATAATCATTGCTTCATTCTCCTCCACTCTGTTATCCTTTCCTTCCCACTCCTCCACTTTGCTGTCTCCAAAGCCAATGATTTATTTTTGACTTTTTTTCTATTCTGCTTATGAAGATTGTCTGAAAATATTTGGATCAGAAATGAAGAGGATAAAAAAGGAATTGGTAAATAAAAATAAGAGAAGGAATACAATATAATGTTTTAAAATGTAATTTTTGAAGTTTCTTTAGGGATAGAATAAGGCTCAACTTTTGAAGGATTTTTCTTTGTCTGTTTTCAAGACTTTTCTTGAGTAGGGTGAATGTTCTTAACCAAGAAGACCTTTATAATTGTCAAGATTTTCAGTAATAGTAATTAAGATTAACAAGTCCATAATGATTGGAGAAATATGTTTTGATTGTCTATACATGTTTGTAATGAGTTTTTTTTTCTTGTGTACTCATTTCAATGAGATTGGGAAGATGGATTTGACTGATTAAAATAAACATGTCTACCATTCAATGAAAGTGACTTTGGAATAAGAGATGTAGATACTTTTTCCTTTGTTAGTTTCATACTTGGATAGACAATTTTTAAATGGATAATATAGAAGTAATTGGGTGGCACAGTGTATAGAGTTTTGAATCTGAAGTCAGGAAGACATAGGTTCAAGTCCAACCTCAGACACATACTAGAGACGTGATTTTGGGGAAGTAACCTATTTTCTGTCTGACTTAGTTGTTTAATTTTTAAAGGAAGGCAAAAATTATTAATTATTTCCTATATTCCAGACCATATATATACCCTCTAATCTTTGCAACTACCTTGGAAGGTGGTGTGTTGAGGATTTAATGCAACAAAATTTGTAAAGTGCTTTGTAAAACAAAATGTCTCCTCTCTCTCTCTCTCTCTCTCTCTCCATCTTTCTTATCGCAAAATATATTAAAAGATATATTACACACAAAAAGAAGAAAATGAATGAGAACAACTTTTACAATTTGGGGCATCCAGGTGGTGAAGTGGAATTAGGAAGGCTCATCTTCCTAAATTTAAATCTCATTTCAGATTCTTACAAGCTGTATGACCTTAGGCAAGTTATTTATACCTGTTTGCCTCAGTTCCCTCATCTATAAAATGAACTAGAGAAAGGAAAGACAAAGGTACTCTAATACCTTTGCTAGCAAAACACTAAATGAGGACACAAAGAGTTGGAAACAATTGAACAACTTTCACAGTCATAGTTAAAGGAAAGATGATTAGCAAAACAAAGGACTGAGGATACCGTATGTCCCATATATAAGATGTACCCTTTTTTGAAAAATTTGGGGTCTAAAAACTGAGAGTTTCTTATATAGTGGCTGTTGATTTTTTATTTGCATTTTGCACTTTTTCATGATTGTTTTTGCATTCATTGTTTTGCATTTGGAATGGGTATATTGGGGTACATTTTGCCATGTCCTTCATAGAAACAGCTCAGAAAAGATTTTCTTACAGTGTTAAATTCAAGTTCTAAGTGATCCATTTGCAGAAGTGAATGGAAATAATGCTGCTGAACATCAATTTGGTCCTCCTTTGAATGAGAAAACAATCTGAGACTGGTTATGGGAAGAAGAAACCCTCCTGAAAACATCACTACAGAAAGTCAGCAAAATGTCCTGATTTAGAGAGAGAATTGAAGATATGGATTGAAGAGAAAAGGACACTGGGAATTCCTATGTCCACAAAATTGGTTCAGCATGAGGCCAGAACTGTTGATGAAAAAGAAGTGAATGATTGCAAAGGAGGACACAATTGGTGCTTCAGGCTCATGAAACAGAATAAACTAAACAAGCATCCATGCACCAGACTTGCCCAAAAGATGCCTGAAAGCTACAAGCAGAAGGTGCTTGAATTTCATCATTTTGTCATTCAATGTTGGAAGACACATCAGTTTGAGTAGGAACAGATTGCAAATATGGATGAAGTCCCCCTTCAATTTGATGTTCCCAAGTAACAGAATTATTGATAAGAAGGTGGTAAAAACTGTACTTGTGAAGACAGGGAGTGATTCATCATCAAACACAGATGAGGACAAGCTAATGGATGTCAACAGTGATGAGAAGTTGTATGAATTTTATGATTAATAACACTTGAGTTCTATAACTTTATGTTTGACCTTTGCAAATGCATAAATGTGCTATGCTGACTCCCCAAATGTGCAAAAGATGTGAACAATTCTCAAAAGAAAAATTGGAA
This sequence comes from Macrotis lagotis, assembly GCF_037893015.1. Lineage (NCBI taxonomy): Eukaryota > Metazoa > Chordata > Mammalia > Peramelemorphia > Peramelidae > Macrotis > Macrotis lagotis. Next base: position 30,262,832 of record NC_133662.1, on the reverse strand, counting down.
ACTATTAGCATGTACTATAATAACTAAAAAGAGCTTATGCCTACCTATCTATACAGGAAAAAGACTAAGTGGATAAAGAATGCCTATTGCCAAGATTTCAAAATGTGTTTGGATAAGCATATTATAAAGCTTGTCTATCAGTATGTCTATTTTGTACAGAAAGTAAAGGTAGACAACTCTGTCTCATTGAACAGGAAATTACAAAGCTCTTTTGTTGATCCCTTGCCTCCAATGAAAACAGAGGCATAAAGTTTTATTTGTTAACATTCTACTGCTCTTGCTATATGTCATCAATGAATGGCATATCCTCCTCCAAATAATTTTAAATGCATATGACATGGAGGTGGAGGATAATTGGGTGGCAGATGGTAAATAATAAAAAAATAATAGAATTTTATAGATCTCTAAGGTTTATAACATACTTTATAAGTATTGTCCCATTTTTAAACTCATAGCAACCCCTAAGAGTATTATTACCCATTTATGGTTGAGGAAACTAAGAAGTTAAGTGATTTGTTCAGATTCAAAAGCTAATAAATATTTGAGATCAGATTTTAATTTCCCAATTCCAGGTCAGAACTTTATCCACTGCACCACTATTTGAATCCATATAGGCGACAATATATAATTGATGAGGAACACTGAGGAACAAAAAATAAAATACATCATTCAAGAATTGTAGGATTATGTTTAATATAAATATATGGTGTGATATTGCAGGCAAAGAAGCTAATGAAATCTTGAACTTCATTAAAAGACTTATGGCTTCCATGTATAAGGTAGGTGAGAGTTGCAATGCCCTTTTGAAACTACATTTGAAGTCTTGTGTTTAGTTCTATTTTTGACAGCTTATGAAGGATATTGATAAATTGGATAATAATGTCCTGAGATAGGCAATCAGAATGGTGAATGGCCTTTAGTTCATAACCTATAAGGATTGATTGAAGGAATAGGGGAGCTTAACATGAAGAAGATTCTCGTAGGAAATGATAGCTCTCTTCAAGTGATAAGCTATTACCTGATTTGGCATCTTGGCCTAGAGGATAGAACTAGTAAGAACCATTGGAATAATTATTTGAACATGTTTATAATGTCGAGTTGTAAAGATTTGCAAAGTAATTCACAAATATTATCTTAATTTTATCTTCAGATCAACCCTGGAAGTAATATTATAATCTTCAATTATAGGTGAGGAAACTGAGGCAGACAAAGTTTAAATGACTTAGGTAGTTCTAGGTAATATCAAGGTAATATCTAGGTAAATGGCTGATACTGGGTTTGATCGTATGCTTCCCTGATTCCAGGTCCAGTACCCTCTTCACTGTACCTTCAAGATACAGAGACACATTTATTTATAATGTCATGAAGTGCTTCCTAATAATTAGTATAGTCTAAAAAAATGAAATAAGCTGACTTACATAGTAATGAGTTCCCATTCATATAAAATTTTTAATAAAAAAACTAAATCTTCACTTATTGGATAATGTGCATTCTTGTTCAGGCATGATTCCAGTTTTTGTTTTTGTTTCTTATGTTTTAGAAAAAAATTATTGAAGTACAATGACTAGCAATTGGAGTTCAATAAGAAGAAAAAAGCACAGGGGTAGCTGAATTTCATCCTTCTAATGGGGGAATGAATAATGCCACGTGTAAAAATTGACTTCTAATTTTCTATTTGTGTCTCTTTATTCAACATGACAGGCAACCTAAAATTGTAAAATTCCTGGTCTAAAAGGTTTCAAATTTGCTTTTATAATAGTAGATACATAAATTTGAGTTTCACAATTTGACCTAGATATGGACAAAAGAAATTTAAATTTATGTTAAGACCAATTATATAGGAGAATTTTCAAAGCTCTTTTAAAACTTTCTTCAAGCAAACTGAGTCTAAAAGATTTAACTAGAAACAACTCTGAGACTACAATTAGACCTGGGCATTTTGTGTGGTACTGGATGATGTCACAAGAACAAGACAGCTGTCTAAAATGAAACTTCTGAGTCTAAAATGGAAAGTTTTATTATTATTACTATTGTTGTTGTTGTTGTTGTTGTTGTTACCATTATTATTATTTGCTGTTTACTTTTCCATTTCTCACCTTTTATCTGTAAGATTTGCTTCAGAGGGGACTGCCCCCTTTAGTTTTGTCAGTGAATTGATCAATTTCTTCCCTTTTCCATTTCATATTATTACCTATCAAAGACCCTATAATTAAGAACTATTGACGCTAATATATTTGTGATTCATTGAGAAGATTTCATCTCTCAAAATCAAATGGGGAATGTAAAAAATGAATATTTCTCTCTCATATTTAACAACTTAGGACCAAGGTTTTCCCCTTTTCTACTTCCTCATCTAGAAACAAACCAATGTCAGAAATATAGCTTAGATTTTTCCCTAAACATCTAATCAAATAGTAAAGAAATGCTAAGTTTTGGTTCATAGATGTATTCTTGCTCACTTTGCTCAGAGTGACTTGGGAAAATGTAATTTCCATCAGAACAGATGGAAACTGATATCTCTTTGACGAAGATTTGAGTGACCCAAGTCACATACCCCAGATAGTCTACCTTTCTTTGTGTTAACCAATCTTAATTGATTGCTATTCCTCATGAATACCTCCTCTTCAAAGAACATATAAATGCTGACCCCACCACCATTGGAGATCTTTGATCTAAGACAGATGACCAAATGACCATTGTTTTATAATAATTTGCTGGCCTTATTAACAAAATGATTAAATTAATCAGAAAAGAGAAATTCTTTGTTATGTTTGTCACTGAAATTAAGCATTACACTGCTCATACAGACCATAACAAAGTGTTTTGTAAATTGCTAGATATTTAGTAAATGTTTGTTATTTTTAATATGTAAATATTATAACACTAATATCAAAGTAAATATGTTTAATTTAGTACAGTTTTAGTGATACTATGTTCAATGAAAATTGCTTATCTTTCTAAGAAGTCATAAACTTCAATTTATTCAATAATATATTCAGTAAATTTTCGAGGCATCAAAATCAAAATGAGGGGTTATATAGTTAGTAGAAATGTAAGGATTTGGGGGCAGCTAGGTGGTACAGTGAATAGAGCACCAGCCCCGGAATCAGTAGGAACTGAGTTCAAATCTTGCCTCAGAAACTTAATAGTTACTTCACTGTGTGATCTTGGGCAAGTCACTTAAGCCCATTGCCTTGCAAAAAAAAATAAGAAACATAATGTTTCTTCCATTTTGAAAAAGAGGAATGTGTTTGCCAATCTTGGAGATTTTGCCTATTTCTTTCTATATTACTTCTCGGAGATCATATTTGAAGGGTCTTTGTGTAGCCTGGCATATAATAATTAAAGACTTGAAGTTATTTAAAATATCCTATCTATACAACTATCTTGAATTTCTTTTTCAAAATGAATATTATACTTATTAATATTCACCTTAGATATGAAATAGAAATCTGGAAGCCCTTATGTTATAAGGAAAAGAGTATCTGATCAAGTAAGAAAAAATTTGCAATCTGATCCTTATAATGTATTTATTCAATGGACCTTGGGCTAGTCTTTTAGGGTTTTTTTGGTCAAATAAAATAATAAAGTTTATGCTACCCAGATCACACTTTGAAATTTGGAACTGCTAGGATGACTTCCTTTTATTTTTAACCTTAATTCCTTTGTATTTTTGATCTTTAGCTCTTCCAGATAAATTTTCTTACTACCTTTTCTCTCTACAAAAAAATTCTGTGGTAATTTGATTGGTATGGCACCAACTAAGATAAATGACTCAAACTAATCATGAACAATTAATATTTTCCCAATTGTTTAGATTCTTTATTTCTCTGAAAGATGTCTTGAGATCCTGTTCATATAGTCCCCAGGTTTGTATCAGCAGATAGACTCCAAGTAGTTTATATTGTCACAGTAATTTTAAATGGATTTTCTCTTTACAGTTACTTCTGTGGGATTTTATTGGTGTTATATAGATGTTCTAATGATTTACATGGATTTATTTTATAACTGCAATTTTGCTAAAGTTATTAATTGTTTCAATTGCTTCTTTAGTTGATTTTCTAGAATTCTCTAAAAACCTTATCAGATCACCTGCAAAGACTGGTAATTTTGTTTCTTCACTGCCTGGTTTTATTCCTTCAATTTATTTTTTCTTGTTTTATTGCTAATAGTTAACATTTGTCATATAGTATTGAACATACTGGTAATAATGACATCCTTGTTTCACTCCTGATCTTATTTGGAAGAATTCAAGTTTATCCCCACTACAGCTATAGCTTGCTCTTGGTTTTAGATAGATTCTTCTCATCACTTTAAGGAAGGCTCCATTGAATCTTGTAAATTCTAGTGTTTTATAGGAATTTGTGCTGCATTTTGTCAGTCTTTTTTCTGCATCTTCTGGTATGATCATGATACTTATTGTTATTAATATGATCAATTATACTGATAGTTTTCTTAATATTGAATGTGCCTTGAATTGCTGGTATAAATTCCTTCTGGTCTTAGTATATGGCTTTTGTGATATTTTGCTGTAATTGTCTCCCTAGAATTTTATCTAAATTTTTTCATCAATATTCCTTGTGGAAATTGTTCTACAGTTTTTTCCTTCTGCTTTTACTCTTTCTAGTTTAAGTTTCAAAAGCATATTGGTGTCAAAAAATTAGTAGGACTCATATACCTATTTTTTCAAATAGTTTATATATATATATATTGAAATTAATTGATTTTTGAATGGTTGGTCAAATTCACTTGTAAATCCATCTGTTCCTTGTGATTTTTTCTTATGGAGCTCATTTATCATTTATTCAATTTCTTTTGTAAAGAAATTTCATCTTCTGTTGATGTGGGCAGTGTCAATTTTGGAAATTTAATATTTGGAAATATTCATCATTATGGTTAGATTATCAGTTTTTTGGCATATAATTGAACTAAATAATTTCTAATAATTACTTAATTTCACCCATTTAATTTTTGATACTGGTAATTTGGTTTTATTTTCTTCTGTTTAAAATGAAATTTACCAATAGTTTATCTATTTTATTGCTTCCCCCATAAAATCAAACCCTAATTTTATCTTTTAGTTCAGTATTTTTCAATTGATATTTTATTTTATTTTCCCAGTTGTGTCACAAAAAATTTTTCAACATTTATCCACATGCATATGCATATTTTTAAGTTACATGATTTCTCTCCACCTTCCTTCCCACACCCCTCCCCTCAGCAGCAAACTGTCAGGTGAGTATTGTACAAACACACTTACTTTTAACATGTCTACAGATAAGTCATTTTCAGTATGAGAAATTAGGACTAAGGAGAAAGAAAAAAATACATGAATTAGGAAAGAAATACATAAGGAAAATTTTTTAAAAATTGAGTATAGTGTTCATTTAGATTCTGTAGGTAATTTTTGTTTTGTTTTATTTTGTTTTTCATCCTCTGAATGAGCATTAAGGTTGTCCAATCTCTCTGAATTGCTGAGAGGAGCTACATGCATCAAGTTTGATCAACTTACAACATTGTTAATGTATACAATATTATCTTGGTTCTGCTCCCTTTGCTCAGCATCAGTTCCTGTAATTCATTCTATCCTCTAGAGTCTGATCTTTCATGGTTTATTATAGTACAATAGTATTCCCTAAAATTCATATACCATAAATTGTTCAGTCATTCCCCAGTTGGTGGGTATCACCTCAATTTCCAATTCTTTGTCACAACAAAAAGAGCTTTTATGAAGATTTTGGAACATGTGGGACCTTTCTCATTTTTTTATGATCTTTTTCTGGATATAGACCTTGTTTTAGAATTTCTGGATCAAAGGGTATGATGAGTTTTATTGGTCTTTGGGCATACTTCCATATTACTCTCCAGAATGGTTGGATCAATTCACAACTATACCAACAATCCATTAGTATCCCAGTCCTCCCACAACCACTCCAACATAGTTTGTCATCTTAAATAATGTGATAGGTGTGAGGTGAAACGTCATAGTTGGTTTAATTTGCATTTCTCTAGTCAGTAATGATTTGGAGCATTTCTTCATATGATTTTATATATAATATAAATATATATACTATACACATATTATATATACTCATATATAATATATATGTCACTTTATTTTCCTCATTTAAAAACTGTTAATATCCTTTGACCATTTATCAACTGGGGAATGATTTGTAACCTTAGAAATTTGATGTAATTCTCTGTATACTTTAGAAAGAAGACTTTTATCTGAACTCCTAACTGAAAAATCTTTCCCAGCTTTCTGTTTTTTTTCTAATTTTTGCAGCATTTGGTTTTTATCAGTATAAAACCTTTATAATTTAATACAGTAAAAATCATCCATTTTGCAATTTCTAACATACTCTATTTCTTGTTTGGTCATAAGTTCCTCACCTTTTCATAGATCTGATAGAAGGAGTATTTATTGGTCTATGGTATCGCATTTTATACCTAAATCTTGTTCCCATTTTGATCTTATTTTGGTCATTATTTTTATAAACTTTTAATTTCATTAATCTCTCCTTTAATTTTTATGATTTTTGTTTTGGTGTTTAATTGAAGATATTAAAATTGTTCTTTTTATATTTTAGGAAAATATTTTATATTTTATATTTTCAGTTTCATGCTTAATTCATTGATTTGCTCTTTTTTTCTGTTTTATTTATAAACACAGGTAGAGATATACATTTTCAATTAAGTACTGCCTTAACTGTAACCTACAAATTTTGAAAAGTTATTTTGTCATTCTCTTTAATGAAATTATTGTTTCTATGATTTGTTCTTTGATCTACTCATTTTAAAAAGTGTTTTATTGATATGTTTCCTTTTTTAAAAAAATTAATTAAAGCAATAGGGTTAAGAGTGACTTGCCCAAGGTCACACAACTAGTCAGTTATTATGAACTCAGGTCCTCCTGACTCCAATGCCAGTGCTCTATTCACTGCACCACCTAGCTGCTCCCCACTCATTCTTTGGATTAGAATATTTAGTTTCCAATGAACTTTTAATCTATGCTTTAATTTATGCTTTCATGGTCCTTCATTAAATGTGACTTTTTATCATTATGTTTCCAAATGATATGTTTAATAATTTTGCTTTTATGCGTTTTGTTGTGAGGTTTCCATTACTTTATACATGCTCAATTTTTATGATAGGCCAATTTTTTTTTTATTTTTTTTTCAAGGCAATGGGGTTAAGGGGCTTGACCAAGGCCACACAGCTAGGTAATTATTAAGTGTCTGAGGTCGGATTTGAACCCAGGTACTCCTGACTCCAAGGCTGGTGTTCTATTCACTGTGCCACCTAGCCACCCCTGATAGGCCAATTTCAGCTAAGAAAAAGGCATACCTCTTTCTATTGCCATACAATTTTCTCTACATCTTTATTATGTGTAATTATTCTAAAATATTATTAATCTCAACTTCTTTTTCTATTTTTATGGTTAAATTAATATGGTTCTGGAGGGAGAGTTGAGGTTATCCCCTAGAATAGTTCTGAGGTTTATTCCCACCTGTGGTTCATTTAATATTTTTATGCCATTTGTTGTGTATCTGTTTAGTACTGACATTACTTCATTGTGGTTCCTTTCAGCAAGATGTAGTTTCCCTGCCCTTACTTACTGCTTAATTTTTCAGTAAATTATGACTCTTTCTGACCCTGTGGACCTCATTGTCCATTACGTTTTGTTGCCAAAGATACTGGAGTGATTTGCCACTTCTTTCTCTAGTGGATTAAGAGAAGCAGAAGTTAAATGCCTTGCTCAGGTTCATTTTATTTACTTTAGTTTTTCATTGGATTTCTCTTTTTATCCTGTCCTTCCTTTAAAATTATGTTTTTCTTCTGACCATTGTTTTATTTTAACTACCCTCCCTTTTATCACTGCCTTCCCACTTTGTTTTCTACCTTTTAAAAACTACTTTCCTCTGGTGTTAGATTTGGGTAAGATAGCTCTAATCACTCATGTATTAGATATATATTTTCCTTTCTTTGAACAAATTTAGAAGTGAGTGAGTTTTGTGTTCTACCCCCCCAATTTTCCCTTCAGTGTGAAAGTTTTTCAGTGTGAAATTCTTTTATATGAGATAATGTTCCATATGATTTCTCTCCCTTCTTTTTTCTTCTAGGTCATTTTTTAATTTATATATATTTTATTGCATCCCAACATATCCTGCATTCTCTTTCTATATAGAATCCTTCTATTGCCACAATCATAATAAAGTTCTTAGTAGATACACCTGTTATTTGTAATATAGAAAGATTAGCAGTTTTATGTAATTGAGTTATTTATAATTTTTTCTTTCATGATTACCTTTTAATTCTTCTTTTAAGTCTTAGTTTTGAAAGTTTTGAAAGACAAATTTCAGCTCCAGGCCTTTCATCAGAAATGCTTGAAAGTTCTCTATTTCATTAAATATCCACCCCCTGAAATTATTATATTCAATTTTGCTAGATAGCTTATTCTTGGTTGTAATCCCAGTTCCTTTGCCTTCCAGAGAAGCATATTCTAAGTCCTATGCTACTTTAATGTGTTAGCTGTAAATCTTTCATGATACTGTCTGTGGGTTAATGGTTTTATCCCTTAAGTATTTTTTGTTGGATCAGAGAGATGTGAAATAATATGGAACTATGTCTATCATATTCCTGGGAATTTTTAATTTTAGATTTTAGTTGGTAGTTTCCTTAAATTTCTATTTTGCCCTTTAATTATAGAATATTGATGTAATAATTTTTTCTTGATAAATTTGGTGTCTTGGCTCTTTATTTAATCATGGCTTTCTGGTAATCCAATAATTCTTATCACTCACAGTTTATTTTCTTGGTCAACTCTTGTTCTAATGAGATATTTTACATTTTCTTTTACTTTTTCATACTTTTGATTTTGCTTCTTATTCACTTCTTGATGTCTCATGGAATCCTTAACTATCTGTTGTCCAATTCTAATTTTTAAGGAACTATTTTCATCAGTGAATATTTGTCCCTCTTTTTCCATTTGGCAATTTCTGTTTTTAAAGTTGTGATTTTCTTCTCTATTTTTGTGCCTCTTTTACTAAGTTGTTAATTGCCTTCATAATTTTCTTCCTTTGTTTTCCTTTATTTACTGGATTTCTCCTCTACCTCATTTATTTGATTGTGAAAATAAATGTCTTAGTTCTTCCAGGAATTATTTTTATACTTGTGCAAAATATATCCTTTTTTTGTTTGGAATTTTACTTGTAAATGTTTTGACTTCACTGTTTTCTTCTGTGTTTGTATTTTGGTCATCCTTGTCCCCATAGTAGAATTTTATGTACAGGTTTATTTTTTCCCCCTAACTTTTCAACCCTATTTCTTAATTTGGAATTTTATGTGAATTGGGTTCTGTTCCTGGCATGGGAGGTAGGAGCTTTGCTTCAAGTTGCAGACTTTTGACACTGATCTTTTCAATACTAGTTCTGGAAATTTGGAAATTTTTGGTGCCTTAAAAGTAGAGTGAGATCTGGGAAAAGATGTTCTTTTTATCTGCACTCTGTTCTTTGCCCATGAAAGGTACATTTTCCCTTGGGATTACAATTGACACTGTTCTTCAGGGCCCCTCTTTCCTTTGGATTAAAAATGATACTATTCCTCAGGGTCACTGATTCCTTAGGACTGGAAAGATACTGCCCCTCAGGACTCTCACTTCCTAATTGACCAAAATGCTTCTCTCTACCCTTGATTATGACCTATAAGTGAATATAAGTAATAGAGTTAACAAACAATATCTGGTCCGTCATCTAGTACAAGTTTAATCTAATCTCTTTTTGACCAGTTGCCAAATTCTCTTACTGTCTCTGACTTGAAAGCTCCAGAAGTTGTTATTGTATCTGTCTCCACTACTTCATCACATCATTGCTGTTTTATGCATGTTGACTCCATATCAGCTTCTTCCCCTGTGTCCCAGCTCTCTATGACTTCCTATTTTATTTTGAGCTGTAAGAATTCTCCAATCTGATCTTTTGTTGACACTTCCACTCTAGAATTTGATTTGAGAAATTATTTTAAAGTTTTTTTGGGAGAATGTTGAGAGAAGTTTGATATAGGCTATAAAGGTCAGGTCGTTATCCCTATTATCCTATATAAGGTTTTTAAAAAGGTTAATGAAGTGAAGCAATATGAACTGGAAGATAAAGAAAGGTTTTATGTAAAATGTAGCACTTGAATTTTAAAGAAAAAAAGGTTTCTAAGAGTTGAAAATAAAGAAATTGATGAGATCCAGGGAGCAGGTTAGAGGAATTAGCCTTGTGAAGAGAAGGGTCATTTAAGAAACAAAGACTGCATGTATCAAAAGAGAAGAGAATATAAGATTATGTAATGAGATTTTGAGATATATAGAAAAAGAAATAAAGCCTGAGAGAAGGATCAGTGATGTGGGAGTTTTGAACAATAAAAGGAAGCTGTGGGAATGGGATAGAAACCTTTAGGGAGGATAAAAAAATGAGTTTGATTTTGGAAGGGACTGTGTTGAGATTAGATTACACAAAAATGTGGTCACTAACTGAGTCTCAGTTTTCTTCTTAGTAAAATTAAAGGATCATATTAGAGGATCTCTGAGGTCCTTTCTGCCTAAAATCATAAGATTCCTGTTGTTTCTGTTCTCCCAGTTATCACCACCGTACTCACAAATTGTTTATCTTTCTTGTCCTAGAACTTGCTTTATCAGAAAGTCTGACTCAGACAAGATAGGTTTATTTTCAGATTGTTCCTTGGGCTTCCAGTGATACATAGTTTATAACCCTCTTATTCATCTTTTTGAGGTACCTCACATTTTCTTAGGCCATGGACTTATATTTAAAACTTCCCACCCCACTTTCATTTTATTTGAGTTTATTAGTATCTCTCAGTTATCCTGAGGGAGTGATGAATGTCATAAAAATGATAAATAGAGTTTTATTACTTTTTTTAAAAATTAACTCTCTGACTTCCAGAAATGAGAACATTGCCTGAGAGAGCTTTTTTAAAATTAATATTATCAAGCACTATTTTTTACCTTTCATTGTCTCCCTCTTGCCATAAATATGCATAATCAAATAAGACAAATTCACATATTGGTCATATCTACAATATTTCTTTTTAATTTTAGAGGCTATAACATAACCTTCCTTGATAAAGTTTTAGTCTTGAGACAAACCAAGGGAGTATTATATAATGCCAAATAATAATCCTTTAAACATAGGTATTTATATACAATGGGATTTCTCACAACCTGAAATCCTGGATCATAAAGTGTATAGGGTTCAAAATAAACAACTGAAAGTGAATTCCCTGAGAAAGTGAGACATTTAGAGCATATAAAAATCTAAACCATTGAGACTAAATTGTGCTTTTATGCTGCTGAATTATGGCCTCTTAAAAATCTTTTGACCACCATACTCTGTCCTTTGCTCTTCTGTAACAATGTTCTTTCTTCAATCTGAGTAAATCCTGACAAGGAAAAATTCCTATACAGCTATACACTGTCAAGTTCTGTATGAGTAATGGAATGTTCTTCCAAGTTTTTTTCTGGAACCTTTGAATGCAGGTTGCCAATATCACCCCATTTCTATTCTGTGACACCCTTTTCTGCTGCAATAAACAGGAAAAATATTTAACTTGAAATAAAAAGGGACAGAGATAATTCAGTGGCACACTCTAACAGATGCATGGCTGCAGTCTTTGGTAACAGGCAGAAAGTCTGAGACATCTGGCAATGGCCATGACAGGTAATTTCATGGGGAAGATTCCTGGTTGCTCCAGCATTACATATTTTTAAGGTGAGATGAGCTAAATAAATTATAAATACTCTTAATGGATTCAGTGCACATTTAACCCAAGGTTTAGAGGTGATGACAAAAGCTAAATCCCTAGCCTGAAATGCCATGCAGCTAATAAAACTTCTGTCTCTTCTAGGCCTAGATTTAATAGCACTTTAAATGAGAAAAAGAAAGATATCACACCCTTTAAACAGTCAGGGCATTTGCCTGCAAAAAGGCCCCATTACTCAAATAGGAGTAGAAGAAATGTTTGTTTTGAAGCTCTGTCATGTTGATGCATGCCTATACCCCAAGGTTATTCTGAAATTACTGGGCAAAATAAACAAAACTTGGACTGGAAACTGTTCTGAAAATGACTTTCAGTATAATATGAAGAATTAAAAATGTAGTGACAGGAAACCTAGGAGGTCCTGTCTGAAACATGGAAGTCTCTTCCTTAGAATTCATTGGGTTCAACATAATGCTGGCACAGTTGCTAAATAGGCCTCACCTTACATGGCAGAAGACCTTGATATGAACTGCAAATCATTTTTATGAGAGTTGAGACTAAGATAAAACTTTTTTGCTTTAGGGATTTGCTAGGTGAAATATTTTTATGTGATAAATTTATCTCAGGAGATTCTGAGTTACTCCTTATTGAAGGTCATTCAATAAAGACTAAATGATGCCTTTTTTTTTTGCTTTGTAATAGAGGGGATACTTGCTTAGATATGGATTGGACTAAAGATCACCAAGGTCCTTAAGATCCTCAAATTCTATATGACATTTTAAAGAAAGTGTGCCCTGAGAAGTTAAAGCAGAAATAGTTGCTGAGGTTTGTGTGTGTGTGTGTGTGTGTGTGTGTGTGTGTGTGTGTGTGTATGTGTGTCTCGTATGTGTGTGTCTGTTTTCAAATCAATGAATGACACCTATTATGATGTGATATATTACATAGCTCTTTAAGATTTAGCAAGCACCATGTACATTATCTTTATAGATCTTCACAACAACCTTGTAAAGCAAGTATTGCAGATATATATCTACCCATTTTACAGGGGAGAAAATTGAGGCTCAGAAAATTACTTCTCCAGTCCCATAGCTAGTCTTGGTGACAATGGATCATAATTTAAACTATATGATGTTTTGATATTAAAAAAACAATTTACATGTTTATTTCATGTGATCCTTACAAAAATCCATTGAGGCAGATGTTAACATTATCCCTGATTTAGAGATGAGGAAATGGAAATGAAGTTGGATTTTAGAAAGAGGCACTTTATGATTTGTCATCAAGAAAAATTTCCCAATATTCAAAATTGCCTAAAAGTGAAATGAGATAACTAGTTCCCATTCCTTGGAGGACCTCAGAGTTTAGTTTACCATTTGATGCATATGTTATAGCAAGGACTCTTTTAGCATATAGGTTGAATCAGATGACTACTGAAGTTCTTCTCAATTTAGGATTCTGATTCTGTGGTTTGCCCAAGGTCACACAACTGGTAAGGTCTTGAGCTAGGATTTGTACCCATCTCTTCTTGACATGAAGTTCTGCAATCTACTATGTCATATTCCATCATATATTGTCTCATTCAGGGAAAAAAATGCTTAGTAAACATCAACTGTATAGAGAAAGTTCTCTTCTGGATCTTAGAGAGAAGTGAAAAGTTGACAAAAGGCATAGTGTTTATGTTTCTGTAGCTTATAGTCTAGCAGGGGGACACATATGTAAAGATATTTGCAAATATGTGAAATTATATTTATAATATAACAGAATAAATGTATTATAAAGTTACAAACAAAAGTGCTATATAAGATCTAAAGAATATTTTGCTTCATGTTCACTTTAACTTTAATCTTCCAATTTGAAGCTTAAATATATACTGTCCTCAGGCCAGAATCCCTTTTCATCTCTTTCTGATGAATTGGTGATGGTAGCATTAGTTTCCAGACAGACAGAGTATAACTAGAATATATGGTTCTTGAGGCCAGGAAATGATTTTCTTTGTTTGATTTTTTTGTTCTTGCATCCCCTGACAGTGATTTATAGGCATTTGACCAAATCAGAGGAAAGCAACTGAAGAAAATACTTCCCATATATTTTTAAAATATCGTTTACCTATGATTTCATTAATTTTAGGCTCTCTTCACTGTTCTACAGCATAATCCTTTCATATAGCAGTAAATAATCTTGATGAATGTCAGCATGTATTATAGTTTTGGGATTTTTTAAATCATCTGATGGACAATTATTTGAATATGGTCTGGTTCTTTACTTGGTCAAAAGTTCTGCAGTTTGACACTGGTTCCATATTATACTTAATATGTGGTATTTATGGATTTCTTAAAGGTAAAATATTCAGTGCATAGTAGGTGCTTAACTCATATTTCCCCTCCTCAAATCTTTTCTATTTTCATCAGAACTATAAAGTCTTTGATAACATGCTCTTCAAAAATCATAGTCACTTCTATGCCACAAGGAGTGATCACAATAAGACTTTCTGATTTCTACAAATCTTAAGTCCAGTTCTCTCCTGATATCCATCTTTATTTACTTTATTTACATTTTTTATTTTTCTTGAAATCTGCTATGTTCCCCAGTGTAATAAATGCTTCTTGAGTTCAGAAAGAGTATCTTGCTTTTGTATTTGTATTCCCAGGGTCTATCAGACTAAATGCCTTATATAACAGGTGCTTGAAAAATGTTTTGTGATTAATTGATTGACATTAGTGGTAGATCCAATTGAATAAATTTATTTCCTGTTTAAAAGGGAAACTAACTGGGAAGTTCACTAGATATTTCCTAGTAACCCCTCTAGGGAAAGTTAAATTTTTTGAACCACATCTTTAGGCAATGTCAGCAGGATCCAATTATAACCAAAGTACCTAGGGGAAAATAGAAAAATTACTTAATTACGTACCTTATACATTCCATGAACCTTGTCAGTTCCCCTAATAGTTTCTACTAGTAAGAAAACTAACTCATTTGAAACATTGCATTAATTTTTAGGTGAGGTCACTATATTATTAGTATTAATTTAGCTGTTTTACATTCTTATGAGAGACTTATAAAGTAAATTAATCTGAAAATAGAGTAAAACAAAGCACAATCATAAAATTTAAAAAAAAAGAAGAGAATTTCAATATGCTTTCATTATCTTTTTTTCCTTTTTGTTTTTAACTTTCAGCTATCACTTTGGCCTGCCAATTTTCCAAGGCCAAAAAGTAAGGAAGAAGGCATTTATTAAAAGCTTAGCATGAACCAGAAAACAGTGCTAAATACTTTACAAATATCTCATCTGATCCTCACAACAGTCTATAAAAGTAGATACTATTATTAGGTCCATTTTTCAGTTGATGAAACTAGGTAGACAGAGGTTAAATGACTTGCTCAAAGTCAGTCACACAGCTAGTAATCATCTGAGGCTACATATAAATTAAGATCTTCCTGATGCCAGTTCTGCTCTCTATCCACTGAATCAACATAGATGCTTTTCAATGTCTTAAAGTGACAGTCTCCTTAAAAAGCTTCTAGCTTTAATTCCCCACCATTTTTTATTGAAAGATTGAACCATACCATCACACTGAATCCTCACTACTTCTCTTATAACCTATGCTTCAAAGACCAGGATGTGGATATCTGCCAAGAGCTGGATAAGTTTGAACTTTATTGTAAAAACTTGGAATCTGTGGATAGATCATGGATATTCAGGATGGACTTGACCAGAGATGAGTTGGCACCTCATTAAGAGTCCTTTACTTTTCTTTTTACCATCCAGGCACAAATTTTGCTCTCTTCAGCAACCAGGAGCTATTTTATTATTTCCATTTTCTGAGACTCATTTTCAAAAATCCATTGGTAAACTGTCCACCTTCCTTAATAACACCTGGGGAAATGCCTTACTTTGTTCTCTATTAATGAAAAAGTTCTGAGTTAGATCAGCTGTCCATTTATCACACTAAAGAACATTTTCTGTTATCTAAGGGAGGTCACATGGTATCAATATTATATACATTTTCAAAGAGTTGCTGTCCATCCTTCAGTGTAAACGTAACCACTGAGTCTAAAAGACAAGCAAAGCATACACAAAAACATCATAAGAACAAATTTTAAAAGATTTGCTAAAGGTTATAAAAGATAATTTTGAACTACTCTCCCAGTGACTTCAAGGTTTGGCTCAACAATAATTTTTCTTCTGAACACTATTTGAAAAATAACTTAAAAGAGGAGTGGCAAAAATATAGTTATTGCACCCTGAAATGAACTCTGTAAAGGCAACTGACTCAACATTCCTTCCAGTAATTCTAATCTTAGGGTGGGAGAATTTCACTTTTTTAGATCCATTAAGAGACCTTATATTTACTGTAAATGTACTTTCAGAAGTTATAATCTACAAAAGAGGTATTGCTACTTTTTGCAAGGCAAACGGGGTTAAGTGGCTTGTCCAAGGCCACACAGCTAGGTAATTATTAAGTGTCTGAGACCGGATTTGAACCCAGGTACTCCTGACTCCAGGGCCAGTGCTTTATCCACTGCACCACCTAGCTGCCCCTGGTATTACTACTTTAAAGAAAAGGGTTGTTTGTAAATTTCTTTGCATCCAGTCTATTAGAATGATGATGAAATTCCTCTCTCTCTTTTCCTTTCTCTCTATCACTGTCTCTCTCTCTCTCTGTTTCTACAAATGTATTTAATATAAACATATCTATATGCCATGCATAAATGCACACATATTATTAATAAACATATGCATTTCATTATATAAGATTTATCATTTACTTTATATTGAATATATTATATATATTTAATTATTATTTATACATATTATTTAAATTGTTATTTTTCATATATGTTAGTTTCTGCTAAGGAGGTCATAGAGGTTTGTATAGGAAACATTCAGTATGGAAACTTTCTTCACCAAAGAAATCAGTAAATCTTTTGTAATTTAATTTATTGTTTTGAATTTTCCTCAAGGCACTGAAATTTAAGAGACTTACCTATATTCACAGAGTTAATATTGGTCAAAAGTAAGATTGGAGTCCAGATCTTCCTGATTCCAAAGATTAGTCTTCTACCTGCAACACATCTGACTCTTACTCAATACTATCTAAATATAAATTTATCAATAAAAAATCTATAATTTCAGAGACAAAAATAAAAAAAAAACTAAGCAAAGTGACTAAGTAGAGGCAAAGTATTTCCTTTTTTTTTAGATTTTCTTGCAAGGCAAATGGGGTTAAGTGGCTTGCCCAAGGCCCCAAAGTATTGCCTTTTGATAGAAAAATCAAAATATATATTCAAGAGGGAACATTAGAGGATATTTCATTCAATTTCCTCTTATCATATAAGGAATCAATATAAAGTAGTATTAAGTTTGCCCAGGTTAGAATGGCAAAATAAGGATTTGAACTAAATTTATTTGGCTGCATTCCATCATTCTTTTCACTTCATCCTTTTGGCTCTCAGTCAACATGTGTGCTTTTAATAATAATTGTCAGAAAAAACATTGCAGGCAAACTAATCATCCTTATTAACTAAGATCAATATAACTCTTCTTTCTTAAGTAGAAAAATGGATTTTTCTTTCTCTTTCTAAAAAAAGAGAAAAGACAATATGAAATGGAGTTTGAAAAAATGACCCTCAGTATTTAGGTTAATTGAGGATCTAATAAAGACAACACAGGCTTTTCTTGGTTCAGGAAAAAGCAAAGACAGAATCAGACATTAGTAGATCTGATGAATAACAAAAAAAATCACAAAGTTTATGTTTCATGTACATATTGCATACACTAAAGGGCTACATATATGCAAATATAAATTCTCTAATAGATGGAAGAGTGGGATGCTGTCAATGACCCAAGAAAACACTAATGCTTGAAGTAAGTAGAAAATGTGAAAAATAAGCCAGTATCTACCTTATAAATTTTATATTATGAAAAAATACAATAGTTTTCCATTCAAGAGATATGCTGCAATGGTTTTTTTTATCAGCTACCCATCTCTAAAGGAAATATGCATATTGTCAAACTTTGCACATGATTTTAATATTTCTTTCATGAAGACAACAAGGTGTTGTAATTGCACTACAAAAATATTTCCATTGAATTTGACATCTAATAAACCCAACTCTATCTAAATCCGGCTTCTGAGCTTTCATTTTCATTTTGTCAGGGGCCCCTATGTGACTCATAATCTTATCAAGAGAATGCAAAGTGTTTTTTTTTTCTGGCATGTTTTAAAATTTTTGTTCTAATACCTTGCTACCACTCTTGTTACTTTGATAGCTAAAAGATCCTAGATGAGCTGATCTCCACGGTCCCTTTTAGCTATTAATCTTCTGAACCTTTGAATATGGAAATAATTTGAGGTTGTAACCTTAGTGCAAATTTAACATTTTTTTGTAAAGTTTATTTTTTTATTTTTAGTTTATTTTTAGTTTTTTTGCACAGCAAATGGGGTTAAGTGGCTTGCCTAAGGCCATACAGCTAGGTAATTATTAAGTGTCTGAGACCGGATTTGAACCCAGGTACTCCCGACTCCAGGGCCAGTGCTTTATCCACTGTGCCACCTAGCCGTCCCTAAAGTTTATTTCTGTAACAAGAATAAACAGTGTGTCTTTTGTACCAATATCCTGGATACATTTGTAATGCAATACTTGTACTGGCTTTTGTAAAACATGTTTTCTTAAGCAATATTGGCCTTTTATAAAGGTCCAATTCTAGGTCCACAAAGAATAATAATAATGAAATTGTGACCAATTTCTTTGAAGTTTTGAACCATTCTAAAATTACCATAAAAAGCCTGATTTTCCATTGGCTTCCTCCAGCAATCATAGAAAAATAAAGTTGTTGTCATACATAAAATTAGCATTTTGAATAGGCCTAGAAATAAAAAATGATTCTTCTGTTCCTCATTTTCAAAGTCACATCCCTACTATTCTACTTAGGGACTCATTTTTCTTCTCTATAAAACATGGGTGTTGGACTAGATTAAAGAATGTTATTTTTAGATCTGGATGGGAACATGGAGGTCTTCAAGTCTAGCCTTTTCATTTACAGTGGAGGGAACTAATTCCCAGAAAGTTTAAGTGAGTTTTCCAAGGTCACACAACTAGCAAATGTGTGCGATGTAATTTGAACACAGTTTTCCAGGTTTCATATTTGATCCACTACACAATCCTCTACAATTATAAATCTGTTCTTAGAGAAGATTCAGAGAAATTAAGTAAGAACTTGAAGTTCAAACAAAAGTTACAGAAACAAGATTCAAATGCCAGGTCTTCTGACTCCAGTTTAATAACTTTTTCATTGAACCATGTTGACCATCTCCTTCTTGTGACCTTTATCTAAAGTATAACAAATGTAAAGAAACCAATTTAAGCATATCAGATTTCCAGATTTATAGCTAACAAGGACTTTTCAGGTGATCAAATTCAAACCATTAATTTTACAGATTATGAAACTGCCAAATGATTCAAATATTAAGCAGCAGAGTCACTTTGAACCTATGCTTCTGACTCCAGATCATGTGTACTGAAGACATTAACTTTTATATCTCCAGCTGAGTTATCAGTTATACTAATAAAAATAACTAACCAATAAAAAACACAGGGAACTGACATTATATCAGTTGTGATTCTTAATGTCTTCATAATATGAAATTTCAGTAACAAATTATTGCACCTGGTAAGCAAGAGTATAATTTATAACAGAATGAACCTAATGTGGTGGCATATATTCTCATTTGTCTATAAGAGGAATTAAAGAGAAACTGTTCTAGACCTATGGTCATCACTAATCATAAGTTTTGATCCATGGAATATGATATACTTTTGAGAAATTTATGAATTCAATTTGATTAGTTTTAATTGAATGGTAGTGAAGCATCTAAATAATTCTGTCTCTTGAACCAATTTCATTAACTTTCTCTAACTCTCCCACTCATTTTTTTGTTGTTATACATCATGTGTTGGTACTACTGTTAAGAAGTGATGGACACAATTGCCAGAGCAAAAATTAGAAGATAAATCAATATGTTAGAAGGGACAGCATCAAGTCATGTTGCATCTGAGTTTAGGATAGTAACTTTTTGGAGATGCAGCAATCAATGAAAGAAGATTGGGTTTTGAACAGGAGGATTTAGACTTAGAGTAGTAAGAGATTTTTGAGGTCATTCAGTTCATTATGGCTTATTTTATAGAGGAGGGAAGTAAGGTACACAGTGAGTACTCAAAGACACAAAAGTAACATGTGGAAGAGATTGTATTTGAACCTAGGTTCTCTGATTCTTAACTCCAACTCTTTTCAGTATTATGCTGCTGCAAGTGTAAGTAAATTTAATTAGATTGATCAACATTTATATCATTATAGTTTAAATTATTCATAGATTGAGGATAAAACCCATATGGGCCTCCTGGTTCTGGGCACTGAAAAACGTCCCCCAAAACTGGGTGTTTATTTCTCTTCTTAACTTGCAAGGAAATAGTCAAAGAAAGTAATTTGGCCCTAAACCTTGCTTCCTATAGTCCTTTCCCCTGCTGACCAGGTGTTCTTTTTTTTCCCCCCTCTCTTTCCAAGAGGTCATGAGGAGGTAGAAAAGTCTTTTATTGTTCATGATTTTTTTATGAACTGTTTAGAACCAGAGTGAGCACTCCATATGCTACATCTAAACTCTTTATCATGTCATTCCAGAGAAGATCAGATTCTTAGCTTGACTCTAATCTTTTTCTCCTTTTCTTTCATATCTCTCTCTCTCTCTCTCTCTCTCTCTCTCTCTCTCTCTCTCTCTCTCCACCTTCCTTCAGAAATTATTGTTTCTTATTTTTGATATTGTTGTCAAGAATTAAATTTTAATTATATATGTCATTATGTATAGTTTTATATATTGTGAAGCAAATTATTCTGCAAAGAGTCCTTGTACTTTGTTGCTGCATTTATACTATCTTGTCATGTTCATTGCTAAATTCACAATTCCTATATTGTGTCATAGTGGCTATCTAGAGGAAAACCATGCAGTTATCTTGTGAAGTTTATCTTCAAAGACATGTCAAGGACAAAAGATTTCAGAAGATCTGGCACTTTAACAAATTTGGGAGCAGAAGTTGGATGTTTTTTCTTTTCTCCAAGGATTTTTAACATACCCCACTCAGTCAGGACACTGATTTCATGGTATATTACTTTATTTTTAGTTGTGTTTTTTCATGTTATATTACTTTAAAATTACTGATAACTTCACAAGAATATCATTCATTGATGAACTTTATCCATTCCTTACTTGTAAATTCTCATTATTGGTTTATCTAAACTTCCTAGAATCTCCACATTCAGTACATTTTTACAGTTAGTAAATATCAAGGTAAAATTTAAAGCTAGATCTTCCTGCCTCCCATTTATGTCCCACCGTCTTTCAATGTGATATTAGTTTGGGTGGGGGGGGGGAGGATGTGATAAATTGTTTTGAATACTAGAAGAATTACTAGAGAATTTCTATTGCTAAGGAGAATAGAACTAGGACCAATAGGTGGAAGTTTCAATACCAAATGGAATTTTCAAAGCATTTCAACAGTCCATCAATGGAGCATATTGTCTTACAAGATAGTAACCTCAGTTTTCTTGGAATTATTTGACAAAGGCTAGATTACCACTTGGGATAATTTGGGATAATTTCCTTGTTTGGGGAATAGGAGTTGATGACCTCTAAGTTTTTTCCCCCTAAAATTAAGATTTTATTACTACTTACAGTTTATTCAAGGTGAAATCACTATTATTTCCCAAATACTCTCTGTACATAAAACTGATGATCTTTTTCCTGTAAGAAGGGAGTAATTATTACTTCCCTCATTGCAATTTACTCTTTGAAACAAGATTTGGTGATTTTTAAAATTCACACACATTCCTTAGGAATTATCACATTTGGGCACCTAGGTGGTACAATAGATAGAGCACCATCCCTGGAGTCAGAAGGACCTGAGTTCAAATCTGGAATCAGCCACTTAATAATTATCTCACTGTGTGACCTTGGACAAGTCACATCAACTTTATTTCCTTACATAAACAAAATTTTTTAAAAACCTTAAAAGAAGAATTTATCATATTCACAAACTTGAATAAGAGTTGTGACATTGTAACCCCAGGATATGTGAAGATTCAATGAAAAGTGCTCAGTAGAGAAAGTATTATTGATTCTAGTATTAAAACTCTTATTGATGATTTTACTTTCTGATCTTTTATGGAAAAGATCTCTCTCAGTCGAGAGTGGTAAAACCTCTCACTCTCAGTAGAGAGTAGTAAAAACAGGTGTCAGAGCTGAAATAGAACCTAGAGAGACCTGTTTTATATGTGAAGAAACCAAGATTCAAAGTTCTATGTTTTATAGATGAGGAAATGAAGACCCAAAGAGATTTTTTTGTCCATTTAGGTAGCAAAACTGGACATATGAAATCAGATCATGCAATGTTGGAAACAGTTTTTTCACTATTGCACTGTTAATATCTCTGTTTGAGATTGTGTGCTCTTACAGAGCAGGATCTAAACCAGACTAGTCCTTGTCACCACTAGCTCCTGTTTATCTATTCTTTCCCTTCAACACAGACAATCTTTCACTTGTGTAATGCAATCCTTGAGTGTTCTGTTGCTTCACTGGATAATATCTGATAAATGAAATATAAAAAGCCTAACTCTTTCCCCAAAGTAGTCAATCTTGAAGGTATGTGGGAATCTATCCTGACTCATAAGCCAGACCAGATAGTCAAGCATCTCTAACTATATATATATATATATATATATATATATATATATATATATATATATATATATATATAGCTGTGTGTGTGTGTGTGTGTGTGTGTATGTGTGTATGTGTGTTTGCGTTTGTTTTTGTGAGGAAATAGGGTTAAGTGATTTGCTCAAGGACACACAGCTAATAAGGATCAAGTGTCTGAGATCAAATTTGAACTCAAGTCCTCCTGACTCCAGGGCTGGTGTTCAATCCACTGTGCCACCTAACTGCCCCCTCTAATATGGTTTTAAAGGGGGAATGGTAGCACACAGAAATGGGAGATTTTATAACTTATCAAAGAGCTAACTTTTGCAATGAATTTTTAAAAATCAGACAAATGATTTTAATTGGTATAGTTAATAACAATTATAAAGTGCTTATTCTGTAGGCACTGAGTTAAGCCCTGGGGATAAATGAAGAAAGATAGTTCTTACACTCAAGTAGGTTATAGTCTAATGGAGTTGACAGTACAAAAAATAAAGCTGAAAAGCATGTGGGAGTAGTCACCTGAGAGTGCCCATTTTAGGAGCATGATGTCAGTAGACTGGAAATCAAGAACTACTGATGACAAAGGTTAATTGCAATGTGGAAATTTCTGTTGATAGAGATCAATCTCTGTTCTATAACTTAAAGAACTAGAAATCTGCTTGGGGGCACTGAAGTTAATTGCCTTGTCCTGACACACATCCAAAATGTGTCAGAAACAGGACTTGATGTTCTAGTATCTGAGGCCAACCTCTAACACCTTTGACCATCTGTTTCCAAAAGTATTATTGCCCTTTTCACAATTTTGGATTAGCAATATGCCTTTTTAAATCATTTAGTTTACATTTTGTATGTGTTTGTCTCTCTCTATAGATATATGTTCTTTGCACAGAATGCAAGCAGCTTGAAGGCAGGAGATGTTTTCTTTTTGTTATAATAACCCCAGGACATGATCTTGTTTCTGTTATATGGTAGGCTTTAAATAATTTCATGTTGAATGAAATTAAATTGAATTGAATTCATTTTTGAATTCATTAATATTATGTTTTTTCTACCAATCTACTATGCAATCCCTCAGAAAGGCAACTTCTCAAAAATTAAGAGACTTCATTACTTTTCTATTTTTTGTGTAGGGTGTTTTCCCTTTTGAGTATCTTAACCTTGCATTCCAACATATGAGATAATGCCTTCTACACTTGTGTAAACTACAAATTTAGGAGGTATATAATTTTAATGGCTTCTTTGCCCTTTTTCAAGTCAGTGATAATTTTCAGTAGCATAGAGCAAGTATAAGTCACTGGGGGACTCAACTAGAAACATCTTTCTAAAGGAACATGAAATTATTTATGAATACTTCTTATATCCAACTATTCAATTAGTTACAAATTCATTTACATGTGTTATCCCTTGATCCACATTTCTGTACTTTTGTAAGAATAATAGTAGGGAGTTTAGTAAATACTTTCCTCAATTCTAAGAAACTGAAACTCTAAATTCTTCAATGAACTAAGTATAGTATTACTGTGAATAAACAAAATAGATTAATCTGGCTCTAATCATTTTTGATAAAGGCCAAATTTTGGCTCTATGTTTTTTTTTTATTTCTCTGTGGTCACCCAGCCTGTGAAGCAAGCTTTGATGAACTTGAAGACTGCTAGATTTGTAACTGGCACTATTGGGAAGCAAGAATCAGTGAAAGGAAGTGTTAAATGAATTTAAAGAGACTTGTGGGGAAGAGTTAGAAACTGACTGTTGTCAAAAAGACTGGAGAAGAAGGCAGGGGAGCTTAGAAATAGGAGAGAGTCAACATGGTTTCAACCTGACTTAAAGATAGATTATATGGACTTCCAAGGAAGAGCCAAGATGGCATCATGAAGCTAACATGCTCCAGAAGCTTTTCCCTACCAGAGATGAATGAAGCCTCTGCACAGACATTAAAGCTACAGATACTACAAGAAAAAGAGAAGATCCAAAGAAGTTTTCAACAGCAGTCATTGTGGAGGATCTTTAGTGAAGGTCTGTCTCTTTGGGGAAGTAAAGTGAAGCAAGGCTGGAGAGGGGGAAAGCCAGCAGGAGATTTTAGACTCAGTGCAGTCCAGGTCCTGACAGCTTGGCAACAGCATAGGTCATGGCAGCTAGATAGCAAGCCAGCAGGGAGGGTTAGTCTGAACCCTGAGAACACCAGGGCAAAAAGAAAGAACTGGATTGGGAATTCACCACTGCATAGTCAGAACTTGGACACAAAGGAGGAAATAAACCTCTACAAAGGCCAAGCCTGTACTGCATAGGCAACTTCTTGGCCATTGACAAGTCAGGGATCAAACCCCAGACCCAGCATAAAGAGCTTGGATCTATACTCTCTATATATCCCAGAAGCAGATCTAAAACAACGAAGATGAGCAAAAGGGTTAAAAGTGCATTCACCATAGAAAGATAATTGGCAGATAAGATGCCAACAATACCATATCAGAAGAAGAAATCAGTGAAAAATCACTCACAGGGGAAGATTCAAAAGAGTCCATTAATTGGACTACAATCCAAAAGCTTATAGAAAAACTTAAAACAAATTAAAAAGAAAGGAGAGAGGAAGAAGAAAAATGGAAAAAGAAATGAGAGGCATACAGAAAAACTATGAAAAATTGACCAAAGAAATCAACTCAGTTGAAAGTAAAAATAACCAACGGGAAAAGGAAACACAAAAGTTAATTAAAGAAAATAAAATCCTAAAAGTTAGAACTGAACAAATGGAAACCAATGAATCTACAAGACTATAAGATTCTATCAAACAAAATAAAAAGGCTGAAATAATTGAAGAAAAGATAAAGTACTTTTTAGGAAAAACAAACAACTTGGAAAATAGATCCAGGAGAGGTAATTTACAAATCATCAGACTATCAGAAAGCTGAAATCATAAAAAGAACCTGGAAAACATCATGCAGAAAATCAACAGGGAAAACTGTCCAAATTTATTAGAACAATAAAACTATATAGCTATTGAAAGAATATACAGAAACCCTGCAGATAGAGTTCCCAGGATAAAAACTTCAAGGACTGGTATAGCTAAATTCCAGAACTCTCAAATAAAGGAGAAAATGCTGCAAGCAAAAAAGGAAACAATTTAAATACAAAGGAAACACAGTCAGACTCATACAGGACCTATCAGTCTCAAAACTGAAGAATCAGAGGACCTAGAATACCATCTATTGGGGCACAAAGGACTTGGGATTACTTACAAGAATTTACAGCCCTACAAAATTAAGTCTGTACTGACAGGGGAAAAGATAAATGTTCAATGAAATAGATGACTTCCAAAATTTCCTGACCCAAAAAAAAAAAACAAACAAACAAAATAGCATGGGGAATTCAGTCACCAAATACATTGACTTAAGACGTACATAAAAAGGCAAATGAAAAGGGGAAGGACAAAGCAAAATAAAACAAAACAAATGTTAGTGAAGGCCATCAAATTGATATTATATGTAATGGGAATAAATTCATAGCATTTCCAATAAAATCAGGGGTGAAACAAGAATGCCCAATATCACCATTATTATTCAATATAGTATTAGAAATGTAAGCTGTAGGGGCGGCTAGGTGGTGCAGTGGATAAAGAACCAGCCCTGGAGTCAGGAGTACCTGGGTTCAAATCTGGTCTCAGACACTTAATAATGACCTAGATGTGTGGCCTTGGGCAAGCCACTTAACCCCATTTGCCTTGCAAAAAAAAAAAAAAAACCTAAAAAAAAGAAATGTAAGCTGTAGTAGGAGAAGTAAAAGAAATTGAAAGAATCAGAATTGTCAATGAGAAAGTAAAGCTTTCACTCTTTGCAGATGATATGATGATATACTTAAAGAATCTGAGAGAAATCATCTAAAAATCCATTTGAAATAATTAACAAATTCAGCAAAGTAGTAGAATATAAAAAACAAGAATAAATCATCAGTATACATACATCTATATGTATGTATATAAACAACAAAGCCCAAGAGCAAGAGATAGAAAGAGAGAAATTCCATTAAAGTAACTATAGACAATATTAAATACTTGGGGCTCTACCTTCTAGGACAAACCCAGAAACTATATGAACATAATTATAAAGTACTTCTCAGCAAAATAAAGTAAGATCTAAATAACTGGGAAAATATGAATTGCTCATGGTTAGATCAAATTAATATATTAAAAAATAGGAATTCTACCCAAATTAAATTACATATTCAGTGCCATACCAATCAACTACCAAATAACTACTATACCAAGCTACAAAAAATAGTAACAAAATTCATCTGGAGCAGTAAAAGGTCAAGAATAGCAAAGAAATGGATGAAAAAATTGTAAAGGAAAGTGGCCTAGCTTTATCAGATCAAGAACTATACTATAAAGCAGCAGTCATCAAATCTTGTACTGGTTAAGAAATAAAGTAATGGATTAGTGGATTAGAATAGATTCAAAAGAAACAGCAGTAAATGATTTCAGTATTTATTGTTTGACAAACACAAAGAAATTAGCTTCTGGGATAAGATCTCACTGACAAAAATTATTTAAAAATTGAAAATAGCATGGCAAGAACTAGGCAAAGACCTACATCTCACATCCTTTACCAAAATAAGGTCCAAATGAGTAATGAATTTAGACATAAATGGTGACACCATAGATAAATTAATAAACCAAGAAATATTCTATCTATCATATCTTTGGAAAGGGGACAAATTTATGAACAAACAAGAAATGGAGTACATTATAAATTGCCAAATGAATGATTTTCACTATATTAAATTAAAAAGTTTTGCACTAATAAAATCAATTCTGCCAAAATTAGAAGAAAAGCCATAAGCTATGAAACAATATTCACCTCTAGTAGTTCTGATAACAGTCTGATTTCTAAAATATTTAGCGAACTACATCAAATTTATAAGGTTGTAAGTCATTCCCCAATTGATAAGTGGTCAACGTATATGAATAGACAGTTTTCAAATGAAGAAATTAGAGCTATATAAAAAAATCATGTGAAAGAATGCTCCATATCATTATTGATTAATGCAAATTAAAAGAACTCTGAGGTATTGCCTCACATAGATCAGATTGGCTAAGATGACAAAAAAGGAAAATGATCAATGATGCAGAGGTTGTGGGAGGATTAGGACATTAATTTGTTGCTGGTGGAGTGAAATGATCCTACCATTCTGGACAGAAATATGGAACTATGCCCAAAGAGCAACAAAACTTTTCTTACTCTTTGACTTAGCAATTCAATTCTAGACCTATAACTTGAAGAAATCATAAAAAATGGGGAAAGTTCCATATGTTCCAAAATATTCACAGTAAACTCTTTTTGTAGTGGCAAAGAAATGGAAATTGAGCCCAACAACTGGGAAATGGTTAAACTAGTTATGGTACATGAATATTATGGAATACTATTGTTCTATAAGAAATCATAAATGGTTGGTCTTTAGAGAAGCATGAAATGAATTACAGAATCTGATGCTGAGTGATGGGAGCAAAACCAAGATAACAATGTACACATTAACAATGGCATTGTGATTTGATCAACCTTGATAAATGTAGTTCCTCTCAGCAGTTCAGAGATCTAGAACAACCCTATTAGAGTGTCTGTGGACAATGTTATCCCGGTCCAGAGGAAGGAAAACAAAACAAAATAAAACTTAAAAAAATCTTTCAAAATCTGATGAACATTACATTCACTTTTCAAAAAAATATCTGTTATGTATTTCTTTCCCTTAATCCTAATTCATCATACTAAAATGACTAATCTGTATTTTTAACACAAATATATATGTACAGTATTAACCTGATTGCTCCCTGCTGAGGGGAGGGGGATGGGAAGGGAGGGTGGAAGAAAATTTTTTTAATTTAAAGATATACAAAGGCATATGGATGAATGTTAAAATAACTTTACATATATTTGGAAAAATAAAATATCAATAAAAAATAAAGACTCTTATGGTTGACATTTAAGGATCAGCCCAATTTATAGACTGACCAAAAGAGTATGTTGTGTTTGTTTACTGTTGCAATAAAACCAAGAAACTCTTTTAAGAGGGGAAAATAGATAGATTGATATAGGAGAATATGGTTTACAAGCTGCAAGATCAATTGTTAAATCATAGCTCTACCACTGATTATCAGTCTGAAGTTAGTCAAATTCCATAAGCTTCCTGAGTCACAGTTTCCTAATTTATGAAATGGGGGTTATCAATTTTTGCTCTATTGCTTCATATTATTTTTTAAGGGTTTTTTTGCAAGGCAAAAGGGGTTAAGTGGCTTGCCCAAGGCCACACAGCTAGGAAATTATTAAGTGTCTGAGACCAGATTTGAACCCAGGTACTCCTGACTCCAAGGCTGGTGCTTTATCCACCGGGCCACCTAGCTACCCCTTACTGCTTCATATTATGAGACTCAATTGATAATGGTACTTTGTGACTATTGCTTCCCCCCTAAAATATTCATCAGTATCTTTTTAATTAAATACTCTAAATTTTTGTTAGAGATTGAAATTAATTCTCTATCTTAAAATTTTCAGGTCCTTCTATTTTCCTTTAAAAATCTATCACTATTTTTCCCCTTCGTGTGTTATTAGATTATCTCAAAAGTTGGAGATGTAAAATTAACAAAAATCTTCCCCTGAAAAAAACCCAACTCCTGTTAGCCACCCTCTGATGCTCAGTCTCTGAAATTTAGCCAGCTTCATATAGAGATTACAGACTTTATTGCTTGTCCAATATTAGTCATCTTTCCAATCTTTTTAGGGACTGCTAGAACTTTCAATCCACTGAAAAATTCTGCAAGAATTAGTTTATCTTCAAAATATGATGAGGAAATCTGAGTGGGACTTGAAATTTAAATTGCAAGATAATGACACTCTTAAGGTTGTGAAACAGTTAAAAAAACATTACTTCAAATAATTAAATGTACAGAAAAGGAATCCAAGCAGATTGATCACAACAATTGGCCGGAATCAAGAGGACATTAATAATGCACTGCAATTCATTAAAGAATTAAGCACCAAAAGATGGCTAACAGGGCAGAATGTCACAAATATCAGATAAAAAATTGCCCCCTAACATACGACACCACCATCAATCTCTTCAATGACTTAATCTATGTCTGGCTTTCTTTTCCACCAATGAGCACTTTCAACAAAAATAAACAACTTGTAACAATTTTTCTTTTCTCATTTTTCTTCTGAATGTACTTACATATATTAAAAAATTCCAATGAAAAATTATAAAGTTTCTTTCTGAAAAATGAAAGACATTGCAAATGTTTTTCTTGTTTTTTCCCCTTTTCTAAAGACTTTGCAGAGGTCCTATCATCTGCCTCTGGAAGGTCTCCAGAGAACTTGTAAAATGGAATGTCAGACACCGAATATAATTCCTCTCCAAAGGCTAGCAAATGCTATTTGATTAGCATGATCAGGAAAGACTGTGACTTGTCAGAAAGTTGGATAGTGTTCCCAAAGATAGAAATATTGTCACCTGCTTTGAAGTTCTCTGAAGTAAAATGTTTCTTTGTGTCCTCTACATTCAGTTAAAGGAACATAATCAAGATAAATGGTATATGTGGGTTTTTTAGGGAAATTTTTTGACAATTATGAAGGACAAATAAAAATGTTACTTTTTAATTTTGCTTTTATTTTTAAGATCTATTCACATGACATCCAAATAGATTTTCAGATGAAGATTGTTGAATTGATGATTTTAGTGCCCTTATATAACTCTTCTTCATTAACATTCTCCTCCAATTTCTCATTGTGACAGAAAGGGAATTCTGATAGGCCCTAATGATAAAGGTTTCTAGTTCAGACTAGTTTTGCTTTGTGTATCATTGTTATTAGAGGCAGGATGCTGTAGTGTTGGTTTAAAGTGAGAGGGTTTGAATTTGATTCATAGCTCTGCCAGTTATTTCAGTATCATACTGGAAATGACACATATCTGTTGACCTTCTTTTCCTCATCTGTAAATTGCAAGGTTTGGTCTAGGTAATTTCTAAGATCCCTTCCAACTTTAACATTTGAGGATTCCTGCAATAAACTTAGCTCAACATGGAAAGGCTCTTCAATAAAACACTAGTTCTCAGATGATACCTTTTTCAACCACAGAAATTCAAAATTATTTTTTAAGACATATATTGGTGAAAAGAGTATATAACAATGAAATTCCATATACCATAAATAACAAAATAAAAAGAACTAGCATTCATTCACAGTATAGAAAAAGTAATCCTTTGATTTACTTGTTTGGGTCATTCCACATGAGAATAGTCATGAGCTTTGACTTTTCACTGAGGGACATACACCTTCCTTGGATGATATGGGAAATTATTGATTAGTCTTGAGTGATTGGGGCTGCACTGAAGACAATTATTGAATAACACTGAAAATTATAAACTCACATTGGAAGGAGTAGGTCCTATCTGTATTATATTAAAGGAGAAAAGATAAATTAATCCACTTTCTTTTGGTATCTTTTCTAGTGCTAACAGTTAGGTGAACTTCTGGCAAGAGGAGGGATATAAATTCCTTCCATTTCCTCCTCATTTCCAGATCCTAGTACTATGACTACTTGCATCAAAAACCTATGGATATGGAAAAAAAATCTTGTTGAGGTGGGCCAGAGACTAGGCTAAATCCTTGGCTTCTTTATTCTTTTTATTTTCTTTAAAGTCTATCTATTTTTTTTTAACATTCATCCATATGCATACATGTATATTTTTAAGTTACAAAGTTTCCTTCCACCCTTCCCTTCCATCCTCATTCCCTCAGTGGTGAATAGTCAGGTTAACATTGTACATGCATATTTTTGATAAACATGTTTATAGATTAGTTATTTTTGGTATGAGGAATTATGATTAAAGGAAAGAGATACATAAGTGATAATTTTTATAAAGTATTCATCAGATTCTGAAGGGTTGTTTTTTGTTTTTGTTTTTTGTTTTGTTTTTCTTCCTCTAGAAGGGGATAGCATTGTCTATAGCAGGTCTAATAGGGTTGTCCTTCATCTCTGAATTAGTGAGAGGAGCTGCTTCAATCAACGTTGATCATCTCATAGTGTTGTTGTTAGTGTGTATATTGTTCACTTGGTTCTCCTCCTTTCGCTCACCATCAGATCCTGTAAGTCATTTCATGCTTTTCTAAAGTTTGACCATTTATGATTTCTTATAGAACAATAATATTCCATAGTATTCATGTACCATAACTTGTTTCCTCATTCCCTAATTGATGGGCATAACCTCTATTTCCAATTCTTTGTCACTACAAAAAGAGCTGCTATGAATATTTTAGAACATATGGGACTTTTCCCATATTTTGATTTCTTCTGGATAGGGGCCTAGAATTGGAATTGCTGGGTCAAAGAGAATGAACATTTTAATTTTTCTTTGACTGCTATTTTTGCCTTTGCTTTTCCTTCCTTGAGGAAGGTAAGCAACTAAACTTCTGAGAAAGGGATATTTTCAAGTTTTGATGTACCTTATAGATTAATTTGGGGATTTGGGCAGCATTTGGATGAAAGAAAAAGTACTTCTTAGGTAAGTGAAGAATGAACATTTGCCTTTCAAATTTATTCTGTTTGTGAATGTTTATTTTTATTCTCTCTCTAAAACTGGAATTAGCATTTACACATAGCACAATTGTAACACAGGGGATTCAAATCTCTGGATGTATATATCTCTCCTATTGAATTTTACAATTATGTTCAAAATTCATATGGATTCTCCTAGTTCACAGAAGTAGATCAGTATTTAATGATTATTAAATGCTAGCTTATAGCTCTAAATAGGGTCTAACTCTAGTTTTGTTTCATAATGCCCCAAGAAGTTGAAAATTCAGTCAATTCAGTGAATGATAATTCTCAAATCAAAAGCGACTTACAAAGAATATTGATGTAAGTTAGTAAGGTCAATTCTTCTCAAGACCTCTTTACTTATGGAAAACTGCATGTTTCTCACTTGATTTGACCCTTGCTAGTAAGCCAAGTCTTTTATATGATCTTACACAAGATACTTTTATTTTTTAGGGGTTTTTTTTGCAAGACAAATGGGGTTAAGTGGCTTGCCCAAGGCCACACAGCTAGGTAATTATTAAGTGTTTGAGACTGGATTTGAACCCAGGTACTCCTGACTCCAAGGCTGGTGCTTTATCCACTGCGCCACCTAGCTGCCCCTCCACTGTGCCACCTAGCCGCCCCACAAGATACTTTTCTTCTGTAGACCTAGATTTCTTTAGAAACGATGATTTGAACTAAATGGCTTTAAATTTTACTTCTGACTCTGATGCTTCCTATTCTAAGACCCATCTTAGAATCCTATTTAATTTATTTTTTATCTTTTTGGGGGGGTGTTTCAGGGCAATGGGGTTAAATGTCTTGCCCAAGGTCACACAACTATTATATGTCTGATGCTGGATTTGAACTCAGGTCCTCCTGACTCCAGGGACTATATTACCTAGCTGCCCTGTCCTATTTACTTTAAAGTTGATCTAAACTCCTACAACCTTTCCTAATCCCATGAACTTTAAGTGCCTTTCTCACCAATTTATCTTTCTAAATTTGTGTATTTATGGTGTATCTATGTAGATATGTATACATATAGACATATATGTCTATGTATATTTTTTCACTGACAGGATGTAAGCTCCTTGCAAAGAGAGTATTTCATTTTGATTTTAAATCTCTAATACCTAGCAAAGAGTTTTATATAAAGCAGGGATTTAATAAATATTTCCTTATGTATTGATAGTAGTTTGTTTCTTAAAGGCATTTTTTAATTGTTAATGTCCCATGATCATATGATCTCTCTTAGAAACAAAGCAAGTACAAACCAAAAAAATATACCACCAGACTGGTTATTTGACATCAGACTTACAAAGAGCTGCTTAATTAGCTGAATACATGAAAGAATATGGCTGGGATGGATTCCTTCTTACAATCTTTCACTTACATGATTTGAGAAGTTGAAACTAATCATTTTGCTACAAGGGAAAAGACTGAAGGAATAAAGAGGGAAGTGCCTCATTCACATTGATAGAGTTAATTAGCATCTGAGTCAAGAGTGGTATCTATTTTCCTGGCTCCCAAGTCAGTTCTTCTGCCAATTGTCTCATGGCTGCTTCAATAAAATTAAAAATCATTGCTTTGCTCATGATTTTTAAAAATAAAACAATTATCTAAAAAACAAAAATAGCATTAAAAAAGACTGTGGGTTTCAAAGAGAGAGAAATCTTATGTTAATTGTTCTGGGGAAGTTGTTTTGAATACCTTTCAATTTTAATTTTTTTTTGTTGGATACAAACATCATTTCAGAATGATGAGGACATTTGGCAATGAGGCAAGGCCAAGGACAAATCAGAGCTCAAACATTTTCTTGTGAAAGTTTTGCTTGTATATCATCCTGTGATTGTTATTACTACATCTATAAGAAGAATTTCATGGACCCATTCTCCTAAAAATAACATTTCACCTGTAATCATATGATAATCAACACCTCTATTTTGAATCCTTGCCCTGGTTTATATAGTTTAGATAAATTTTAGGTATCCAGACCTATGTTCAATGTAGATGTCAAAGTTTTCATGATAAAACCAAACCAAACGATTTCAACGAATTTGAACAGGGAAAGAAATAGCAGAAAAAGTCTGTTAGTTTGTAGGGGAATAGAAGAATGCTTAGGTTGTGAATTATTAGGGATTTTTGAGTTAATATGTTCAGTCATGTAGGATGCTTTAAACTAAGGTAATAAGCCAGTGAACTTGGTTTAGACCTTATTTAGGATAACTTGTTCATAGGATAGAGACAGTAGTGAATACATTATTAGGCTTAAAGAACTAATGTTAGCTCTGACCTACTTAAGATGCTATAATCATGAGTGTCACTTAACTTCCCTTTTTGTAGAGTCATTTTTCAGGTGCATCTGACTCTTTGTGACCCATTTTTTTTCCCCTTGGCACAGATACTGAAGTGGAGTAAATTTCCATTTCCTTCTTCAGAACATTTTTACAGATGAGGAAATCTGAGGTAAAGATGGATAAGTGATCTGCCTAGGACCACAAAGCTAGTAAGTGTCTGAGGACAGATTTGTGAAGTCTTCCTGACTCTCAGGCTTGGCATTCTATCAACTGTACCATCTTCCTGCTCTCTAATTCCTTTTAGTCTTAGAAAATTCTCTGTTTATACTGTACAGATAGTTGGCCATCTTTTCTGATAAAGAATACCCATATCAATTAAATCATAGGAGCTTGACATATCAATGCACCGAGAAGCCATCTGTCTCAGAAAATGTGAAAAGGTAGTCTTTTGCTCCCGATC
This sequence comes from Macrotis lagotis, assembly GCF_037893015.1. Lineage (NCBI taxonomy): Eukaryota > Metazoa > Chordata > Mammalia > Peramelemorphia > Peramelidae > Macrotis > Macrotis lagotis. The sequence continues at coordinate 30,228,006 of NC_133662.1, read as the reverse complement.
TATTTATAAATAAACTATGAAAAATATGAGTTACTTTGTGAATGACCATGTCAGTGTCTGAAGTTGTACATATACAACTTCAACAAATATTTAACATCTTTATGGTTTCTTAATTACTTGACTTTTCTTTTGGCTTAGAGATAGCCCTGGAAAAAAAGATGTACAATGCAAGGGTCTCCAATTTGCTTTAAATTAATGATGACAATTAGGATAACATGAAGTTCTATACCAGAAAAGACTTTCATTTTCAATCTCTTTGTTCAATAAATCATTGAACATACATTTATTAAAAGCTTCCTATGTTCTTGACATCTTACTTAGGGAGGGAGATACAAAGACAAGCAATGAAACTATGCTTCAACTGCTTAATCTTTACTTTCTCTTTTATATTTCAGGGTCTCTTGAATACATAATTTGTATGTAAATGCCTTCCTTGAGTTTCTTTAATTATTGTGCCTAAGGATTAAACATTAGCTATTCATATAGTAGAGAAAAATAATGAGCAGTCAAGGCAATAATGACAATGAATCATCAAGCTGAAATCTTTCCCATTGTGAGAACAGAGGGATAATCCCTCACACGTGTATTTTTACCCAGTCTTATATTACTGAACCATGGTTAGAGCGATATAATCAGGAAGAGTCAGGAAAATAAGTAATATATGTATGGAGAGAAAAAGAAACTAATATATTTTTAATGATCTGAGGAGACAATGATATCCAGGAAGACAAACTGATTGACCATGGCAAATAATCAGAGTGGGAAACTGGTTTAAAATAAAGGGTTTGCCAACTGTGGAAATAAATATTATTCAAAATATCTTATAAAATATAAAATCAAAATTACACAAGAAAATGACAAAAATAAATAGAACCAAGATTCATTCACCAAAGTTCCATGACCAAATGAAATGATCAAACAGTTTTTAGGAGAAATGCAAATTATCAACAACAAAATTAAAAGAAATACTATAAATCCCATCCCAGCAATATATTTCAATCTAACCTGATACTGCCCTGCTCCTCCCCACTGGGAATGGAATTCTTCAAATGAAATCTCCAGTAACTATTTCTATAATTTCTGGGAAAACTAACCTAATGAATTTATTCAATTTTGTAACCCTGAGGAAAAACTGAACTGGCTGAGTAATAAATGAATGTAAACTCACCCAATTCATTATATCTAGCTGGACCCAAACTATAATATACTTTGCATTCTAACCAGCCATCTACTCAGATTTCTGTCCTGGTTCCTTTATATGAGTATAATTCTCCCATATCAACTCTATCCCCTAATATTATTTTATACCCTTTTCTGTGGAGATGAGCAATACAGCCAACTTTTCTATTTTTCAATCATCATCTCATGATTTCCCAGGCCCATTGCCTGGAATATTATAAACAATAAATGTTTTTCATTCATTCATTCATGCCTTTGTTTATTATTAATAAGAAAAATTCAATTTAAAACATCTATGAGGTTTTTCTTCACAGTTACAAAATTAACAAAGGTGAGTCAAGATAGAAATATTCAATATTAAAAGATTTATTGGAAGAACAGAAATCTAATCCTCCATGGATGGGGCTGCAAAATGGTTTAACCCTTCTGTGAAACAATTTGTGAAAATTAGTCAATGAAAATCATTAAAAATATTAATATTCTTTAATCTCTACTAGCAATATATCTCCAAGAATTTCAGATATAGGCCTTAAATATAAGAAAATATTTTGTAGTATCAATCTTTGCAGTAGAAAAAAGAGGGAAAAACATGGCTCTCCATTAATAGGGAAATTATGAACAATTTATAGCATGAGGATTTATAAGTCGTCTGAATCTGGCCCAGGAAGAAGGGGTTTCATTTCCCACTAAGGGATCCAAGCCCTGAAGGTTTATACAGATAGACATGGATTTAATCCTGATTGAGTTTAAAGTCTAAATATCTGATTTTAAGTTTTCATCTTAATGTTAAAGATAATTACTTAAAACTTAGTTATTGACTAAGCCTAATATATTTTTTAAGGTTTTTTTTTTTTTTTGCAAGGCAAATGGGGTTAAGTGGCTTGCCCAAGGCCACACAGCTAGGTAATTATCAAGTGTCTGACACCAGATTTGAACCTAGGTACTCCTGACTCCAGGGCTGGTGTTTTATCCACTGCACTACCTAGCTACCCCCAAGCCTAATATATTTTCAAAAAGAAATGGAAAAGTTATCAGGGTATAATGTGTATCATGGTAAAATGCCCATGATTAGATACAGAATGAAGAAAGTATACAAAGAGAAAAAATAATAATAGCTAATATTCATGAGTGATTTAAGCTTATCAACATACCTTATAAATATTATCTCACTGAATCCTCTTAGCAACCCTAGGTGGAGGTACTTTTATTATTCTCTTTTTAGAGTTGAGAAAACTGAGTTATAGAAAGTCTGAAACTTCCACAGGGTCAGGTATCTGCAAAGTCTTTGAGGCTGGATTTAAGCTGAGGTCTTCCTAATCCTGGTCTAGCACCTCATGTACAAACCCATATAGCTAGTTCTATGTAAAATGACTATAATAATATAAAAAAGTAACAGACACAAAAAAGAAGTGAGCTTCAGTGAATTGTCTTGAACTTTTTGGATCCCAGAGAACTCTTCTTGAAATTTACCTATTGTCTCTTAGTAGACAAAGATATGAAGTATAATAGATAATATATGATATGGTTGCTTGTACCCATTAGTTTTACTTATGTGTTTCTTTTTTCAAGATTAGTTCAAAGACCTATGTGGTGCAAGGGTTAAGGAGAATTGGGAAAGGACCTTTGTCAAACAGGAAATTAAAAGGTTTAAAAAAGAAAACAAGGTTTTCTAAAATTTAGTCTGATTTTATTTTTAATTTTGATTTTTGCCATTGATATCAGTACTGCTTTGATGCTAAGAAATGTTATTTCATCTGGGGAGGTGGAACAATATAGGCTGCAACATTTCCAGACTATATACATCAGCCAGTTCTTAGAATGGTCTCTTGCCCTAAAGAACAAGTGCTAGAAAATACTTGTGAGCAAAATATTTGAGTGAATGATTGCTCAGAGTTATCCTCTTTAAATGTAATTGGGGAAAAATAGAAAAGTTAGAGAATGGGGAATGAAATATGAGCAAGTAATAGAAATTGTGGTGGGTGTAGAATTTTGACGTAAATAGAAAAATTGATATTTATGAGAAAAGAGTAAGACAGCAAAACTTTGTACAAAGGGACCCTGGCACATAAAAAAATTATCATATGAAGGCAATAAATGCAGTCACATGAAACTTAGTTCCCATTCTCTTGCACTTATAGGTGAATATGTACTATATTTAGAGGACAAGTTTAATGCGAGGAGCTTCCATAATACACACTTAGAAGTAAAAACTTTAGTTCAGCTGATTCATACCATAACATGTTTGCTCCTGTAGATTTCCCCAGACATTTTAAAGGACAAGTTGCAGTGGTTGGTCAGATTATCAGGTTGCCTAAGGAAAGTCAATATTTTAAAATGGGATTCTTTCACCAAGTAGATCATTTTTTTTCAAGCTTGGGAATTGTTGATCATTACAACCAAGAGAATAAAAATTAGACCAGGGAATCATAACTGCTGAGTGTAAGCATAAAGTTCCACCCTTTCCCACTGACCCAACAATGTGGAAATCTTCTACAGAATCAAAAGGATCCATATGCAACTGGAAACTAACTTTGAGTTTCTTTAAGTTGCTGATTTATGTTTGTGATATTGTGGTTCATGGAGTAATTTTGAGTGATTAGTGATTTAAATTGTTTAGAGACTAGATTTCTTGGGAGTAATTGGATAGACCATGGTGTGGTAGCAATGAAGCTGGGTTTCTAGTCAGAGTGGTTGAGGTCAAATCATGATTTGGTACCTGGATGATCTTTGGTAAATCATTGAAACTCTATGGACAATAATTTTCTTCTTTGTGAAATGGAAACATTGGGTTAGACGTATTTGTAGTCCCTCCCAGTTCCAAATATATGATCTTTTGATCAATAATAATTCACAAATAGGTTCTTTCCATTTCAATAGACCCAAAGACACCTATTAGTATAATATAGTCTAGTCTAGTATAGTGTAGTGTAGTATAGTATAGTGTAGTGTAGTATAGTATAGTATAGTATAGTATAGTATAGTATAGTATAGTATAGTATAGTATAGCATAGTATAGTATAGTATAGTATAGTAGTGTAGTGTAGTGTAGTGTAGTGTAGTGTAGTGTAGTGTAGTATAGTATAGTTAATATATTATAGTATATATATATATATATATATATACACACATATATAATATAGTATATAGAATAATATAATTTGTCAGGAGATGCCATCTACTCAAGCAGGTTTGAAGAGAAAAAGAGACAGAGACAAGGATACAGAGAGAAAGAAAAAAATATTGAGAGAGGTACAAAGAAGAATTACAGAAAAATAAGAAATTTAGAGAGGAAAAAGCATTTTTACCTGAATTAGAGAGGAGGGTTATTAGGAAAGGCTTTCTGGAGAAACTGGCTTCTAGACTTTGCCATATAGAGAAGGAGGGCTTCAACAGAGATGAGGACTGACTATAATAGTAGGAATTATATCTCTTCCTTCTCTTTTCCCAAAAATTAGGCTAATTTTTCCTTAAAAGGCATTAATATAATTCTTGAGTTTTGGTTGATTCAGAGAAATTGAATAATTTTATGGTCATAAGAGTACAATATTGCCACAAGGAATCCCAAGGGGTTCTAAAGTTTGACTGAGTTGACATATCCTAATTGTCTCACATACAATGATTATCCTCATCTCCTGCTATGTTAAATGTTGGTTAACAGTGGGGAATTTCATTTTGCCCCCAAATAAAACCTAAATTACCATGTAATTGATCTGAATTAGACTCAGTCCAGAACATGGGTTTGTCCATTCTAGGCTTGGTGGTGGTATGAACAAAGCAAGGTGCTGGGAAAGGCCAGAATAAGAACATAGAATGAGAGTTAATGTCAAATACAGGGTATATAAATGGAATAGCATAAAGCTGCAAAGAATAGTTGAAAACAGAGTATGGGGAGTTTGGAATGAATATGCATGAATAAATAAAAAATTAAGATTTACCTATGTGCCATATACAGTACTAAATACTGGGAATATTGTATAATATTAAGACTGTCTTTGCTGTGAAAGACTGTACAGTCTAGATGGAGGTGGCATATCAAAAATAGTGTCTATGTCAGCATGGTGCCTTAGATTGAAAATAAATAGGAATGGTGAGTGAAGTCATCAAGAAATAGGTCTTCCAGTAGTAATATCAGGATTGGTTTGATTTTGATTCAAAAGCTGCACTGAGAAGATGATATAGAGATAGAACTGATGAAGAGAAGATGTACAAAAGTAGTAGTAGTGGGAAAGCATTGACAGTCTAAATACAGGTGAACTACATGGGGAGAGATGAGAACTTATCAATCAGGGTCACAAATGTCTTAGGCCAGGGTTTCTCTAATTAAAAGGGACAAGTTCTTCAGATAAAATCTTTAGTAGGGAGATATAGCACTAGAAATAAAGAAAAAACTGACCAAGGAGAAGTATATATTTTGTTCAATAGACAATGGGACCACTTACAACATCAATCTTTTGTTTTCTTTCTCTCTGTATCTCTATCTCTGTCTCTTTTTCTCTACAAACCTGATTGAGTAGATGGCATTTCCTGACATACTATATTATGCTATATCCTATATTGTATATACATATATATGTATGTATATATATATATATATATACACTATACAATAATATAGTGGCAACAGCATAATAAAAATTACTAACTCTAAATATTATTAGAGGTTTGAGTAGTGATTTGAGCAGATATCAACACAAAATAGTTAACAAGTTATTACATTAGATATGAAGACATTATGACACATACTGATAATTGTAATTGTAATGGAGGGAAATCTTAGAAGATGGAATTGGCATATCTTGGCAATGGATGAATATAAGGTCAAGGGAGAAGAAAGGGTCGGTTACATTTCTCAGAGCTTCAGCCTTCTTCAGTTCTCCCAAATAGTAATTATTGATACCCTTTATGTACTTTTCTCCTTGTAGTGCTTAGTGCTTTTAGGGAAAAACCCATTAATTCCATTCTCCCTTCACAACCCTCTAAATAATGCCTGGAAATGTTTTTCAAAATCTTATAGTGCCACTCAACATTCTATACTAGTTGACTAGAAATGTAGTTCCTTTACTTATTTCAGCAACTCTTGAATGTCAAAAATAAGAATTCCAGGTTAGGGATATATAGTCTTAAGAACATAGGTGGCAGGATCCAAAATACTCATCCATTTGATTTCTCACAAAACTTATTATAAGATATTGGAATAATTTCTCTGATGATATCTATACTTCCACTATTATAGTTCAATGCTCAATAAACTCCCAAATTTACATCTATAGTCAGTTTTCCTCTATAGATGAAGTTACACCAGTAAAGATTCCTTTGCTGTGTGCATGGGAAATGCCTGTATATAGTACCAGGAATGGACAGTAGTTGTTTGTCCTTTGTTCTCAAAGAAGACCATGACATCAGGGAGGTGATATTATGACATGGAAGCTAGTTCATTCTATTTTAGTGAGGAATGCTTCCAAAGCCATCAACTTCACTTTGTCCTCTATAGCCATCTGGGTGGGTGGATCAGATATAGATGAGGATGACTAGAGATGTCTCTGAGTGCAGTGTGATACCTTGACTTTTTAAAAGTTAGATTTTTTTCCCTGGTCACAGTTTGACTGAGGCAGTGCCTATTCAGTGAATAAGATTAAGTAGGAGAGAGATAAGACAAAGACAATAAGAATGACCACTTCTTAAAAGAAGGAAAAAAAGAAAAAATATTGGTAAGGGAAGACCTTCAAGGAATTTCAGGATTAAGGTAGGCAAGAAAGAAAAGAATCAACAAATCTAATTTGTATATTCCAAAAAATAAATCAATCTGGGAACGAAAGACACTCAGGGTTTCTGAGCAAAACAGAAACAACTGCTGCTTGAATTCACTCTGAACCAATCAGGACCCAAAAGATGGTCAAGTCGAGTCAGAGTTATTTGGAACCTGAAAAATGCAAGAAATCTTACTAGACCTTTAGGCAGAGCACCCACAAGAATTAGAAGAAAAGGAGAAGGAGGGCAGCTAGGTGGCACAGTGGATAGGGCACTGGCCCTGGAGTTGGAGTACCTGAGTTCAAATCCGGCCTCAGACATTTAATAATTACCTAGCTGTGTGGCCCTGGGCAAGTCACTTAATGCCATTTGCCTTGCAAAATCCTAAAACAAATAAAAGGAGAAGGAAGGAAGGAAGAGAAGAAGGAACTTTGTAGTCCAACTTGCTAGAAGTGGGATTTGTATTACTGGAATAGACTATGAGGCTCCTGAAGCTACATCTTGTCACTTGGTAGTATAGGAATGAATATGCGGAAGTAAATTTCTTCTGAAGAACAGATTACAGAGTAGGGAAAAAAAAAGGTGATGATGTGTTTCTTTTTTGTTTGTGTGTATGCTTGTGTGTGTGTGTGTGTGTGTGTGTGTGTGTGTGTGTGTGTGTGTGTGATTGATTGATATTTAAGCTAAAAACCACTTCTCTTTCTAAATCTTGAACTGAATCTAGTTACCTCCTTACCTAAAGTGCAATAGGCCTTTTGTTGTTTTTCTCTTCAAAAGTCATGGTCAAAGGTCATAGCTCTCCTTTATTTTGAAAAGTTTCAATTTGTACAAGGTGGTTTAGTGAATATTTTTATGATAACCATGACTGTGAGCATAATTGGTCTCATGATGTATCATCCAATATAATCCAATATAGTATAGTCCCTCCTACAATATAATTTTCTATAGATCATAGGTCATTTAATTGTTTTTGAGATCTAAGTGATCTTCTTTATCATCACTTCTAATTTCTATTCTTTTTCATATTATGTTTGTTGGTTTTCAGATTATTTTGTGAATTCCCAGGATATTTACATTTTATTGAAATGAGGACACTTACTTAAATGCAGAAGCCTATGATGAGGAACTGCCAAGTATTAGTAAGGACTGACCTTTTCATAGCATTTTCAGGGAATAAATCACTTTATACTGAGTAGGGGAAGCAGGGTGGTACAATGGAAAGAAGACTGTGTTTGGAATCATAGCAGTGATTCTTTTTTTCCTACTTAGGGCAAGTTGTTTCACTTGTATGAACCTCAATTTCTCTCTCTGTCACATAAAGGCCTTGCATTAGATGACTTCATAGGTAAATAAAAGACAAGTTAGTGGCACAGTAGATAGAGCATCAGAACTGAGCTCAGTAAGAACTAAGTTCAAATATAGGCTTAGACATGAGCCATGTCACTGGCAAGTCATTTAATGTTTGTATATCTCAGTTCCTATATCTGCAAAATAGGGATAATAATACCCATCTATAATGGTCATCTTGAAGATCAAATGAGATATTTGTAAAGTGTTTTATGGACATAAATCATATAAATGCCAGGTATCATCATCATCATCATTATTAAGCTATTAACCCTAAATATTTGATTATATAAAATTATTTTATCTTCATAATAACTTGTGAGGTAGGTACTTTCCTTTCAGTTCTATATCTATAGTTCAGGTATTTTATGATCTTAGTTTTATAATTGAGGAAACTGGGGGTTAGAGAACTTAGATGAGTCACCTATGTTCATTCTTCTTGTAAATATTAAAGTTAGGACTTATAACTAGGTCATCCTTGACTCCAAGTCCCACTATTCCAGATTGCCCCTCTAAACAGCAACAATTCTCCCAGTTTGACAATCTTGAGAATTGGCCTGAAAATGATATTTCTTTCATTAGCTCATTCCTTTATTAAACAAATGCTTAGTAAGCACTTCTTTTTTATTTTTCCATATTCAGAAACTTTGTTAAATAGTTAATAAATGAAGGAACTGTTCTGGTTAATGGAAGAAGTACAAAGATAACAAATGTTTCAAAGTTCCTTTTCTCAAAAGCAATTGAAGAGAGGAGAGGAAGCATATAGATAGATATTTATAATATCAACTAGATTATTGCATGCATTAAGAGAGGTATAAATAATGTTCTATGATATATCAGAAGAAGGAGAGGCCAGTTTCGACTGAGAGCATCAAAGAAAGCTTTATGAAAGATATTCCTGCCCTCAAGGAGTTTGTTTTTTTCTATATTTTTTCCACATTTATACCATGACTAAAATGTAGTTAGGTAATACAAATTGGACTAGAAGAGGTAGAAAATATATTATTTTGACAGTGAAAATAGTATCTTTAATTTTTAGTCCTAATATTTGGACCACAGTCAACTAACTTGCAGTTTTTTTCCTTCCCCTTCTTCCCATAGCACTGTTCAAAATGCTAGGGGCTGCTATACAGACATAGATATACCAAGTTTTCAAAGAATTTCAATAGTAAAAAGAGTAAAAGGAACATCTGACTGTTGGATGCCAAATAGATGGAACATCTGTGAAACAGCAGAGTACACAGGACTTTCAGATTATTACATCAAGAATCTTTTAAATATGAAAGGTTATATGAACTATAAAAAAAGATGGGGAGAGAATTGGAAGGCTTATAGGCAATCAATGCCTTGAAGTTGAAGTTTTATGAGACAATGACAATATGAATGATTTAGAAATAAGCTAGATATCATAAAAAGATTGTCACAGAGGGCAAATTATGGAACTGAATCCATTAGTAAAATAAAGAAAATACTTCTCAGTGAAAAGAATTGAAAAGATAATGGGGACAAAGAGAGCATAGGTATAGACAATGGAGGTTTGCAATTATTCCCATGCTAGAAAATTTTTAAAAGAGATTAGGTGGAAAAGGGGTGGGGGGACAATTTAATAGACAAGGAAGAAGAAAGGAGTGTAATTTTAAAAATATTGTTCTTTAAATGTTTTAGAAGAATGATATTTCTCCAGAGAAAGAACTGATAGAGTTGTGAATGCAGATCAAAAGATACTTTTTCTTTACTTTCTTATATTTCTTGAATTTTTTTGGATACTGTTTTCTTTCACAATGTGACTAATATGGGAATATGCTTTACATGACAGCATATGTAAAATCTATACCAAATTGCTTGCCTTGTCAATGTAGGAAGAAGAGAAGGGAGGAAATAAGAAAGTGAATTTGGAACACAAAATAAATTTTAAAGCAATTATTAATTATTTTACATGTAATTAGGGTAAAAAGTACTACATTTTTAAAAGAATGATATATTTATCTTTTTACTTTCAAATTTGTATTATGTTAATTGTAAATTAATAAAGAACTTTGAATGATTGTACATTTATTAATTTCTCATCAATTTCATTGAGTTCCTACTATGTGCCCCATAAATGTAGCAGATACCATAGGGAATATTAGAGGCCTCATATATGGGAGTTATATTTTGAAAGCATTGAAGTTATATTTTGAAATATGTCCCCATGGCCTTGTAAATTTTAATTTTAGTTATTAGCCTCAAGCTATCCAGACATTTGGCCACTTCAGTCAGTACTAATGTCTGGAGCAGTAGTTTAAAAAAAAGAAATGCTTATGCTAAAATGCTACTTTAAACAAGAAATACACTGTTTTTCAACCCAAATCTAGGCACTCTATTTAATCACTATCATCAAACAAATCAACAGCAACCATATAAAAATTCTGCTAGCAGAGCTCTAGGTCGAAAAGTTCAAGAGCAATAAATACCTAATACTTGTACTCATTTAAATTAAAGAAAGATGTGGGGTCTAACTAGCAGGATACCTATTCATTCAGTCACATCTGACTTTTCCTGACCCCATGGAGCCGACTGATTGTCTATATCTTTCCTGGCAAAGATACCAGACTGTCTTGCCATTTCTTCTCCAATGAATTAAGATAAGCTAAGTGATTTGCCTAGGGTAACACAGTTAATCAGTGTCTGAAGCCATATATGAACTCAGGCTTTCCTGACTCCAAACCTAGCACTTCCCCAACTGTGACTACTACTACACTAGCTATATTTTAAAGCCTCTTCTCTCTGGGTTTCAGTTTTTTCCAACTATAAAACAGAGCTATTCAAAGAATCCTAAATTTAGCAGTGGTAGGAGAATAGATACTGTCTAGTCCAACTTCCTCATTTCACAGTTAAGTAAACAGAAAGGTTAAATGACTTGATCAAAATCACAGAAGGCGTTAAGTGGTAGACTGAAAATCTTGGGCCTTGCTCCAAAATTGTACAGAGGATGATAGATTTGAGGTGAAAAGGAACCTTCATTATTGTCTATTCCTATGCCTTCATTTAACACTTTTGAAAACTGAGTCCCAGACAAGTCCTGTCTCCAATCCATTGTACTTTCCACACTATCATGCCATCCTCTTTCCCCAAAGAAATGAGAGGTAATGGCAGTTCACTTTTATATAGTGCTCTTCAAAACTGCTTCAATTAATCCTGTGAGGAAGTAGGACAGATATTTATTACTATTTTGCAGATAAGAAAATAAAGACTGAGTGATTGGTTCAAATAGGTTCACAAAATAAGTCAGAATAAGACAAAGGAATTCTTAACTATATGGCATGAATAATGAAAAAAGGTGGAAGATTATTGTTGCTTGTACATAGAATAAGGGATGTAAGGAATGATGGGAAAATGTAGGCATGAAAGGAAACATGGTTGGTTGGAAAAACAAACTAAAATCTAATTATGGGGTCAGAAGGTCAGGGTTCAATTACTAGCTCTGAGATTTAGCTCTGTGTGACCTTGGGTAAGTCAATTTCTTTATTGACAATTACTTCATCTCTTAAGTGAATATTACAGATAGTTCTTGAGATCTTTCTCATCTTTAGCTCTATTAATTAATAGATAAGTATATTGTTTCTGTTGTTTAAACCAAAGAAATCAAGTTTTAGAAAGAGAAATATTGAAAATAAGAGGTAGGTTTTTAAACTTAAATATTTAGGATGTAACTGAAAAACAACTGCTTTCAGTGAGTTCAAATCACTAAGCCCAAGTGAACAATGTATCAAGAAAATAAAACTAGTGGTTATGATTCCTAAGTTGCTGTCACTGAAAAATTGTGGAAAATGAGGGAATCACAATATTCAAAATAAGGGAAAAGTTAAATTTGTATACTATAGGTCAATAAGCTTGAAGTTGACTCATAGTAAAAATATTAATACAATAAGTCAAGGGAGAACTAAAAGGAGGAATAGAAAACAAAATGTTGTGTATTTGTAATGATAAAACTTGGTCCCTAAAAAGAGAATGTAATATTTTTCTCCCTTTCTCCTTTTTAAAGGTGGGGGGGGTTGGACTATGGGTATGGAATATTGTATATACAGAAAGACTTGAGTGAGTGAATGTGTTTAGTTTTTTCTGAACTACTTTTTTTCTTTTTTCTGTTATTTTCTTTTTTTACATGGAATAAGAGGAAAAGGAGGGGAGATACATTCAGAAATTCCTAGCCACTGAGATTTACAGAAACAGGTAGACACTATAGTTTGTAGACCCTGGCAAATGCATTAAACTGTCTTACAGCAAAGAACTCATCATCATTATCATCATGATCATTACTGTTATCATCAACTCTCTCATCTATCCTCCATACAGCTTCCATAATGCACAGGTTTTACCATAAACTTGTAAGTGATTTGCTTATTCTAACCTATAAAGCCCTATGATTCCTTCTTACCTCTGGGGTCAAATACAACTTGACATTTAAAGATCTCTAACTTGACTCCAAGCCACTTTTTAAGGCTAATTGTATCTTATTTTCACTTTGCTCACTCTTCAGTCTAATTAGATAGGTCTTCACACTCTTATATCCTCTCACACTCTCCCTCCTCAGGCATACATACTCCTGCTTTTATCTTTTATGTCTGAAATACATCATTACTTCTTTCTCTCTTATAATTCTACTTTCTTTTAAAACTTAACTCCAACTATCACTATATAGACTTTTTTGATCCGTCCCCCTTCTTACTTCTTCCAATATAACTTTTATGTATATTGTATATATTCATTTCTAGATGCTTATTTGAGTACATGTTTGTACTATTAGAATGTAATTTACTTCATATCAAAGACTATTTCATTTTTGGCTTTATCCTGAACTAAACCCAGTGTAGTATCTGGAATAAAATAAACACTTAATACTTGTTGGTTGCTTGATTATCATTATCACTGACACTGGAATCACCATGACAATTGTTAAAATGAAATATCAGCTTCCCTAACAGGATATAATGATAGAAAATCCTTATTGGCAGGAATTATTTTTCATTTTGTATTTCTAATCCCAATATTTACAATAATGTCTTGAATTTCTTTTGTTTTTGTTTCTTGGGTGGTGGTGATAAGTTGGAAGGGACAATTCTGAATTACCAGAATTCCTAGTGTGGATACTGCCTCCACAAAAAGCAGATCAGACCTAGAAAGTTATTTAAGCCATTGAAAAATTGAGGTGACTTTTTCATGGTCATAAACTATTATATAAAAGGAGATCTTGAACTTGGTCTTCTTGACTTCTAGCTGGACTCTTTAACCACTATATTATGAACAGTGGTGCTTCAATGAAGAATCATTGAATTGAGTTTGATAGCTTATATTCATATAATAATTTAAGGTTTGCAAAATTATATAAAATTTAGATACATATATAAATGTCTTTCTATATATGTATATATGTCTGTATATATCTACTTACAATATATGTATGCATTCATATACTTACACACATGCATTTTTAATTTTCCAAGTAAGATGAGGTTAATTGAGGAAGACTTCCAAGAAAAAGTGGAGTTTGAATTTCATTACAAAGTAGGTGCTCATATGCATTGTTGTACAGATGCTAAAAAGCTTAAAGAAGGACCAGAATTTAATTTAGTTTTTTTTTGGCAAGACAATGGGATTAAATGACTTGACTAAAGTCACACACCTAGGTAATTATTAAGTGTCTGAGGTTGGATTTGAACTCAGGTACTCCTGACTCCAGGACCAGTGCTCTATCCATTGTGCCACCTAATTGCCTCTTAGTTCTCTTTTAAATAGAAATAATTACAGGCAAATATTATAATTTTACTTTGAAAGAAAAAATAAAATTACTTTCATTGTACTTTCTCTAGAATATGCAAATATAGTGTTTCATTTTGTTCAGTTTCAGTTTGGTCACCAGGCTAAGTCAATTGAAATAGCGCATTTGCATATACTAGAGATAGAACAGTGAAGCTTTTTCTTTCTTTCTTTCTTTTTTAGTTTTTTTTTTTTTTTGTCAAGGCAGAGGGTTGAGTGGCTTACCCAAGGCCACAAAGCTAGGTAATTATTAAGTGCCTGAGGTCAGATTTGAACTCAGATTCTCCTGACTCCAGGGCAAGTGCTCTACCCACTGCACCACCTAGCCACCCTGAAGCTTTCTATTTCAAAGTAAAATTATAATATCTGTGATTATTAATATTTAAATGTGCATTTGTATGAAAAGAGAAATTAAAGTGAATTAAGGGAAAATTATAGAAATAGTCTTGTAGCAATTGGCATGCTTCACACTACTGATTCATCTCAGCAGAAAGGGTAGTTCAGAGAAATACAAAGATTGATCTCATTTATTCTATAAACTGAATGAATATCCTAGGATGAGTCACTTATCCATTCTGGGCTTTCAACTTCCTGCTTTGCAAAATGAGGGGGCAGTACTAGATATTTGCTCTTTAAGCTCTAGTATTCAATGACCAAGATTTGTCAAATGAGGAATAGGGCTCTAACTTGTTTTCAAACTTCTCAAAAAAAGTATAAATTATATCAATTATAATAGTTTTGAAATTTCTCAATTCCCAGGCTAGACTGCATGTACCACATGTCCTAGGATGAATAAATAGCAAAAGTAAGATTATTGCTTATGTCTTCACCTTCCTTGTGACCAAAGCTCTCTAGCAGATTGAATTTCCCTGATAAATGACATAATTAATGATAATAAAATATGTGATTTTAAATTTAGAAATGCAATGCACATCTTCTGAATTCATTTATAGAAATTCCTGTACTTTTATGTTCTTAAAAATTATACATGCAACACCTTTTACACGAAGATTTTGCTAATATTTTCTTGTCTGCTAGTGCCCTTTCTCCACCAAAAATAAAAACTTGGTGTTTACTTTGAACTTTTAGATATTTTTCTTATCTATGATTCCTCCCATCCAAATAAATGAATATAAGCTTCTTGAGGAGCTTGTACTGTTTCATTTTCTTCCTTTGTATCCTTAGTATCTGGCACCAGTGCTTGGCAAATATCAGACACTTATTAAATACTTGTTGCTTCACTGTAAAATGATCAGCCACGAATGGTTGATCTGAAACATGATCTGAAACAATTTCAAAAGATTCATGATGGAAAATACTATGCACATCCAAAGAAAGAACTAATGGAATCTGAATGCAAATCAAAGCATGCTATTTTTATTTTCTTTCATTTTTCTCTTTTATTCTGTTTCATCTTTTACTATATGACTAGTGGAAATATATTTATCATTACTGTACGTGTATAACCTGTATCATATTTTTTTTTTTTTTATTTTGGGGAAGGAGTAGAGGAAGAAGGGGAAAAATCTGGAACTAAAAATCTTATCAAAATGAATGTTGAACCAAGATGGCGGAGAGAAGACAGGCACAGTTCTAAAGTCTCCTGATCTCTTCCGCATCTATCACATGAAACAAACCTCTTAAAAGAAATCTGACTCAAAAAAACCCAGAAAGAAAAGCCAAGAGAAAGAACAGCTACCTCGGGATTTGTCTCCAGCAGGAGCTGTGGCTGAATTCAGGTGGGTGAGTCTGGGCCCAGAGGGAAGATCAGCCCCGATCAACCAGACTAGCAGCTGAATTGGAACCGGGAGTCTGAGGGCCCGAGAGCCAGACCTGCTGGATCAGAGGTGGGGCTGGACTGCGGGGGTGTGAATCTGCGGGGGCACAGAGGTGCTGGTGTTGGAGCTGTCCCCCTGGAGATCCCGGACAGGGCTGGGGGGAGAATTCTGGAGCAGAGGAGCTGTGGACACCATCCCTGACCAACTCTGGTCTGAGTCCCATTACAACTCAGACTTCTCCCCTAACAAACAAATGCAAACTACTTCTGCCTCAGGCCCAGGTGTGTGAGCAGAAGAACCAGCCCAGCTGAGGAATGACCTCAGGCCAGGGTAAAGCCCACCATTGATTGAAGGCAAAAGAATTCAATACCTCCAACTCCTCCCTTCAAGGAAAAGGAGAGGGCCTCAACCAAGGTCACAGAGAAAGCAACCAGCACCTCCTACTGGCCAGCCAGAGAAACCGCACTCAGTGAATAAAGCCTTTAGCAATCCCAAGCCCCTGTGAACCAGCCCCTCCCCAACTCAGGTCTCAGCAAAATGAAAAAGGGTCAGGGGAAAGGTGGATGCATAGAAAATTTCTTGGAAGGGTAAGACACTAACTCAGAGAGACCTGGAACCTCTGAGGAGAATACAATCTGGTCTTCAGCACAGAAAGACTTTCTTGAAGAAATAAGGAAGGAATTTAAAAATCAACTAGAAAATTTGGGGGAGAAAATTAATACCTTGCAACAAGAAACAAATCTCTCAGATCTTCAAATGGGCAAATGCAAAAAGAAATTAATTCTCTCAAAACATCAATTGATCAAATGGAAAGCTCTTTCAAAAGTAGAATGGACCAATTAGAAAAGGAGTTGCAAAAGGTTAGCGAAGAAAACTCCTTCCCCCAAAAAAGAATGGAGTCTACAGAAACTAATGACTTCATGAGACAGCAAGAATCAGTTAAACAAAATCAAAAAATAGAAGCAAATGTAAAATACCTCAACAACAAAACCACTGACCTCCAGAATAGATCGATGAGGGGCAACCTGAAAATTATAGGACTTCCTGAAAACATGGAAGAGAAAAAAAGCCTGGACTTAATATTACAGGATCTAGTGATGGAAAACTGCCCTGATATCATGGAATCAGAGGGCAAAGTAGTTATTGAAAGAGTACATCGATCCCCACCAGAAAAAGATCCTAAAATGAAAACACCAAGGAATGTTGTGGCCAAACTGCAGAACTATCAGATAAAAGAGAAAATCCTGCAAGCAGCCAGAAAGAAACAATTTAAATATCAAGGAGCCACAGTAAGGATCACGCAGGACCTGGCTGAATCAACTTTAAGGGATCGAAGGGCCTAGAACGAGATATTTTGAAGAGCACGGGAGCTTGGAATGCAGCCAAGAATCTACTTTCCTGCAAAGCTGAGCCTTCTCTTCCAGGGAAAATGATGGACATTTAATGGAATGGAAGAATTCCAAAAATTTCTGATGAAAAGACCAGAGCTAAATAGAAAATTTGGGCATTAAACAGGAGGTTCAAGAGATACATGCAAAGGTAAAAAAAGGGAGGGGCAGTAAAAGAAAAAAAATTGCAATACAGTAAGTTGAAACTGGCTATATCCCAGCATGGGGGTAAAAAAAAAAGTTTCTCATAAACCTTGAGAAATGTAACTCTAACAGAGAGAATACACCTAGCCAGAAATGATGGATATTCATGACCTATCCATGAGACTACTATTTAATGGGATGTAACTGGGTTTAACCCCATTTGGGAGAAAGACTCTAATAGCTCTCAGGAATTTTGACTCTATTCGATAGAATATACAGAACCAAAAGGGACAGACACTTAGAATTTTCTATGACTTAGATAGAATGATATAAAAAAAACACTACTGCCCTAAAAAGGGGGACAGGAAAGAGATGGGAAGAGGGAGGGGATTGAATGGGGTAAATCTCATTACACTAAGAGGTACAAAAAACCTATGGTAATAGTGGGGAAGAAGGGAGCAGAGGAGAAACACCTGAATCTTCTTCTCATAAGACTTGGCTTAAAGTCAACCTACACATACTCAGTTAACTTATAAAACATCTAACCTTTCAAGTATTAAAAGGGGAAAAGGGGAGGGCGGTGGAGAAAGGGAAGGGGAGTGGGGGAAGTAAGGGGAAATAACAAAAGGAAGGGAAGGGAAAAGGGAAAGGGGAAAGAAAGGGGGAGGGCATGATATAGGAGCGCAAACACACTGAAGGGGGTAGTTTTCAGAAACAAAAAACTGGGGAATATGGATAAAAGGGGGGAAAGGGCGAAAAATACAAACAGAGGGAAGATAGCATGGAGGGCAATAAAGAATTAGTAATCATAACTTTGAATGTGAATGGGATGAACTCTCCCTTAAAACATAAGGAAATAGCAGAGTGGATTAAAAACCAGAATCCTACAATATGCTGCTTACAAAACCTCATTTGAAGCAGAGAGGTACATATAGAGTAAAGGTAAAAGGCTGGAGCAAAATATATTTTGCTTCAGCTGAAGTAAAAAAAAGCAGGGGTAGCAATCCTTATCTCAGACAAAGCAGCAGCAAAAATAGTTAGCATTGAAAGAGATAAGGAAGGAAACTTTATCCTCCTAAAAGTTACCATAGACAATAATGTCATTTCAATATCGAATATATATGCCCCCAGTGGGACAGCACCCAAATTCTTAGAGGAGAAGCTGAAAGAATTACAGGAAGACATAGACAGCAAAACTCTACTAGTTGGAGACCTCAACCTCCTGCTATCAGATCTAGATAAATGGAATCATAAAACAAACAAGAAAGAAATTAGAGAGGTAAATAGATTGCTAGAAAAATTAGAGATGGTAGACTTATGGAGGAAATTTAATGTGGATAGAAAGGAATATACCTTTTTCTCTGTAGTACATGGAACTTATACAAAAATTGACCATGTACTAGGACATAAAAACCTAATGATCAACTGCAGAAAGGCAAAATAGTGAATACATCTTTCTCAGATCACAATGCAATACTGGGCCAAGGAGATATAGACCCAGAAACAACTGGAAACTGAATAACCTCATTTTAAAAAAAATGAGTGGACCAAAAAACAAATTATAGAAAGAATTAAGCATTTTATCCTAGATAAAGATGATAATGAAACAACATACCAAAACCTATGGAATTCATTCAAAGCAACTCTCAGGGCATATATTATAGCTGTAAATGTTTATATGAATAAATTGGAGAAAGAGGAAGTCAATGAACTAAACATGCAACTAAAAAGATTAGAGAAAGAACAAATCAAAAATCCACAATTAAGTACCAATTTAAAAATTAATAAAATTGAAAGCAAAAAAACTATTGAATTAATAAATAAAACCAAAACTTGGTATTAGGACAAAACAATAAAATTGATAAACCTCTGGTCAATTTTAATAAAAAAAAGAAAGAAGAAAACCAAATTGCTAGTATCATAAATGAAAACGGTGAACTCATCACTAATGAGGAGGAAATTAAAGTAATAATTTGAAATTATTTTGCCCAACTCTATGCCAATAAATTTGATAATCTAAGTGAAATGGATGAATATTTACAAAAATATAAGTTGCCCAGGTTAAATGAAGAAGATATTAAATAACTAAACAACCCTATCTGAGAAAAAAGAAATTCAACATGCCATTACTGAACTCCCTAAAAATTATCTCCAGGGCCTGATGGATTCACAAGTGAATTCTACCAAACATTTAAGGAACAATTGGTTCCAATCCTATATAAACTCTTTGAAAAATAGGGCAAGATGGAACTCTGCCTAACTCTTTCTATGAAACCAATATGGTACTGTTATCTAAACCAGGAAGAGTTAAACCAGAGAAAGAAAATTATAGACCTATTTCCCTGATGAATATAGATGCAAAAATCCTAAATAAAATCTTAGCAAGATGACTGCAACAAGTAATCACTAAGATAATATATTATGATAAAGTGGGATTTTTCCAGGAATGCAGGGTTGGTTCAATATTAGGAAAACTTAGTATATTCAATCATATCAACAACAAACCTATCAGAAATCATATGATCATATCAATAGATGCTGGGGGGGCTTTTGCCAAGATACAGCATCCATTCCTTTTGAAAACACTGGAGAGTGTAGGAATAAATGGACTGTTTCTTAAAATAATTAGCGGTATCTATCTGAAACCATCAACAAGCATTATGTTCAATGGGGAGAGGCTAGAGGCATTCCCAATAGGATGAGGGATGAAGCAAGGGTGCCCATTGTCATCACTACTATTCAATATTGTATTAGAAATGTTAACATCAGCAATTAGAGAAGAAAAAGAAATTAAAGGAATTAGAATTGGGATGGAAGAGACAAAACTCTCATTCTTTGCAGATGACATGATGGTCTACCTAGAGAATCCCAAGAAATTATCTAAAAAACTACTGGAAACAATTAGCAATTTTAGCAAAGTTGCAGGTTATAGAATAAACCCTCATAAATGCTCAACTTTTCTATATATGTCTAGCAAGAAACAGCAGGAAGAGCTAGAAAGAGAAATCCCACTCAAAGTAACCTCAGACAATATAAAATATTTGGGAGTCTATTTGCCAAGACAGACTCAGAATCTTTTTTGAAAACAATTATAAAACATTTCTCACACAAATTAAATTAGATTTAAATAACTGGGCAAATGTCAACTGCTCATGGATAGGTAGAGCTAATGCAATAAAAATGACAATTCTACCAAAACTAAACTATCTGTTTGGTGCCCTACCAATCAAAATTCCAAAAAATTACTTTAACAAGTTAGAGGAGATTGTAAGTAAATTCATATGGAGAAATAGAAAGTCAAGAATTGCCAGTAGCTTAATGAAAAAAAGTGCAAAAGAAGGTGGCTTAACCCTACCAGATCTAAAATTATATTATAAAGCATCAGTCATCAAAACTGTTTGGTATTGGCTAAGAAATAGAGTGATGGACCAGTGGAATACACTAGGTGTAAAAGCAGGAGATGATTATAGTAATCTGCTCTTTGATAAACCCAAAGATTCTGGCCATTGGGATAAAAACTCCCTCTTTGATAAAAATTGCTGGGAAAATTGGAAGTTAGTATGGAAGAAACTTAGATTAGACCACACCTCACACCCTTTGCCAAGATGTGATCCAAATGGTTACAGGACACAGACATGAAAAGCTATGCTGTAGGCAGGTTAGAAGATCAGGTACTAGTCTACCTGTCAGATCTATGGATAGGGGAAGAGTTTGTGACTGAGGAAGAGTTGGAGAACATCACCAAAAACCAATTGGATGATTTCGATTACATTAAATTAGAGAGCTTTTGCACAGAGAAAGCCAATGTGGCCAAGATCAAGAGAAATGTAGTGAATTGCGAAATGATCTTTGGAGCTGGTGATTCTGACAGGGGACTCATTTCTGAAACGTACAGAGAACTGAGTCATATTTTTTAAACAAAAAGCTATTCCCCAATTGTTCAAGGGATATGCAAAGGCGGTTTACAGATGAGGAGATAGGAGCAATCCATAGCCATATGAAAAAATGCTCTAAATCATTAATTATTAGAGAAATGCAAATTAAAGTTTCCCTGAGGTACCACCTCACACCTCTCAGATTGGCTGGTATGACCAGGAAGGGTAAAAAACATTACTTGTACAAAAATATTTATAGCAGCCCTGTTTGAGGTGGTAAAGAATTGGAAATCAAGTAAATGTCCTTCAGTTGGGGAATGGCTTAGCAAACTGTGGTATATGTATGTCATGGAACACTATTGTTCTATTGGAAACCAGGAGTGATGGGATTTCAGGGAAATCTGGAGGGATTTGCATGAACTGATGCTGAATGAGATGAGCAGAACCAGAAAAACACTGTACACCCTAACAGCAAAATGGGAGTGATGTTCAAGCTTGAAGGACTTGCTCATTCCATCAGTGCAACAATGAGGAGTAATTTTGGGCTGTCTGCAAAGGAGAGTACCATCTGTAGTCAGATAAGGAGCTGTGGAGTTTGAAGAAAGTACAAGGACTATTCCCTTTAATTTAGAAAAAAAAGATAGCTTATTGTCTGATCTTGTTACCTCTTAAACTTCTCTTTAAGGATATGATTTCTCTTTCATCACACCCAATTTGGATCAAGGTACAACATGGAAACAAAGTAAAGACTGACAGAGTGCATTCTGTGGGGGAGAGGGGGAAGGAAGCAAGATTGGGGGAAAATGTAAAACTCAAATAATATCTTTAATAAAAAATAAATTTAAATTAAAAACAAAATAAAAACTAGAGCTCCCAAAATGAGACCGTCTGTCTCTGGAACTGACATCCTTTAGATCCTTTCTATCTTAAAGCAGAGGTGGGATGATTTCTTGTAGGACAAGCTTAACAAATCTCAACAAACACCAATTGATTTTGTGGAGATTGAGTAGAACCACTCCTATCAAGGCCTGGCAGAAATACAGAGAGTAAGTAAAGCAACGTCTTCATGGAACTTGCAGGGAGAGAAAATACAGACAGATAATCAAGTGCATACTTTTTGTGGCATCTGTGAGCTCATTGGTGTTAACACACTTTTCACCAGTGCAAAGTGTAACACTTAGCTGTTTTCTAAGTCTGTACAATTTTTGTCTCTGTGCTTCAATAAACCCTCTATAAAGGACCTAAAAAAATGAATGTTGAAAAGTATCTTTACACGTAATTGGAAAAAATAAAAAAAATAAGTAAAATAGTTGCTTGTTTTCCTGATTAATCAGTCCCAGATAAAAACGATGTATAGGTGACTCTTCCTTTCAATTCTCTTAATAATGGTGGTTTATTAGTACTTTTTTCCACATAGTTACTTTCTCCCTGCCAAGAAGCTCCAACTATTACTGATGCCTTGTTCCTTATTTTTTCCTGCTGTATTCTTATTATTCTAACATCTAAGGTAATTTTTTTCACATGAGAACATCTGTGAACTATGTCCAGTCAGCTGAGATTAATCTGTTGGTGAATCAACTAATGTAAGGCTATCCCTTGGCACATGCAAGATATAACAATAGAATTCTGCTTTCTTGGAACAATGAATGACAAAGTTCCATTTTAATTCAGACATGAAAGCTTCCAAACTTGTGCAATTTGTTAAAAATTCACAAATTAGGAAAGAAAGCACAAGTGTTTGCCATGGCTTCAGAAGTAGGACTCCATTATCAACACACTTAATAATCTCCAATGGGTAAAGTAGGCATTATTGGTTCTGATAGAACTTCTTAGAGGGAAATATTATAGGCATCCTTGCCCTGGACTCTATTTATAAGCTGTTGGATTTGATAGTGTAATGGAAAGAACCATGGTTTGAAATAAGAAAGAAAAATTTGCATTCAAATACCACTTCAGTCATGCAAAAGTGGTAAAATAGTATGGATCATGTCTTTGGATTCTTGAATAAATTGAATTTAAGTGAGGCAGAGTTGTATGAAGTCATTAACTTTACTGTCTTTCAAAATTGTCATAGTTCAGTGACCAGAAAAAGTCAAAATGACTAGCTCAAGATGAAGCAGATGATCCTGGTATCTTCAGTGTCTAACAAAATTCTACATGCTCCACAGTGCCTTCTTCAGTTGCCTTCTTGGCTATTGAAATAAATTGTTTACATCCATTCATTCCATCAGCAGAAGACTTTACATACTTCTTAGCCAGTAACTCACCAAAAATACTCCTTGATTACTTTAAACTTGGTTTAACCTGTTTGCCAAGCCTGTGCAAGAAACACATTCTTAGAATCAAAGCTGAAATTTCAGTGAATCAAGTGGACAACAAAGGTGGAAATCAGACTTGAGAAGTGCGCAGTAGTGCTCACACCAGAGGTACCAGTCTTCTCCAAAACACACCCTAGACACCATCAGACATGTAATAGCTGTCTCATCCTAGGCAAACCAGTTAATCTTCCTGGATCTAAGTTTCCTTATCTGAGGAAAAAAAATTAACTTGATGGTCTCTAAAGCCCTTTCCAGCTCTAGTGTTTTAGTCATATGATTCAGTAAATTATAGTTACAAGTGAATGAAATTGTATTTATAGAAAAGATAGTCTCTGAATTAAAAAAGGTTCACATTCTAACAGGTTGCAGAAAAGTCAAATAGGAGATTTTATCTACAAGTCAAAAATATTGGCTGCATAGTAACAAAAAGATGATAATGTATCTTCTTTAATTTCATTTCCATCAATAAGATTATATTTCCGATGTTCCACCATTTGATAGAAAATTCTATAGTGAGACCTGACTTTTGAGGAGGTCTGGGCTATCTAATCTTTATAAGCCCTTATCAGAGAGAATCTCCACAAGGTTTGCTCTCTTGGACAACATCTGAGGAAGCCAGGCTAAATAAAAGACAGCAGTCTGTAGCACATTGATATCTCCAGAGTTCTTGATCATATCAGCCCATTGGTGGCAGCTATTAATCACGTGACAATGGTAGTTTTAGAAATCATAGGATTTGTCACAAGGATTGCTCCCCTTAATGCTGACTGGGTCTGATTAGGATTTGGTTCTGTTAGATTGGGGGGATATTATTATTTGTTATTTTATTTTATTTATTTTTGAATTTTACAATTTTCCCCTTATCTCATTTCCACAGAAGGCAGTCTGATAGTCTTTACCTTGTTTTCATGCTATATATTGATCAAAATTTAATGTGTTGAGAGAAAAACTGTATCCTAAAAGAAAAAATAAAATATAAGAGCTAGCAAAACTACATAATAAGATAACTTTTTAAAAAAATTAAGGGTAATAGACTTTGGTTTTTGTTTAAACTCCACAATTTGTTCTCTGGATACAGATGATATTCTCCATTGCAGATACCCCCAAATTGTGCCTGATTGTTACACTGATGAAATGAGCAAGTTCATAACATTGATCATCAACACCATGTTGCTGTTAAAGCATACAATGTTCTTCTATTTCTGCTCATCTCATGCAGCATCAGATCATATAAATACTTCCAGGCTTCTCTGAATTCCTATCCCTCCTGGGTTCTAATAGAAAAACAGCATTCCATAACATACACATATCACAATTTGTTCAGTCATTCCCCAATTGATGGACATTCATTCAATTTCCAATTCTTTGCTACCACAAACAGAGCTGCTATGAATATTTTTGTTCAAATGATGCTTTTACACTTTTTCATGATATTTTCAAGGTACAGACCCAGTAAGTGGCATTACTGAAGGAAAGCATATGCATACTTTTATTGTCTTCTGGGATTAATTGCATATTCTTCTCCAGAAAGGTTGGATGAGTTCACAGTTCCACCAACAGTGCATTAGTGTCACACATTTCCCACATCCCTTCCAACATTGATGATTGGCCTTTCTGGTCATATTGGCCAGTCTAAGAGATGTGAGGTAGTACCTAAGAGATGCTTTAATTTGCATTTCTCTAATCAATAGAAATTTAGAGCAATATTTCATATGTTTATACATCACTTTGATTTTCTCATCTGTAAATTGCCTCTGCATTTCCTTTGGACCATTTGTCAATTGGAGAATGTTTTGTTTTTTCTTTGTAATTTTGAATCAGTTCTCTATAAATTTTAGAAATGAGTCATTTGTTAGAAATACTAGTTGTAAAAATTGTTTCCCAATTTAGTAGGTTTCTTTTGATCTTGGTTACATTGGTTTTATTTGTGCAAAAGCTTTTAATTTAATGTAATCAGAATTATCTAGTGTTTTTTCTAGTTTGTTTTTACTGATGTTATCCTTCTCTTCCTTCATCATAAACTGCTTCCCTTTCCATAGATCTGTCAGGTAAACTCTTCCTTGATCTTCTAGATTGTTTATAATAGTCTTTTATGTCTAAATCCTGTACCCATTTTGCTCTTATTTGGTATAGGGTACAAGATATTGGTCTAATCCAAGTTTCTGGCATACTATTTTCCACTTTTTCCACAATAATTTTTATTGAAAAGTGATTTTTTTTAATCCAAAAGCTGGATTCTGGACTTCTGGCCAAGATGGCAGAGAGAAGACAGGCACAGTTCTAAAGACTCCTGATCTTTCCCCATCTATCATATGAAACACAATTTTTTAAAGGTTTTTGGAAGGCAAACGGGGGGTTAAGTGGCTTGTCCAAGGCCACACAGGCAATTATTAAGAGTCTGAGACCAGATTTGAACCCAGGTACTCCTGACTTCAAGGCCGGTGCTTTATCCACTACGCCACTTAGCTGCCCCAAAACAAACCTCTTAAAAGAAATCTGACCCACAAAACCCAGAAAGAAAAGCCAGGAGAACGAACATCTACCTTAGGATTTGTCTTCCTCAGCAGCACTGGACGAATTCGGGCAGGTGAGTCTGGGCACAGAGGGCTGATCAGCCCTGGATCAGCCAGATTAGCGGCTGAATTGGAGCAGGGAGTCTGAGGGCCCAAAGCCCGACCTGCTGGATCAGTGGTGGGGCTAGAGGGAGGGGGCTTGAGTCAACTAGGGAGTACGGGTGTGCTGACCCTCTGGAGCTTGCCAACAGGGCTGTGGGGAGAGCTCCAGTGCAGGATAGCTGCGGACACACCACCCCTGGGCTCCTGTGGTGGAAGGAACTCTGAGTCCATGCCTCCATTGCTACTGAGGCCTCTCCCTTGAACAAACAGTAGCAGACTACTTCTGCCTCAGGCACAGGTGTGTGAGCAGAACAAACAGCCCAGCTGACAATCAAGAGAGGAATGACCTCAGATGGGGCAAAGTCCACCATTCATTGAAGGCAAAAGGGCTCTTTATCTCCAACTCTTCCCTTCAAGCTAAGGGAGAAGGCTTCAATCAAGATCACAGACATTCCAGAGAAAGCAAAACCACTGACCTTGATAATAGGTCGAGGAGGGGCAACCTGAAAATTATTGGACTTCCTGAGAACATTGAAGAGGCAAAAAAAGCCTGGACATAATGTTATAGGATCTAGTGATGGAAAACTACCTTGATATCATGGAACCAGAGGGCAAATTAGATACTGAGAGAATACACCATTCCCCTCCAGAAAAAGATCCTAAAATGAAAACACCAAGGAATGTTGCGGCCAAATTCCAGAATTATCAGATAAAAGAGAAAATCCTGCAAGCAGCCAGAAAGAAACAATTTAAATATCAAGGAGCCACAGTAATATTAAGGGATTGAAGGGCCTGGAAGGAGATATTTTGAAGAGCAAGGGAGCTTGGAATGTAGCCAAGAATCCACTATCCTGCAAAGCTAAGCCTTCTCTTCCAGGGAAAAAGATGGACATTTAATGAAATGGAAGAATTCCAAAAATTCCTGATGAAAAGACCAGAGCTAAATAGAAAATTTGGTCATCAAACAGGTGGTTCAAGAGACACGTGGAAAGGTTAAAGAATAGTAGGGAGGGTTTAAAAAAATTGCTATCCAATAAGTTGAAACTGGCTATTTTCCAGCATGGGGAAAAAGATTCTCATAAATCTTGATATTTGTAACTTTAGCAGAGAAAATATACCTAGCCAGAAGTAATGGACATTCATGACCTATCCATGAGACTGCCATCCAATGGGATGTAATGAGCTTTAATCCCACTTGGTAGAAAGACTCTAATAATGCTCAAGAATTTTAACTATATTAGACAGAATGTACAGAGGTAAAAGAGACAGATACTCAGAATTTTCTATGACTCAGATCAAATGATCAGAAAAACACTACCTCCTTAAAAAGGGGGACAGGAAGTAGATGGGAGAAGGGAGGGGACTAAATGGGGTAAATCTCATTACACTGAGAGGTACAAAATACCTATGGTAATAGAGGGGAAGAAGAGAGGAGATGAGAAATACCTGAATCTTCTTCTCATTAGACTTGGCTTAAAGTCAATTTACACATACTTAGGTAACTTCAAAAACATCTAACCTTTCAAGGATTGAAAGGGGAAAAGGGGAGGGGTATGGAGAAAGGGAAGGGGAGTGGGGGGAAAAGGGAACTAACAAAAGGAAAGGAAGGGAAAAGGGAAAAAAGAGAAATGGGAAAGAAAGGGGAGGGGTGATATAGGAGGGCAAACACATTGAAGGGAGTGGTATTCAGAAAAAAATACTGGGGAATACATATAAAGGGAGGGGGAAGGGGGAAAATACAAACAGAGGGAAGAAAGTATGGAGGGCAATGAAGAGTTAGTAATCATAACCTTGAATGTGAATGGGATGAACTCTCCCTTAAAATGTAAGCAAATAGCAGAATGGATTAAAAACCCGAATCCGACAATATGCTGCTTACAATAAACTCATTTGAAACAGAGAGATACAAATAAAGGAAAAGTAAAAGGTTGGAGCAAAATGTATCTTGCTTCAGCTGCAGTAAAAAAATAATCAGGGGTAGAAATCCTTATCTCAGACAAAGCAGCAGCAAAAATAGATAGCATTAAAAGTGATAAGGAAGGAAACTTTATCCTCCTAAAAGGTACCATAGACACTACTGAATATATATGTAACCAATGGGACAGCATCCAGATTCTTAGAAGAGAAGCTGAAAGAACTACAGGAAGACATAGACAGCAAAACTCTCCTAGTGGGAGACCTCAACCTCCCACTCTCAGATCTAGATTAATCGAATCATAAAATAAACAAGAAAGAAGTTAAGGAGGTAAATACATTGTTAGAAAATCTAGAAATAGTAGACCTATGGAGGAAATTGAATGGGGATAGAAAGGAATATACCATTTTCTCTGCAGTACATGGAACTTATACAAAAATTGACCATGTACTAGGACATAAAAACCTAAAGATCAACTGCAGAAAGGCAGAAATAGTGAATACATCTTTCTCAGATCACAATGCAATAAAATTCATATGCAATATTGGGCCAAGGAGATGTAGAACCAGAAACAATTGGAAACTGAATAACCTCATTTTAAAGAATGAGTGGACCAAAAAACAAATTATAGAAAGAATTAACCATCTTATCATAGATATTTATAATAATGAAACAACATGCTAAAACCTATGGGATTCATTCAAAGTGGCTCTCAGGGGATACATGATAGATTTAAATGCTTATATGAATAAATTGGAGAAAGAGGAAATCAATGAAATAAACATACAACTAAAAAATCAGACAAAGAACAAATTAAAAATCCCCAATTAAATAACAAATTAGAAATTCTAATAATTAAAGGAGAAATTAATAAAATTGAAAGTAAAAATACTATTGATTTAAGAAATAAAGCCAACAGTTGGTATTAGGGAAAAAAACAATAAAATTGATAAACCCCTGGTCAATTTGATTAAAAAAAGGAAAGAAGAAAACCAAATTGCTAGTATCATAAATGAAAAAGGTGAAGTCACACCAAATGAGGAGGAAATTAAAGTAATAATTCAAAATTATTTTGCCCAACTCTATGCCAATAAATTTGATAATCTAAGTGAAATGGATGAATATTTACAAAAATATAAGTTGCCCAGGTTAAATGAAGGGGAGATTAATTACCTAAACAACTCTATCTCAGAAAAAAGTAATTCAACAAACCATCATTGATCTTCCCAAGAAAAAATCTCCAGGGCCTGATAGATTCACAAGCAAATTCTACCAAACATTTAAGGAACAATTGGTTCCAATTCTATATAAACACTTGGGAAAAATAGGGAAAGATGGAACTCTGCCTAACTCTTTTTATGAAACCAATATTGTGCTGTTACCTAAACCAAGAAGAACTAAAAGACAGAAAGAAAATTATAGACCTATCTCCCTGATGAATATAGATGCAGAAATCTTAAATAAAATCTTAGCAAAATGATTACAACAACTTATCACTAGAATAATACATTATGATCAAGTAGGATTTATCCCAGGAATGCTGGGTTGGTTCAATATTAGGAAAACTGTTAGTATATTCAATCATATCAACAACAAACCTATCAGAAATCATATGATCATATCAATAGATGCTGGAGGGGCTTTTGACAAGATACAGCATCCATTCCTATTGAAAACATTGGAGAGTGTAGGTATAAATGGAATGTTCCTTAGAATAATTAGCAGTATCTATCTGAAAACATCAACAAGCATTATATTCAATGGGGAGAGGCTAGAGGCATTCCCAATAAGATCAGGGGTGAAACAAGGGTGCCCATTATCACCACTACTATTCATTATTGTATTAGAAATGTTAGCATCAGCAATTAGAGAAGAAAAAGAAATTGAAGGAATTAGAATTGGGGAGGAAGAGACAAAACTCTCACTCTTTGCAGGTGACATGATGGTCTACCTAGAGAATCCCAAGACATCATCCAAAAAAACTACTGGAAACAATTAGCAATTTTAGCAAAGTTGCAGGTTATAAAATAAACCTTCATAAATCCTCAACTTTCTATATATGTCTAGCAAGATACAGCAGGAAGAGCCAGAAAGAGAAATCCCATTCCTCAGACAATATAAAATACCTGGGAGTCTATTTGCCAAGACAAACTCAGAAACTTTGTGAAAACAGTTACAAAACACTTCTCACACAAATTAAATCAGATTTAATTAACTGGGCAAATATCAACTGCTCATGGACAGATAGAGCTAATATAATAAAAATGACAATTCTACCAAAACAAAACTACCTGTTTAGTGTCCTACCAATCAAAATTCCAAAAAAGTACTTCAATGAGTTTGAAAAAATTGTAAGTAAATTCATATGGAGAAATAAAAAATCAAGAATTGCCAGGAGCTTAATGAAAAAAAGTGCAAAAGAAGGTGGCTTAGCCCTACCTGATCTTAAATTATATTATAAAGCATCAATCATAAAAACTGTTTGGTACTGGCTAAGAAATAGAATGGTGGAGCAGTGGAATAGACTAGGTGCAAAAGCAGGAGGTCATTATAGTAATCTGCTGTTTGATAAACCCAAAGAGTCCAGTTATTGTGATAAAAACTCCCTCTTTGAAAAAAACTGCTGGGACAATTGGAAGTTAGTATGGAAGAAACTTAGATTAGACCAACACCTAACACCTTTTACCAAGATAAGATCCAAATGGTTACAGGACTTAGACATAAAAAAACTATACTATAAGCAAATTGGAATATCAAGGACTAGTTTACCTGTCAGATCTTTTGAAAGGGGAGCAGATGATTTTGGTTACATTAAATTAAAAAGCTTTTGCACAGATAAAACCACTGTAACCAAGAGCAAAAGAAATGTAGTGTATTGGGAAACAATCTTTACAACCAAGGGATCTTTTTTAAATTTATTTTTATTAAAGATAATATTTGAGTTTTACAATCCCCCCCAATCTTGCTTCCCTCCACCCCCCCCCCACGGAAAGCACTCTGTCAGTCTTTACTTTTTTTCCATGTTGTAACTTGATCTAAATTGGGTGTGATGAGAAAGAAATCATATCATTAAAGAAGAGAAGAGAAGTGTAAGAGATAACAACGTCAGAAAATAAGATATCTGTTTTTTTCTAAATTAATGGGAATAGTCCTTGCACTTGGTTCAAACTCCACAGCTCTTTATCTGTATACATACATATAGCACTCACCTTTGCAGACAGCCCAAAATTGTTCCCAATTGTTGCTCTGATGGAATGAGCAAGTCCTTCAAGTTTGAACATTACTCCCATGTTGCTATTAGGGTATATAGTGTTTTCCTGGTTCTGCTCATCTCTCTCAGCATCAGTTCATGCAAATCGCTCCAGGCTTCCCTGAAATCCCATCCCTCCTGGTTTCTAATAGAACAATAGTGTTCCATGACATGCATATGCCACAGTTTGCTAAGCCATTCGCCAATTGAAGGACATTTACTTGATTTCCAGTTCTTTGCCACCACAAACAGGGCTGCTATACATATTTTTGTACAAGTAATGTTTTTACCCCTTTTCATCATCTCTTCAGGGTATAGATCCAGTAGCAGTATTGCTGGGTCAAAGGGTATGCACATTTTTGTTGCCCTTTGGGCATTGTTCCAAATAGCTCTCCAGAAGGGTTGGATGAGTTCATAGCTCCACCAACAGTGTAATAGTGTCCCAGATTTCCCACAACCCTGCCAACAATGATCATTATCCTTCCTGGTCATATTGGCCAATTTGAGAGGTGTGAGGTGATACCTCAGAGAAGCTTTAATTTGCATTTCTCTAATAATTAATGATTTAGAGCATTTTTTCCTATGGCTATGGTTTGCTTTGATCTCCTCCTCTGTAGATTGCCTTTGCATATCCTTTGAATATTTGTCAATTTGGGAATGGCTTTTGTTTTAAAAATATGACTCAGTTCTCTGTATATTTTAGAAATGAGTCCTTTGTCAGAATCATTAGTTGTAAAGATTATTTCCCAATTTACTATATTTCTTTTGATTTTGGTTACATTGGTTTTATCTGTGCAAAAGCTTTTTAATTTAATCTAATCGAAATCATCTAATTGGTTTTTGGTGATGTTCTCCAACTCTTCCTTAGTCATAAACTATTCCCTTTACATAGATCCTCCCCAATTCTAATTCCTTCAATTTCTTTTTCTTCTCTAATTGCTGATGCTAACATTTCTAATACAATATTGAATAGTAGTGGTGATAATGGGCACCCTTGTTTCACCGTGATCTTACTGGAAATGCCTCTAGCCTCTCTCCATTAAATATAATGCTTGTTGATGGTTTCAAATAGATACTGCTAATTATTTTAAGGAATAGACCATTTATTCCTACATTCTCTAGTGGTTCTAATAGGAATGGAGGCTGTATTTTGTCAAAAACTTTTTCAGCATCTATTGATATGATCATATGATTTCTGATAGCTTTGTTGTTGATATAATTGAGTATACTATCAGTTTTTCTAATATTGAACCAACCCTGCATTCCTGGAATAAATCCCATTTGATCATAATGTATTATCCTAGTGATGACTTGTAATCATTTTGCTAAGATTTTATTTAAGATTTTTGTATCTACATTCATCAGGGAAATAGGTCTATAATTTTTCTTTCTCTGTTTTAACTCTTCCTGGTTTAGGTAACAGTACCTTATTGGTTTCATAGAAAGAGTTAAGCAGAGTTCCATCTTTACCCATTTTTACAAAAAGTTTATATAGAATTGGAACCAATTGTTCCTTAAATGTTTGGTAGAAATCGCTTGTGAGTCCATCAGACCCTGCATATTTTTTGGGGGGGAGTTCAATAATGGCTTGTTGAATTTCTTTTTCTGAAATAGGGTTGATTACGTATTTAAACTTTTCTTCATTTAACCTAGGCAACTTATATTTTTGTAAATATTCATCCATTTCACTTAGATTATCAAATTTATTGGCATAGAGTTGGGCAAAATAATTTTGAATTATTACTTTAATTTCCTCCTCATTGATGGTGACTTCACCTTTTTCATTTATGATACTAGCAATTTGGTTTTCTTCTTTCTTTTTTTAATCAAATTGACCAGGGGCTTATCAATTTTATTGTTTTTTTCATAATACCAACTTTTGGTATTTTTTATTAATTCAATTTTTTTTTGCTTTCTAATTTATTAATTTATCCTTTAATTTTTAGAATTTCTAATTTGGTATTTAATTGGGGATTTTTAATTTGTTCTTCCTCTAATTTTTTTAGGTGCATGTTTAGTTGCTTGATTTCCTCTTTCTCCAATTTATTCATGTAAGCATTTAGAGCTATAATATATCCCCTGAGAGTCGCTTTGAATGAATCACATAGGTTTTGGTATGGTTTTTCATTATCATCATTATCTAGCATAAAATGATTAATTCTTTCTATAATTTGTTTTTTGGTCCACTCATTTTTTAAAATGAGGTCATTCAGTTTCCAATTTGTTCTTGGTCTATATTTCTTTGGCCCAATATTGCATATGACTTTTATTACATTGTGATTTGAGAAAGACGTATTCACTATTTCTGCCTTTCTGCAGTTGATCCATTAGTTTTTTATGTCCTAGTACATACTTAATTTTTGTATAACTTCCATGTACTGCAGAGAAAATGGTATATTCCTTTCTATCCCTGTTTAGTTTCCTCCATAAGTCTACCATATCTAATTTATCTTAAAATCTATTTACCTCCTTAATTTCTTTCTTGTTTATTTTATGATTCGATTTATCTAGATCTGGGAGTGGGAGGTTGAGGTCTCCCACTAGTAGAGTTTTGCTGTCTATGTCTTCCTGCAGTTCTTTCAGCTTCTCCTCTAAGAATTTGGGTGCTGTCCCACTGGGTGCACATTTATATACTCAATATTGAAATGACTTTATTGTTTATGGTACCTTTTTGGAGGATAAAGTTTCCTTCCTTATCACTTTTAATGCTATCTATTTTTTGCTGCTGCTTTGTCTGAGATATGGATTGCTACCCCTGCTTTTTTTACTTCAGCTCAAGCAAAATATATTTTGCTCCAATCTTTTACCCTTATTCTATATGTATCTCTCTGCTTCAAATGAGTTTCTTGTAAGCAGCATGTTGGAGGATTCTGGTTTGTAATCCACTCTGCTCTTTGCTTATGTTTTAAGGGAGAGTTCATCCCATTCACATTCAAGGTTATGATTACTAATTCTTTATTGCCCTCTGTGCTATCTTCCCTCTGTTTGTATTTTTCCCCCTTTCCCCCCTTTATCCATATTCCCCAGTA
This sequence comes from Macrotis lagotis, assembly GCF_037893015.1. Taxonomy (NCBI): domain Eukaryota; kingdom Metazoa; phylum Chordata; class Mammalia; order Peramelemorphia; family Peramelidae; genus Macrotis; species Macrotis lagotis. Next base: position 30,193,624 of record NC_133662.1, on the reverse strand, counting down.
TGTTTCCCCCTTCAGTGTGTTTGCCCTCCTATATCACACCCTCCCCTTTCTTTCCCCTTTCCATTTTTCCCTCTTCCCTTCCCATCCTTTTTTTATTTCCCCTTTTCCCTCCCACTCCCCTTCCCTTTCTCCATACCCCTCCCCATTTCCCCTTTTGATACTTGAAAGGTTAGATATTTTATAAGTTAATTGAGTATGTGTAGGTTGACTTTAAGCCACATCTGATGAGAAGAAGATTCAGGTGTTTCTCCTCTGCTCCCTTCTTCTCCTCTATTACCATAGGTTTTTTGTCCCTCTTATTGTGATAAGATTTACCCCATTCAATACCCTCCCTCTTCCAGTCTCTTTCCTGTCCCCATTTTTAAGGAGGTACTGTTTTTTTAGATCATTCTATCTAAGTCTTAGAAAAATATGAGTATCTGTCCCTTCTAGTTCAGTATGTTCTATCAAATAGAGTCAAAATTCCTGAGAGTTATTAGAGTCTTTCTCCCGAGTGGGGTTAAAGCCAGTTACATCCCATTAGATAATAGTCTCATGGATAGGTCATGAATGTCCATCATTTCTGGTTAGGTGTATTCTCTCTGTTAGAGTTACAATTCTCAAGATTTCTGAGAATCTTTTTTCCTCCATGCTGGGATATAGCCAGTTTCAACATACTGGATTGCATTTTTTTCCCCTTTTACCGCCCCCCCTCCTGTTTTTTTACCTTTTCATGTGTCTCCTGAACCTCCTGTTTGATGTCCAAATTTTCTGTTTAGCTCTGGTCTTTTCATCAGCAATTTTTGGAATTCTTCCATTTCGTTAAATGTCCATCTTTTTCCCTGGAAGAGAAGGCTCAGCTTTGTGGGAAAGTAGATTCTTGGTTGCATTCCAAGCAACCTTGCTCTTTGAAATATCTCATTCCAGGTCCTTCTATCCCTTAATGTTGATGGAGCCAGGTCCTGCATGATCCTTACTGTGGCTCCTTGATATTTAAATTGTTTCTTTCTGGCTGCTTGCAGGATTTTCTCTTTTATCTGATAGTTCTGCAGTTTGGCCACAACATTCCTTGGTGTTTTCATTTTAGGATCTTTTTCTGGTGGGGATCGATGCACTCTTTCAATAACTACTTTCTCCTCCGATTCCATGATATCAGGATAGTTTTCCATCACTAGATCCTGTAATATTAAGTCCAGCCTTTTTTTATCTTCAATGTTTTGAGGAAGTCCTATAATTTTCAGGTTGCCCCTCCTAAATCTATTCTCGAGGTCAGTGGTTTTGTCGATGGGGTATTTTACATTTGCTTCTATTTTTCCTATTTTTTGATTTTGTTTAACTGACTCTTGCTGTCTCATGGAGTCATTAGTTTCTGTAGACTCCATTCTTTTTTGGGGGGACGAGTTTTCTTCATTAACCTTTTGCAACTCCTTTTCCAATTGGTCAATTCTACTTTTGAAAGAGCTTTCCATTTGACCAATTGAAGTTTTGAGAGAATTAATTTCGTTTTGCATTTGCTCATTTGAGGATCTGAGAGAATTATTCTCATTTTGTATTTGTCCAATTGTACTTTCAAAGGTTTTGTTTTCTTGTTGCAAGGTATTAATTGTCTCTCTCAAATTTTTAAGCTCCTTCCTTGTTGCTTCAAGGAAGTCTTTGTGTGCTGAAGACCAGATTGTATTCTCTTCAGAGGTTCCAGGTCTTTCTGAGTTAGGGTCTTTCCTTTCCAAGAATTTTTCTGTGGATCCACAATTCTGCTGACCCTTCTTCATTTTGTTAAGACCTTGATTTGGGGAGGGGCTGGATTACAGGGCCTTGCTAAAAGTTTTACTCACTGAATGCAATTTCTCTGGCTGGCCAGTAGGAGGTGTTGGTTGAGTGTCTGTGACCTTGATTGAGGCCTTTTCTGTTTGCTTGAAGGGAGGTGTTGGAGCTATTGAATTCTTTTGCCTTCAATCAATGGTGGGCTTTACCCTGGCCTGAGGTCATTCCTCAGCTGGGTTGTTTCTTCTGCTCACACACCTGGGCCTGAGGCAGAAGTAGTTTGCATTTGTTTGTTTGGGAGGAGGTCTGAGTTGTAATGGTACCAGAGGAGCCCAGGGATGGGGTCCCCAGCTCTCCTGCTCCAGAACTCTCCCCCCCAGGCCTTTCTGCAAGCTCCTGGGGGAACAGCACCAGCACCAGCTCCTCTGCTCCCCAGGTGAATCAAGCCCCCTGATGTATAGTCCCACTGCTGATCAAGGAAGGTCTGGCTCTCCAGTCCTCAGACTCCTGGTTACAATTCAGGTGTTAATCTGGTTGATCTGAGGCTGATCCTCCCTCTTAGCCCATACTCATGCACTGGAATTCAGCCAAAGCTGCTGCTGGAGACAAATCCTGAGGTAGATGTTCTTTCTCCTGGCTTTTCTTTTTGGGTTTTGTGGATCAGATTTCTTTTAAGAGGTTTGTTTCATTTGATAGATGGGGAAGAGATCAGGCGACTTTAGAACTCTGCCTGTCTTCTCTCCTCCATCTTGGCTGGAAGTCCCACAATCAATGATTCTGACAAATGACTCATTTCTAAAATACACAGAGAATTGAGTCATGTTTTTAAAACAAAAAGCCATTCCTCAATTGACAAATATTCAAAGGATATGCAAAGGCAATTTACAGATGAGGAGATCAAAGCAATCCATAGCCATAGGAAAAAATGCTCTAAATCATTAATTATTAGAGAAATGCAAATTAAAGCTTCTCTGAGGTACCAGCTCACACCTCTCAGATTTGCCAATATGACCAGAAAGGATAATGATCATTGTTGGCAGGGTTGTGGGAAATCTGGGACACTCTTACACTCTTGGTGGAGCTGTGAACTCATCCTTCCTTTCTGGAGAGCTATTTGGAACTATGCCCAAAGGGCAACAAAATTTTGCATACCCTTTGGCCCAGCAATAACACTATTGGGTCTATACCCTGAAGAGATGATGAAAAAGGGTAAAAACATCACTTGTACAAAAGTATTTATAGCATCCCTGTTTGTGGTGGCAAAGTATTGGAAATCAAGTAAATGTCCTTCAGTTGGGGAAGGGCTTAGCAAACTGTGGTATATGTATGTCATGGAACACTGTTGTTCTATTAGGAATGAGGAGGGACAGGATTTCAGGGAAGCCTAGAGGGATGTGCATGAATTGATGCTGAATGAGATGAGCAGAACCAGAAAAACCCTGTATACCCTAACAGAAACATGGGGGTGCTGTTAAACCCTGAAGGACTCACTCATTCCATCAGTACAACAATCAGGAACAATTTTGGGCTGTCTACAAAGGAGAGTACCATCTGTATCCAGATAAAGAGCCGTAGAGTTTGAACAAACTTCAAGGACCATTCCCTTTAATTTAGGGGAAAAAACCAGATATTTTATTGTCTGATCTTGTTACCTCTTAGATTTCTTGTCTCTTCCTTAAGGATGTTATTTCTCTCTGAATTTGGACCAATGTGCAACATGGAAACAAAATAAAGACTGACAGATTTCTTTCCATGGTGGGGGGATGGAAGTAAGATTTTGGGGGGAAATTTTAAAACTCAAATAATATCTTTAGTAAAAATAAATTATAAAAATAATTTGGAAGTCTCCTATTTCATTAAATGTCCATCTTTCCTCCTAGAAGAGAAGGCTCACTTTTACCAGAGAGTAAATTTTTGGCTGCATTTCAAATTACCTTGTGCTTTGGAATATAGAATTCCAGGCCCTTTGATCCCTCAATGTTGTTGCAGTCAAGTCATGTGCATACCTTACTCTGACTCCTTGGTATCTAAATTATTTCTTTCTGGCTGCAGGCAGGCTTTTCTCTTTTATCTGATAATTATGGAATTTGACCATAATATTCCCTTGTGTTATCACTTTGGAATTCCTTTATGGTGGGAATCGTTTCATTCTTTCAATACTATTTTGTCCTCTGGTTCCACTTTATCCGGACAATTTTTCATCACTAAATCCTGTAATATTGAGTTCAGGCTTTTGTTCTGTTCATTGTTTTTAGGGGGCCCAATGAGTCTTAGGTGTCTCACCTGAAACTGTTCACAAGGCCAGTGGTTTTGATTATGAGGTATTTTCAATTTTCTTCCATTTTTTGATCTTTTGGTTTTGTTTAACAGATAGTTGTTGACTCATGAAGTCGTTAGTTTCAACAGACTCCATTCTTTTTTTTTAGAGAAGATTTTCTTCATTTACCTTTAGCAACTCCTTTTCCAATTATTCAATTCTAATTTTGAAGAAGTTTTCCATTTTCCCAGTTGAGGATTTGAGAGAATTATTTTATTTTTGCATTTGTCTAGTTGTATTTTCCAAGGATTTGTTTTCTTGTTGCAAAGTGTTAATTTTTTCTTGAGTTTGTTTTCCCAGTTTTTCCAATTGATTTTTAAACTCTTTCATGATTTCTTCAAGGAAGTCTTTCTGGGCTGGTGACTAAATCATATTTTCCTCAGAGTTTCTAGATCTCTCTGAATTAGGGTTTTTGCTTTCTAGGTAGTTTTCTATGGACTCCCTTCATTGGCTTTTCTTCATTTTCCTAAGGTCTTGTGTTGTCGGAGGGGCTGGTTCATAGATCTTTGGTTTTAAGATTCTTAGAAGCTTTGCCCACTGGGTTTGTAGGTCCAAGTGGGTCAACCAGTAAGGGGTGCTTATTGTATTCTCTGGAGTGTTTGTGACCTTGATTTGAGGCCTTCTCCCTAGGACTGGAGGGGGTGGATGGAGCAGCTGGATACTGTGATCTTTGAACAATGTGAGCTGGGCCCTGGGATGAGCATGTAAATCTCCCTTTCAGCTGTCAGAGCTCTTCTGCCCACACATGAATATGGGGTGGCAGGGTGGGAGGGCTGTTACTGTGTTTGTTCTGGGAAAAGGACTCAAACTGAAAGTATGGAACTCGAGGTCCTCCCAACCAGCAGAGCTGAGTGTATAGATATCCAGCTTCATTTTATGGCTCTTCTTGCTGGAACTTGCCCTCCAATCCTGCTGGAGCACACCAGACAACAGCTCCCATATCCAAAGCATCCATGGCTGATATCAGTTTAGTTCTGAGTCTCACCCTGCCACCCCTGTCCTGGCTCTCTGCTTTCTGCTCCTTTTTGACCCAGAGTCCCTGAAGACAGATGTTGTTGGTTATCATCCTTCTCTTGGCTTCTTTTTCTGGGTTTTGCTGATTGAATTTCTGTTAAAATATTTATTTCATATTATTTCTGAGGGATAACCAGGACACCTTAGCACAGTGCCTGGCTTCTCTCTGCCATCTTGGCCAGAATAACATTATTATTTCTAGGCTCAAATCTTATTCCATTGCCTCTAGGGTTTAAGAGGAGGTAAGATTTAAGGTGATGGCAGTGCTTTGGCCATCTTTTTGATGCCATCCCTCTCAGAATGCTACTTCAGATGTGATGGCTAGTCCATTTTTTTTGGTCACAGATAGCTTGCACTTTGTGTTAGTAAATGTGTGTGTTAAAAGCATCATTAAATAAACAATTTACATGAATAAAGAATTGCACTTGTTTTGCAACAGTCCTAATAATTATTATTAATGTATTTATTTTACAGGTGGATGGACTGAGGCACAGATAGCTGTCATGGCCAAACAGGTAGGTTTGAACTCAGAGGTTTTGATTCAAATTAAAGAATTTTTCCCTCTCCCTGTCTCTAAATGTGGCATGTACTAGAGTACTAGACCTGGAGTCTCTAAGACTTGAATATAATAAGACTTGAATAGTGTTAGACATATTAGGTATAAGACATAAATAAGTTACTTGCTCTCTGCTTAAATTTTCTCATCTATAAAATTAAGATGATAATTTGAACTTCACAAGTTGGTTATAAGGCTATAATGAAATATTTACAATGTATTTTGAAAACCTTAAAGCACTCTCTCTCTCTCTCTCTCTCTCTCTCTCTCTCTGTATATATATAATATATATATATATATATATGTATATGTATGTATATGTGTGGGTATTATTGTTATTATTATTATTAATATTATTCTACTTTTCCTCTAAACAATGACACAAAGATTAGATGAATTCATGGTTTTTCCTAACTTCATAAATAGCACAAATTTCAATGCTTATTATGATGACTACAAAGGATCATACAACCACCATTTTGAGAGCTAGAGGAGATGACAATCAATATGTTCACTTTATAGAGGAGAAAAAAATCTGATGTTCAAGAAGTCCAGGGTCTTGCCCAAAGCCACTCAGTTACTTAGTGACACAGACGATTTCTTAGTACTCTGATTTCAAATCCTGTGTATTTTCTTCTGTACTATGGCTTAGCTGGAAGAACATTAAGCTAAGAATCAGAATTCTTTTATCCCTTGTGTATTATCTAAATAAGTCGAGTAAATCAAATCATCTTGAACTTCAATTTCCTCATTTGTAAAATTGGGATGATAATACTGTTACCTTAAAGGGTTGTTTCCAGGGGGAGAAAAACTTTGGCAATCTGTGACATGCTTTAGGAATATGAGCTATGATTATTTTTATTATAATTATGGCAATGATAATAATATAATTATCCAAACTATTTGATTTGCAATGACAAAATCTGAGTTTTAATTCTGGTTCTGAAACTATGCAAGCCTGAACAAGTTATTTGCCTTTTATGGACTTCAGTTTCCACAGTGGTAAAATGAGTGTTAGAATAAATGATCTTCAATTTCTAAATTTATAATCCTATGATTATGGATCTTGCATATCTTTTTAGCACAACTTCAAATAATTCAAGAATATTATCTTTTTTGGGGGGGAAGGGAGTATGGAGGTGGAGTGAAAAGAATGGGAATTAGACCAATTTCAAAATAGTTGAGTATCCCAGAAGTGTAGTACTCAGCAGCAGTAATGTAAGGGGACAAGGAAGAGGAAACAGGAGGCTGTAGAATGTCCTCTCTATTGGAAGATTTGAAATTATTCTTTTCTCTTGGGAACATAGCAGAATGTCATGCATTTAAATGCCTGGAAATGAAAGGAGGCATACAATCTTCATTTGAAAATTATCCCTGAGAGTAGCAAATGTGTGTTTAAAACAGAATTAATACATTACTCTCAGGCCAATAATTGTTTAGCAAGTTTAATGTATTTTAAACCATGTTTCTCTTATGTGTTCTAGCTAAAGAGGTGATTTTTCTTTTGACTCAATTTTGATAATCAGAAAGTATCATCTATCAGGAAGAAAGAGGGAAATTATAAAGGATCTAGCCTCAAAAAGCCCTTGCCCATCACATTGGAAGCATTTACATCATTATAAAACATGTTTTAAATGATATTCTTCATCAGAACACTGAGATTCTTGAGAGAAGAGAGGAGAATGAAGTTCTAGGTCTTCACCAATATGCTGCAAGAGAAAGTAGAAACCAAAGGAAGACTTTCAGGGAGTCAAATTGAATGGAAATCTGATTCCATTGCTTCACTTCCTCAGTCCTGAAGGTGTTCTTAATTTGTAACTAGTCTAGGGGCTCCAATGTTAAAATGCAACATATCCACTAGGACTTAAAATAAGCTCCAGGGGCAGCTAGGTGGCTCAGTCAGTGGATAGAGCACTGGCCCTGGAGTCAGGAGTACCTGAGTTCAAATCTGGCCTCAGACACTTAATAATTACCTAGTTGTGTGGCCTTGGGCAAGCCACTTAACCTCATTGCCTTGCAAAAATCTAAAAAACAATAAACTCTAGTCTTGTGAATCTATAGTGGAAACTACCTCAAAAGAATTAGAATCTGGTTTGGCCTTTGTCATCAACTAGCTATGTGACCTTGAACACAAGCAACTTATCTTCTGTTTAACTGTTTTACTTTTGGTCTGAAAAATAATGGTTGTGATGAGAACACTGAAACTTACCAATTATTTTTCTTTGGGCACATCATTTCACTTCTCCATCTCAGTTTTTAAATAGTAAATTGGAAAGACTGGACTAATTGATCTCTGATCTAACTTCTGACTCTTGATCCTACAATAATACTGTTTTCCTGCTTAGCTTATATAATTGTTGTGAGGGGAAAATAAATAATCTGCTAAAGATAAACTTTGCTATTTTGTTCAGGGATGATTGAACAGTATTAGCACTTATATTGGAACACACACACACACACACACACACACACACACAGACATAGACACAAATTCAACCTTGGTTCTTTATATTATTAAGAATCCACCTCTTGCCAGATAGTCATTACCTTTTTAAAAAGGTTTTTAAAAACCCCTCGTTTTAATCCATTAATATAGTCTTTACATAAAGTACAAGGCTAACTACTGATGAACCTTCAACTTAATTATTCCATTATTAATTTCTTTCAAATTTATCAAGTATTTAATACCATTTTCTAGAGTGCCATGTCTAATTATAGGGTACTTGAATAGCAGAATTAAATAATTAAACTTATTGATTAATGATCAGTTAATCTAAGAGTTGATCAAAGACCAAGAAGTGTTACTAAAGAGAGCATATGTCTTCAGTTGAAACATAAAACTGGGAGAACATTTAGCCATGTTGGCCTGTTAACAGAGTAATTATTTTCCATTGTCCTGGCCTGTAATAAAATTCCTTCAGTTTATTACATAGTTGATTACTGTTTTTTTTTCCCTTCTTTGTTGTCCTTAAAGAAACACAGGTATATTTCTTTAGGAGATGGTTGAAAAACCAGTTGTTAACAGATATAATGAAAGATTTAACTTGTTTTTGCTAAATAATGAGGAGATAGATTATAGTATCCTGACTGTAAGTTGCCTTATAATTCTATAGGGTACAAATAGTATGAGTGAAGGGAAAACATGAGAAAATATAGAGGACATTGGTCTTGAAGGCAGAAGACCTGAATTCAAAATCTAGATTTTCATGTTTACTAGCTCTGTAACCTTAGTCAAGTCACTTCAATTTCCCGAGTCTCAATTCTTTCATTTACAAAACTAGAATAACAATATCTGTATTATCAATCTTAGAACATCATTGGGAGACTAAAAGATATGAATAAGCCAGTAATTTCCTTGATTTAGGCTTCTACTGACAAAAGTAACTTTACCAACGCAGGCTAACACATTCTTTACAATCTGTAGTCCTAAAAATGTTATCTAGAGCCCTAAAATGGTGCAATAAATTGCTCAAGGTCAGATTTCAACATATGTCAGAGTCAGAACTTTAATTCAGAATTTTCTGCCTTAGAGACAGGTTCTTTGTTTCCTACTCAATGACATCTTGTTGCATGTTAAATATTCTATTATCAGTAAAGTTGTATAAAAATGAGAATTACTATTGACTTTTTCCCTTTTTTTTAATTTCACTAAATACTTTTATATATTAAACTAAAGAAACTTCTATTTCTGTGTATTTTACAAGTAGGTGGGGAATTGAGTTCAAAATCCAAGTTGAAATCCTGCCCTAGACACTTGCCTGCACATGATCCAACTTTTATCTGTTCCAGTTTCTTAAGCAGCAAAATGGGGACAATAATTTTCACTCAAAAGAGTTGCTCTAAAGATTGTTTAGTACAGTTTTTGGAACTTTGAAGGAATTCAATACATACTTTTCCTCTTTCTTCTATCTTTATGTCTCTCAAGTTACACATTTCCAGATTCTAGTTTCTGCTCAATTCTGCTCTTCTTTTTCATTTTATGTTTGTTGCTTTTACATTTACAGTTATGATTGTTAACTTTATTTCCTGCTGTCCTTTTTTCTTACACATTTTACTTTTTATTCCTTTCTTTTAGGGTTTATTTTGTTTCTCACAATGCATCCATTACTCTATGCTCCCTCTTATTCTCTTATTTCCTTCAATCCCTTTTCCTGTCATTTTTTTCTAGATTTTTTCAAGGCAAATGGGGTTAAGTGGCTTGCCCAAGGCCACACAGCTAGGTAATTATTAAGTGTCTGAGACTGGATTTGAACCCAGGTACTCCTGACTCCAGGACCAGTGCTTTAACCACTGCACCACCTAGCCATCCCTCCTGTCATTTTTCTACTGGGAAAAATATATTTACTGTGTGTGTGTGTGTGTGTGTGTGTGTGTGCGCGTGTGTGCGCATGTATTCTTCCCTCCTTTTATCAGGTTCAAATTTTATCCACTCTCCATTGTACACCCCTCTTGCTATAAAAACTCATCTTTGTTCCCCATTTATATAAGATTTCCCCCTTCTTCCTCTCTTTGCCCCCTCTTTAGTGTTTTCTTCCCCCTTGCCCTTTCCATTCTTCTTTTGAAATCATCAATATATAATATAACTACTTTATGAAATATAAACTCCCTCTATGATCCTCACTGATAATAGAGTGGCTACAGCTCTCACTTTTGTTCAGTCCTTTTCCAGTTGTATCCAACTCATCATGACCTATTTGGAGATTTCTTTGCAGAGATATGGGAGTGACCTGCCATTTCTTGTTCTACTTCATCTTATAGTTGAACAAGCTGAGGCAAACAGAATTAAGAAACATGTTCAGGGACACACAACTAGTAAGAATCTGCAGTCAGATTTTTGAACACAAGAAGAGGAGTCTTCCTGAATTCAGACCTGGTGTTCTATCCATTTCTATCACCAACCTGTGCTCTCATCTATCATCTCTCCATATTAAAATATAAACACAAAGAATTGATGGATCATGAGTGCAAATTGAAGTATAATTTTTCACTTTAGTTTTCTTGCTTTTTCTTGCAACATGGCTAATATAAAAATGTTTTACATGATCTCACATGTATAACTGATTTCATATTGCTTGTCTTCTCAATGGGTAAAGGAAGAACCAGAGAGAAGGAGAGAATTTGTAATTCTAAATTAAAAAATTAAGTTTTAAAAGAGCCAAATAATATTTTTAAAGAATTGAAATAGAATGTAAATAATTTAACTTTGCTGAATCCCTTATGACTACTTTCTCATGGTTACCTTATGCTTCTATAGACTCCTTTAATTGCATTTCAGATTTCCAATTTAATTTTGACTTTTTCATCAGTATTGTTTTGAAGTCTTCTATTTCCTTTAAGATTCATTTTTCACCATGTTAGAGTATACTTAAGTTTTTTGGCTATAGTATTCTTATCTGTAATCCTGCTGCAATATTATATTCTAAGCTCTTGTTTTTCTCTTTTTCTCATCATCATTGTTGTCATTTTTCAAAACTAATTTTAACTTTTGCTCTATTATAAGAATTCTTGTTAGATTTGTGTCCAAGCTACATTTTTTGAGATATTTCTTATATTTTTTTGTCATTCCCCTGTTCTCTGTCTTGAACTTATATGTTTCCATAAGTCTTCATTGTGCATTTTTTGATATTTTTATCATTTGTTTGCTCATTCTTCTAACCTACTTCTTGACTTTATACTTTATTTTAGTATTGGGACCTGAAAATTTCTGAGGGAGATATCTGATCTGATATTCTGAGCTCTTAGAACATTCTGCTGCTTTCTAAGCTTCTAAGGGCCTGCAAAATTTCTGGTCTTCCAAAGTCCTGAGACCTGGAATGAATTCAGTTCAATATCCTCTTTGCCTAAGTACTGTGATCTATGGATCCACATTTGTATTTGTTTCTAGTTGACAGTTTTGGGAGACCTGCTGGACTCAATCACTATTAGGTAGCAGTCAAGACACAGAAGGTTTAGAGAAGTAGAATTCAACTGCCCTTTGTTTTGGAACACTGAGATCTACTCCTGGCATCTGAGTCACAAAGTTACTATTTGATTCTAGAACTTGTTCCCTGACTAAATACATAGCTAGGAACAATTCTCATGATTACTCCTCTTTCTACTCTGAATCTCTGACCTGGAGCTGGGTAATATTGAACAAAGCAGACAGATAGCACATGTTCCTGCACCTAGGAGTTGTTCAGGAATCCCCAGGATCTCTTTCCATCCTGATACTCTGTGTAGGTTCTCATCAATCCAGGGGTATTAGAATGCTCTGCACTATTGTTCTTGACCAGATGACCTCCCCAGTATTTGCAGATCTCTCTGTCCGATTTCTTAAACAATCTTGGGGTTGAAAATGACTCATTGTGACTTTTTCTTGTATTTTCTTACCAGAATTTTGTTTGGAACACTTTATAGATCTTTGTTGAGATGTGGTAGAGAGGTCAGGCTCTAATTTTCTTTCACTTTACTATAATCATAAACTTGATCTTTACCAAAACACTAATCATCATTTATTCCAATACATTAGATAGAAGAAAGGAGCCAGCTGGATCTGTGTGTGTGTGTGTGTGTGTGTGTGTGTGTGTGTGTGTGTGTGTCCCCTCTATTAGTTGTGTAATTACTTATTGGATCATCAGGAAGGATGGGATAGAGACAGAGATATGGTTAGGAGGGAGTCTAGAAAATATAAATAATGCAATGTAATGATTCCTATGTTCCAGAAGCTAAGTATGTACTCTTCTCTGAAAAATTTGAAGTATATAAGGTTATCTAGGTTGCCAACCTAGTTAAATCCATTAGCACCCCCCCTTCTTTAAATCTCTGATTTAAACCTATATGTGGTTATAATGAAGGGAAAATTCAGCCAAACTGTGATCGTTCCTGCTATTTCTACCAGTCTTCATTTTTACAGTATAGTTGCTGCCCTGATACCCAATGCTGAATGTTTCAATTAAGAAATATCTTTCACTTTATAGTAATGAAACAAGAGATTGGTTTTAAAGTAATTTCAGGAAAAATAATACATTGCACCATGCTTTCACTGTCACAGATATTTACAAATTTAAATTGCTAACTTCTAACACTACTAGTTATAATTATTGAGAATAACACATGCCCCCGTTTTATGTAAAAGGAAAATGGAGTTCATACTATTACATTTTCAGATTCACAGAAAAACAAGAAAAGAACCTAAAAAATGAACCAACTTTATGTTTTAGAAAATTTTATTTTATTTTTCCAATTTTACATAAAAATAGTTTTCTATGTTCATTTTTGCAAATTTTGAGTTCCATGTTTTTCTGCCTTCTTCTATTTCCTCTTACTATTGCAAAAATTGTGAGTAATCTTTTTTTTTAGTTTTTTTGCAAGGCAAATGGGGTTAAGTGGCTTGCCCAAGGCCACACAGCTAGGTAATTATTAAGTGTTTGAGACCTTGTTTGAACCCAGGTACTCCTGACTCCAAGGCTGGTGCTTTATCCACTATGCCACCTAGCTACCTATCTGTGAGTAATCTGATATAGATTTTCTAAATGCAGTCATGTTAAAACAATTTCCATGATAGTTGTTTTGTGAAAGAAGAATCACAACAAAGAGAAGAAATGATGAAAAAGAAAAAAATTAAAACAAACTTTAAAAACTGAAAATAGTATACATTGGTCTATATTCTGCTCACAATTTTTTTTCCTCAGGATATAGATGGAATTTTCCATCACAAGTTTTTTGGAACTATCTTTCATCATTGAACTGCTGAGGGAAGCTAAGTGTTATCATAGTTGATCATCACACAATGTTGCTATTAATGTGTACGTGTTCTCCAAGATCTGCTTACTTCACTCAGCTTCAGTTCAGAAGAGCCAAGTTTTACTTGAACCTTGAGACATGAATGCATGGATGGACAGAAAACCTTTTGCCTTAGCTCATATTTTTGAGAATTTCAGGCCTGTTATAGATACACCACTCCATGTTAGGGTAGTTTTCAGAAGTTAAAAATGGTGCAATCCTAGAAAGTTGAATTCTGTCATTTTACAGATGCAAATAAGTTCTGTATAGGAAAAAATATTGGAATAAAAGCATCAGGGCTGTATTAAGGACTCATAGTCAATTTTTTTTCCATATTGAAAGCCTTGGATGTACATTCTTGTGATGGAGTTGTTTACACAAAGAATCATTTCTCTGTGCATTTTCATTATAGAACTTCTGCACCAAGGGTCTCAATTTTAGAAGTGGGGAAGAAGATGTTGAGAATGGATGGACATGAATACAAAAGAGTGCATATCTCTCACTTCATCCTTCAATCTTATTATGTGATAGTTGTTAGTCTTTCAGTCATAAAACCTTTCTATCTCAAGCAATGTTGTTATTTTTTTCTTTTGTTTTCTAAACCCAGACAATGGGTACTTTAGGCAATTGTGAATCCATTTGGAGTTAGAAGAATGAAGTCATGCAAGGAAATAACAATATCTTAATCTTTAATACTCGAGGGCCTCAGGAATTAGAGGCATTTAAGAAATGTTTCATAATTGATTGATATTTTAGAACCTGAGTTCTCCTGGAATGAACTTCAAGAACCAAGGTCTTTCTCTTGCTGGTTTGAGCCATCAGAGGAAAGCTTTAGTAGTTCACTGTGAGGGTACAATCAATCAATCAATATATATATATATATATATATATATATATATATATATATATATATATTTCTATTCCATTTACAAAACATGCATACTTTTTTCATATAAAAACTGTCTTACAGATTATCCTTTATGATGAAAGGAGTAAGACAAATCTATGCATACAAATGATTATGTAGATAAGCTGGAGTTACTTAAAAAATTGTAGTTAAGGGTGGCTAGGTGGCCCAGTAGAGTACCAGCCCTGGAGTCAGGAGTACCTGAGTTTAAATCTGGCTTCAGACACTTAATAATTATCTAGCTGTGTTGCCTTGGGCAAGCCACTTAACCCCATTTGCCTTGCAAAAATCCTAAAAAGAAAAAAAAAAAACCTGTCATTAGTAGGTTAAAGGGGATTTTCTATGGGTATTAGCATATATAAATAGTCGTCCTACATTTATTTAAACAAATAAATAAAAAACTCAAATACACATAATTTAGGATTGGGAGCCAGATTCCTGGCAAGCAGCAGATTCCTTATCACAGTTAAACATCATTATGTATCATTGTTTGCTACAAACTCTGAATACTTGGCAAGAATCATTTCTCCCCTCTCCCCTTATGCTTTACTTACCTATAACTTTCCATTAACTTAAAGAGTAATAATGAAATTAACCTATTTTTTTTGCTTAAGATGTAGAACTTTTCTGTGTTCCCAGGAATATTCTGTACCCTTTTTCTATTTTATTGGGCTTTTGTAAGTCAGTCTTTCCCTAAAATATAATAAATAAAATGACTACTCCCAAGTTCCTTTTCAATTTTCCTCTGATAGAACTACCAAGACATTTCCCCTGATTCCCCCCCCCCCCCACAATTAAGATCACTTAGTAATAACTTATTGAGGGGTCTGGAAATATTTCATAGTAGTATCTAGATTTATTAGTGAAATAATTTTAAAATGTCTGAACTAGATGAGCTTTTATTGATTTCATTTTACAAAGGAGAAAACTGAGGCGCTTGGCTAAAAAGTGCCTAGTAAAATGAGCATTGATTGCCAAGATAATGCATTTATTTGGAGGTACAACTGGAAATACAATTCAAATCTACTCATCATTACAGGTTATAGATCTTTCTACTGTAAATATAAATCTTTCTACCATGTTTGATAAAAAATAGCAATGATACTTTGTTTCATTTCATTAGCCATGATAAAGTGATTTTTACCTCTACTACTTAGAATTAAAGACTTAGAACTAGAATTGACTAAGGATCATCTTTTCTAATGACCTAATTTTTTTAAATTAATTTTTCCAATTAACAAAATTCTATTTTATCTTTCCCACTGCACTTTAAAAAAGGAATAAGAAAAAAGTATTTTAATAAATATTCAGAGTCAAACATAACAAATTCTAATATTGACCCATGTCCAGAAAGTAGATACCTTATTCTACAACTCAGGTCTAGGTTATGGATTACTCAAATTTGACTAGAGATAGGTAGCTTATTTCATGGTCAATTTGGAAATCATGGTTACTCACTTTGTTAATCACAGTTCTTTATTCTTGCAAAGCTGTTTCTATTCAGTTTTTTTTTTTTTACTTTAAAGATGCTTCTCCATGTTCTACTTAATTTACTTTGAACAACATCTTCATTTTACAGATAATAGAAGGTGATAAGGTAGATTCAGAAAGGTTAATTGACTTGCTTAAAGCTACTCAGCCACTAAGCTAACAGAGATAGAATTCTAACCTCAACCCTTTATCTCCAAATCCAACAACCCTCTTTCCACTGAACCACTCAGTACTTCCTAGACATACTTCTATGGCTCTGTATGTGCAGTAAGAAACAATCATCTTTCATAGCCCTTCAAATGTAATAGACAGTGAAGTATACTTTTTTTAAAAAATGGTTTATTCTTATTATGAGCTCCAGGGAAAAGTTGAATCCATTTTCTTTTTTAACTCAGATGATGTTCCATCTCTAATTGTGTATGTATGTATGTATGTGCATATATTCAAATATGTGTCTGTGTTTATATGAAAAATCTTTATTTTCTTTACCTATAGCAAAGAATTTTTGAAATCATATTCATTCAAACTCCATCATTTTATCTACTTTAGGAAAGTATTTACTGTATTTTGTTTTCCTTCTTGTTCATTTCTTATTCCATTTCTCAACTTTCTCTACTCTGTGAGCCTTCTTTATAATAAATAATTTTCAAAAAGCATGACACAGTGACTCATCAGTTCAGTCTTATAGTATAAGCAAGATTCCATATCCAAAGTCTCTATGCCAGCAAAGGGATGAGGAGGTACATTTTCTCAAAATGTTCTCCAGGGTCAAAGGTTTTGGTTGCTTTAATTAAACAGAGTTCAGTTGTCATGGTTTTTGTTATTATTGCTTTTTCTATTTACATTGCTGAATTCCATCATTTGGAATGAACTGCATTTCATAAATGGGTTTGCTGTGACCAGCTGCAATTTTTAGGTACCCTTTGTCCCACTAAAAATAATAGTCCTATCTGAACCAATCTGGTGACAATTGTATTTTGTAAAAGGGAACAGATTGAACTTGATGGAGGAGAGAGAACAGGAACCACTGTTGCCACTTGCTTATAGAGCATACTCAGCTCCTGGATATCAAACTGTGTCAGATGATTCCATTTGTATTTGGGGTGCAGTTGAAAAGAAAAAAGTCTAGATGTTAGAAAACTTGAGTTTTAGTCTTGGCTCTGTAACTCATCAGCAATACAATCATATGAGTATCTTATTTCTTTCTGGTCCTCATTTTTATCAACTATTTATGAATCAATTAATAAAATGAAAATAATTCCTATATTTTAGAAGCTTGCAGTCTATCATGGGAAAAGATAACATGTACATATGTAGGTTCAACCAAAATAGACACAAGATAACACTTTGGGAAGATGCTAGTACCTGGGGAATCAGATGCAGCTTCATTTACAAGGGGCTTATCTGTTAAATCAGGAAATCAGGTTAGACAACCTCTTATATTCTTTCCTGCACTCTTTCCATGCCTAATGGTCTGTGAGTCCATGACTCTTATACTAATCCATAGTTTGGACCAAGAAGCAAAGAGTCCCTAGTGAATTATATTCAAATGAGCTGCTTATTGCTTATTATTATTTTTAAAGTCACCCCTAGAAAATGCCACCATTTCACTTTGTATAACACTTTTCTGTAGAGAAATTAGTGGTTTTCAACTATCCTAAGAATTCCTTTCAAATAGGGTTGCAACTAATTATTGTAAAGTCGTACATTTTAAACCATACCTAAAAAGTCTTGAATATTTATACTTGGAGAAAATTTGAAAGAAATTGGTGGTTTTACTTACATGGAGTTTCTGATGCTATAATCTGAAACACTATGCTACTGTCAGAGAGAAAGGTAAGATATTGTTCAGGTAACAAAGAGGATTAGCAAAACTCTCTTTATAAGTAAATTCCCTTCCCTTTGTGTATTGGAAATCATAGTAGAAAAGGAAAAAGATTTTCAAAAGAGGTAAATTAGGAAAGAGTCTTGGTTTGGGGATAGAGGAGATTAACCCTTTGTTTCACTAGTTCTATAACTGTAAAGAAGACACTAGGGTTCACTTTGTGTTCTTGGGAGACTTTCCTGGCCTCAGTTTCAAAATCCAGAGGACCAGTAATGCTCCAGTTTTATGTATTTGATCTAGCTTATTATAATGAAGCTCATGATTGAACTTTCTCAGAACTGAAGTAGATTGCTTTTAGGAGTTCTCTACCATCTTAAATATTATACACAACTTTCTGAGTAATTTTCATGTGATTTGTGGTTATGTGACATGGAAAACCAAAAAGCTCACCATCTTTAGTTTTGTCAATTTTGCCAGTAACATGCAGGGGATCAATTGTTTATCAAGAAGGGTACCACAGTGGATAGAGTACTAGCCCTGGAGTCATGAGGATCTGAGTTCAAATTCAATCTTAATAATGACCTAACTGTGACCTAGGACAAATCACTTAATCCAATTGCCTTGCAAAAACAAAAACAAAATGTTATCAAGAGCAAGAAAAATGCACTAAATTCATAGTAATTAAAAGGTACATCAAAAAGATAAAACAGAAGCATGAGATAAAAACAAACCACAATAAAAAGAAATTCTTCTGAAATAAAACCAGAGAGTAAAAGCTTCTTAAACATTTTACTTAATCTCATTGAACCCCAGCTCATACTGGGATATTTTTTAATATTTTTAAAAAATTCCAATTATATGGAAAGATAATTATTCCTAATCTTCCCTTCCCCCACCTCAGAATAGCAAGTAATCTGATATTGGTTACACATGTTCAATTGTATTATACATTTTTCCATATTAGTCACACTGTGAAAGAAGAATCAGAATAAAAAGGGAAAAAACACAAGAAGAAAAAAGCAAAGAAAACAAATTTTAAAAAGCAAATGATATACATTTAATTTTCATAGTTCTTTCTCTGGAAGTGGATGACATTTTCTATTGCAGGCCTTGGAGTACTGTCTTTGAGCTCTGTTTGGCAGAGAAGAGCTAAGCCTGTCATAGTTGGCCATCACAAAATGTTGCTGTCACCGTGTACTGTGCTCTCTTGGTTATACTTACTTCACTCAGTATCAGTTCATGTAATTCTTCCCAGGTTTTTACTGAATCAATCTATTCATCCATGCCTGGTATTACTATTCTTGTTTAGTTGTGTTTGGCTCTTGCTTCCCTTCCCCCCCTCACAGAAGGCAGTCTGTTAGTGAACTCATCCAGACTTTCTGGAGAGCTATTTGGAACTATGCCCAAAGGGCAACAAAAATGTGCATACCCTTTGACCCAGCAATACCACTACTGGGTCTATACCCTGAAGAGATGAGGAAAAAGGGTAAAAGCATCACTTGTACAAAAATATTCATAGCAGCCTGTTTGTGGTCACAAAGAATTGGACATTAAGTGAACGTCCTTCATTTGGGTGATGGTTTAGCAAACTGTGGCATATGTATGTTATGGAACACTCTTTTTCTATTAGATACCAGGAGGCATGGGAATTCAGGGAAGCCTGAAGGGATTTGCATGAACTGATGCTGAGCAAGATGGGAAGAACCAGAAAAACTTTGTGCACCCTAACAGCAACATGGCTGTGATGATCAACCTTGATGGACTTCTTGCTCATTCCATCAGTGCAACAATCGGGGACAATTTGGGGCTGTCTATGATGGAGAATACCATCTGTATCCAGAGAAAGAACTGTGGAGTTTGAACAAAGACCAAGGACTATTACCTTTAATTTAGAAAAAATTGTTATCTTATTGTCTGATTGTGCTATCTCTTTTATTTTATGTTTATTCCTTAAGGATGTGATTTCTCTATCATCACATTCAATTTGGATCAATGTATACCACGAAAACAATGTAAAGACTGGCAAATTGCCTTCTGTGGGGGTGGGAGAAGGGAAGTAAGATTGGGGGAAAATTGTAAAACTGAAAATAAATAAAATCTTTTTATAAAAAAGAAATGAGTCCTTTGTTAGAAATACTAGTTGTAATAATTGTTTCTCAATTTACTACATTTCTTTTAATCTTTGGTTACAGTGTTTTTGTCTGTGCAAAAGCTTTTTAATTTAATGTAATCCAAATTATCTACTTTATTTTTAATGATGTTCTCCATCTCTTCCTTGATCATAAACAGCTTCCCTGTCTATAGATCTGACATGTAAGATATTCCTTGTTCTTCTAGTTTGCTTATAATATATATTGCTTTTTATGTCTAAATCCTGTTTCTATTTTGATCTCATCTTGGTATAGGGTATGAGGTGTGGGTCTATTCCAAGTTTCTGTCATACTAGCTTCTAATTTTCCTGAGAGTTTTTATAGAAGAGAGAGTTTTTATCCTGATAGCTATAGGCTATATATGTTTATTATGCAAAATATTTCCACAATAGTCATATTGTGAAAGAAAAAATACTAAAAAAAACCCTTTAGAAAGATAAAGTTAAAAAAATATGCTTCAGTCTGTGTTTGGAACCCATCATTTCTTTTTATGGAAATAGAAAGCATTTTCACCCTAAGTCCTTCAGAGTTGTCTTGGATTATTGAATTTTTAAGAAAAGTCAAGTCATTCTCTACTGATAATCTTACAATGTTTGCTGCTTCTTTGTATATAGTATATTTCACTTTGTATCAACTCATGTAAGCTTTCCAGGTTTTTCTGAACTGGTTCATTATTTCTTATGGCAGAATAGTATTCCATCATATTTCCATAACAAAATTTGTTCATTTATCAATGGATAAACATCCCTTCATTTTCCAATTCTTTTTCACCATAAAAGTACTGCTGTAATAAATATAGATCCTTTTCATTGTTTTAATCTCTCTGTTTTGGATTTGGACATAGTAATGGGTCAAAAGGTATACACGTTTTTATCACCCTTTGAGCATAGTTCCAATTTACAGAATTGTTGAATTAGTTCACAATTACACTGTCAATGCATTAATGCTTCATTTTTCCCACACCCCCTCCAGTATTTTTCATTTTATTTTTCTGTCCTATTAATTAGTTTAATAGATATGAAATATTACCTCAGTATTGTTTTGCATTTCTCCAATCAATAGTGAGTCAGAGCATCCACATTAGTGGATACAAAGTGCACAAAGTAGCAGCAATATTTTAAGATGATCCATCAGTGAATGATTTGACTGTTCTCAGCAATTCAGTGATCCAAGACAACTCTGAAACTTTGATTACTTCCTCTGAAAATGTTTATATCTTTTGATCATTTATGTTGAATCCCTTTCCTGGACTCTTATGTTGAGTTCCACTTCTGGACTCCCTCAATCTTCCTCAAGTGAATGCTGGAGGGGTGGGAGACAAGGATGACAAGGGAGACAAGTACTCCATCAAGATCTGTAAGTGCTCCATTTATTTACCAAAACACAAGTGTTTAAATGCCTTTCCAGTCTCTAATCCACTACCACTCCCATAGCACTTAGTAAAATAAGATTCTGGTGCTCAAGGAAACCAGGTGATGATAGTTTGCAATGCTCTCATATACAACAGTCCCTATCACATTTATAAATTGGGACATGGGAAATTTTTAATAAATTAACTCAGTTCTCTTCTTTGAGAAATGAGGCCTTTATAGGAGAAATTTGCTTCAAAATTTTTTCCCACATTTAGTATTGCTAACTGTATTTTCCTCAATCATATTTCTCTCCCTGTTAATTCTATTCTCTTTCTCCTTTCACTTTGTGTCTATTCAAAATCTTTTTGGTTCCAACTGCACTCTCCCCCAATCTTCCCTCCCTTTTGTTACTCTTCTACCACTTTTATCATAGTGTTCCTCCTGGTTCTGAAACTGCCAACCAGGGCTGTGATCAGGATCTGTGACCTCTGCGATCTTCTTATGAACAATTGTTCAACCACCTTACTTATCAGTGAGCTGAGAGCTCCAAAAGAAACTATTGCTGCTACTGATTCAGTTGGTCCTAAGGTCTGTTCATGTTTTGGGGGATTGTCAGGGATATACTGGCATGACCTGTGTTGGATTGTTTTTCACTTTTAACTAGGTGTGACAGACCTTGCTGGCTTCCTAAATTGTCTTTGGTGTCAGTGGGTTTTGATGTCAGAAAATCCCCTCTGCTGCCTCTGATTCAGTCATCCTGAGGCCTGCTCATGGTTTTCTGGGTCTGTGTTTGTGATAATTCAACTTTAGCTGGACTGTGCTCTTTCTCTATGGTGCAATAGATTTTACTGCTGACTTTCTATGGTGTCTGGAGGTGGTTTATTGTTGTACTCCATCTTTTTTAGGTTCTATTATTCTAGAATTTGTTTAAAGTCTTATTTGAAGGGGTTTTATTCCCCCATCTTGGCTCCTCCTTGAAACCAAAGCTATAATAGAAAAAAGAGCAAGAAAACAAGGGAAATGAAAACCAGCATCCAATGGTGAATCTTTCAAAAGAAGTTGAAGTTCTAAGAGAAAAAAGACAAATTTTGAATTAAAAAATAGAGAAGAAGAAGAAGAAAGAAGAAGAAAGAAGAAAGAAGAAGAAAGAAAAAGAAAGAAGAAAGAAGATGAAAGAAGAAGAAGAAGATTATTTGGCAGAAAATGAAAAAAAACTTCAAATGAGAAGACAAATTATATACAGACTTTAGTGATTGACCTTGAAAACATGATGCCCCAAAACAATTTTTTTATATTTGCACATATCTATATATGTATATATGTTTGTGGATAAAGAATTCTGAGCTTGATGAACACAAAGCATAATGAGCATTTACAGACATATTGCAGAAGAGAGGGAGATGACACTACAATTTCATAAAACAGATTTAGAACTGTCCCCTTAAAAGAAATTATTTAGTTTATTCTATCTGAAGGGGGGCAGGGAATATTCTAATTAAACTCTGGATTTTTTGAGTGGTTGTTGCCTTCCTGAAAGTTATACCAGGTAGTAATCAAGAAGTGTTAAATACTACAAACCTTTGAATGGAAAAGTGTATTGTGTATTGAAATCATGCATGTGGTTTATATAGCTGTAAAAATAAAGTTTTGAATAAGTTTTGGAAAGCTGTTCAGAACAGCATGTACTAAAATTAAAAAAGAGCTAATGGAAAAAGGATAGTAAAACAGTGTATTAAGGGAAAATGTAAGTAGTTCAGTCTGAGTAAGGGGTTCTGAAAGAATTGGGAAGAGAATAAAAAGATTGCAAGGGAAATTGAAAAGGCATATAAAGACCATTTTTGAACCATTTGTGAACTATGGAAGTTAGTTAAAGCATGTAAAAAAAAAGGTCTGAGAAGCTTTGACTGTATAAGTAAAAGAGATTTTTGGAGTTTCTGAAAAATGATTTACAAATCAATGTAAGAAGAGAAAAAGTAAAGAGAGCTATAAATCTAAATGGAGATATGTGTTTAAATGAGGTTGAGGTAATTTGGAAATTGCATTAGATTGTCACTTTTACAATATCTCTCAGTGAATTTATTAGAGAGTAAAAAAAAATCCATAATCTAAAAAGTTTGATATGAAAGCAACTGCTAGGTAAATGTTAATTTTTTATCCTGTTATTGTTTCTTCTATTACATTATTCTATAATGTGATAATTGTCTTGAAAATACATGTAACTGAATTAAGGAGTTTGTAAAAATGTACAATGTTGATTATGCTATGGTTATATTCCTAAAAGTTTTAATTTTAAGAAATGTTGATCAGTAAGGATAAAACCTCTTATAAATTAATAGAATTGAGAAGTTAGAATTGCACTGATAAAGGTAAGAATAATTTGCAAACTTTTAGGCTTTGAAAAAGAAAATAATTTAAGGTTATTTAGGATATGAGTTTTGGAATTTATAAGATTTTTAAGAGAGCTCTAAAGAAAATCTTGTAATCATAAGAAGGGATAATTAGGAACATCTGGTTTTAAGAATTTTTCTGTATAGCAAAGTTCTAGGGAGTAAAGGGAATATACATGAAATTGAAATATGTTATATATAATTAGTAAACATTGCATAAGAACAAATCCAAGCTAAACATTTTGAGGATTTAAAATTGTGTTGTAATAATAAACAATGAATGAATTGAGGTTTCATCTATCACATTTGCAAAGATTTGCTATGAGAAAACTAGAGAATGCCTTCTTCACACTGTATATCTCTCAAGGTGTTTATGGCCCAAAGAATTTGTGAAAAGCTTTGTTTTTCTACCTCATGTTTATGAAAGGGAATATTTATATGTATGATCAAAGTAGTTTACTTAATATCTGTTATTTAAGAAGAAGAAAATGTATTTTGTTCTGTAACACTGGAATGGGTAAAAGGTTTACACTGGGGTTTTAAAACGGTCAAATATAAGATTAAGTTTGTGGAGAATCTTATTTTCTTTTTGAAAATAGGAGTGTATTTGGAATAAGAGAAAATAAACTTATAAAACAGAAATGTAAAATAAAAATGTGTGTAAGAGATATTCAATTCTAAGGTTAACTTTAAGAGAGCTGGTTGTTCTGTTTTGCTTTAAGAGAATGAGATGTCAGCATAGAAAACTTATGTTTAGAGTTTAGAGTTAAATGCTTAATTTTAAAGAAGCAAAAATGGTAAGCTCAGAAGAAAAGTGTATAAGAGATTGAGAAAATAGCTTAACTGCAAGATACCCTTCCAATAATATTGAATAAATGTGAGGAGTTTTGAAAAATGATAGGGGAAATTGAAAAATTATGTAATGCTAGTTAGGTAACTTAATGATGAGTAAGATGTCGAAAAGTTATGTGATCTGCTTTTGTAAACAGAAAGTATTTTACTGTAATGATGTCAAAACCTGGAATTAAAGATTGATTTCTTTGTAGGAGTTATGAGGGAAAATATCAGAAGTCATGACACTCTGGGAACTTTGAAATTTTTAAACAATATGATGGAATTTATTCTAGATCTGTAGGTCCAAGCATAAATGTAATAATGGAAAGATATTTTTGTAAAATTTGGCACTTAATGTATTACTCATTTCTGTTTTGTTACATTTTCAATTAATAACACATGGTGAAGATTTAAACTCCTCTAAGATATTCTCATGCTTTGAAAGAATTATTAAAGTAATGATTTGTATTTCAAACATAGCTAATAATGAAATAGGTTTATTGTAGAGAATTGTTTGCCAAGTATTATGTGTGTATGTGTGTGTGTGTGTGTGTAAATTGTTAGGTTGTGTTTATTGTGCTTATACAAACATATATATATATATATATATATATATATATACACACATATATACATATATCTCAAAATTGTGATTGCTTGCTTTAAAGTAAAGGTACCTGAATAACATGGGAAAGATAACAATGATAATATTTTGAGATTTTTCTGTGACAATCTCTGGTAAATTTTTATGTGAGAATTCTGGAAATAGTCCCCTAGTCAGAGGAGGGGCATATATCTATTGTGTAATACCACAGGCTAGAAGGAGGGGTTTCTAGCCATGAGGCCTCTGAAATAAAGCTTACATATTTTCAGATAAAAGGTTGTGGGTCCAGAGATCAGAAGTTAGAACCATCAGAAGGACAGACTTATGATTGAGTTATGGAACATACTTTTGAAGAGGTTTTTGTAACTCCGGATGCTGGTGGAACTTGATTACTTTTTGAATAAGTTTAGAAAATAACTTTATTTAGTGTATTCTAATGATAAGGATTCTCAGAATAGATATTTCTATAGGGAAGGGGGTTGATTGATGGCAATTACTATTCCAGTTAATTTAATATTCAGTCCTTGTGTGAGGTAAATTCACTTGGAGATCTAATAGGATGGGATTACTATTTTAGATTGGCCTTTGCTGTGTCTGATATCAGATATGATCAGCAAAGAAAGTGCTATTGGGTCAATGCACTTTTGAAGCCCTAGAAGTCCAATGGAGGTTTGAAGACTACACAGATGACAATGCATTAAGATAAAAAGACTGAAGCAGCTGCTTTTCAGTGCAGCCTGAGGTTAGACCCTTTCTGACCTTTCTGAACTTTCTGACTTAACTTCCTCAAATGTGACATTTGAATGATATTTCACTGGATAAATCTAAGATTTGCTTTAAGGCATTTGGCTACATATGACCTCTGCCTGGAAACTGACACTTAAAATTATATCTATAAAATAATTTTCCTTTGATATCCTGGATCTTTATAGTAAATTGCTATATGCAAGTCTGATATAGAAATTTTAGGTCAATTGGAGTTTTAATAGCTAGATAGTCTAGAGTATGAGTTTAACCTCTGCTGGTGGCTACATGTATGGGCAAGAATTAAGATTCCTTGATTTATGACTTATGGGACCTGATGATGAGTGAAGGGAGTAGAACCAAGAGAACAATGTACACATCAACAACAACATTGTGAGATGAACAAACTTGATGGAAACAACTCTTCTCAACCATTCAGAGAACTAGGACAACTGTATTAGACTGGCTATGAAATATGTTATTCCCATCCAGTTGAAGAAAATAAAAATATACACACACATAAAAAACCCTTCAGATTCTGATGAACACTTTATAAAAATTATTTCTTATGTATCTCTTTCCATTAATCCTAATCCTTCATGCCAAAATAACTTCTACTAATCTGTAAATATATTTATCAAAATATGTATGTATAATGCTAACCTGACTATTTGACACTGAGGGGAATGGGGTGGGAAGGGAAGGTGAAAGGAAATTTTGTAAATTAAAAATATGCATGTGCATGTGGATGAAAATAAAAAAAAGATGATACCTTGATTTTTCCATGTTAGAAAGGATATTTAGGTAAGAAGATTGAAATTGTAATCTCATTTTCTAAGGAAGGGAATGTAAATCAGCTGAGTATATCAGGAGAAGAATAACCTATAGTACATTTAGAAACATTTTGAGAAGAAAGAGAAACTCATTTTAGTTCAGGATGCTTGAGTTATTATTTTAATAAGGAGCATGGGTTTAAAACTTTATGTCACTTGCTGGACACTCTTTGTACTAAGATTATCATCTAATGTATATGTTATAAGCTCAAATAAATCTGGCAATTTTTAGCAATTCACTTGTGTAGTGAACAATTATAGAAATTATATTTTTGTTAAGTGAAGTATGTATATCAATGTGACAGTAAGTCAAAATGTGAATTTTAATAGCTCTATAATTTTATTGAATAGTGATGAAAACATGAGTCTAAATCTGATAAGAATTGTGTTAAAAAGTTCCTTTATCAGAAGAGAAGCTCTCAATAAGTCATCCAAACTGGAGGGAACATTTTGGAATGCACTCTGAGTAAACAGAAAGATACTGAATGTCTCTAGACTAATAGAGATTGGACTAGCACATCTTCCTCTATCTTGCTTCTATGTGAGTATATAGATTGTATAGATAGGAGGTTCCAAAAAGATGTATCAAAATTAGTGTGAGAGTACTTCAGAGGTGGTTATATTAAGAAAAACTTTGCATTCCAAGGGACTTAAGACATCTTGCTTTTGCAATGATTATTTTGCTAGCTAAGGCACAAGATCATGATCTCTATTCCTCGTCAAAATAAGTTATTTGAGGTTACCAGGACCCAGTCTCCTCACCAATTGGTCAGAGAATTACTTTGAAACTATTATATTCCTTTCTTTGCTTCTGTTGCTAGGACAGATTTCCACAAATAATTTGTACTCCCTCAAAATTCAGCCAATGGGCTGAAAGAGAAAAAGTTTTAGGGAGAAGGGAGGGTAAAACCTGTAGCTAAAATTATAAAAATTATAAATATGATTATAATTATAATATATAATATGATATATAATATATAATATATAATTATAAAAATTATAAAAACAAAACTTTCACCACAGCTCTGTGAGTGTGCCCTCTCAAGAGATTGCAAATAAACAATTTTCTTTTGTTCAGATCTAGTATCTGAGAATTTTTTTTAGGGTAACTTTACCCCACAAAAGTACAAACATGTTTAGTAATGATACAGCTTCACTATCAATGGTGCCTTTTAAGAAGATGTAGTTTCCATTCTCATCCCTTTTAATAAGATTGATTTGCTTTTACTTGTATCTGAGAATAGGATTTCTATCTCTGATTCTTTTTTTTGCTTCAGCTGAGGCATAATTTATTTTGCTCCAACCTTTCACCTTTACATGGTATGTTTCTGTCTGCTTCAAATGTGTTTCTTGTAAACAACATATTATAGGATTTTGGGTTTTTAATCTATTCTGTTATCTGCTTCCATTTTATAGGACAATTCATCCCATTCACATTTACAGTTAAGATTACTAACTCTGTATTTCCCTCCATGCTATACTTTCTCCATTTAATTTTTTTTCTTTCCTTTTCTCTTATTCCTCTTCAATAAAATTTTTCTACCTTTATCCTTTGATTTTTAAAAATTTAACTTTCAGTTTATTTTTATTTGTACATACACTTTCCCTTTTATCAGTCCCTTCTTCCCTTTCTCAGTCACCCCCACCCCTCCCCCATAGATTTCTCTGGGCTAAATATATTGAAAAGAATTTACTTTGTGTACATATTCTCCTTTCTTTCCTTCTAAAATTTTAAATCTTTGTCCCTCTTGCTATTATTTATCACTCTAGTACTATTAATCAGGTATCATAAATCACAGTTTGATTATTTGATTGACTAATAAGATCATAAGGTTATCAAAACAAAATACTGAAAAATTACCTGACATCCTAGAATCCTAGTTATCTTGTTTTTTCAATTGCTTGATGAACTTAATTACATTAAATTAAATTAATAATAATTTTTTTACCTTACCCCCTTTTCAAGTATCTTTCAAGTACACTTAATTGTTTTTATGAGCCAAAGTATCATCCAAAACCATATCATTTCTTGAACTATTTGTGCCTCTCCCCCCAGGCCTATTTTCTTTCATACTTTACACCCCCTCCCCTCTACCTTCCTGCTAGGGTACTTAACCCCTTGTTAAGTGAATGAGGATTTATTTTCTCTCACACTTTAATCCCTCCTCCCCAGTCAGAATACTTAACATCTTGTTAAGTGAAGCATGGGTTAAGTTAAATCTTAATCTAATTAATTTCAAGAATCTTAAAGATCTCCAAGTACCTGGAGGCTCTGAAGGTCTCACCTGAGAACTTTATAAATGATTGGAAGTTACAGAGACACTGAATCAGGGCCTCACAGTTTATGATGTCCTCATTAGACTAAGTGCTACTAAGCACAGTGGAATTAAAGTGGATTAAAAGGCACTTAGGTTTAAAGTTAACACCCCTGCTTTTCTTCAGAGCTGTTTTGTCTCAAACATAGTGATGTCATCTTGGACATCTTCAGTGGAGAGATAAGACCCAACTGTACTCATATTCTTTAAGTCCATTCACTTCAATTATATTCAATCCTTTAATTATCCTACCAGAAGTAAAGTTCTAAAGAATTAGAAGTATTATATCTTCCCTTTTAGGGTCATATACAATTTGATGGTCTTGCCCAACATTTGTTTTGTTTTTTTCCTTCTCCTTTTCAAATACCTTTTTATGCAGGTCTTGAGTCATATATTTGGTATTTGAATTCTCTGTTCAGTTCTGGTCTTGGTGTCAGGAAATTCTTGAAGTCCTCTATTTCACTCAACATCCAACTTTTTCCCTGATAGTGTAGTATGCTGAATTTTTCAGGGTTATAAATTCTGGGTTGTAATTCCAGGTCCTTTGCTCTCTGATATATGATATTCCAGGTCTTCCTATGCCTTCATGTTGATGTTTTAGGTCCTGTATGAATCTGATTATTTCCTTTGTATTTGAATTGTTTTCTTTATGTTGCTTGCAATATTTTCTCCTTTATTTGAGAGTTCTGAAATTTGGTTAAAGCAGCCCATGGAGTTTTTATCCTGCGGTGTCTTTCTGTAGAGCTCTGTAGATTTTTTCATTGGTTGTATTGTTCTAGTAGGTTTGTACAGTGTTTTCCTTATAATTTCTAGCATGATATTTTCTGGGTTCTTTTTTTGATCTAGACTTTCTAGTAATCCAATGATTCATAGATTGGCTCTCCTGGACCTATTTTCCAGGTCACTTTTTTTCTCCTAAAAGGTACTTTAAATTTTTTTTAATTTTTATGAGCCTTTTTATTTTGTTTGATGGATTCTTGTAGTCTTGTATTTTCATTTGTTTCTATTTATTCAATTCTAATTTCTAGGATTTTCTTTTCTTTTCAAGTTGGCCATTTATGTTTTTTAACGGAGTTGATATCTTTGGTCAATTCTTCTGAATTTTTGAATTTTATATTATTACAATAATCTTGTTATGAGAGTAAACATAACCAACCAAGAAGATGAAAAACCTCAAGAATAGTTAGAGAGAAAAAAATGTACTTCAATTTGTGTTCACATTCCAATGGCTTTGCCTCTGGGTTGAGTTGCCTATAAATCCACCAGAGAAGTTGATTCTATATTTCTCCTAAAGTTGCTATTACAAGCTGTATCTACCTCTGCTCTATTCCTCCCCACTCTCATTTATTCTATTCTCTCTCTCTCTCTCTCTCTCTCTCTCTCTCTCTCTCTCTCTCATTGCACCCTGTCCCTATTCAAAAGTGTGTTGTACCTGAGTATTCTCTCCCACAATCTAAACTCTCTACTATCACCTCACGCCTTCCTTCCCTCCCCCATTACCCCTTATACCATCCCTTTCTTTTCATTTTTCTCTAGGGTAAGATAAATTTCCTCACTCTTTTAAGTGTGTATGTTATTTCCTCTCTGAGCTATTTCTGATAAGAATGAAGGCTCACTCATTCCCCCTTGCCTTCCTCCATTCTATTCCATTGTGAAAGCTTTTGCTTGACTCATATGTGAAATATATTAGCCCCTTCTTCCTCTCCTTTCTTTTCCTCCCAACACTTTCCTTTATCACCCATTGACTCCATCTTTTTGCTATATTATACCATTATATTCTGCTCCTTCCTGTGCCTTGTCTATATATGCTCCTTCTAAAAGCTCTTATAAATGAGGAAGTTCATATGAGTTATCAACATGTTTCCATTCAGGAATACAAACAGTTCAACATCATTAAGTTCCTCATACTTAGTCCTCACCATCCCCTCTGTGGTTCACTAGAATCCTGTACTTGAAGATAAAACTTTCTTTTAAAGCTCTGGTTGTTTTAATAGGAAAGTTTGATAGTCCCCTGTTTCACTGAAAGTCCATCTTTTCTCCTGAAAGAGGATGTTCAGTTTGGCTGAGTAGTTGATTCTCAGTTGCAAACCAAGATCTTTTGCCTTCTGGAATATCATATTCCAATTCCTACGAGCCCTTAATGTAGATGCTGTCAGATCTTGTGTAATCCTGATTATAGAGCCACAGTAGTTGAATTGTTTATTTGTGGCAGCTTTTGGTGTTTGCTCTTTGATTTGGGAGTTTTGGAATTTGGCTGTAATATTCCTGGAAGTTGTTCTTTTGGAAACTCTTTCAGGAGGTGACCTCTGGATTCCCTGCATTTCTATTTTACTCTCTGATTCTAGGATCTCAGGTAATTATTCTGTATTATTTCTTGAAAAATAAAGTCTAGGCTCTTTTCCTGGTAGTGACTTTCAGGCAGCCCAATGATTTTTTAAATTATTTCTCTTGGATATGGTTTTGAGGTCGGTTGTTTTCCCAGTGAGACATTTCACATTTTATTCTATTTTTTGGCTTTTATTGGAAGAGTTTTATTTCTTCCTGAATTCTTGCAAAGTCATCAGCTTCCTTTAGTTCCAGTCTGCATTTGAAGGAGTTATTTTCTTCAGAGAGCTTTTTTAATCTCCTTTATTCAGCTGGCCAATTCTGCTTTTTAAACCATTATTCTCCTCATTTGCTTTTTTTTGTTTTGCTTTTACCATTTGACCTAAACTGTTTTTTAACATATTATATTTTTCAATATTTTTTGTATTTCTTTCACCAAACTGCTGATTCAGGTTGCATGACTTATCTGCATTGCCCTCATTTCTCCTCCCACTTTTTCCTCCACCTCCATTAACTGCTTTTTGAAGTCTTTTTTTTTAATTCATCTATTGTCTGAGCCTAGTTTCTATTTCACATAGAGGCTTTGAATACAGAAGATTTGAGTCTGTAATCTATGGGAACCAAAGTAATTTTCTATGGTAATTTTCTTCATGTAGCCTAAGAGTAATTTATTGCACTTCCACAGTTTGTGGGATTTTTGAGATACCCCACTGAGACCTTTATTCCTCCAAGGTCTTATGCTCTCTTGCCTATTCTTTGATATGTAGATGACCACAGGTGCTCCCCTCTGCTCTGGAGCTGTGAGGAGGATACCTGCTCAGCTATGTTAGTATGGTAGCCCAACCTGTAACCTGGATCTGAGTGTGAGCAAACAGCTGAGTCCTGTTCCAGGGAGAGCAGAGAAATTTCTGCAATCTTCCCCTATCCCTTACAGTCTGGGAACTGCAATATGGCTTCCCTGATTCTGGCTGCAGGTTCTCACCTCAGGGCTGTTCTGGGGCTGGTGCTCTGGCATTCTGGTGTAGCAGAGTTCTCTCACTGCCCCTTCAAGCTATTACTGGTGATCCTTGGGCTGCACTGCACTGTGGCTGTGGCTTTTTTCCACACCCTGGTCAAAGTGAAACAAAGTTGTCTTGGACTGCTAAATTGTATCACTCAGTCTTTCTGTGGGGCTTGCCCCCCTCTAAATTTTGGCTAGAATCATAATTTGACAGCTTTTGAAGTTTTTGGGGACATGAGTTTCAGGGAAATCCTGCCTTCATGCTGCCATCTTGGCTCTACCCCCTTTAGTAATTTTTTAATGATTTTCCTGCATGACTCTCATTTATTTTTTCCATTATTATTCTTCCTCTATTCTTTCATTTTTAAATTCTTCTTAAGCTCTTCAATGAGCTTTTGTATTTGAGTCAAATTCATAGACTGTCTTGATACTTCCCCTATGAGTGATTTTTTTACTGACATGGCATTGCTGTCATATTGGTCTATAAAGTAGTTTTCATAGTGATCGCTCTTTTAGATTTTCTGCCCATTTTTGTTGTTTCAGCTCTACTCTTGGGGTCTAGGGAGTATAGATCCAAGCTTTTTTTTTTTCTGGGACTGAGTTCTGATCCCTGGCTTGCTGTTGGTCAAGATGCTGCTTATGCAGTCCAGGCCTTGCCTTTGCAGAGTTTTATTTCCTCATTTATGTCTAGGTTCTGATTTAGCAGTGGTTTGTAGTCCTGGTGTTCCCAGAGTGCATACTTTGTCTGGGGTTTGGATCCTCCTGGCTTACTTGTGATCAGGATTGCCCTGGGGCTAAAAGCCTCTTTCTGGCTTTCCCAGCTCTTGGGCCTAGCTAGGCTTTACTTTTCCTTTGCCTCAAAGGAACAGACTTTTTTTTTTATTGAAGATCCTCCACAATGTTTTGCCTTGACAATTTTTTTGAATATTCACTTTTTCATGGTGGTACCTGTAGCATGAATGTCAGAATAAAGGCTTCATTTATCTTTGGTAGGAAAAGCTCCCAGAACAGGTTAGATCCACTCTGCCATCTTGGCTCTGCACCAGAAGTTCCTCTCTCTCAACCCTCATTTCCCATAGCATTGATTTTTAATATAACCAACTCCATTGTTGAACAACTCAAATTGTTAGAATTTTTTTCTTTTGTTAGATCAAAATCTGACTTGATAAATTCCACTTACTATGCCCTCTGGAGTAACAATTAGTCTCAGCTATTTTGTAGATCTTTTCATATTTGGATGTAACTATTTTGTTTCTTCTTCAGGGTATATAAATTCCTGGTTCTTTCAATCATACAATCTGCATTTCAGACTCAACATCTTCCTGATTGCTATTCTTTTATCATATAACTGCTGGCAAGCTTCATGTTAGAATGAACCAAAGCATTTCAATTTTTTTTATGTTTTTTCGGAGTATAGTGATATTGTTACCTACCTTTATCTGGACACCTGTATTTCAACAGTCAAAATTTGCTTTCTGATCTTTTGTATAGCACTATTTATATTAAACTTATAGTTAAAAAGTGACTTTTTTCAAATGGGATTATAGATGTGGCGTTAGAAAGAACATCAATTATCATATAGTCAATTTTATGAGGTGCAATAACTTTTATAAACAATTAAGTATTTACTTAGTAATATTGAAAGTTATTATTACTCAGTGACATATTGTTGCCAGTTCAGCTTGTAAACCAATGTTGGAGGAGGGCCTGTGGATGGAGACTCTATTGGGATATGTCTCTTCCATTTCATAGCTTTTATGTTACTTGCTGTACAACCTGTAGCAAGTCTTCTCCCACCTGTAATCCTGTCCATATTGGCATTTGGGAAGTCTGAAATACAATCTGCTAATGTGGACCTAACAGATTTATCTTTATCTCATTAAGAAAGCAATAAAAGCTAATTCCATTTTTGTATCCCTTACTGTTTCTTCTCCAGGGATTAGACCATCAAAGTGTTTCTTCCTTGACATATATTAATACGCTTTTTAATTCTCCTTTCCCTGAATTGGGTCTCATTCATCAGGTTGCAAGTTCAAAGAAAGAATTTTCCTTTTAACAGTAAGGTAGATCTCATGATGCATAAACATTTTTTAAGTAACTTATTTTTTTCCTTGGTTACATGTGAAAACAATTTTTAACACTCATTTCGAATTCTTTCCATTCTTCCCACCCCAACTCCTCTCATTGAGAAGGTAAGTTATTTGAATAGGTTAACAATATGTATTCATACAAAACATTTCCATTCATGTTATGAAGGAAACATAACCTCCCTGCAAAAAAAAGAAACCTCATGAAAATACGAAGTAAAATATCATGTTTCAATCTATATTTATATACCATCAGCTCTCTCTCTGGGGATGGGTAACTTTCTTTATCTTAAGTCCTTCAAAATTTTCTTGGTTCACAGTATTAATGTGTGAACATTTTACAGCCATTGGCTACCTCATCTTTTACTTCTGTCTTTGAATTTTTAAAGCTAATTTCAGAACTTTATATTTTTTCTCTTAAACTGCATAGTATGATTTTTAGTCCCTTTTCAAGTTTGCATATATCCTCTTAGATGCTTGTGTTGTCATTCAATATATTAGTTATTTTCCCAGTTTAATACCTTCACAATTTTATAAGTGTAACAAAAGAAGCAAAGATTCAATATTTAGTATATATCAGCTGCTCTGAAAAACTGAGGATTCAAAAAAGGGCAAAAAAATGATTCCATTCTCATAGAACCCATAGTCTAATAGAGAATATACACAAAATGCAATTGTATTTATAAGATTTGCAGGCAAATGCAAAACTCTTTGATATCAGCCACTGATATGACTTTTAGAAATTATTATAGTACTTTAAATAGGATGGTCATATTCTTCATTCAAGAAAGCCATATAAGAGCTCAAGAGACCTATGCCATAAGTGAATTAAAAAAAAAATAAGTTTGTCACAAGAACAATATTGTCAAGGTGAACATGGTTAAACAGGTATTTTTAAAAAAAATAATGTTCATTTTGTGAGCAAGGAAATAAAATTGAGTAAAGTTATATTTTTGATGGAAACCTTTATAAATGGAATAGAAGATTATCTGTTATATGATGGGAAAGTAAAAAGCAATGATAAATAGAAGGGTATATTTTTCTTCATTCAAATTATCTCTCCTGTCAAAACATAATAACTACTATAAGTTCTTGCAAATATATTCCTGTTCAAAGGTTTTCTTAGTTATTGTGAGGAATAGAATATGTCATCAATTAGGCTTTGAAAGGAAGACTTATTCTTCCTTCCTTAGACTAGGAAAGGATTGTGTCCCTTAGAATTTGAGGGAAGACCTGTGCTGCCCTCCTTAATCCAGGAAAGAATTGTGTTCTCCTTTATAATTGAAAACGAAAACTTATCCTGTTGTTCTGGGCCTTAAATTCATTAAAAAATGTTAGCTCCCTCAGGCAAAATAGCATTGCAGAAGGATGGTTCTTTTTGATATCAAATAATAGAAGGATCTCCAGGGACGTTTAAGGTTTATCTGCTCGACATATATATTCTGTTTCCTTCCCCTTGCTGCAGTATAAGTTTTCTATCTCCCTCAGTTTGGAGTGGTCATTACTAGGATAGCCTCTATTTATAGGCTAAGTGGCAAATCCCAGAGAATAAAACTTCATGTATAACCTATATTCTCTGTCCTTTTATTTTTACCTTATTTTTTTTAAAAAATGTTTTTAAATTTAACAGTTTAAATTTAACAGTCCACAGACTCTGACGGACAGGAACTGTGAGGAAGGAAAGGTCTCTGTCTGGACAAAGATGTGCTCCTTGAAAGTAAAGACATCTGTAAAACAGGTCTACGTATCTTTCTAGACTTAGATGTCCTCCTTGGAAAGAAAGAGTTCTGTAAAGCAAGCCCTCAGTTATAGTTAGATATCTTCCTTGGAACAAAAGAGGTTATTTTCAAAAGCCAGCTCTAGTCCAAATCAGTATTTTAGTTGACAGATTTAGTTGGCAGGGTTTAGACACTTTTGACTTTGAAATGGGTTAGACTACCTATTAACAATGCTGCAAGTGGAATCCCTACACAAACAATCAAAATATAAAATCAGAATAAAAATACACCTGATAGTATAACTTTTGATCCTAGCAAAAACTGTTCTTGAAATAATGTAAGACTACTATCTTTTCCACTCAATTGTTTTATTTGGAAATGAAATATTCTCTGAACTTTACTTCTGGTTTTATAGATTATCATCTTTGGTGTTTTCCAGCCAGAGTGGGTACTAAAGTCTTTTCCCTAGATCTAAGTGTAACATTTCTTTTTTTGAAAGGGACAAGCTCTATATCTTTTTGGCATTTCTAATGAATGTGTGAGTCTTGTTTGTCATCCTATAGTCTTTTACTGTGTTGTGTTTTGGGAACCTTTAGTTTGAGAGTGATGTGGGTTTTCCATGGCGTTTGGATGTTTTCTGATTCTAGGTGCTCTGACTTAGTTTATGTGTTTTGTATGTGTTTGAAATTGTATGTTCTATGAGGTACCGAGGAACAGTTTTCTCAGTTATCTTTGCATTGTCAGGCTTGCTATCATGACTCCAGGTCATGATTGATCAGTATATCTCTTTAACCTCCCTCTTCAAATTGGATTTTTTTATTTTCCAAAATTTGAAAATTTTATTTGGCACCATAGGACGTATTTTCCTGAAAATGTGTTATATTTGAAGAAGAAAAAGGGTTTTTTTTCCCTAACTGCCATTAAGTTCTGGCTGATTGTCAAGATTCTCTCTCTCTCTCTCTCTCTCTCTCTCTCTCTCTCTCTCAATTTCAGTATTTACCTTCTTTCTGGGGAATTTGTAACAGTATAAATATCTTGTTGTCGCTGTATGATTATAGTCACCATGTAGCATATTCTGATCCTTTTGACAATAAAGTTTAGAGCTAAATATCTCTATGATTATAAGAAATCACTATTAAAGACTTCATAAAACCAAAAATTGGTCTTCTAAGTCTGAAATCCAGGTATCAGGGAAATTTGGATAGGACCAATGACTAAGAGGCTGGTAATTCTATGGATTCATGAATATGTGGATGATAGGCTCATTGAGAAATGTTGGGGAAGTGATTTTCAATGAGTTCTGAGATTAGGCTTTCCTAACTATTGTTTCTCAAATATGACATTTGGAAATAGCTCACCTAGCAGATATAAAAATCTGACTCACAGCATTTGATCATCCTCATATATGGTCCACCTGGAAATTGATAACTAAATAAAAAAAGGATAGCTTCCCTTCTTATGTCCTTGGTTCTTATGGAAAATTCCTGTAATCATGTCAGGTGATCACTATAAAAATGAAAATAGTAAAAAAATAATCTGTACCTATAAAACTATATATGCAACAATAAAATAATAATAATAATAATAATAATAATAATAATAATATACAACTATGTAATTTTAAAAACCAAATAGACTTGAGTATAGCCTTGGTATCTATTGTCAGATAAATCCTCTAATGAGAATTAAGTTTTTTAAGATGCTAAGGGGGTATTTAAGCAAGTATAATAAAGTTGTGAGACATAAGCATATTTTTATTAATGACTCATAACTATAAATACTTGGTTCAGAGTGATTCAAATGGCTTTTATTAATAAATTTCTCTTCAAAGAAGACCATATCTCCTAGTGAGAAAAGGCAATGAATTATGACAATTTGCAAGCGTATATGCCATTTGAAAGGCTTGCTCTTACCCTTCATGTCAACCATTGGTCAGAGTTACAATCCACAATAATGTTTCCCCTGAACTGGTTATTATACTAATGAGCACAGAGAAGTTTACAGGAATATGTATGAACTTCATTGAGCAGGTGCAAAGGACAAGGACACAGACCTTAGGTCAACCAACCCCTGACTAGTTGAAGCTAGTTTTTGACCTCCCCCTGGGTAAGAAACTTTAATATCAGGTGACAGAAACTTACTCAGCTCAGTGACTGATCAGGGTCACTTCTTTTGTCTTACACTCACATACTTGCATGTACACAATAACAGCCAGGCATTCTGTGGTAGCAAAACATTCTATATTCTCTTCAAATAATATTCTCTGTATAACTATTTTAAGTTCTGTTAAAAGAAGAACTTCTGGTCTATTTTTTAAATTCCTTTTTCTTAATTTTTTAAGAGGAATCCATTTCTTAATAATATTTTTCTCTCTGATACTTTTAAACAAGGGCAAAAGGTCAAAAGTTATGAATTACCTACTAGATACACATTGATCCAAAAATGATTATAAATTGTGTATGTTTTTTATTCTTTTGGAAGATATTTTTGTTAGTGGAAGAGTGTCTTTCAAATGGGGTAAATAAAATATTGTCAAATATTATAAAATGAGTCTTTTAAAACTGGATTGTAAGACTGTTCTCAAATTTTCTATTTGAAATAAAGGTCTATTGTGATAATTGGCAAATCAAAGAAGTTTTGAAATATGAGTTTTGACCTGTTTAAAATTTGTGTTGAGACATTTCTTTATCCAGAATGGAAGATATCTACAAATAAACTGAATGTACTTGGAAAAGCCTGGTCATTGGGAGACCTTGGAGATATAAAAGGATATCAGATGTCACCAGAAGAAAGAAGAAATAGACCAGATGGGTATTTTATTACTTTCTACTTCTTGGCACATCTTATCGTAAAGGTTATTCAAAGGGGATTGCCCCATTTTGATGTTTGTAACTTGGCCTTGACTCTGTAAATCCATAGTCCATCCTTATGCCCTGCCCACCTCCCCCCATACAAGCCTTATGTAAGTTGCCTGCCCATTTTTCTAGCTATCTTAGGTGTACTAGTGATGCTACCTTTCCCTCCAATGTGCCCTACATGTTTTTTTCTTTTGGTTGCTCCATAACTGACATAATGATATCAACTTTTATCAAAGTGGGGAAAATGTGAAAGTATGATTATTACTATAATTTTTTACAACTATATTTCCAGTCAAAGATTGATTTTTTTAGCTATTATGAAGAATGGAATGTGTTCCCCTTAAGACTTTGACAGGAAGACTTTTCCTGCCTCCTTAGTCCAGGAAAGAATTGTGTCCTCCTTTAGACTGGGAAAGGAGTATTTGCTCTTTCCTCCTGGTACTTAAACTCATAAAAAAGTTACCTACCACAAGCAAAATAGCACTGCAGAAAAATGGTTCTCTTTGCTATCAAGCAATAGAATGGTCTTTAGGGAAGTTTAAGGTTTTATCTACTCTTGTCATGTATATTCTTTTCCTCTCCCCTTGTGCTTTATAAGTTTGCTGATCTCCCTTCACCTGAGGTGGTCATTGCTACAATGGCTTCCATCTATATATCAAATGGTAATTGTTCAATGACTTAAAATCCATCAAAATATACTATCTTGTAGTCCATCTCTCCTTTTTTTTGTCCTCAAGGAAATCATGAAAAACCTTTGTTAATTTGATACTCAAATACAGGTATAATATTACCCTAGTAATCCTGCCAAAAATGATATTGAATCAATTTGCCATGGATTCCTAATAAGTGCTGGATCTATGAAGCACTATTACCTTTGTTGGTGACTATGAAATATTTAATGATTTTTAGATAACTTCCTGATATAGGGGAGAATGCCTTACTTGGAGATTGATGTCTTGCTTCATAATTCTAGCTTTTACTTATTATTTAGGAATGTAACTTACTATATAGACAAGTTACCTCCCTGGACCTTTTAGTCAAGAAGATCTGGGTTTTAATTCTGCTTCAATAATTCTTGACCATTGTGTCTTACTTTACAGATCTGTAAAATGTAGTTAATTGAATTTTACATACAGAAAGTGCTTTGTAAACTTTAAAGTGTTACATAAAAGCTATAAATTTTGAAATTTAGTTTTCCGTTATGTGAAGCTTATTTTCTAGTCTTTTATCAATTCTATTGTCTATGATTTCTTAAATATAACCAAGAGATATTTTAAATATAAATTTTTTCATTCATTTGGGATTTTAGAATATGGTAAAGTTTTCCCAACTATACTTGTCAAAGATTTATTGCACACAGATGGAAACATAAGATACCCTGGTCAAATGAATAGGGGGAGAGATTAAAAAAGCAGTGAATGAGACAATGTGTTATAGTGGAAAGAATGAAGTAGTTGGAATCAGGTGAGCCTCAGGTCTAAATATAGCTTCTGACACTTAGTAGCTATTAAGTGAAATGATTATTTCACTCTTGTGTTAATATCTAATTATAAAATGAGGGCCAAAGTTTTTCTTGTTTTCTATCCTCTCACCAAAAATCAACCAGTGTGGG
The DNA here is from genome assembly GCF_037893015.1 of Macrotis lagotis. Lineage (NCBI taxonomy): Eukaryota > Metazoa > Chordata > Mammalia > Peramelemorphia > Peramelidae > Macrotis > Macrotis lagotis. The sequence continues at coordinate 30,153,194 of NC_133662.1, read as the reverse complement.
AAACTTTGGCAAGGATTTACCTAGGTTAAAGATTTAATTAAAGAAAATAAAAGAAATTCTAAGATTAAATTGTATTTACTCAGACTGGTTTGGAAAAATGTAGATTCCTCTATTTGTCAGACAAGAGATGTGGAAATTGTCTCTGGGACCAAGATTTGATCTTCAATGTCACATACCTCAAGACCCTCATTGCAATATAGCTTACCTTTCATTGTAATATTCATTTTCTCATTAATTATTAAGCAAAAAATTTTCTCTTTCAATGGCATTTAAACTGTAAGTCTTCTGATATGAGGAGTTTTGAGCATTTGAGAGTACCAGTGACTTCTTTTATGAATAACTTCCTAGCTTTATTAACAAAATAATTAAATTACCAAGAAGCCATGTCTCTTGAATTTTTAAAATATCAAACTTACATTCTATTGGTCTTATTTTCCTTATCTATACAATAGAGTAAGCAATTTCTATAATATTTGTCATATGGCATTATTATGAAGATCAAATGAAAACCTTAGAATTCACATAAATGTCATTCATTATTATTATGTAAAGTGATCATATTTTTGTCAAATTCCCAATGATTTTCTTATGAATCTGTTTGGATAGCACAATCCAGACATTCTTTGACTGGAATCTCTAAACTTTAAAAAAATATATTTAGAGGGGTGGCTAGGTGGTGCAGTGGAGACACACACACACACACACACACACACATTTACAACAGTGGCCTAAGAGTATGTGTCCTTGTCGATCAAAATTATTTTCCTATTTATTATTTCAACAAATTTGGGGGGCTTGTTTTCTAAAAAGTGAGTATACTTATGATTGGTAATAATATAGAAACCACTTGAAGAAGTAATCAAACATTGGAAATAATTCTAGAGGGCCTTTTATCATTTACTGTGTTTCTTTTATATTCTCTTGTTTTCAGATGAACTAGAAATTTCCTTTTCTTCATCTGCATTTAAAACAAATCAAAAGAAATCATAGAAAAGAGTGAAGAAAAGATGATCTATGCAAACTGAAAATCCAAATGATGGTACTTATAACAACAGCTGCCATCAGACTGTTCCAAAATGATGTGGTCAGTGCAAACTCATTTAAAAATGGAGCAATTCTTTAAAAGATAATTGGAATTTTATTCTTTCCCCTTTTTTCATCAATGTCTTTCCTCATCCCACCCCACCCCCAGTTTCCTGATGTGCTTATAATGTGAATTTAGATTGAACTCTACATTCAGTCTCATAGCTAGAGGAAACTATAAAACAGAGATCACAAGACCTAATTGTAGTGTGTGTGCTATTTTAAAAGCTTATTTGTTTTCCTCAATTGGAAGAAAAAGATGTTTATTATTCTCTATATCTAAAGAATACTTAAAATGTCTTTCCAAAGAGTTCAAAGAGGAAGAGAAAGACTATAATGAAGTCTATAATGATGACAGCCATGGGAATTGAAGGAAATGGGTTTGGGTGTGAGACTCAGGGAAGACAAAGGATCTTAGAGATTAAAAAAATATGAGATAGGTTACCTCCCCTTTAAGAAGATAGGTCCTCTTAAAGAGACAGAAGGAATAATGGTTAAAAAGCTGACCTCAGAATCAGGAAGAAATTCCTGAGTTTAAGACTGATCTATGCTGCCTCAATGACCTTAAGGTTATAATTTAACCTTGAAGAATCTGAGGAACTTCCTAACAGTATTTTTTTTTAGGTTTGTTTTTTTTTTGCAAGACAAATGGGGTTAAGTGGCTTGCCCAAGGCCACACAGCTAGGTAATTACTAAGTGTCTGAGATGGATTTCAACCCAGGTACTCCTGACTCCAGGCTGGTGCTTTATCTACTGCACCACCTAGCCGCCCCCTTAACAGTATTATTTGCAGAAAAGTTGTTGAGAGATTTTTCTACACCAATGAAATTAGGTCCTTTCCTTTACAGTTGAATTTCAGTTAATCCCTATTAAATAGATAGAAAATGGGCTTAAAAATGACATAAGGCTGCGTGTGTGTGTGTGTGTGTGTGTGTGTGTATATGTTTGTATGTGAACCATATTTTTATCTTTAGTGGAGATATTAGAAGAAAGATCAAGTCTTTAAAAATAGTAATGAATTTAAGCATATGCAATTAACATTTGCATCTGCTCTATAAGCTGTTTGTTGTTGTTCTGGAAACATAAAAAGACTAAAAGATAATGCATCACTTGTTCTCAAGAAATTTATGACTTTCTGATGGTAATGATTGAGGTGCATACAAAATGTTTAAAAATGATACAAGACAGAGTACGATGGCACAAAGTACCCTGGAAACATTTGATAAAACATATCACTGGAGAGACCAGGAATATTTTACTTAATTTGGGACAAGGTGTCCAGTCCTAATACTTCTATGAAATAGCACAAAATGCAGGAATTATAAAATATTTTGTGTCTTAGACTGCTCCTCATTGAAATATTTCTTAAATTCATATAACAAAATGCATAATATTAAAAAGTAAATCAATTTTATTGGAATAGTTATAAAAATACTTAAAATAAAAGTTCACAGACACCAAGTTTAGAATTCCTGTTCAAAATGAAGTTATCTCTGCAAGGACTGATCTCAGGATTCTTAATTCCCTGTTAAAGCTCTTTTCTCTTGAAAATATTTTTCAGACTTCTGACTGAGATGTTGAAGAGAACCCAGGTACTGTTCTAAACTGTCTTGACTTTCCTCCAGAACTAACATGAATCAAACCTCTTATCAGAATTCAGGCCCACAAAACCCAGAAAAAACCTAGGAGAAGAACATCTACCAACAAGGTCTGTCCCGGGGGAGCTTGGGCAGGCCAGGGCAGAGAACCAGCACAGGTGTGGTAGTGTGGGGCCTGGGGACTAACCTGAGAACAGAGCAGAAGCTTTGGGTGTGGGAGCAGTAGATGGGTGAGCTCCAGTGAGGCTGGAGGGAGAGATTCAGTGTAGCAGGTGGGAGGGTCCCAGATTGTGGCTAGACAGAGATCTGGTTGGCTCGGTTGGTCTGGAAGACCAGGGCACGAATCCCCTTGTTTTCAGTGGAGTCCTGATGTTTCCAATTGAGTCCTCTTCTCACCCCCTATCTGTGGGCATCAGATCTCCCTCAGTGAAGAGTGAGGATTAAGGAGATTAACTATATAGCCCTAGGACTAGGTCCATATTGTTCATGGTTAATTCAGATCATGCTGCTCCCCCCCCCCCCACTCCCTCAGGCCAGGGACTCTAGAGAAAGTGTCTAGCATCCCCTACTGGCCAGCCCACTTGGAGTTACTAAACTCAGTCAGCAAAACCTCTAGGGATTTCAATAGCAAAGGTCTGTGAACCAGCCTCTCCTCCTCCCAACACAAGATCCTAGGAAAATGAAGAAAAGCCATCAGAAAAGGGGGTGCATATAAAACTACCCACAAAACAAGGATCCTAACTCAGAGAGATCTAGAACTTCTGAGGAGAATATGAATTGGTCTCCAGACCAGAAAGACTTCTTAGAAGGGATCAGGAAGGAGTTTAAAAATCAGAAAAATTTGGAAAAGAAACATAAGAGAAAATTAGCATTTTGCAAGAGAAAATTACCATCTTGCAACAAGAAAATAGAAATACAGTTGGGACAAGTGTAAAAAGAAAATTATTATCTCAAAACCACATTTGGGTAAATGGAAAAGTCCTTAAAAATAGAATTGACCAATTGGAAAAGGTAAATGAAGATAATTCTTATCTAAAAAAAGTTTAGAATCTGTGGAAACTAATGACTTCATGAGACAAGGAGAATCATTAAACAATGCCAAAAAAATGAAAAAAAAATAGAACAAAATGTAAAGTATGTCATTGGCAAAACAACTGACCTAGAGAACAAATCCACGAGGGACAACTTTGGCTTCCTGAAAACACTGAGGATAAAAAAAGGCCTTATAACAATACTTCAGGATATAGTGAAGGAGATTTGCCCTACTATCATGGAACAAGAGGGCAAAATAGTTGTTAAAAGAATACATTGATCCCCTCCTGAGAGGGATCCCAAAATGAAATAAAAAATATTGTGGTCAAATTCTAGAAGTATCAGATAAAAGAGTAAATCCTGCAACCTGGCATACAGAAACAATTCAGATACCAAGGAACATGGAAATGATTACACAGGATGTGGCTGCATCAACATTAAAGGATCAAAGGGCCTAGAATATGATATTCTGAAGAGCAAGGGAGCTTGTAATAAAGCCAAGAATTCACTATTCAGCAAAACTGTGCCTTTTCTTCCATGGGAAAAGATGGACATTTAATGAAATAAGAGACTTTTCCTGATGAAAAGACCAGAGTTAAATAGAAAATTTGGACTTCAATCAGAAGACTCAAAAGATACATGAAGAGGTTAAAAAGGGGAAAAAACTGTTATCCAATAAGATGAAACTGGTTATATCCCCACCTGGGAGAAAGATTCTCATAACTCTTGAGAATTGTAACTCTATTAGAGAAACTATACTTAGACAGAAGTAATGGACACTCATGACTTGTCCATGACTCTGATAGAATGATTTATAAACAATCTCCTTAAAAAGGGGGGGACATTAAAGAGAGACAGGAGGATGGAGAAGATTGAATGGGGTAAACTGCATTACACAAAGGGGTACAAAGGATGTATTGTAATTGGGGGAAGAAGGGAGGAGGTAAGAATAGACTTAAACTTACTGTGATCAGATTTGACTCAAAGAAGGATTAACATATACAGACTCAGTTAAATTAAGAAACATTTCACCTTTCACATATTTAGAGGGGAAAGGGGAGGGGAGGAAAAAAGAAACTGACAAGGAGAGGAAAGAAGAAGGAGCAAAGGTAAAAGGGAAAGAAAGGGAGAGGTGATATAAAGGTGAAAACACACTGAAGGAGGTGGTATTCAGAAGCAAAATACTGGGAAATATGAATAAGGTGGGAAAAAAGAAAGGGAAAATACAAAAAAAGGAAGGATAGCATGAAGGACAATATAGAATTAGTAATTATAACTTTGGATGGGAATGGGATGAACTCTTTCTTAATATATAAGCAAATAACAGAATGGATTAAATACCAGAATCCTGTGGTATGCTGCTTTCAAGAAACTCATTTGAAGCAGAGAGATACATAGAGTAAAGGTAAAAGGTTGGAGCAGAATATATTTTGCTTCAGCTGAAGTGAAAAAGGCTGCAATCCTTAGCTCAAAGTAACTGCAAAAATAGATCTCATTAAAAGAGATAAGACAGGAAACTTTATTCTCCTAGAAGGTACTACAGACAATGAAGCAATTTCAATACTAAATATGTATACACCTAGTGGTATAGCATCCACATACATAGAGGAGAAACTGAATGAGTTATAGGAAGACATAGACAGCAAAACTCCAGTGTTGGGAGACCTCAACCTCCCTCTCTTAGTATTAGATAACTCTAACCATAAAATAAACATGAAGGAAGTTAAGGAGGTAAATAGAATGTTAGAATACCTAGACATGAAACTACTTTGCACTTACTTTGTATGTACTCACTTTTGTCATGCACATTTTGTGTCACTCCAATCAGGGACCCTCTCCCTTCCTTTATTTTTCTCCTTTTTTGTTCTTTCTCCTTCCTTTCTTCCTTTTCCTTTCTTTACCTGAATTTTTTTTCTTTAGGCACTAGCACCATAAACTTACCACAATCTAGAGGATGCAGAGCATACCATGAGAGAATTACTAGAACATCGTTTAACTTCAAGAATTAAAAGATTTATTAAGTCTCTATTTAAATTAATTTTTCTTGATATTATGATGCTGGAACAGTAACTTAGCATAGTGAATAAAGAATCAACCATAGTTCTAGACACTGAATTCTAGGCCTTCCTTTCCCAAAAATGATCCCATACCATTGAGGAAGTCATTGAATCTCTTAGTATCCTTGTTAACTCCAAGTTTTAGAATAGTTGCTGATTTTCACTGGTAGAGGAAATTTCAAAGTAATACTATATAATGTAATTACCATGTCAGTAAGGAAAGGAAAGGATTATAACAAACAGAAAAGAAAGGGAAAATAAAAGTTACACATATTTGTATCTCTGCCCAGATTTCTGCTGCTTCACTTCTGTTCCTAATGTTCTGTGGTAATATTTAATTTATGCCCTGACTAGACTGCCTTTAGTAATTGTGGAGGAGGTAAATAACTGAATTTAGAAGGAATAGCTATTCACCAGATGAAATAATTCTGAAACCAATGAAATAGAACTGGTTGAGTTTATACTTTATTTCCTCCATTTCAGCAAAAGCAAGAAAGAAGAATAATTCTATTTTTAAAAAGAGACCTCTAACATCTTGCAGATTTTCAGCCAAAATGGGGGATTCTGATACTAAGATTGACTTTAGAGAATTGCATTTCCCAAGACAACAAACTTGACCTTTAGAAATTTTTGTTACTCCAATTTAGCATGACTTGCACACTTCCCCCACTCACATTCTGCTGACAGAAAACTACTAATTTGCAGTGTACTTTAATTGTGGACTTAAAAGTTATAAAAATCCAAATTGTGTCCTAAGAATCTAAAACCATTTCTAACTCAAGTAGTTTTCCTTAGATGCACTAATATATTTAATTTCCTTTCAATACTTGTACTCATTTCTTGATCCCTAGTCTTATAGATGTCACAGTGGATGAGATTCCCTTTGTGGTTTAATGGAAATCAGGTTAAGAAATTCCTCTGACACAGTATATGGCCTGATTGTGAGTCAGTTATAGAGTCCCATTATTGCTCATAATTAAAGATTTAAAGATTGAAGATAGAAGATTTAAGCCCACCAAAAAGGTGAAGGACACTCTCTGGGAAAGCTAAAATTACTCAGGATTTTATTGTGGCAAAATATTAAAAATATACAGATTAAAACTCCTAGAAAAATAGTAACCATTTTAAGAGTAGGGTAGCTGAAGTTTGAATGAAAGTGTGTGTGTGTGTGTGTGTGTGTGAGAGAGAGAGAGAGAGAGAGAGAGAGAGAGAGAGAGAGAGAGAGAGGAGAGAGAGGACAGGCAACCATGAGGGGCTTGGCTTGGCTTAGTCTGCCATGTGGCCTGTGGAAAGAGCATGAGAAAAACTCATCCCGCTAGAATCAAAGAAGAAGAGAGGGGAAAAGGGGAAAAAAGAGCAGAAGGCTCTGTGCTTGAATACCTTCAGTAGTAGGTTGTGCATTGAGGCAACGCTTGGGGAACAGTCTTACACATTTTGTCCAGAATCTTCCAGTAGCAAGATCTGTACTGGTCCTTCCTGTCTCAAGGTGCTCCAAGTTCAACATGCCATTTCCTTTCACACAAGTTTAGGTGAAGGGGAAAAGGGGGGACAAACTACAAGACATCAGGGTCAAGAGGCAACAGGATACAAATAGCAATCAAGGTCAGTTTACATCTGAGGGGCAAACACCCTTCTTCAATTAACAAGATTTTAACATAATTAAAGCTACATTCATAATTCTCTATATCATTTCCCTGCATCACCATGAGTTTGATATGTGCTGTGTATTCTAAATGTAAATGAGTTCAGATATTGCCAAATGACATTTGTCATTTATAGTTTTTAAAAAAGGAGGAGCTTGGCCCAACCAGTAAAAGATTCATTATAGCCATTGGTGACTTTTATGGTGTACATCCACATACTTATGTCAATTCTCAAAGCTCCAAAGACTCATAATCACTGCTCAGCTATTCCAACAAGCCGATTTAAATCAAGATTCCATATGAGATAAACTTTTAACAATCTAAGGGCATTTAAATTGCTCTATTTTTGTACTTGGCTTCCCTTAAAGGTTTAAACAGATTGCAAATTTGATGCTTTTCCAATAGTTAAAATATTCATTTATAAATGAGTTAGTATCCATTGATAAAATGACTTAAGAAAACCTTGAATGGCATATAACTTTCAAGTACCTGATTCAAAATAATGAATCAAACTTTAATGTGTTTTTTTAATTGCAATGAATAACATAACTTTTAAATGAAAACATGTTAGATTGTATGCATCTCAAAGAATAAGTCCTAATGTTTAGAAATTTATCTTGTTTTTCAGTTTTTAGTTAATACAAGAGAATATGTAAATCTCTAGAGTATTTCTGGGAAGAATGTGACTTTGTATTCTTATTTTGGGGATTCTACCCCCAAATCAACAAAGCTAATGTCTAAAGTCTCAGATTATTTCACCATTAAACTGATTTGAAAATTTTTGAGTTGGAAGAGGTCTTAGAAATCATTACTGACAATAGTTTTCAAATTGTTTCCCCATGTTTAAGACTGAGTGGGCTAGAATCAGGCACTTCCCCAGTCAGAGATGACCATAGCAGTAAAAATGCATATTCACCAGAAAATAATATTTTCTGCTTATTTTTGCAGTGTTGTCTGCCCTTATAAATAAGCAAGACATACTAACATATGTAGCCAAGTAATGCTTGATCTATGAGGGAAGAGCTTTGAAGATCCTAAGATCTTACTTTCTGGCTTTGGTCATCTTATTAGAGTAAGGCTATGTGTTGTAGCTTTTTCCTCATTTGCTCAGGCATACATTGTTATTTGCTCTATTTCTCTCATGCATAATGACACACCAAGTTATGAAACGAAACTTGAGAAGCCATAGCTAGTTTTTATCAAATTATCAAGGGTGAGGTGATAGCCTTTGATATTACATTTGGTTTAGAGGATTCATCCTGGATTTTTGCATGGTGCAGTAGAACAAGGATTAGATCTGCTATTAGAAGTCTAAAGTTCAAATTCTAGCTTTGTTTTTTATTATCTATTCTGTTCAAGTCACTTGACTTGTCTGGGTTTAATTTCTTTATTTGTATGGAAGTGATTGGATCAGAGGACTTATGAGGATCCTTTCATCTCTTACTTATGACTCTATGAAATCTGCAAATATATATTATATATATTCAAAATATTCCCTTTATCTTTGAATTGAAAATCTACATAAAGAAATAAATTTATATAAAGAAATGCATCTAGTTATACAGGGATCAAAAATATTTGGAATCAGACTCAAAAGATCTTTAGATTATTGCTAAGATTTCTTCTAGACCAAAAATTCTTTTTGGACCAGAGAGAGAAAATTTGCTTAGAACTTGCTTTCTTAAAAAAAAATATTTTATTTTCCAAATTCTTGCAATAGTTGTTTTCAATAATCATTTTTTATAGTTTTTTTTTGTTTGTGTTTTTGCAAAGCAATGGGGTTAAGTGGCTTGCCCAAGACCACACAGCTAGGTTATTATTTTTTTTTAATTTTTTTTTGCTAGGCAAATGGGGTTAAGTGGCTTGCCCAAGGCCACACAGCTAGGTAATTATTAAGTGTCTGAGACCAGATTTGAACCCAGGTACTCCTGACTCCAAGGCCAGTGCTTTATCCACTAAGCCACCTAGTCACCCCTCAATAATCATTTTTGATAAGGTTTTGAATTTCACATTTTCCCTCTCTTCCTCCCTTCTCGCCTCCCATTGAAGAAAGTAATCTATTATATAGACTATACATGTATAACTTAGTTTTTAATAGTCAATGAGTGTTGGATTCTTCATTCATTTTCATACTGCACTTCTGATTTTCCTGGAGTTTCTTTAGAGTGTACCCAGAAAATTCTTTATCTTGTAAGTTTTCATCAATCTTGACCTTCACAAATTGGAAGTGACTCTTGTGGCCTCCTCATTCATGCTTCTAATCTCCCTTTTTACATTTAGTTTTCCATCATTGAAATTTTAATTCCTGGAGGGTAAGCTTTTTCTTTCTTCTTATATTTATGTTCCTAATACTTAGACAGTGTCCAGCACATACTAAGTGCTTAAGAAATGGTAGCTAGTTGTTATATCTTCCCTTAACCCCCTACCTTCAATTCTAAATCAATTCTAAATATTCTCAAGGATAGCTTTTAATCCTTATCAAGGGAGGAAACATCTCAAAAACTTGAAACACTCTCCTCCTACACACATACTAGGAACCCCAGTTATCTAGTAGCCCAAACACCACTGTTAGAAGTTTAGTTTTGCTATAATTCATTTTCTTATGAAGAAACTATGAGAAGAAGATGGAGGAAATTTTTTAAAGGATTTCCAATGCTCTATCTTATGTTATCTTCTGAGTACCAAGAAATCCAATAAATTTTTCTCACCTTTTCTCCTTCCTGGGCAAAAATTTAGCTAGGATATATACATGTATCCATCCATCCATCCAACATAAGCATATGCATACATATGCAAACTTATTCATATATATATATATATATATATCACATAAAAACATATCTACCTAGAAATGTATAGATATATAATTTATATTATATATATATATACACACACATACACACAAACTTTTTAGAATCCTATCCTACTCAGCTCTGTTTCCATCTTTGCTTCCAACGACAGAACCTTTATAAATCAGTGATATCCTGAGTAATGAACTCCCTCAAAAATCCTTTTCTGTAGTATGAGGATCCTTTTCTGTATTGGTCTTGAACTGAAAAGGGAAATCCCCTTTTAACATTTTGCCTAACAAGATTCCCTCCTCAATTAACAAATCCTATAAAAAACAGATTAAATTAATTATCCTTTAAAACAATGAATCTTTCTCCCTTCTATCTTGTGTCAATTAAGACTCTGAATCCCAGCTAAACTGATACCTCCAAATTAAAGTACTATAAGTTTTTTAAATCCCCCAGCTAAGACTCTATCCCTGAACTAAAGATAACCTCTCCAACCAAGCACAAGGTCATTACCTTATGGCCATTTCTGGGTCCTTCCCTGTACTGCTCTTACTCATTGTCAACCCCCTCCCAACACAGCAACACAGGCTACCTTTAAAGTTATGCCTTTCCTCTGATGTGCTATTTCTCTCTGACTAATATGAATATGTAGCTTTCCTTGCATCTTTTCTTAAACTTTACTCTGCTTCTTCAGCTATCTCCCTGTTCTTTGCTGCCTCCTTAAAGATCTTGGTGGATTTAATTAAATTTTTTAGCCTTTCTTACAATCCTAGGTGAGAGAGCTGTGTGATTTCTTCACTAATAAATCAACTCCCAATAGTCTTTACAACTCCTCCCCTCCAACCAATGTTGATCTCCTAGGCAAACATCTTCATTTCTCTCTCTCTCTCTCTCTCTCTCTCTCTCTCTCTCTCTCTCTCCTTTTCTTTATCCCTCTCTCTCTCCTCATTTTCCTTTTCCTCTTCACATCAATGCAAAAGATAGAAATTACCATAAAATGATAGATGTGTTAAAAAGAATAACCACAAATATAGTATGAAAGTTGGTATGGTTTGATAATAATTTTTTTGATATCTGGATGATTTAGTGGATTGCAACTTAATATGTATAAAGTATGACAAACAACTTCCCTTTTGAAGTTTAATGCAATTTCTGAATTAAGAAAGTCATAGTAAACAAGTGGTGGGTCTTCTATTCTCTCTTCTGGTCAGACCCCATTTACAATATTTTGCTAAACTCTTTATGTCACATTCTGATGAGCATACTGACAAGGTAGAATACATCCAATCAAGGGTGATTAGAATCTTAAGATTACTGGAAAAAAGCTGAAAAAACTGGGATATTTAACCTGAAGAAAAGAAAATTTAGGGGAAACATTGTACATTTTCCCAAGCATTTAAAGGGCCTTCATGTGGAGAATGGATTAAAATGAAATTTTGTTCTGAAAATTGGCAGAACATTGGGGTGGTTATTGCAGAAGGACACAGTTAATATTCTCTTTGTCTTGAATAGAGTTGTAAAAAAATAGAGTAGTTTTCAAAGGGAACACTAGAGCTTGAATGACCACTTGTTGGGGATATTATTGAGGGGGCTTTCTATTTAGATAAACGTTGGACTACTTTTAATCTATTTTCCATCTCAGATTTTATAGAAACCCCCTTAATCAATAAAGAACAATTTTCTGCAAATGTAACTTGAAAAGGTTATTTATGGATGTTCATGGCAATTTTGTTGATTCTGGAAAAAAGAGAGATTTGACGTGAATTTTGCAGGAAGTCAAGGATGTTAGGATGTAAAGGTGAGGTAGGATAACTTTTGAAATTTTGAGGATGGTACCAACACACATTCAAAAGATGGAAAGTATTAGGCTAATCAAAGCATTTAAACCAGTTTAGCTAGAGTAGAGTCATATTTATTGAGAGGAGAAGAAAAGCAGGGAGGACACATGACTCCAAAGACATAAATTTAAGTTTTTATTTTAAACTGTATACTTCATTGAAACACTGAAAGATAGTAAGATATTTTCATGTGTTTGTGATTTGGGGAGAGGCGATAATTTTTAAGGGTCTTTATTTGAAGGGGTAGATTTTTAAGAGAAGAGTTTATACAATACTTCCTGATTGTGCATCCTTAGTTTCCAAGCTGTAAACAAGCAGTAGTATTAAAACACTTCCAAAAGACGTTATGAAGAGTTGTTTCAGAATAGCTATGAAGTACAAGTTTTAACCTTGTTAATTATTGCAGTCAAGCTTTAATTAATTCAAAAATTAAGTTATTCTAACTCATAAAAATTTCACAGTCGGTGAAGTTATTTGAGTATCATCTATCACTGGAAACATTGATCTTTTTTTTTTCCTGGAATATACAAATTTCCCTACAAAAGGGCATTTAAGCTCCATACCACTGTGCAAGTAAAACAGAAAAAAGTTTCTTTCTATGCAACTATATATTCAAGTGAAGTTTGTTAAAATGGGATCATATATATTGAATTGATGAGATTATTAAAGTATCTTCTAATTTCACTGTAAAATGACCAGATCATGGAGAGTTGCTATTTATACCTGTGCACAGCCAGATGTGAAATTGGCAATTCCAGTTAGTGTTCTTCCCTGAAACAGGCATGTAAATCAAATCAGCATCCATCAATAAGTTCCTCCCCTTCTTCACTGTGGTATGCAGGTGACCCAATAATCTTGTAACATCAACAGAACACAAGATCTAGTTATTCTCACCAAGTCATAAAGACCTTGAGAAGAGATTATAAATTTAGAGTTGAAATGAACTTTAAAGACTACCTAGTGCAATACCATTATTGCATTGATGAGGAAGAGACATGATATTATTTGCCAACAGAGCGGGTATGACTTGCCCAAGGTAACATAAATAGCAAGATGAATACTAGTTTCTTCTAATTCCAATTCTTTACTTGTGCATTTTCCTACACAGTAACCTAGTGAGAAGTTCTGTGATAGTTGTCTGAGGAACAAGAATGTAGAGGAATATTACCTTTGTTCACAAAGAAGTCAATTTTTTATGCATAACAATTCTCTAACACCAAGTTGTAGTTGGGTTGTGATCTGCAATAGCAGTGAATTCCCACAGATTATAGATCCTTGAAATATTAAAGTTACCTATCAATGATATTTTTACTGAATTAATTTTAAATTTTTTATCATGCACATATGCTTTATTGGAAGTGTTCAAAATTGGTCTTGGTAGCACTAATTAGAGTATGATCAAAGGATTAAAGGTTGGGACAGACCCTAGAAATCATCTTGTCCAATTTCTTCAGTTTGTTTCTGAGGAAACTAAGACCCAGAGATTCTAAGGAGTTACGCGAGGGCATAGTAAGTTAGTTGGTAAGTTAGAAGTTAGTTATTAATTTACTTAGTACCAGGAAGAAACAGGACTTTAACTCATGCTCCCTGCATTTAAATATTGTACCCTTTTTAAAAAAGAAGAAGTAGGAGAGGTGCAGGAATGAAAGACCAGGTTTTAAGTCTGACTGCAGAGAATCTACAGTTGAACACTGGCTAGTTGACTATGTTTTGAATTTTAAAAAATGAAAATAATAAGAAAAACCTGTCACAGTCTCTAAAGTGTCAATTTCTTTCTCAGAAGTATATTATACTTTGCATTTCTGATGGCATTTCAGAAAGATTGACTATGGTTCAATCACAGTCTCCTTTAATAAGATTAGAGCCATTACGTGATTAGAGATGCTTATTTGAACATACTGAATTGGCCCTGGCAGTGTAAAATGATTATTAACTTGTTTACATTGGAGAGCTTCACAGATACTTTTTTGGCTTTACCATCCTCATGGTTTCCAGGTGTTTGCTAACATCCACATATCAGGGTGTTAAATTCCAAAGGTGAACATTGGTTCAATAGCCCTAGCTATTGATCCTTACTTCAGGTACCTAGTATGTGAGCTACCAAAGAAATGGGAATAATATGTATCCAGTAATGAATGATTCCTTTTTGACTGGAATAGACCAATATCAACACTGCAATTTTCTTCCTCTCAGCTAGTTACTGCTAATATGACTATCAATCCATGCTGAAAGTTATTAAATGGGAACCCAGACCACTTGCTTTTTATGTGCCTTGATGCACAAGGGGCAAGATTAGGAATTACCCCTCATACTGAAGACAGTAATTTGGTTTATATTGCTGAAACATGTCAAGAATCTATAACATGGAGAAAGTTTTATTAGTCTTCAATTTTTCTGCTGTTCTGAAATGATCCTTGAAAGCCACTTAGAATTTCCAGCTAGGGCAGGAAGCCATGGGCTATTTTCTTTGAACTCCTGAGTGGTATGAAAGAAATCAAATCAAGATAATCACTAAAATTCTTAACAGATTAATCTTGGTCATCTCATCAACTGCTTATTTTTCTTTATTTCCACAAGGAAACTGACATCAAAGGCAGTCAAGTTGGGGGAAGGATTGGGAACAAGGGTCTGTATAAGTGATACAGAAGAAAACATGCTGCATTTGGAATAGAAAGCTGGGCCCAAAATATAGCTTCATGACTTACTACTTACATGTTCTTGGGCAAGTCCTTTAAAAATGAACAACTTTGATTACATAACCATAAGTTCCTTTCCATCTCTAAATCCATGATCCTATATTTGATTTTCAACATATGTAACTCATGGCCCAGAATATGAGTTTAAATAGACTAGATCTAATTCTTTTGAAATATCACAAAAATACCACATTGTCTAACTCATTGAAACTTCATCCAAATTTTACTATGGAAAAAAGTTCATATGTAGCTTATGTCTAAATTTCTCCATATGTTATAAAATGTGATATCAGTATTTTTTATCTATCTGTTCATCCATCTGTCTATCAATGTTTAAGTACTGCAGTTTTGGAATTGTGAGTTAGTAGTTTTGACATGTGTTCACTATGTGTATTTCTTCCTGCTAATTGTATCCTAGCTTTATTTGTTTTTTCCCCCATGAATACAGCATTTATCTATTATTTATTTATTTAGGAGTCTTTAGCTATTCTCTTTAAATATAGGTATATGACTCTTTTTCATAGCACAAACACAACTGTCTATCATTACTCATAAATTTTTGCTCTACTCTTTAGGAAAAAAACGCAACTCCTTTCTTGGATACCTGCTTGTGAGGGGGAAAGGTGAAGCATTTATTCATTTGCTTGCTTATTTTTGCTTCTTTTTTTCTTACTGTGTTCCAGACATTATGCTGAGCAATTTATAAATACAATTTAATTTTTGTCCCAAGATGGTGGCCACTGCTTTCAGCATTCTTTTTTTTTTTTTTGGTAGGGGGTGGTTTGCTAGGCAATCGTATTAAGTGACCTGCCCAAGGTCACACAGCTAGATAATCACTAAGTGTCTGAGGTCAGATCTGAACTCAGGTCCTCCTCACTCCAGGGCTGATGCTTCATTCACTGCACCATCTAGCTGCCCCTCCTTTCAGCATTACAATGGTAGCATTTAGATATAATATTCTAAAATTATACTTCTTGAACCCAACTGGTATACTTCCTAATAACAAGCATTCATTAATACAATAATGTCTTAACAAACCTATTTCCCCAGATGGCATTAAAACAATAGCTACAATCACCATTCCCAGATCTGAGGTGAATTCTACTACAAATGGAGCATAGATGCATAGTACATCCATGAAAAAAGTAGATATAAATCTAGAGTACAATGGTAGAAAGGAACATATATGCCCTGTTTTGCACACTCACAACTCTGGAACAGTAGGACTTACAATTCTTCTTTCCTCAAACTGTATTTTCTGTGGCTCAGCTCTTATTACAAGAACTAGGAGTAGCTTCATTCTACAAAGAATTTTTTTTGTCAGCATTTACTATGCTGCTTGAAAATGACTCCTCCATTCATTGGTTGCCTTTCAATAGCTGAATCTGTTTGAAGTATATTTCTCCTCTCTTAATTATACCTTGAACCTTCCAAAGTACTAATTCTTTAGCAACTGTTGCAGTGTTTCTTTCTGAGCAAATTACTACTAGACAATGTGGATTGGGGAGTGAATTAAAAAAAAATTTCTATCCTCCCTACCTTGTCTAAACATGTCTCCTCAACAAAGCTCTTTCAAACTTGGAATGCTCTTAGAATTGAATTCTGTTCCTAGAGCCTAGATATTGGAAAATTTGTTCATACTTTGCTTCCTTAGAGGACAATGTTTGAACATCAAATAGAGATCTGGAAATTTATATATCTTTATATTTAAACACCTTCCTAATACTTTGTGATTGCATTCTGGTCTTTCTGGGTAAGGAGGTTTGGTCAAAATCCAATTCAAGGTGGGCAGCTAGGTGACACAGTGAATAGAGCACTGGCCCTGGAGTCAGGAGGACCTGAGTTCAAATCTGGTCTCAGATACTTAATTGCCTGGCTGTTTTGACCTTGGGAAAGTCACTTAACCCCCCAATGCCTTGCAAAAACCTAAAAAATATCCAATTCAAGCACATAAGAATTTTTAGGAAAAAGATTAGGTAATCAATGAACAATCTAATTCAGTACAATTCTCTTCTCTTTTTATGAACTCCATTGTTCTATATAGCTCTAAAGTCCCCCTCTTTGATAACACAAACCCATAGTTTGAGCTACATTTGGAAGTGATTAGACAGGTTAGCATGTAAGCAACAACCCAGTATTTTAATGAGTCACATTTCCTACAGTGATTCATGTAATCTATTAGACTTTTAGTTTCATTGTATGACTTGGCCACCTCTAGAAAGAAAAAAAGACTTAGGGATCCTAGATGGGTATAGTTGAATGAATGAAATTTGCAGACAAGGACAGGAAAGCTAGATTTTTTCTTTTAGATAACACAGTATTTCCCTTTGCCTAATATTCATCATCTTTGATCATCCTCTAACTTTAGCTATCCCTCTAACTACTCCCTATAGCTATTTAATATTTCTCTCTTGCTCAGGATATATTAATCAAAATCAGGACCTTCTGGAAAGGGAATGATCATCAATTGCCCATGACTCCACTCAAGATTCCAGTGACTCTCAAAATCAAAACTCCTCTTTGTCCACTTCTCCTTAAATACTGTCTCCTTCTATTAGAATATAGTTTCCTTATGGGCAAAAATGTTTACTTTTTGTATTATTAATGTTATTTTTATTTTTTCAATTACATGCAAAGATACTTTTCAACATTCATCTCATTGCAAATTTTGAATTCCACATTTTTCTTCTTTTTGTACTTGTATCCCCAGTGCTTAGCACTTTGCCTACCTCAAATAAAGAATGTAACAAATGCTTATTAATTTAGTTGTATTCATTCATACTTCACTACATAAACTACCCACATCGGGGTAGGGTTAGGGTCAGGGTTATTATTCTTTCTCTTGTGCATCTTCTGTTCTATATCTAACTTTTCTTATTTTAAATGTAGCTCATATTATACTAATACCACACTGCTAAAAACTTAGCTATTGTGGGCGTGAGTTCCTTTTTCTCATTCTGTATATCTGCCAAATCATTATAGCAGCAAGTTCTTGCCAGGAGGATAAGGAAGAAAAGTTTAAGAAATGCTTAAATATAAAGATCACATTAGCAGAATAATCATTTTCTATTATCAGTATTCTTTCAAGTTCCGAAGTTAGAATGGCTTGGGTTCTTGTTATTTGGATTTCTAGCAAGTTGCCTGGATGAGTCTGCAAATGGACACAATACCAGTAATCTGGGACTTGGGACTTTGGTTGCTGGTGCATAAATCAAGATATGTTTCCTGTCTTTGCTCTAATATTAAACCTCCATGATTTTTCCCCTCCTAGTTGTTATCAGTATTTTCTGTCTTTATTGCTGCTCTAATTAGAGAGCAGAAGAGTTAAATTGAAAGGGATGTCACTTAAAAATAAAACTGCTGTGTAGAGAGAATACTTCATCTTAAGAGCTGCATAATTCTGAGGGGAAGGAGCTGGTTTAAAAAAGTGATGCTTTCTATTCTTTGCTAAGCAACACTTGTAAATAAAAGATGACATTCTGACTAAATTTTGTAGAGCAAATTCTTGGGCAATTAAAAGTGTTGAAAAGTAAATACTAAAGCAGCTCTAATATTCAAAGTCTCTTTCTTACCCATACTTTTCTCTTTCTCAGATAGTTTGGGAATGAAAAAATATTTTCTGCTCCACTTTTAAGGACAAGAAAGAAATTTCAAAACAAAAAAGGACTTTTTTCCCCCTGGAATTTATAGAAGCGTCTAGAATCATTGTTGAGAAGGGATGCAAAGTTCCAAGAATCTTTCTGGCAAACCATAGGCTATTACTTTCTTTAGAAGAATCTCTCCCATTCAAAGAACTCTCTTTTATTCCATACTCACACTCAAATTTACCTTTCCCTGAATCATTTATATAGACTTGATAGAGTATTATTGATATCCAAGACATGATTTCAGGGAACTGGGAATATTATTATTCATTTTCAAACCAATCTTTAAGGCTACAACCTATTACTTTAACTTAACACTTTCTTTCCATTTAAAGTACAAATTTCCTTCAGAGAAATGACATGAGGTGACACAGTGGATAAGTGACATAGGGCTCTACCAAGCCTGGAGCTGGTAAGGGCTGAGTTCAAATTTATAATCAGACATTTACTAACTGGGTGACCCTTTGAAGTCACTTATTCTACTTCACTTTCCTCATTTGTATAATAGGATTAAAAGCATCTATTTTTCAAATTTGTTGTGAGGATTATATGAGATAATAATTGTAATGTATAGCACATAGTAGGAAACATATAAATATCAGTTATTATGTCTTCTTCTTCTTCTTCTTCTTCTTCTTATTATTATTATTATTAGTAGCAGCAGCAGCAGCAGCAGCAGTAGTAGTAGTAGTAATAGAAGTAGTATTTATTCTATAGTATCAATCAGTTTCTTTTCCTTTAGCTCCTTAATAGAAGAAATGAGATTATTTCATCTTTCTTTTTGTATCAATACTTCCATGCATAGTATCTGGCACATGCCTCATTTTCAAAGCAAAAGACAAAGGGTCACACAGGGAAATATATGAGGTTAGATTTGAACTCAGGTTCTCCTAACTTCAGACCCAACATGCCTCTTTTATTTAAAAGGAAGGTGTTGTGGACTCTAAAGGTTCTTATTAGAACTGTGTAACCATTTAATAAGTTGCAAAATGTAGAAACAACTACTTGTGATTTTTCCCATGAGTATTATTTGATAGTGATGGGGGTCCCAATTAATGAGCCTCTTCCCTAACATGCAGATCTGCTCTGAGTGACCTTGCTAAAATCCTTGCCAGAGACTGGAATCCTAGATATTTTTTAATTACAAGCTAAAATAGACCTGCTTCTTCTCAAGGCCTTTTACCATTTTACCACTGCTTCTGTTCTTCTTAGGGCTATCTTATCCTTTACTTTTTATGGGAGATCTTGGTCTGTGAAAAAGGATTTAATTACTTATTATCAGCACCTGGAGTCTTCTTTGACATTCAAAAGCCCTTGTTACAAGCATGCCTATAACTTAATTATAAGTTCTATCCCTTCTAACTGTCCTTATGGCCTTACATTCCTGGGAGTATTCAAAACATTACATCATAAGAATTATGCCACCCAAAATATCCAATTCTAACACAAACTTGCTCCTTTTTTGGTGTAGTTTCAAGGACCAGATGTGTTCCTTATAAGAAATTCCTGAATAATGATTTTCCTTTTATGATTGAGGAAGTTCATTTTCACACACACACACACACAAACACACACACACACATATATAATGTATATATATATATATATATATATATATATATATATATATATATATATATATATAAATTCTTCCTTTAATGTTCTCATTGGTGATTCTTAATTTGCACTGAATAAGCAAGAAGAAAGCAAACTTGGGTTGGTGATGTTACTAACAGCAAGGGTTGGGCTCCAAGATTCACTGAGGAAATGTTCAAAAGATCTCCAGAAGTCCTTTATTTAATTCATCTTTTACCCTGGCTCCAACTTATAACCTATTCATTAGAAGACCACGATAGCCAATCACTGGAAGGGATTAAGGAACATCAAACTATCTAGAGAACAGTCTGGCAGCTCCTAAAATCCTGAATAAGATTGATCCAAGACTTCAAATTTTAATGGCAAAAGACCCAATAATGTATGAAAACAACAGTTTTAAAATACTCTGGGCCAAATGTTGAAAGTATCAGTGTTTCTTCCATTTTATTTTTTCATGAATTAAAAAAACTAAATCTGAAGAAACACTGGTAATTTGTTTTCTTTTTTCCTTTATTTTATTTTTTTATTCTCATTTTGTACAAATGTTTTTTTACATTAAAATATTCTTGTTTAAGAGTAAATGAAATACCCCCTCCCCCATGAATACAGACTTGCTTGAGCAATAAAGTAAAGGGGAGAGAAAAAAAATTAAAATAAAAAAATAGTAATATTTGTAGGTATGGCCAGGTGGCACAGTGGATGAAGCACCAGCCCTGGAGCCATGAGCACCTGAGCCCACATCCAGCCCTGCAGACCCAACAATCACGCAGCCATGTAACATGCAAGCCACCTGATCCCCACTGCCCTGCAAAAACCAAAATGAAGAAAAAAAAAGATCCAAAATAAAATAAAATACTAATAATAGTAGGGGCGGCTGGGTGGCGGACAGAGCATTGGCCCTTGAGCCAGGAGCACCTGGGTCCAAATCTGGTCTCAGACACCCAAAGATCACCCTGCTATGCGGCCCCAGGCAGGCCACCCAGCCCCATTTGCCCTGCACCCCCCCCCCCAAATAATTATAATAAAAATGTGTATGAGTCTTTATTCCAACACCAACAACTCTGTCATGGGTGGATCACATTCTTTATGGTAAGTCCATCGCAAAAGTTACTTCCATATTTTTCCACCATTGCCATTGCTGATCGCAGCTCCCTTCTCCACTACCATGTACTATATTTTCTCTCTCCTTTCACTCTGACTCTGCTGTAGGGTAGCTGAGTGGCTCAGCAGACAGATCCCTGGTCCTGGGGCCAAAAAGCCCTGAGCCCCCATACCACCCCTTAGGCCCAGCATCCACCTGGCCCTATGGTCCTGGACAGGCTTTCTAATCCCAGCCCCTTGCAAGAAGTAAAAAAGAAAATGTGTTATATCTGACCGCTGTCCCCTCATGGTCCATCCTCTCCTCCTTTATTCACATCCCTACCCCTTCCCCCTGCTCTGCCCTCCTTCCTACTCCATATGTCTATACCCCATTGAGTATATATGCTGTTTCCTCTCCTAACCACCTCTGATGAGAGCAAAGGTTCCTTAATTCCCCCTTGACTCTCCCCTTCCATATCATTGTAATAAAGAAAAATCTTATTATATGAAATATCTTGGCCTATTCCCCCTCTCCTTTTTCTTTCTCGCATTACATTTCCCTTTTTTCTATTGACTCCATTTTTACTCCATATCTTATCTTCAAATTCAGCTTTCTCCTGTGCTTCAACTATAAAAGCTCCCTCTACCTGCTTTATTAACTGAGAAGGTTCATATGAGTATTATTAGTGTCATTTTTCTATGCAGGAATACATGCAGTTCATCATCATTAAGTCCCTCATACCCCCCCCCCCAATCTCCATGCTTCACCTGAGTCCTGTATCTGAAGATCAAACCTTCTGTTCAGCTCTGGCCATTCCAAAAGGAACATTTGAAATTCCCCTGGTTCATTGAAAGTCCATCTTTTTCCCTGGAAGAGGACATTCAGCCTTGCTGGGTAGTTCATTCTTGGCTGCATTCCAAGCTCTTTTGCCTTCTGGTATATTATATTCCAAGCCATACGAGCTTCCACTGTAGTTCCTGTTAAGTCCTGTGTGATCCTGACTGCAGCTCCACGATATTTGAACTGTGCCCTTCTGGCTGCTTGTAACATTTTCTCTTTTACTTGGGAGTTCTGGAACTTGGCGATAATATTCCTAGGGGTTGGTTTTTTGGGATCTCTTTCTCGGGGGGATTGGCGGATTCTCTCCATTTCTATTTTGCCCTCTGCTTCTAGAATATCAGGGCAATTTTCCTGTAGTAATTCTTTGAAAAGGATGTCAAGGCTCTTTTCCTGATCATGACTTTCAGGTATTCCAATAATTTTTAAATTATCTTTCCTAAGTCTGTTTTCCATATCAGTTATTTTCTCAATGAGATATTTCCCCTTTGACTTCTAATTTTTCATTTTTTTGGTTTTGAAATATTGATTCCTGATTTCTGGTAAATTCATAAATCTCTCTGAATTCTATTCTTTGTCTGAAGGATTTGTTCTCCTCAGAGTTTTCTTATCTCTTTTTCCATCTGTCCAAGTTTGCTTATTAAAGCATTCTTCTCCTCAATAACTTTTTGAACTGTTTTATCCATTTGACCTAAGCTGGTTTTTAGCATGCTATTTTCTTCAGTATTTTTTTGGATTTCCTTGACTAAGCTGCTGACTTCATTTTAATGTTTTTCCTACATCTCTCTCATTTCTTTTCCTAGTTTTTCTTGTAACTCCCTCATTTGATTTTCAAAGTCTTTTTTTGAGCTCTGTCATAGCCTGAGCCCAATTTCTGTTTTTCTTGGAATCTTTAGATGCAGGAGCTTGTGCTTCCTCATCTTCAGACTGAGTATTTTTATCCTTCTTGGGCTCATTTGCAAAATATTTCTCAATGTTCTTCCTCTTATTTCTCTGCTTGCTCATTTTCCCAGCCTGGGCCTGGTTTTGGGGTGCTTCCTGAGCTTTTGGGACACTCCCACAAGGGTCTCAGTGTGTGAGGCTCTGTCTTCCCTCCTGGTCTGTGAATGACCATATGCACCTCCCTCTGCCACGGGGCTGAGTTGGGGGGGCCCTGCTGTTCTGTGGGGGGGCCTAGACTGCGATCAGGATCTGAATGTGGTCAGAGCCCCAGAGTCCTGTTCCAGGGGCAGGTGACAGAGCTCTACAGTCTCTCTTCACTCCCCTCCCTCAGCTCAAAGGGCTCATGCCCTGGAGGCTCCTGCTTACTGGCTCTGCCTGCTTCTGTTCCTGGATCTGGGCTGCCAAAAGACCATGCTGCTCCTTGTGTGCCCTGAGGGCTGGGCTCCATGTGCTCGCTCTGGCAGAGGAACCCCACTGTTCCCCCACTTTGTGCCCTGTGCTCCCCGGGGTGTAGCTCAGGGGACTTCCCTGCTGCTGTGAGCTGGGGCTCCCAGTGCCCTGGGGCTGCCTCGGGGAGGCTGAAGTTCTTTTGCTCTGGCAGGCCACCCCTCTGGCAGGCCGCCCCTCTGAGCCCGGGGAGCAGAGCCTTTTCCAGGTTACCTTCAGTAGGAGAACTGCCTCCCTGGGTCCCTTTGTGGGTTCTGTCTCTATAAAGTTTAGTTAGAGTCCTTAGTTTAGAAGTTTTATCAGAGAGTGCCTAAGACTCTATCCTTTCTTGTTGCCATCTTGGCTCCACCATCCCCACCTGAATTTTTTTTTAAAAGAAAATGTAGCACTGGGTAGGAAGAAAAGCCATCTTCATGATAACAATATGTTTTATGTGTTCTTAGGTGAGGCATTTAATATCTCAATAGTATAATGAGGGGAGAGTAATTTCTGATCTCTGGAGTCACTTCAAACAGACAATTATTTTTCTGAGATAATTTTTTTCCTCTCTTCTTTCTCTACCAAAAAATGAGAATATGTCAAATACCTGTTTGGGAGAGAACTTCCCTTCTCTGACCTAGTATTTTTCACTTACCTCCTTTGGCTAAAGATAGGAGATAGGAGGAATTCATTGTCAGACCTCCTAGACCAGTTTCTGATCAATAAGATAGTGTCAATAATCAACAGATTAAAAGCCGCAAGAAAAGCAGATCTTTGCAAAGGGAATTTATGCATATGATTTCTTTAAGTTAAAGCAAACCTTGTAATTCTTCCCCTAAACTTTACAAAGCAAAAAATAAGTAAATAAATCAGGAGGAGAGTATTTAATGTAATATTTAGTAAAGGAAACAGTTCATCTTTAAGACTTTTTTTGAAATTATATACAATGCTCACTGTTTCATAATTATAGCTTTAGAATGGAAAGGTTCTTAGAGTCAATCTACATTCTACTCTCCCCTCATCCTGATGAGATGTTAAGTGCCTCACCCAAAAACACATAGGAGAAAAACTTATTGTTATTATGAAGATGGCTTTTTTTCCAATCCAATGCTATATTTTCTTTTAAAAAAACAGTCAGTATCAATGTTTTTTAAGATTTATTTTTTTAATTCATGAAGTCTGAACATTTAGCCCAAAGAGTATTCTAAAAGTATTGTTTTCATAATGTTACTAAACTCTGGAGTGACTGGCCATCTTGGTCTTCTAACAGAGAGGCTATAAGTTGGAGCCAGTGGAAAAAGATCAATTAAACAAAAAACCTCTGGAGATCATTTGAACACTTCCTCAGTGAATCTTGGAGCCTCACCATTGCTGTCAGTAACATAAATAACCCAATTTTACTTTCCTCCTGCTTATTCAATGGAAAATATAAATCACCAATGAGACCATTAAAGAAGGAGTTGTGGAAATTGGGGTTGGGGTAGGAGGATATAGTAGATTTCAAAATGACCTCCTCAAATCTTGTAAGGAAAATCATTATTCAGGATTTTTTTTAATAAAGAGCACATCTAGTCCTTGAAATTGCACCAAAAAAGGAGCAAGTTTGTATTAGAATTAACTATTTTGGGTGATATAATTCTTATTATGTAATGGTTTGAATATGCACGGTTATTTTTCTTCATAATTCTTAGGTTGCTATAAAAAAGAGAGACTGGGATTGTTTAGTACTTAGCTTATTATGTTCATTGCCAAAGAAATGTTTGTGGGAGGGGGGTTGGGTAGGCGAGAATGAGAATGACTACTAAAAGAGCCATGAACTCCAAAGATAAAAGGTAAAAGATAAAAATATAAGAATAATGTCATAATAGGTAAAGGTATCTTGGCACAGAAAATGAAAATGAATGAATATAAACGAATTTATTAAACTTTGTATCCTAAAAATATTTTTAGACTTCTTTATTTAATGATATGATTGGATATACTGCAGCTAGAGACTTTTTCCCTTTATTTAATTTTGGCACTAATGTGGATCAGCTGTTTGAAAACTATCAATTTAATTCCTTCTTCCTGTGCCCCACTATGGATTGACATTTTTAAAACCATTTAACAAAATGAAAAATGCATGAACTTCATCAGTCTTTAAACAATTGTAATATGCATAAACAGCTGCTTATGCAGAAGGTCTAGCCATTATCCTAATATAATTTTTGACCCTAAATGATTATCATTTCTGTTTCTTTAAAAAAAAAATCAGATTTTTTTCTTTTAAAGTTACATCAGAGATATGGAGGTAGTTGAATTTATGCCTAGCATATTATTGAGCACATGGTAGGCAGTCAAAAAAGACTTCTTGCATTGATCACTTTGGTCTTGCTAACTTACCCTGAATTGGGCGCAATGTAAGACCACTCTTGTACAGAAGTAAAAAGTTTTTGTAAAAATAAACCCCATCATGAATGGAACTCTGATTTTAAACAGGGTAATCTTTTGGTATTGAATTGTCTGAGTAAGTAATTCAAGTACCATGATGATTAACTCCTGGGTATTTTTAGTGACTATCTCTAGCTGGGCCTTGCTATTTTGATGGCAAAAATAGTCTTATTTTATCCTTTTCTAAAGTTTTGTTGTTGTTGTTGTTGCTGTCTTTTTGAGTGAAGAGGTGATGATTAGATCTAAAAATGTATGCCAGGGATATACAAACTTTTTACAGACTCTACTATGTGGGAAAGACTTTGAAAACTGAAAGGTGAACAACTGTGTATTTGTAGTCTAAGCACAAGCTTGGCTAAACATAAAAAAAAAATCATCAAAATGGGCAACCAGTTAAAAAATAGCATTATATAAACCTATCTTCCTCAGGTCTATAAGACTGTAATCTATCTGAATGGAAGGATATCCAACCCTAGAAACAACACAGGACTTTTGAAAAAAAAGTTTTAACTACTCTTTCCAGTCTTAGATGATTGTGTTTAGGTATAATAGCAAAAATGAAAGCTAGTATTATTATACAATTGATATTATTATTATTTTCACCATTTTTAGACTGTACAAGTAATTTAATTGGCATATGGCATTCCTAGTGAGTAAATCACTTCTATTAGGACTGATAAGTACCTGCTCTTCAACTTTAGAGTCTTAGAAAGTTACCAGGGGAACTGACAGGTCAAATCTGGAATAAGCGACAGAAGTCAAGCTCAATCCCTAGGTCCATTCTTTGTTTTCTATTCATGTCTACACCATCTTGCCTCACAACTAGAATTTATACAGTATATTATAGTTTTCAAAGCCATTAACATAAAGTATTCCATTTGATCTTTTGAACTTACCTTCAATACCTACTATCTGTACAGCATTAGACAATTCTCTCAAGTTCCTTGAGATTCATATTTCTCATCTGTAAAATAAGGAGTTTGGACCATAAGGTCCCAGAGGTCTCTTCCATCTCATCCTTTAAATCAATACTCACAGTAGAATAACAGAATCTAAAAGAAACCCTGTGAATCCCCATTCTACTTGATATATTAACTGAGGATAATAGAGTAAAATAGCTTGAGATCATATGTCTATATGAAATGGGGTTCAAATTCTCATTTTCTTGATTCCAAATTCAACTTTTCTTATTATCTCAGGCTGCCTGCAAAGCATGTTGCATTGATAAAAACCATAGTTGAAAGTTTTAATAATGAGTTTGGTAGCCCAAAATTTATCAAATTGGAAAAAGATGAAATTTCTTCCAGAATAATACCCATTTTTGGTATTTTCTGATCCTCAAACTCTCATTAACACCCCCCATAAGGCACTTGACCAGGCACATAAACATATATTTTGACCTTCACAGCTTACAAAGACTTCTGAGTTCAGTTGGAGCTTTTAAACCCAAGTCCTGAATAAAAGCAAACTGAGTGGTGAATATAGAATATTCATAGCTAATAATGACTCTGGAATGTGCTGAGATGGAAATTCTCAACAGATTGCTTCAGTGGGGAATTATTATTATTAATTCTAGGAAGAAATGTCAGAAAATTTCAAGGGTGCCCAAAGAGGAACCTGTGTAGTCTTCATTAATCACAAGGCAATTATAATTACAGCTCCTTAACTGAAATAAGTCAGAATAAAAATATTAGCAAATGACAACTACTTTGAATATAGCAGGTTGCGTTCCTATCTCAGGATTGTTTCCTAGAGGGTTGTGTGTGTGTGTGTGTGTGTGTGTGTGTGTGTGTGTGTGTGTGTGTGTGTATGTGTGTGCTTTCCTTTTTTATTGAAGTAGATACTTGAATTCTATAGTCAGAACTTCTGCTTTTGTGACCTTGGAGAAATGTTTTGGAACCTAATCTTAAATGTCTTCTGTCCAACTGTTTTTGCATGACAATGGGATTAAGTGACTTGCTCAAGATCACACAGGTTGGTAATTATTAAGTGTCTGAGGTCAAATTTGAATTCAGGTCCTCCTGACTCCAGGGCCAGTAGTGTATCTACTGTGCCACTCAGTTGCCCAAACTAACTTCTTCATTTTGCAACTATGAGTGTTTTCCCTCTAGGATATCCTCTTATATATACTATATATATAAGTTTTAGGTATATTTAATTTGTGGATGCATACTTGCTTATAAGTTGTCTACCCCATTGGAACATGAATTCCTTGAGAGCAGGAATTATTAAAAAAAACTTTCTTTGCATCCCCTGTGCTTAGAACAGTGCTTATCCTATCCCATATTAAAATTTTTTATTTTATTTATATTTAATATTTAATTTGATATTTAAAATAAATTTAAAATTTTATTTACCCAAGTACATATAATAACAAGATTTTAACATCTATTTAAACACTTCTGAGTTAGGTGGCACAGTGGATAAAGCACTGGCCCTGGAATCAGGAGTACTTGGGTTCAAATCCGGTCTCAGACACTTAATAATTACCTAGCTGTGTGGCCTTGGGTAAGCCACTTAACCCTATTTGCCTTGCAAAAACCTAAAAAAAACCTAAAAAACAACTTTTGAGTTCCCAAAGTACTTTTTGTTGTTGTTATTGTTTTCAGTTTTTTTGACAAGGTAATGGGGTTAAGTGGCTTGCCCAAGGCCATACAACTAGGTAATTATTAAGTGTCTGAGACTGGATTTGAACCCAGGTACTCCTGACTCCAGGACCGACCAGTGCTTTATCCACTGTGCCACCTAGCTACCCCCAAAGAACTTTTTTAAAAAAATTATTTAAGTCAATAGGGTTAAGTAACTTGCCCAAGGCCACACAGCTAGGCAATTATTAAGTGTCTGATGCTGAAGTTGCATTCAGGTCCTCCTGACTCCAGTACCTGTGCTCTCTCCACTGCACTGCCTAGCTGCCCTTCCAAAGTATTTTTAAATAATTTATTTCAATTGATTGATTAATGGATAAATAAGTGATTAGTTTTCGTTTCTACATCAATTATGAGAAACTGATGAAAGGAGTCTTTGCCTTACAGATAGACAGGGAAGATGAGAAAATTATAAAATGGGTTGATGTATAACAGGGAGGATGGGGAAAACTATAAAGAAAGGAATCTGTTTCTACTGATTAGAAGGGGGTAAACTTACAACAGGAAAGCAAGAAACCCTAAAATTAGAATGTTGGCTGAATTCATGAATGGTGCCAGTCTAGGTGTCAGATTCACATCTCTGTTATACATCCAAATTAGGACAGAAGACCTCAAGGGCCTGGCCAAAAAATTGTGAGGAATGGAAGGGACCCATGTGATTAAGGAATTAGACACTTCGAATAGAACTTTGACCTCTGCAATATGCAGTCAACTGGAGACACAGGAGGGACTTGTGTTTCTAGACAGGGGATAAAAGAATATGCTTTTGTACCCTAGGTGTGCCCAATTTTTGAGGTCACCCATTTTTTAAGAATGTTCCTATAAAGGATCCTTTTTGCTTCACTAATGACTGTTCTGAGTTTCTTGTTAAGGCACTTGTTTCTTACAATAAATCTGCCTCAATGGGACCAGAGATAAATTACTTACTTTCTTTGAACCTCAGTTTCCTAATCAATAGTATAAAGATATTACATTGTTTGCTTGCAGGGTTGATGTGAGGAAAAGGTTTGCTAAACCTTAAAGTTTTATTCACATGCACATTATTAATAGTGATAAGTTATTCATAGAGATTGGACCTGTGATTTCATCAGCATAATAAGCTTCCTAGATGAGGAAACCACATTCACAGTTCTACATATTAAAAGTATTAACATTTTCCAAAATACTTCACTGATTTGGCCAGTATAATACAGTCACTCTGTGTCACTGACAGATTTGAACCCAGATTTCTATCAAGTAGAGTACCTTTCATGCTTATTTATTTGATTATTAAAAATTAATATTGATTTGTGACTTTTCAAGAGACAAATATTGCTTAATGGATAGAAACCCATAACCATAAATACACACATGCACACACACACATAAATTTTCATGACTAATGGGTAGAAGTCCAGTTTTTGAGACAGGACTACCTGGGTTCAAATGCTTCCTCTGATACCAATTGGATGTGTTTTGATTGTTCAGATGTTGAATGTATATCTCATTGTTTCATGGTGCTATCTAAGGTGATAAAGCATAGACAAGTTTCTAATCTTTCTCAAACTGATGAAATCACAGATCCTAAAGCCAACACACGTACAAGTGTACAATTATACTTATATATATGTAATACAGAAGTTTAAAACTACACTAAGATTTTTGGAACACTGCATATATATATATATATATATATATATATACACACACACAAATATACATATTAATGCATATAAATACAAATTTATATTTATGTCAGTAAATAATTTTGTTTTTCCTATGCAAAGTGGGACTTCACATGTGATTTCTTTTTTTGAAGAAAATATGTTATTGAATTTCATTCTGATTATAATTGTTTAGAAGTGGACAGGTTGGATCCTCTCAGCCACCCTCTTTGGACTTATGTTTGCATCAGTATATTGGGAGGGATTTCAAATGTCTTAGCTATAAAGTGTATGCATTGCAGGTTGGAAATGGAAAGTGGAATGCAAATACTAATCATGTAGTCAGAGACAAGCATAACCAAAAGTTAGAACAATTTTTGGCACGTTAAAAATACTCAATAAAAATTTGCTATAGAGAGAGGTGTTTGGATCTCACAAATAGTTTCTTGTTGGAAGATGGGGTGGTGAAAAATTGGAAGCTTGATATCTTTATGCAAAATCACCTACCATTTTTGTGTCTTAATCCATTGGCAACGCTGGAGCATAAAATTGTTGGCATTGAGAAGAATGGGAATTCTGAGGTCATTGAGTCTAACCCGTCACTTCATAGGCAAAGAATCTGATAACCAAAGACTCTAGAGGGTTCCCCAGGGTTAAATAATTAGTAACTATTAATGAGGATATTCATACTTGAAGTCTTTCTGCTTATAAATTCAGTTCTCCATCCACTATCTCAAACCGATCAGTTTCTACTATTGCATTAAGTCTTTGTTATCTTCTCCCTCATTCAAGAAGTAATTGTATTTCCCTATTTCTAGTGGCATTAACTGAGTATTCCTTGATCCTAAATTTAATCCTAATCATGACTTCTTTACTTTTCTTGAATACATCAAGCTTTAACATATCATTCTGTTTTTCAGTTCATTCCCACCAAAAAAGTAAGTTGACCTTCTTCCTCTCAGCACTTAATCCCCACTCCCACACTTCAGGGGTTTCACAGACTCCTTGATGTGGAAATTCTACCCAATTCTGTGGATATCAATCTATCCACATCCGTCTATGTCCTATCATCTATACCCCTCCATGAGTTGCAACAAAAGGTCTTATTCATATTGTCTTATCATTGTCTAGTTACAAATGGAGCATATCAGCTGTCCATTGTTACTTCTCACTCTCAGCACGTCATTGGACCATTTTCCTAATCTCATATCTATTTCAGACATTATATGAAACTTAGTTTCCCAATAGGCAAGAAATTAAGGCTAAATGCTCTCATGTTGGATATGAAGTAATCTTTAAGGAAGATATAAATTGAATCCAAATCCTTCATACTTGAAGTGATTTGTAAATTTCCACTTATGCAAGGAAAAATGGTTTAAAAGGAGTTTTCTCACTGAAAGAAGTAGGAAAAATTAAGTAATTTATATATCTTTGCTACCTTTGAAATTTAGAATCCCATTATTTTCTCTTTTTCATCAGCTGCCAAGAATTTCTTATCCCAAAATGTAATCAATGATTCATTCAGTTCCAAACTATTTAAAGCCTTGAACCAAACACAGAGTAAACACTTTTAAATGAATAGTATTTATATCACACACCAGAAAGCTTAGCTCAAGAATGACTTTAAATTATTTTGTATGATTACACATATTTAATATATTACACTTTAAAAGATATACTTGACCATGTATTTTTATCTGTTGATACTTTAACATTCATGTTGAGAGATATAGATTCTTATTGTGATTCCTCAATAACTCTCTCTCTAATCTCTCCCAACTAGATTTTTTTGTGTTTCATGGAAAACATGAAATGGGGGGGAATTAATACTTTTTATGGGGTCACATTTTATAGTACAGTAATATAGTTCTTTCCCTGGAAATGTAGGCTAAGAGATGAAACTCATAAGTCTATATGCTATTGCTTAAATAAATGTCTATATAGATTCTCATTTAGGAAAGCTTATTAGTATCTTAATAATCTGCTAGTACATGAAGAGAAGATGCAGTGACTGATCAGCTGTGTTTCCTTTTCTACTGGGGACAGAACAGAAAACAAATGAGCTAAAAGAGATTCAGATTAGACATAAGGAATGATAGAAGCCTACAATTATGTAAACTCTACTGCTTATAAAGTACTTTTCTCACAGTATTCAGGAAGTGCACATTATTATCATAGCACTTTGCATGTACAGGGAAATTGAGGCTTAGATAGGTTTAATCATTTGCTAAAGTTCATATAAAATGGTAACAGTTAAGGCTTGAATTCAAACAGGTATCTTCTAATTTTGCATTTTCTATATTCTTTCTTATATAATGCTAATTTTTAAAGATCTTATTAACCAGTGTGAAAAACAATGAAATGAATGATCAAGATAAATTCTATAAAACCTTCCCAAGAGATTGAAAGTAAGATTGAATCTAATAGTTTAGTAAAATGGCAAAAATGGTAATCTTTAGAGGACCTGGTTTCTAATCCTAACTCTGATACTTACTACCTGGGGAAAGTTCCTCAACTTTACATTACATTGCTTTTGTTATGTATACTGTGAAAATATTGAACTTGTTAATTTCTGATTTCCCTATCAGTCATTGCAGTGGTCTGATGAAAAACAAAAATATTGATTATAACTGTCTGTCCTGCTTCAGTGTTTCCTGAAAAAGAATATTTAGTAGACTCCTAGACACAATAGTTTTGTATATAAATAAAATATAAATAAGATAAAAGTCTTGGGGGAGTCTAGGTAAAAGAGTGTATTAAGAACTGAGAGAATTAACAGGATAGGCAACATGCTTATTAGAACTTTAGCTCCTACTATATTATAACAATTAAGACATACACAAAGTAATAAATTTTGTGAGTTAGAGATTGCAACTATATACCTTTTTTTCTATGTAGCATTAAATTTATTTAAAAAAAATTTGAATTGAGGTTAGTCCATCTTGGAAAAAGTAGTTTTTAAAGTTACTTTAAAGAATATAATCAAGTCACTGAAAATGGATTGTCTAACAAGGAAAATTTGACTTGAGATGCTCATTGCTTCTTCAAAGATTTGTTAGTTCAGGTTCTCTAACTTATACTAGTTATGCTATTCCAACATGTCTCAAAACTGTTGTGTTTGATATTAAGTGCTGACTTGCTAATGACCTTATTGTGCACATGCTTACCTCCAGTTTCCTCAGAGAAAGACATTGCCTTTAGGAGCTAGCTGTCCAGTATCATCCAATTAGAGAAGACTGGAAAGTGGGGCAGGTCCTACATATATGTATCCCCATAGGAAATTATCCCTTTGGGGACAATATGATATTAAAAAGGTATAGTAAATCATGAGGTATTATTTAAATGTGCATTTTTATTAGTAATAAAATATACATAGGAATTAGATTCATGATTTCATTGGCATAACAAACTCCTTGAATGAGGAAACTCTAACATGCAAATTCATAGTTCTACATTTTAAAGTTTTAGAGTTTTCTATAACACTTAACTCTCTTGCCCAGTGTAATACAGACAATTTGTGTCACAGGCAGGATTTGAATCCCAAATGGGGACATGTAGAGTTGTACACAATTGAAACTACTGAATAACAATAACAAGGTTACCTTATTGGGACAATGGATAAAGCACAGACCTTGGAATAAAAATTAAATGAAGAAATTTTCTAGCTTGTTGTCTGAGACCCTGGGTAAATCACTTGGCTCTCCTTGCCTCTGTTTGTCATGTATAAAATGAGCTGGAGAAGAAAATGTCAAATTACTCCATAATCTTTTCCAAGAAATTCTCTAAAGGGATCATCAACATAGTGAAACAACTTAACCACAGTAAAAAATGTGTGAATTCCTTCAACTCATACCCTCTCTGTTGTCTGAGGAATGGGTTAGATAGACATAGGATTTTAGAGTTAGAAGAATTTCAAAAAAAATAAAACCTCCACACCATAGTTCTTTATTAGTTGCTAACAATTGGTATTGACCTTAGTGAAAATTTCTGCTTTTAATCTACATATGGAGGCAGATAAGTGGTGCAATGGATAGAACACCAGCCCTAGAGTCAGGAGGACCTGAGCTCAAATCTAGTCTCAAATACTTAATAATTGCCTAGCTGTGTGACTTTGGGTAAATCACTTAACCTCATCACATTAAATAAATAAAAATTAAAAAAAAAACCCAAGGAGAAAACATTTTTAAAAGAACCTGCGTGGGGCAGGGGGGAGCCAAGATGGTTGTTTTAAGGCAGGAATTCCCAGAAGCTAGTTGACCAAAAAACTCCAAAAGCCATCAAATTATGATTCTAGCCAAAATTTAGAGTGGGAAGAACCCACAGAAAGACTGAATGACACAATTTCCCAGTTCAAGACAACTTAGAAGTTCCAAGGAAAAGGTCTGTTTCACCAGGGTCAGGAAAAAAAGCCACAGCCACAGTGCAGTGCAGCCCAAGTATCACTGGGAACAGCTTGAAGGGGTGGTGAGAGAACTCTGCCACACCAGAGTGAGTGTGGAAAAAATACAGGCTTCAGAGCAGCCCTATGGTGAGAACCTACAGTGGGAATTGGGGAAGCTAGCCTATACATCCAGAGTACAGCCCACAGACTATAATGGGGTTGAGGGAGACTTCAGAAATCTCTCTGCTTTCCCTGGTGCAGCACTCTGTTGTGTGCCCACACTCAGATGCAAGTTGCATTTTGGGCTTTCATGCTACCATAGCCAAACACAGACTTTCCTCACAGTTCCAGGGCAGAGGGAAGGGCATGTGTTCATCCACATATCAAATCACAAGCAAGAAAATAATCAGAACCTCTTATAAGACCTTGGAGGAATTTAGGTCCCAATGGGGTGTCCCCAAAACTCCCCAAAGCCTTGGAAGTGTGGTAACTCAGTAATAGAATGAGGAAATGAGCAAACAAAAGAAAAAGAAGAATCTGACCATAGAAGATTACTTTGGTCCCATGGAAGATTCAGAAGATGGCAAACTTGCACTTCCTGTATCCAAAACCTATAAGAGAAATAGAAAATGGGCTCAGGCTATGGAAGAACTCAAAAAAGACATTAAAGAGCAATTAAGTGAGGTAGAGGAAAAATTGGGAGGAGAAATGAGGGTGATGTAGCTAAATCATGAAAATCAAATCAGTACCTTGGTGAAAGAAATACAAAATAGAACTGAAGAAAATAATATGTTAAAAACCAGCTTAGGCCAAATGGAAAAAAGCAACACAAAAGGCAAATGAGGAGAAGAATGCTTTAAAAAGCAGAATTGGCCAGCTGGAAAAGGACAAAAAAAAAATCTCTCTGAAGAAAATAACTCCTTCAAATGCAGACTGGAACTAAAGGAAATAGATGACTTTGGAAGAAATCAGGAAGAAATAAAACTATTTCAAAAAAATATGCCAAAAATTAGAAGAAAATGTGAAATATTACATTGGAAAAACAACCAAACTTGAAAACAGATCCAGAAGAGATAATTTAAAAATTATTGGGCTACCTGAAACGCATGACCAGGAAAAGAGCCTAGACTTCATTTTCAAGAGACAATACAGAAAAATTTCCCTGAGATCCTAGAAGCAGAGGGTACAATAGAAATAGAGGGCATTCAACAATCACTTCCTGAAAGAGATCCCCCCAAAAAACTTCCTCGAATATTATAGTCAAAACTCCAAAACTCCCAAGTTAAAGAAAAAAATACTAAAAGCTTCCAGAAACAAGCAATTCAACTATCATGTCTTTATAGTCAGGATTACACAGGATCTGGCAGCATCTACATTAAGGGCTCATAAGGCTTAGAATATGTTATTCTGGAAGGCAACAGATCTTAGTTTACCATAGAGAACCAACTACCCAGAAAAAGTGACCATCCACTTTCAGGGGAAAAGATGGACTTTAAATGAAACAGGTCACTTTCAAAATTTCCTATTGAAGCAATCAGAGCTGAAGAGAAAGTCTGATCCTCAAATACAGAACTTGGGTGAACCATGGGCGAGTGGAAAAGAAGGACTAACTATGAGGAGCTTAATGATGTTGAACAGCTTGTATTCCTGCATGCAAAGGAGATACTGATAACTCATATGAACTTTCTCCTTTATAAGAGCAGTTAGAAAGAGCATATATAGACAAGGCACAGGAAGGTGTTGAGTATAATGTTATAATAAAGTAAAAAGATAGAGTCAATGTGTGACAAAGGAAAGTACTGGGAGGAAGAGAAAGGAGAGGAACAAGGAGTGAAGATATTACACATAAAATTGAAGAAAAAGGTTTTTCAGTGCAGTGGAATGGGGGAAGGCAAGGGGGAATTAGTGAACTTTTATTCCCATCAGAAATGGCTCAGAGAGGAAATAACATATCCACTTAACAGG
The DNA here is from genome assembly GCF_037893015.1 of Macrotis lagotis. NCBI lineage: Eukaryota > Metazoa > Chordata > Mammalia > Peramelemorphia > Peramelidae > Macrotis > Macrotis lagotis. The sequence goes on along the minus strand of NC_133662.1, from coordinate 30,116,859 downwards.
GCATAGAAATCTATCTTACCCTACAGAAAAATGGAAAGAGAGGGATGGGATAGGGAACTGGGGAGAAGAAAGAGATAATAGGTGATAGATGAGAGGGAAGATTGTGGGAGAGGGTACTCAGATACAACACACTTTTGAACAGGGACAGGGTGAAACTTGAGAGTGAATAGCATAAATGAGAGTGGGAAGGAATAGAGTGGAGGGAAATAAAGCTAGTAATAGCAACTGTGGGAAAAGTAATGAAGCAACATCTTTGGTAGACTTATGATAAAGAAGGCAACTCATCCCAGAGAGAGAGCCATTGAAATCTAAAGAGAGACTGAAGTACATTTTTTTCTCTCACACTATTCTTGAGATGGAAGGGTGGTTATGTTTACTTTCATAACAAGATTATTGTAATATTATAAAATAAATAAATAAACCAAAAAAAGAGAAAAAAACCTGCATACATTTCTTTATTTTTATTCCCTCAAGTCATATTACCCTTCTTCATCTCTGATCATTGACTCCTGTTGTGTGCAACTAATGCAATATTTCTGATCTCTTCTAGAGCAGGAATCCTTTGGAGGTGAACATTCCTTATTCCCTAACTTGAGAGATTACGATATGCCAGGATAAATTATGACACTGAATTTTAAATACACATTTACATAAAATGAATATATACATGTATATAAATACATATACTCATAAATACATATGTTTTATGTATGCATTATGTGTGTTTTGCATAAAATCATTTATTTGGATGAATCCTGCTTATAAAATTTTCAGGTGTCTCAAAAGTAAGAATAGATAGCTACCTTACCATTTGGGAAAATCAGAATTGGAAAGATCATAAAGGATTAGAATATTTGAATGAATTTAAAATAAAATTTAATTTTTAAGATGTACACTTTTACACTTGGATTCAAGAAACCCATTCAAGCACAAAGCAGAGGAGAAATGTTTACTAACATTTTATCTAACAAAAGATCTCGGAGTATGAATGGCATATATATGCTTAATATGGGGCAATGGTGTTTTGTTCAAAACACTGATTTATTTGGGATTGAATGTAGAGACAAGACTTTCAAGGAATAAAAAAGTTGAGGTCCTATTGTACTTTGCTTTTGTCATATCACATCTACACAATTGTGATAATTTCTGGGTGTCACAATTTAGAAAAGGCATAGAAAAGACTATACAGAGATTGTACTGGAGAGTGTACAAAGTCCTTCCATTTGAAGTCCATTCCATTTGAGATCTTGTTGAATCAAATGAGGTTGATTATTTTGAAAAAAAGGAAAAGGTTTAGAGAAGCGTGGGGGAGGAATGATAGTTGATTTTTGGAAGAGGAACTAGTTTTACTCTTTTTTTCACAAGAGGGAAAAATCAGTAACAATGGATGAATGATGAAGAGACAAAAATTAGATTTGAATTTAGGAAAGCTTCCTAAGGATAGTCATTCAAAAGTGAAATAAGTTGTCTGATAAATTTTCCATCATTGGAGATATTCACCAAGAGATTGGTTGTGCTATAATTTTAGGGGTGTGTGTGTGTGTATGTGTGTGTGTGTGTGTGTGTGTGTGTGTGTGTGTGTGTGTATGTGTTTGAATTGAAGCAGCAAGGTAGTGGCTTAGAATGTTACACCTTGATTTAGGAAAACCTGAGTTTAAATTTGGCCTCAGAATTTAAAGGCTATATGTCCCTGTGAGAATCAATTAGCTGGTCTGCCTCTTTTTCCTCATGAAATAAGAATAATAATGGCATTTACCTTTTTGCATTGCAGTGAGAATAAAATAAGAGAAAAAATGTAATTTGCTTTACAAATCTTAAAGAAAAATTTTAATAGGCATTATTATTATTGGAGGTCATAACTGAGATTCTTTGGAACTTTCGAAATGAGACACACAGGGGTTTGGTGATGTGTAGAGTCTCTTAATGTTTCAAATATAGAATCTAGACCTGGGTTTTAATGTAATCCCAGCATTCTATTTACTTCACCAACTTCATTGCTGTGAGCATTGTTTCTCTGATTTTATAGCCAAAAAAAGAAATAAACTGAGGCTCATGAATGTCAAGCAGCTTGTTTATGATACTACTACTAGTGAATACCAGAGGCAGGCTTAGAACCTATCTCTCTCCTGATGTCAAATTCAGCACTTTTCCTATAAAACACATTGCAAGTAAATTTGCAAAGAGAGATAAGAATAGGTTTGACTTTTAAGGTACTATGTGAAAGTGAAAGCTATTCTCTTATTGTAGTTTTTAGGTTTACTTCTTACTGTAAAGTCCTGAGTTCTCAGTTTAGTGTTCACATGCCACTTCCTAGATTCTTGAACCTATAAAAAATTAAGACCCATAATATTGAATTGTCAAGATGATTATTACTAAGGCACTGTCAATTTTCTTTTTTTTTAAAGAAAGATTTTATTTATTTTGAGTTTCACAACTTTTCCCCTATTCTTGCTTTCCTCCTCCCCGACAGAAGGCAGTCTGTTAATCTTTACATTGTTTCCATGGTATACATTGATCTAAGTTAAATGTGATGAGAGAGAAATCATATCCTTAAGGAAGAGGATAAAGTATAAGAGATAGCAAAATTACATAAAAACATTTTTCTCCCCTAAATTGGAAATCTTTGGTTTTTGTTCAAATTCCACAATTTTTTCTCTGGATACAGATGGCATTGTCCATTGCAGATAGCCCCAAATTGTCCCTGATTGTTGCACTGATGGAATGAGCAAGTCCATCAAGGTTGATCATCATCCCCATGTTGCTGTTAGGTTGTACAATGTTTTTCTGGTTCTATTCATCTCACTCAGGATCAGTTCATGCAAATCCTTCCAGGCTTCCCTGAATTCCCATCCCTTCTGGTTTCTAATAGAACAATAGTGTTCCATGACATACATATATCACAGTATTTTTTGTTTTTTTGTTTTGTTTTTTAGGTCTTTTGCAAGGCAAATAGGGCTAAGTGGCTTGCCCAAGGCCACATAGTTAGGTAATTATTAAGTGTCTGAGGCCAGATTTGATTCCAGGTACTCCTGACTCCATGGCTGGCGCTTTACCCACTACGCCACTTAGTTTGTTAAGTTTGTTAAGCCATTCCCCAATTGAAGGACATTCACTTAATTTCCAGTTCTCTGCTACTACAAACAAGGTTGCTATGAATAAGCGATGGCAATTTTCAATGAATACTGTAGGACTCTTTATTCAGCCTGATTGTACCCCTGTTGCTTGAACTAGGAACTTGGATGATTCCAAATCATGCTGCTGTTGCAACAAAAATGAATTTATGTCTATTCAAATGAGGGGAAGTCCTGAAGACTAGAATTAGATTTTTCTTCTTGTGAAGTGAATATTGGGAAAATAAAAGACTCCAACTTTTCCAGTACAACTATTATTCCTCTTCATCTTTCCCTGAATCTTTTTTTTTTCTGGAATAAACATCATATGGTATGCCAAGAAACTGGATTAACGAGCTAGGAAAAACAATGACAAATTAAATCTGTCTAGACGGTATTCTCCTTATCAACAAGGGAACGTACTATGAAGGGTGCATCTCAGGAGGTTACATTTCTAACCTGTCAGAATCTCCCAGGGTGGGCTAAATTAAAACTTGAGTTTCTGAAGGTAGGTAGGTACACTGAAAAGCATAGTTTCCCTTTGAATTTATCATTTGAAAGGGTGTACCTTCCTAAGCATATGAAAGAAGATATTTATGTTAAATTCATGTAGATGTTGTCAGTAGATTCAGTACAGGAATGCAGCATGAGAATAATAATAGTTGTATATAAAGTATTTGTGCAGTGCTTTATGATTTTAAAGAGTTTAGAAATTTTGTTTAATTTTACCCTCACAACAATCCTGGGAGGTAGATGTTATTATTATAATCCCTATTTACAGCTGAGGAAACTGATTCAGGTAAGAAGTTAAGTGTTTTGCCCAGATTTATATAGCTGACACTAGAAAGACCAGAAACTTTAATTGATACAAAAATACTATCATTTTATTTTAAATTAGAAATACATATAATATTATCTCTATTTTCTTGGTCTGTTCACAAGAAGTTCTTAGATGCACTGAGATGATGCAGTAAGTATGTAGACTGCTGGCCCTGGTATTAAGGCCCAAGTCCAAATTCAGTCAAAGGGATTTACTAGCTGTGTGACCCTAAGCAAATCACTTAATTTTTGTTATCACAAATTTTCATAACTGTAAAATGGAGTTAATATTAATCTGCCTCCAGGAGTTGTTATGAAGACCTAATGTGACAAATCAGAGGCACTTATGTGTGCTTCCTTCCTTATCAATTAAAAACAGTTGTACATCCATCCACAGACCTTGTTCCATCAAATTTTTATCATTTCAATTCTTCTAGTAAGTGTCTGAGGCAGGGTTTGAACTCAAGTATTTCTGACTTTATCTATTGGATAAAGAAATATTCAGCAATGATGCTTGGAGAACTCAATATAACCAACAGTTATTAGGTACTCAGGATCTGCTCTGCACAAAGGAAGACAAAACACAGTTCCAGGTCTTAAGATTCTTAAATTCTAATGAGAGGATACAACCTGTATAAAGAAAAATAAATGCAAAATGTAGTACAATTTACTGTTATTTAGTGCTTTCTAATTTTCATTGACTCCATTTGGAGTTTTCTTCTTTTTTCTTTTTTCTTTATTTTGAATTTTACAAATTTTCCCCAATCTTGTTTCCCTTCCCCTATACCCCACAAAAGGCAGTCTGTTGCTCTTTACATTGTTTCTATGGTTACATTGATCTAGGTTGAATGTGATGAGAGAGAAATCATATCCTTATGGAAAAAAATAAAGTATAAGAGATAGAAAAATTACATAGCAACATATTTTTTTTAAAAAAATAAAGGTAATATGCTTTGGTCTTCGTTCAAACACCACAGTTATTTATCTAGATGGTATTTTCCATCCCAGATACCCTCAAATTTTGCCTGATTGTTGCACTGATGGAATGAGCAAATACATTAAGGTTGATCATCACTCCCCCCCCTCCATTGCTGGTAGGGTATACAGTGTTCTTCTGGTTCTGCTCATCTCCCCTAGCATCATTTCCAGGCTTCTATTAATTCCCAACCTTCCTGGTTTCTAATAGAAAAAAGTGTTCCATAACATACATACATATACCACAATTTGTTCAGCCATCTCCCAATTGATGGACAGTGACTCAATTTCCAATTCTTTGCTACCACAAAAAGGACTACTATGAATATTTTTCTACAAGTGATGTTTCTGCCCTTTGTCATCATCTCTTCAGGGTATAGACCCAGTAGTGGTATGGCTGGATTATAATGGCATGCACATATTTATTGCCCTTTGGACTTAATTCCAAATGACTCTCCAGAAAGGTTGGATGAGTTCACTCCTCCACCAACAATGTATTAGTGTCCCAGATTTCCTGCATCCCTTCCAACATTGATCATTGTCCTTTCTGGTCATATTGGCTAATCTAAGAGTTGTGAAGTGGTGCCTGAGAGATGCTTTAATTGTAGTTATTTAGAGCATTTTTTCATATGACTTTGGATAACATTGATTTCCTCATCTGTAAATTGCCCTTGCCTATCCATTGACCATTTCTCAATTGGGGAATGGCTTGTTTTTTTTTTTTAACTTGACTCAGTTCTCTGTTTACCTTAGAAATGAGTCCTTTGTCAGAAATATTAGTTGTAAAATTGTTTCCCAATTTATTATATTTCTTTTGATCTTGGTTACAGGGGTTTTGTGTATGCAAAAGCTTTTTTAATTTAAAGTTTTCAAAATTATCTAGTTTGTTTTTAACAATGTTCTCCATCTCTTCCTTGTTCATAAACTGCTTCCCTTTCCATAGATCTGATAGGTAAACTATTACTTGATCTGCTATTTTGCTTAAAATATTAATTTTTTCATCTTAATCCTTTATCCACTTTTTCCTTTCAAAGATTTTATTTATTTTGAGTTTTGCAATTTTTCCCTCTACTCTTGTTTCCCCACCCCTCATCCCCCACAGAAGACAATTTGCCAGTCTTTACTTTGTTTCCATGATATACACTGATCCAAATTGAATGTGATGAGAGAGAAATCATATCCCTTTCTTTTAGGTATTTGCAAGACAAATGTGGTTAAGTGGCTTTCCCAAGGCCACACAGCTAGCTAATTTTTTTTTCAGGAATGCAAGAACTGCTTTATTTTAATAATTTTAGAAGACATAAATTGTAGCTTTGCTTATAACCATTCCATACATTTGGAATAGTGACATTTATCTTAGAGTGAATTAAATTTTCTTCACTCCTAACCTTTTTTCATGATATAAACTACATCCTGTTTGTCAAAACAATGATGTTTTGCAACAGTCTACAGAGTATCCTGGAAAAAAAATGTAACACATTTTCATCTGGGTAATAGGCAGCTTTAGACGGCCATCTCCATTTTAATAGCTGGGTGACGATTGTAGTCTTCAATCAGGAAGTTCTCAGTCTTGAAATCATCAATGGTTTCAACTTTTCGAAGAATTCTGAGCTTAGGAAAAGGTCTTGGTTCTCGCTGAATATGAATTTTCAATGGTTCAATATGATTGAAGTATATATGAGCATCTCCCAGAGTATGTATAAAATCACCTGGCTTCAGGCCTGTGACATGAGCAATCATGTAAGTGAGCAAGGAATAACTGGCAATGTTAAATGGCACCCCAAGGCCCATATCTCCAGACCACTGGTAGAGCTGACAAGAAAGCTCACCATTCAAGACAGAACTGGCAGAGAGCATGGCATGGAGGCAACGCCATCAGAGGAAGATCTTTAGGATTCCAAGCACACATAATGATCCTTCGGTCATCAGGGTTGGTTTTGATTGTGTCAATGACTTTTTGAAGTTGATCCACTCCTTGTCCAGAATAATCTGTATTCATCTCTTTGTATTCTGCCCCAAAATGTCTCCACTGGAAGCCATACACTGGTCCCAAATCTCCTTCCTCCCTGGTAGTGAACCCCTGCTTGTCCAAAAAGTCTCGAGATCCATTGGCATCCCAGATTTTCACTCCTTTGGAAGATAGCTCCTTAGCATTTGTGGACCCCTTAATAAACGACAACAGTTCCTCCAATACACCCTTCCAGAACACACGCTTGGTTGTCAGCAAAGGGAACTCGTCTCGGAGGCCGTATGGCGCCTTCAGGCCGAACACGGGCAGGGTGCCCACGCCGGTGCGGTCCTCCTTCCTGCAGCCGTCCTGCAGGATCAGCTCCAGCTGTGCCAGGTACTGCTTCTCCCCGTGCGGCCGGGGCTCAGTCCTGGTCTGCGGGGAGCCCGCCGCCGGCATGGCAGCGTGGGGGAACGGGGGCACAGCTAGGTAATTATTAAAAGTCTGAGGCCGTATTTGAACTCAGGTACTGCTTACTCCAGGGCCAGCACTCTATCCTCTGCACCACCTAGCTGCCCTGAGAAATCATATCCTTAAGGAAGAAAAATAAAGTATAAGATATAGCAAAAGTACATAATAAGATAATTTTTTTTCTAAATTAAAGGTAATACATCATGGTCTTTCTTCAAACTCCACAATTATTTATCTGGCTACAGATGGTATTCTCCAATGCAGATCGCCCCAAATTGTCCTGGATTATTGCACTGATGGACTGAGCAAGTCCATCAAGGTTGATCATCACCCCCATGTTACTATTAGAGTCTACAATGTTTTTCTGGTTCTGTTCATCTCACTCAGCAGCAGTTCATGCAAATCCTTCTAGGCTTCCCTGAATTCCCATCCCTCTTGATTTCTAATAGAACAATAGTGTTCCGTGATATACATATACCACAGTTTACTAAGCCATTCCCCAAATGAAGGACATTTACTTGATTTCCAATTCTTTGCTACCACAAATAGGACTGTTATGAAGATTTTGGTAGAAGTGATGTTTCCACCCTTTTTCATAATCTCTTCAGGGTATAGACCCAGTAGTGGTATTGCTGGGTCAAAGGGTATGCACATTTTTGTTGCCCTTTGTGCATAATTCCAACTTGCTTTCCAGAAAGGCTGGATGAGTTCACAGCTCCACCAATAATGTATTAGTGTCCCAAATTTCTCACCACCCTTCCAACATTGATCATTGTCCTTTCTGGTCATATTGCCCAGTCTGAGAGGTGTGAGGTGGTACCTCAGAGATGGTTTCATTTGTACCTCAGAGATGCTTTAATTTAATTTCTCTTTTAAGTAATGGTTTAGAACAATTTTTCATATGACTATGGATCACTTTGATTACCTCATTTGTAAATTGCTTTTTTGAAAAGGTTTTTGCAAGGCAAATGGGGTTAAGTGGCTTGCTCAAGGCCACACAGCTAGGTAGTTATTAAATGTCTGAGACCAGATTTGAACTGAGGTACTCCAGACTCCAGGGCCAGTGCTTTATCTACTACACCACCTAGCTGCCCATGTAAATTGCTTTTGCATATCCTTTGTCCATTTGTCAGTTGGTGAATGGCTTATTTTTTAAAAAAAAATTTGACTCAGTTCTCTGTATATTTTAGAAATGAGTCCTTTGTCAGAAATACTAGTTGTAAAAATTGTTTTCCAATTTACTACATTTCTTTTGATCATGGTTTCAATGGTTTTGTCTGTGCAAAAGATTTTTAATTTTATGTAATCAAAATTGCCTAGTTTTTTTACTATTTAATATTTATTTATTCTCATTTTGTACAAACAATGCTTTTTAAACATTAATATAATATTCTTGTTTAAGAGTAAACAAAATGCCCCTCCCCCAAAATATAGACTCGCTTGAGTGATAAAGTAAAGAGGAGAGAAAAAAATTAAAATTAAAAAAATTATAGTAATAATTTTAGGCATGGCCAGGTGGTGCAATGTACAGAACACCAGCCCTGGAGCCAAGAGCACCTGAGCCCATATCCAGCCCCATACAGCCAACAATCACCCAGCCATGTGACATGCAAGTCATCCCAACCCCACTGCAAAAACCAAAAAAAAAGAAAAAAAGAAAAGAAAAGTAAAGAAAAAAAGATCCAAAATAAAATAAAATAGTAATAATAGTAGGGGTGGCTGGGTGGTGGACAGAGCATTGGCCCTTGAGCTAGGAGCACCTGGGTCCAAATTCAGCCTCAGAAACCCAACGATCACCCTGCTATGTGGACCCAGTAAGGCCTGCCAACCCCATTTGCCCTGCACCACCCAAAAAATAATAATAATAAAAAACGTACTTCAGTCTTTGTTCCAATGCCAACAACTCTGTCGAGGGTGGATTACATTCTTTATGATAAGTCCATTGCAAAAGTTACTTCCATATTTTTCTACCATTGCCATTGCTGATCACAACTCCATCCTTTCGTATTTCTCCACTACCATGTACTATATTTTCTCTCTCCTTTCACTCTGACTCTGCTGTAGAGTAGCTGAGTGGTACAGCAGACAGATCCCTGGTCCTGGGGCCAAGAGGCCCTGAGCCCCCCTATCACCCCTTAGGCCCAGCATCCACCTGGCCCTATGGTCCTGGACAGGCCATCCACTCCCAGCCCCTTGCAAGAAGTAAAAAAGAAAATGTGTTATATCTGACCACTCTCCCCCCATGGTCCATCCTGTCCTCCATCACTCACATCCCCTCCTTCTCCCCATCCCACCCTCTCCTTCTTACTACAGATGTCTATACCCCATTGATTATATATGCTGTTTCTTCTCCTAGTCACCTCTGATGAGAGCAAAGGTGCCCTCATTCCCCCTTGTCTTCCCCCTTCCATATCATTGCAATAGTTCATTGTAATAAAGAAAAATCTTATTATATGGAATATCTTGGTATTCCCCCTCTCCTTTTTTTTATCCCATTATATTCCCCTTTTTTCTATTGACTCCATTTTTTACACCATATTTTATCTTCAAATTCAGCTTTCTCCTGTGCTTCAACTATGAAAGCTCCTTCTACCTGCTCTATTAATTGAGAAGGTTCATATGAGTATTATCAGTGTCATTTTTCTATGCAGGAATACATGCAGTTCATCATCATTAAGTCCCTGATATTTTCCTCTTCTCCTCCAATCTCTATGCTTCTCCTGAGTCCTGTATTTGAAGATCAAAGCTTCTATTCAGCTCTGGCCATTCCAACAGGACCATTTGAAATTCCCCTGGTTCATTGAAAGTCCATCTTTTTCCCTGGAAGAGGACATTCAGCGTTGCTGAGTAGTTGATTCTCCGTTGAATTCCAAGCTCTTTTGCCTTCTGGTATATTATATTCCAAGCCCTATGAGCTTTTAATGTAGTTGCTGCTAAGTCCTGTGTGATCCTGACTGCAGCTCCATGATTTTTGAATTGTGTCCTTCTGGCTGTTTGTAATATTTTCTCTTTGACTTGGAAGTGCTGGAACTTGGATATAATATTCCAAGAGGTTGGTTTTTTGGGATCTCTTTCTCTGGGGGATCGGTGCATTCTCTCCATTTCTATTTTGCCCTCTGCTTCTAGGATATCAGGGCAATTTTCCTGTAGTACTTCTTTGAAAATGAAGTCAAGGCTCTTTTCCTGATCATGACTTTCAGGTATTCCAATAATTTTTAAATTATCTTTTCTAAATCTGTTTTCCATATCTGTTGTTTTTTCAATGAGATGTTTCATTTTGTGTCCAGAGGACTGGTATTCACATGCTCACTCTGGCAGAGATGCCCTGCTGTTCCCCAAATTTGTGCCCAGTGCTCCCTGGGGCATAGCTCAGGAAACTCCCCCGCTGCTGTGAGTGGTGGCTCCCAGCTCCCTGGGACTGCCTCTGGGAGGCTGAAGTTCTTTAGCTCTGGCAGGCCACCCCTCTGGCGGGCTGCCCCTCCAACCCCTGGGAGCAGAGCCCTTCTGCTCTTTTCCAGGTCGCATTGAGTAGGAGAACTGCCTCACTGGGTCCCACCATGGGTTCTGTCTCTTGAAAATTTAGTTAGAGTCCATAGTTTCAAAGATTTATGAGAGAGCACCTAAGACAAGATTTGTTCTTGTCGCCATCTTGGCTCCCCCCCCCCCAGTTTTATTTTTTTAGGCTTTTGCAAGTCAAATGGGGTTAAGTGGCTTGCCCAAGGCCACACAGCTAGGTAATTATTAAGTGTCTGAGACCAGATTTGAACCCAGGTACTCCTGACTTCAGGGCTGGTGCTTTATCCACTATGCCACTTCACTGTGCCCCCCCCCAGTTTGTTTTTAATGATGTTCTCCATCTCTCTTCCTTGGTCATAAACTTCTTCCCTTTCCATAGATCTGACAAGTAAATTACTACTTACTCTCCTAGTTTGCTTGAAATATTGGTTTTTTGTGTCTAAATCCTGTATCCATTTTGATCTTTCCTTGGTTTAGGGTGTGAGGTGCTGGTCTAATCCAAGTTTCTGCCATATTAACTTCCAGTTTTCCCAACAGTTTTTATCAAAGAGAGGATATTTCTTCCAAAAGTTGGACTCTTTGAGTTTATCAAACAGCAGATTACTATAATCATTTCATGCTTTTGCACCTAGTCTGTTCCACAGATCCACCACTGTAATTCTTAGTTAATACCAGACAGTTTTTGTAGAGGCTGTTCAAGTCAGCATGGGGTCAAGAGGACAGTTATGACCAAAATTACTTGAACTCTGATGACCCTTGAAATGAAAGCTTCCACAGAACTCTGATTTCATAACACAGCTGATAACTGATAACACAGTCATTTGTAGCTTCAGTATTACATAAATCCAGTTTCCAAACTTCTTGACCTGGGTCACATCCTGCTGGGTTAATTTCTGCTCATAACTAAGTTACATCATTGTTTATATACTATACTAATTTTGTGGTTTTCTTCTATAAAAACTGTTTAATGTTTTCAATAAACTGGCTCTGTCAGATTTCCTGATGACACCCACACCTGATTGTAATATATTTTCTTTTCTTTCCTGAGCCGAATCCATCCCCTGGTGGACATGGAATTTCTACATTTTGATGACTGATGCTTTAATAATATAATTTTAGATATGGTAGGGATAAGCCACCTTTTGCACTTTTTTCATTAAATCCCAGGAAATATTTGACTTTATATTTCTCCATATGGATTTAATTATATTTTTCTTACTCATTAAAGTAATTTTTTGGAATTTTGATTGGTAGGGCACTAAATAACTAGCTTAAGTAGAATTGTCATTTTTATTTTATTAGCTTGGGTCTGCCTATGAGCAATTGATATTTGCCCAGTTATTTAAATCGGATTTTGTTTGTGTGAGAAGTAGTTTGTAACTGTTTTCAAAGTTTCTGAGTCTGCCTTGGCAGACTCAGGTTCATTTTAATATCATGTGACTTTGCTGGAGTTGTTAATTATTTCTTTTATTTTTAGATTTTTCTTTTCACTAGGTATACCAGCATGTCATCTGCAAAAGGTGAGAATTTTGTCTCTTCCTTCCCAATTCTAATTCCTTCATTTTTTTTCCTTCTCTTATTGCTGAAGCTAGCATTTCTAATACAATATTGAATAGATGTGGTGATAATTGGCATCCTTGTTTCACCCCTGATCTTACTGGGAACTTATTCCCATTGCATATAATGATTGTTGATGGTTTCAGATTGATACCTCTTATAATTCTAAGGAACAATCCATTTTTTCCTATGATCTCTAGTGTTTTTAGCAGGAATGGGTGCTGTATTTTGTTAAAAAGGTTTTTCAGCATTTATTGTTATAATCATGATTTCTAATAGGTTTGTTTTGGATATGATTAATTTTACTAACAGTTTTCCTAATATTGAACCAACCCTGCATTACTGGGATAAATCCTTCTTGGTCATAGTGTGTTATCCTACTGATAACATGTTGGAATCTTTCTGCTAAGATTTTATTTAAGATTTGTGAATTTATATTCATCAGGGAGATAGGTCTACAATTTTCTTTCTATGTCTTAATTCTTCCTGGTTTGGGATCAACAACATATCGGTGTCATAGAATGAGTTTGGCAGAGTTCCATCTTCACCTAATTTTCCATAGAGTCTATATAGAATTAGAACCAATTGTTCCTTAAATGTTTGATAGAATTCACTTGTGCATTCATCTGGCTGGGTAAATTTTTTTCTTAGGGAGTTCAATAATATCTTGTTTTATTTATTTTTCTGAGATCAGGTTATTTAGGTATTTAATTTCCTCTTCATTTAACCTGGACAACTTATGTTTTTGTAAATATTCATCCATTTCACTAAGATTATCAAATTTATGGGCCCAGAGTTGGGCAAATTAATTCTGAATTAGTACTTAAATTTCCTCCTCATTGATGGTGATTTCATCTTTTTCATTTATGATACTAGCAATTTGCTTTTCTTCTTTCTTTTTTTAATCAAATTAACCAGAGATTTATCAATTGTATTGTTTTTTTCATAAAACCAACTCAGTTTTATTTATTAGTTCAGTAGTTTCCTTACTTTCAATTTTATTAATTTCTCCTTTAATTTTTAGAATTTCTAATTTGATGTTTAATTGGGGGTTTTACATTTGTTCTTTTTCTAATTTTTAGTTGCATGTTTAGTTGATTGATTGCATCTTTCTTTAATTTATTCATGTAAGCCTTTAAAGATATAACATATCCCCTGACAGCTGTCTTGGCTGTGTCCTATAAGTTTTGGTATGTTATTCATTATTGTCATTATCTAGGAGGAAATCATTAATTCTCTCTATAATTTATTGTTTGATCCACTCATTCTTTAAAATAAGGTTATTTAGTTTCAAATTAGTTTTAATTCTATTTCTTTCTTATCCATTATTGCATGTGATTTTTTTATGCATTATGATCTGAGAAAGATATATTCACTATTTCAGCCTATCTGCACTTAATTAGTAGGTTTTTATGCCATAGTACATGGTCAGTTTTTGTGTAAGTGCCATGAACTGCAAAGGAAAAAAGTATATTTCTTTCTATCACCATTCAGTTTTCTTCAAAGTTCTAACATGCCTAGATTTTCTAATAGTCTATTTACCTCCCTCCCTTCCTTTTTTGTTTATTTTATGGTTAGATTTAGCTAAATCTGAGAGCATGAGCTTGAGGTCTTCCACCAGTATTGTTTTGCTATCTATGTCTTCCTGTAACTCATTCAATTTCTCCTGTAAGAATTTGGATCCTATACCATTGATACATACATATTTAGTATTAAAATTGCTTCATTTTCTATGATACCTTTTAGGAGGATATAGCTTCCTTCCTTATCTCTTTTATTGAGATCTATTTTTGCAGCTGCTTTGTCTGAGGTAAGGAATACTTTCCCTGCTTTTTTTCACTTCAGCTGAAGCAAAATATATTTTGCTTCAACTGTTTACCTTTATACTATATGTAACTCTCTGCTTCAAATGAGTTTTTTTTAAGCAGCATATTGTAGAATTCTTGTTTTTTAATCCACTCCTCCATTTGCTTAAATTTTAAGGGACAGGTCATCCCATTCATATTCAAAGTTATAATTGCTAGCTCTTTATTGTCCTCTATGCTCCCTTCCCTCTGTTTGTATTTTCCCCCTTTATTCACTTTTATCCAAATTCCCCAGTATATTCTTTCTGAATATCACCACCTTCAGTGTGTTTGCCCCCATATTCAATCCCCCTTCCCTTTCTGTCCCCTTTTTCTTTACCTATTCTTCCTTCCCTTCCTTCAGCTAGGTCCCCTTTTCCACTTTTGTTACTTGAAAAGTAGTATCATTTTCTTAACTTAAATGAATATATATATACATATATATATATATATATGTATATATGTATATATGTATATATATGTATATATGTATATGTATATGTATATGTATATATATATATATATATATATATATATATATATATATATATATATATATATATGTTAACTTTAAGCCAAGTCTGATGAGAGCAAGATTCAGGCAGTTCTCACACTTTCTTTCCCACCATTGCAATAGGTACTTTGTACCTCTTAATGTAATGAAATTTACCTCTTTCAGTCTCCTCCATCTTTCCCATCTGTTTACTACCCCGCTTTAAGGAGTTATTGTTTTTAAATCATTCTGTCTGAGTCACAGAAAAGTTATGAGTGTCTTTCTCTTCCAGCCAAGTATATTCTCTCTAATAGAGTTATAGTTCTCGAGACTTATGAAAGCTTACCTTCCAGGTAGGGATATAGCCTGCTTCATCTTATTGTATAGCAGCTTTTTACTTTACCCCCCCCCCTCCTTCTTTTAACCTTTTTGTGTGTTTCTTGAGTCTCCTGTTTGATGTCCAAATTTTCTATTACCTTTTCATTAGGAAAAGTTGGAAGTCTCTCATTTCATTAAATGTCTATCTTTTCCCCTGGAAGAGAAGGCTCAATTTTGCCAGATAATGAATTCTTGGTTGCAGTCCAAGCTCCCTTGCTTTTCAGAATATCTCATTCCAGGCCCTTCGATCCCTTAATGTTGATGCAGACATGTCTTGTGTAATCCTTAATGTGGTTCCTTGGTATCTATATTATTTCTTTCTGACTACCTGCAGAATTTTCTCTTTTATCTGATAGTTCTGAAATTTGGCCACAATATTCCTTGATATTTTCATTTGGGGATCCCTTTCTGGAGGGGATTCATGTATTCTTTCATGAACTATTTTGCCCTCTGGTTCCATGATGACAGATAATGTTCCATCACCAAATCCTGTAATATTAAATCCAGGCTTTTTTTTTCTCTTCAATATTTTCAGTGAGCCCAATGATTCTTAACTTGTCTCTCATGGTTCTATTCTCAAGGTCAGTGGTGTTGTGGATGAGGCATTTTATATTTTCTCCGATTTTTTTATTTTTTTAGTTTTGTTTAACGGATCCTTCTTCCCTCAAAAATTCATTAATTTTCACAGATTCCATCCTTTCTATTTATAGAGAAGAATTTTCTTCATTTACCTTTTGCAACTACTTTTATAATTGATCAATTCTATATTTGAAGAATTTTTTCCATTTGACCAATTAACATTTTCAGAGAATTATTTTCTTTTTGCATTTGTCCAATTGTATTTTCCAATGATTTGTTTTCCTGTTGCAAGGTGTTAATTTTCTCTCCCTAATTTTCCAATTGATTTTTAAACTCCTTCCTGATTTTTATTAGGAAGTCTTCCTAGGCTGGAGACCAAATCATATTCTCCTCAGATGTTCTAAATCTCTCTGAGTTAGGGTCTTTATATTCTAGGTAGTTTTCTATCCCCCCACTGACACTGGCCTTTTGTCATTTTCCTAAGATCTTGTGTTGGGGGAGGGGATGGTTTGGTGTTGAGATCCCTAGAAGCTTTGCTCAGTTGACTTTGTAACTCCAAGTCGGTCCACCAATAGGGGTTGCTAGAAGCTTTCCTCACTGTGTTTAGCAACTCCAGTGGGCCAGCCAGTAGGGGTTGTTTGTTACTTTATCTGGAGTGTTTGTGACCTTGATTTAAGGTTCTTTCCCTATGCCTGGAGGGGGTTGGTGGCACTGCTGGATACTTTTATCCTTGAATAATGTGGGCTGTGCCATGGGACAAGGTAACTATTCTCATTATTTAGCTGAGGGAGTTCTGTTGTCCAAGCCTGAGCCTGTGGCGGGGGGGAGGCGTTACTGTGTTTGCTCTGGAAAGAGGGTTCAGCTGAAATGAAGGTATGGAGTCTGTGATCCTCCCTTACAGCAGCCCAGCCAATAGATATCTACAATTCTCTGTGCTAGAACTCACCCTCCAGCCCTGCTGGAGTACCTCAGACTGTCAGTTTTAGATCACAGCTCCCACAGTCAACACTTTCGTGGCTGATCTTAGGTTAGTCCTGGTCCCACCCCACCCCTGGGCTGGCTCTCTGCTCTCTACCCCCTGTTTATCCATGATCCCTGAGAGACCTTGTTCATACATATTCTTCTCCTAAGTTCTGTTTCTGGGTTTTGTCAATCAAATTTCTTTTAAGTGGTTTGTTTCATAATAAATATGAGAGAAGATTAGGTAGAAAACCTTAGAACAGTGTCTGTCTTCTCTCAGCCATCTTTTGCCAGAAGTCTGCATTTGGAGTTTTCTTGGCAAAAATACTGAAGTGGTTTACCATTTCCCTCTCTAATTCATTTTATAATGAAAAAACCGAGGCAAATGGGGTTAAGTGAATAGTGTAGGATCACCTAGATAGTATCTTATTTCAAGACTGCACTTTATGAACTTGTTCTACATAGGTGCCTTGTAAACAACATAATACTACCTAATTTCAAGAGGTATAGAGAATTAATGATAGAGGAATGAAAATGACATGCCTTATACAGGAAGAGATTTAGGAACTGCTTGAAGATCTGTATGACAACTGTTGGGAAAAGTTCCTCTGGTACAAATCCACCCCCCAAATGTATATTACAGTATTTTCCTAATCAAATGAACAAAATAAGTTAGATGGTAATCATAAACATTTGATCTACTATGAAATAATGGAAACCATCATAAATTTTAGAAAAAAAGGAAAAGTATAAAAGAATTTATATGTGTGAGTTCATGATTTTCTTGGGGTGATTTGATTTATGTGATTATTTGTTCACCCAATGTTCTTCAGGAATCCCTGAAGTAGGACTTCCAGATCAGAGCCAAGATGGCAGTGTAATACCCACATGCTCCCACAGTTTTTCCCTACCAAAGATAAATGAAACTTCTGGACTGACATTGAAGCTACAGATCCCACCAAGAACAGAAATGATCCAAAGAAATTTTCAATGGTAGTTATCATGGAGGAGCTTCAGTGAAGGTCTGTTTCTTTGGGGTTAAAGGGAAAATAAAAACCCAGGATGCTTCAGAACAGGAAAGCCAGTGCAATCCAGGTCCCAACAGCATGACGACAGCAATCCCAACAGCTGGATTACAAGCTGGAGGGAGAATTCCAACCTCAAATAAAGTTTGAACTCTGGGAATACCTGGGCAAAGACAGGACTGGGTTGGAAACACACTATTACTAAGTCAGAACCTGGACACAAAGGAGGAACTAAACCTCTGCAAAGGCAAGGCCTGGACTGCATAGGCAACAGTTTGGTCAACAATAAATAAGGGATCAGAACCCCATCCCAGCCAAAAATAGTAATAAAAAACCTTGAATCTATACTCCCTATACCCAAGGAGAAAAACTAAAATTACAAAGATGAACAAAAAAGCTAAGTGAGCTATCACTATAGAAAACTACTTTACAGAGGAAGACTATAACAATGCCATATCAGAAGAATAAACCAATAAAAAAATCATTCACAGGGGAAGTCTCCAAACAGTTTATGAATTGGACTCAAATCCAAAAGATCATTGAAGAACTTAGAAAAGAATTTAAAAAACAAAGAAGAGAGGAAGAAGAAAAATGGGGAAAAAATGAAAGTTATGTAGGAAACTCATGAAAAACTGATCAGAGAATTCAATACCTTTGAAATGGAAACACAAAAGATCATGTAAGAAAATGAAATCCTAAAAATTAAAATTGATCAAATAGAAACCAATGAATCTATGAGACTACAAGATCCCATCAAGCAAAATGAAAAGAATTAAAAAATGGAAGAAAATGTAAAGTAAATTTTTGAAAAATGATCGACCTGTAAAATAGATCCAAGAGAGATAATATATGAATCATTAGACTACTAGAAAGCCTAGATCAAAAAAAAGAACCTGGAAAACATCATGCAGGAAGTTATAAGGGAAAAGTGTCCCAAACTGCTAGAACAAGAAAACAATATAACCATTGAAAGAAGTCACAGAATTCCTCCAGAAAGAGACCCCCCAGGATAAAAACTCCATAGACTTTTATAGCCAATTTCCCAAACTCTGAGATAAAGGAGAAAATACTGCAAGCAGCAAAAAGGAAAAATTTAAATACAAAGGAAACACAGTAAGACTTACACAGGACCTATCAGTTTCAACACTGAAAGAGTGAAGGACCTGAAATACCATTTTTCAGAGGGAAAAGGACTTGGTATTACAACCAAGAACTTACTATGCTGCAAAAGTTAGCATGTACTGTCAGGGGAAAACATGGATATTCAATGTAATAGAGGATGTCCAGAATATCCTGACACAGAGATCAGAACTGAAGAGAGAATTCAGTCACCAAATACAAAATTGAAGAGATGCAGAAAAGATAAAGGAAAAGGGAAGGAAAAAAATAAAAGAAAACAAAAAACTAAGTCAAAATTATCAAATTGTATACAACCCTAAAAGGAAAGTTATGACATTTCTGTTTCTTGAGAACTTTAGTTCTCTTAGGATAATTAAAAGGTCTCATATAATTGAAGAGATTGTACTTAAAGGAAATGGGAATAGTTGGGTTTTTTCTCTCCTTTGAAGAGGTCTAAGCTGACACTTTTTAAGGAAAAAAGGCCCTGATGAAAAGCAGGGGTGTTAACTCTGAACTTAAGTGTCTCAATATCCTTTGACTCCCTTCAATTTTGCAGAGCTGAGAAAGTTTAGCACTTTCTCTGATGAGGGCATCATAAGCTGGGCAGTCCTGAGTCAGTCTCCTATAATTTATAATCATTTGTAAAGTTCTCAACTGAGCCCTTGAGAACCACCCAGGACTTAGAACCTTTTAGGATCCTTCTAGTTATCTAAATCAAAGTTTGACTTAATAGTTACTTCACTTAACAGGGGGTTAAGTATCCTGGGTGGGCATGGGGTGAGGGTAAGGTGTGAGAGAAAATAAACTTGGGGAGAGGGGTACAAGTAGTTCAAGAAATGATTTGGCTTTGAATGACACTTTGGCACATGAGGATTGTATGTCATTGGAGGATAGTTGAAAAGGGGTTAAGGAAAAAAATTGATTATAATTTGATGTAATTCGAGATTCTTGAAAAGTGTATTTCTAATGAGACAGAAGAGAGAAGGGTACTTAGTGACTTTGAATGAGTGAGGCAATGCTAGTTATCAAACAATCAATTAATCAGTCTGTGAGGGTATTTTGATTAAAATGTGAGCTTGTCAAGCAATCAATTAATCAAACTGTGACTGCTGAAACCTGATTAACAGTATCTGAGTGATATATATGTCTCTTTGTGTGTGTGTGTGTGTGTGTGTGTGTGTGTGTGTGTGTGTGTGTGTGTAACCAGATTTATAGTTTTATAGGGAAGGAAGGGAGAGTGGTTGTGAATGCTGAGTAAATTCTATTCAGTGCATAAGGTATATTCCTACATGGATTTAGAAATCTATCCTACTCTACAGCTAAGGAGGAGGTGGCAAGGTGAAGGGAAAGATAAGAAAAAAAGGACTGATAAAAGAGAAGGCAAAGGTCTAAGGGAAAATAAGCAAAGCTAAACTTTAAAAGGAAAGCTAAATGGGAAAGAGAGTAAGACTTTGGTGAAGAGAAATAAGAGGAAATGAAAGAAAAAAATTAAAGGGGAAAGATAGCATCGAGGGAAATACAGAATTAATAATCAACTGTAAATGTGAATGGGATTAAATATCCCATAAAACAGAAGCACATAGAAGAATGGATTTAAAAAGGAATCCCGCAATATTTTGTTTACAAGAAACACATTTAAAGTAGAGAGATACACTCAGAGTAAAGGTAAAAGGATGGAGCAAAGTATACTATTCTTCAACTTTGTAAAAAATTCAAAGGTAACAATTTTGATCTCAGTAAAACAAAAGCAAAAACAGATCTCATTAAAAGGGATAAGGAGGGGTAGCCATGTGATGCAGTGGATAGAGAACTGGCCCTGGAGTCAGGAGTACCTGAGTTCCAATCTGGACTCAGACACTTAATAAATGCCTAGCTGTGTGACCTTGGACAAGTCACTTAGCCCCATTGCCTTAAACAAATAAAAAAAATCAAAAAGGGGATAAGAAAGGAAACTACATCTCCTTAAAAGGCACCATAAATGGGTGGCTTGGTGGCGTAGTGGATAAGGCACCGACCCTGGAATCAGGAGTACCTGGGCTCAAATCTGGTCTCAGACACTTAATAATTACCAGGATGTGTGGCCTTGGGCAAGCCACTTAACCCCGTTTGCCTTGCAAAAACCTAAAAAAAGGCACCATAAATAATGAAGCTATATTATTATTAATTTTTTTTATAAACATGTTTACACAGTAGTCATTTTAGGTATGAGGAATTAGGATTAAGGAAAATAGACACATAAGAGATACTTTTTAATAAAGTATTTATCAATTTATGAAGGGATTTTTTTCTTTTGTTTTGTTTGGTCTTCTTCCTCTGGATTGTGATAGCATTGTCCTTAGCCAGTCTAATGTGGCTGTTTTAGCTCTCTGAACTGCTAAGAGAAGTTGCTTCCATCAAGGTTCATGATACACAATGTTATTATTAATGTGTACATTGTTATTTTGGTTTTGCTTCCTTCACTCAGCATCAGATCTTGTTACTCATTCCAGGTTTCTCTAGAGTTCAACCATTTAAGGGTTCTTAAAGAACAATAATATTCCATAGTATTAATGTACATAACTTGTTTATCCATTCCTCAAATGATGGGTATCCCCTCAATACTTAATTCTTTGCCACTGCAAAAAAAGCTGCTATGAATATTTTGGAACATGTTGGATTTTTCCTATTTTTTATGATTTCTTCTGGATTTAGATTTAGAATTGGAATTGCTGGGTCAAAGGGTATGAGTATTTTTATTGCTCTTTTAGTGTAGCTCCATATTACTTTCCAGAATGGATGGATCACTTCACATCTCAACCAGTAATGAATCAATGTCCCTATTCTCCCACAACCTCCCCAACACTGATCATTTCCCCCCTTTTCTCAAGTTAGCCAATCTGCTATGTGTGAAGTGATACCTCATAGTTGTTTTGATTTGCATTTCTCTAATAAACAATTATTTGGGGGGAATTTTTCATATGATTATATTTAGTTTTAATTTCATCATTTGAAAATTGTCTATTCATATCCTTTGATCATTTATCAATTGGGGAATGATTTATAACCATATAAATTTGAAACAATTCTCTATTTTTAGAAGTGAGACCTTTATCAGAACTCCTAGTTGTGAGGATTGTTTCCCCTCTTTCTGCTTTCCTTCTAATTTTGGCAGCATTGACTTTATTAGTACAAAAACTTCTTAATTGAATATAGTCAAAAACATTCATTTTACAATTTATAATGTACTCTATTTCTTGTTTGGTCATAGATTTGACCCCTTTCCATAGATCTGATAGAGTGTTTCTTGGTCTATTATTTAGTCTATAGTATGCCCCTTTATGTCTAAATCCTGTACCCATTTTCATCTTATTTTGGTATAGTTTATGGGCCTATATCTAGTTTTTGTCATAGTATTTTCTAGTTTTCCCAACAACTTTTGTCACATAGTGAAATCTTATCCCAGAAGCTGGTTTCTTTGTGTTTGTCAAATAGTAGATTGCTGTAGTCATTAACTGTCGTTTCTTTTGTATCTATCCTAATCCACTGATCTGTTACTCTATTTCTTAATCGGTACCAGGCAGTTTTAAAGACTGTTGCTTTATAGTATAGTCTTAGATCTGGTAGAGCTAGACCAGCTTCCTTTACATTTTTTTTATCAGTACCCTTGCTATTCTTTACTTTTTGTTGCTCCAGATGAATTTTGTTACTAATTTTTTTTAGTTCAGTAAAAATATTTATTTGGTGATTTGATTGATATGACACTGAAAAATGATTTAATTTGGATGGAACTTTCATTTTTATAATATTGGTTCAATATAACCAAAGGAAGTTGACATTTTTCCATTTATTTAGATTTCACTTTATTTGGGGGAGAAGTGCTTTATAATTCTCTTTATACATTTCTTGGTTTGACTTGGGAGATGAATCTGATGTATTTAATGTTGTATATGATTACTTTAAATTACATTTCTCTTTCTGTCTCTTGCTCTTGTGTTTTGTTGTTCATATGTATAGAAATGCTGATGATTTATGTTGATTTATTTTAGATCCTGATACTTTGCTGAATTTGGTAATTGATTCAAGGAAACTTTTAGATGATTTTCTTGTGTTCTCTAAGTGTACCATCAAATCATCTGCAAAGAGTGAAAGCTTTGCTTCCTCATTGCCAATTCCGACTCCTTCAATTTCTTTTTTTCCTCTTATTACTAAAGCTAGTATTTCTAATACTATATTGAAAAGTAATGGTGATAGTGGGCATCATTGTTTCATCCCTGATTTTATTGACAATGTTCTGAGTTTATTCCTAATAGAAAGTTGCAATTTATCATTTTAAGAAAAACTTCATTTATTCCTAAACTTTCTAGTGTTTTTAAAAGGACTGGATATTTTGTTTATCAAAGGCTTTTTCATTATCTCCATTGAGATAATAATATGAATTGTTGGTTTTGCTATTGATAAGCTCATGTTGAGTGTTTTTTCTTTTGAGTTTTTGCAAGGCATTGGGGTTAAGTGGCTTGCCCAAGGCCAAACAGCTAGGTAATTATTAAGTGTCTGAGGCTGTATTTGAACCCAGGTACTCCTGACTCCAGGGCCAGTGCTCTATCCACTGCACCACCTAGCCATCCCTGAGTGTTTTTCTAATATTGAACCATCCCTCCCTATCTCATATAAATCCTATGTCATGATGGTGTATTATCCCAGTAATAACTTTCTGTAGTCTTATTGTTAAAATGTTATTTAAGATTTTTACATCAATATTCATTAGGGAGATTGATCTATAATTTTCTTTTTCCATTTTGTTCTTCCTGATTTAGATATCAGCACCATATTGGCATCATAAAAAATAATATGGCAGAACTCCTCCTATTTTTTAAATTAGTTTATGTAGAATAGCAAATAATTTTTCTATAAATGTTTGGTGGAATTGAATTGTAAATGGATCTGGACCTGGAAACTTTCTCTGAGAGAGTTTATTGATTGTTTCTTCAATTTCTTTTTCTAAAATAGGGTTATTTCAGTATGTTATTTCCTCTCTGTTAATCTGGACAGTTTACATTTTTTAAATATTCATCCATTTCATTCAGCGTATCCAATTTATTGGCATGCAGTTCATCAAAGAAGCTCTGAATGGGATCTTTAATTTCCAACTCATTGGTGGTTTGTTCATCCTTTTTGTTTTTGATACTAGTGATATGATTGTCTTCTTTCTTTTTTAATCAGATTAACCAAATGTTTGTCTAGTTTTCTTTTAAATTTTTCCCAAAACCATCTCTTAGTTTTATTTGTGAGTTCAATGGTTGTCTTGCTTTCAATTTTAATAATCTATCCTTTGATATGAAAATTTTAATTTGGTGTTTATTTGGGAATCTTTAATTAATTCTTCTTCTAACTTTTTTAGTTTCATACCCAATTCATTGATATCTTTCTCTATTTTATTCATATAGGCATTTTGACAAATAAAGATGCTCCTCAAGACTTCCATGGCTGCATCTATTTTATTTTGCTATGATGCCCCCTTTTAATCTTTTCCTTGCATATATTTATTGATTATGACTATTTTTTTTGCTGTTTGATATACCCATTAAGATTTAAGTTATTTTGTTTCTGATTAGTTTTTGATTTTTTTCCATGACCATTTATTGCATGTAATTTTTATTGCATCATGGTCTGAGAAGAATGTTTATTATTTCTTCCTTCCTGCATTTGATCACAAGGATTTTGTGCCTAGTGCATGGTCACTTTTGGCATAGGTGCCATGTATTGCAGAGAAAAAAAAATAATATTTTCTATATTCATTACATTTTCTTCAGGGATATATATCATTACCCAAGTTTTCTAAGATTTAATTCATCTTAGCTTCCTTCTTACTTATTCTTTGGTTAGATTTATCTGGTTCTGAGAAAGAGAGACAGGTTCCCCATTATTAAAGTTTTGCTGTCTATATCTCCTTCTAATTCACTCAACTTTTCCTCTAGAAATTTGGAGGCCATACCACTAGGGGCATATATGTTTACCAATGATATAGGTTCATTACCAATGGTGACTTTTAAGAAGTTGAAGTTTTCTTCTTCATACCCTTTAGTGAAATGACTTTTTGTTTTTGCTTTATCTGAGATCAGAATTGCTGTCTCTGACTTTTTACTTCAGATGAGGCATAATATGTTTTGATCCATCCTTTTACCTTTACCCAGTGGATATCTCTATGTTTCAAATTTGTTTCTTATGATCAATATATTGTAGGATTCTGGCTTTTAATCCATTCTGCTATTCGTTTGCATTTTATAGGACAGTTCATTCCATTCACAGTCACAGTTAAGATTACTAATTTTGTTTTTCCTTCCCTATCTTTCCCCATTTATATTTTTCTCTTTCCTTTCCTCTTATTTTTCTGAAAAATTTTACTCCCTTTCCTCTTTATTTTAATATTTAACTTTCAGTTTATTTTCACTTTTACCTCTGCCTTCCCTTTTTTCTGTTCCTTCTTCCCTTTATTTTTTACCTTAGTCCCATTTCAAGTACGCTCTAAGGATACACAATCCTCCTCCTGAGCCAAAGTATCATCCAAAGTCAAATCATTTCTTGAGCTAGTTGTTTAACGACTCACAAGCCTATTCTGACCTACACTTTACGTGCCCCCCCCCTTTGTTAAGTGAAGATGAAGTCAAACCTTGATTTAATTAACTACAAGAATCTTAAAGGGCTCTAAGTGCCGGGTGACTTTGAAGATCTCACTTGAGAACTTTACAAATGATTGTAAGCTATGGTAGTCACTGATTCAGGACTGCCCAGTTTATGATGCCTTCAACAGAGAACTTGCTAAACTTTGTCAGCACAGCAGAACTAAAATGCATCAAATGATAATGAGACACTTAAGTTTAGAATTAATAATCCTGCTTTTCATCAGGTCTTTTTATCTCAAACATAGTGATGTTAACTTGGACCTCTTTAATGGAGAGACAAGACCCAACTATATCCATATTCTTTAAGTCTAAACTCTTCAATTTGATTGGACCATTTAATTATTCTAAGAGACCTAGAGCTCTCAAGAATTAGGAGTATTATATCATCCCTTCAAGGGGTGTACAGAATTTGATGGTCTTGATGAATATTTGCTTTTTTTCCTTCTCTTTTTCATTTACCTTTTTATGCAATACTTGAGTCATGGATGTGGTGATTGAATTCTCTGTTTAGTTCTAGTCTTGGTATTGTGAAATTCTTTGAAGTCATCTATTTCATTGAACATCCATCTTTTTCCCTGATAGTATATGCTTATTATTGCAGGGTAGTAAAGTTTTGGTTGTAATCCTAGTTATTTTACCTTCTTATATATAATATTCCAAGTTTCCTGGTTCTTCCATCTTGAGTCTGATAGGACCAGTGTGTGTCTATTTGTGTTTCTTTTCTATTTATATTGTTTTATTTTTGATGCTTGTAGTATTCACTCTTTTTATTGAAAGTTCTGGAATTTAGCAAAAAATAGGCCTTGGAGTTTTTGTCCTGGGATCTCTTTCTGTAAGGGTTTTGTGTATTCTTTCTTTAAAAAAATTTTTTTAAATTTATTTAAGACAGGGGAAGCTAGGTGATGCAGTAGATAGAGCACCGGTCCTGGAGTCAGGAGTACCTGAGTTCAAATCTGGCCTCAGACACTTAATAATTACCTAGCTGTGTAGCCTTCAGCAAACCACTTAACCCCATTGCCTTGCAAAAAGCAAAAATTTGTTTAAGACAATGAGTTTAAGTGACTTGTCCAGGGTCACAAAGCTAGGCAATTATTAAGTGTCTGAGGCTAGATTTTTAACTTGGGTCCTCCAGACTCCAGGCCTAGTGCTCTATCCACTTCAACACCTAGCTGCTCCTTTATGTATTCTTTCTTTTTTTTTAATTTTTTAAAAAGATTTTATTTATTTTAAGTTTTACAATTTTTACCCTAAACTTGCTTCCCTCCACCCCTCCCCCAGAAGGCAATCTGTTCGTCTTTAATTTGTTTCCATGGTACACATTGATCTAGGTTGAATGTGATGAGAGAGAAATCATATCATTAAGGAAGAAAAATTAAATATGAGATATAGTAAAATTGCATAGTAAGATATTGTTTTTTTTCCAAATTAAAGGTAATATTCTTTGGTCTTTGTTCAAACTCTACTATTCTTTCTCTGGCTACAGATGGTATACTGCATCACAGGCAGCTCAAAATTGTCCCTGATTGTTGCACTGTGGCAATGAACAAGTCCATGACAGTTGACCATCACCCCCATGTCCTCAGGGTGCACAATGTTTCTTTGATTCTGCTCATCTCATTCAGCATCAGTTCATGCAAATACTTCCATGATTCCCTAAATTCCCATCTCTTCTGGTTTTTCATAGAACAATAGTTTTCCATGACATACATATACCATAGTTTGTTAAGCCATTCCCACTGGTAGAGTTTTGAAGTCTAGATTTCCCTGCTTTCAAATTCTCCTCTAAGATTTTGGATGCTATAGCATTGGGTGCATACATATTTAGTATTGAAATTGTTTTATTGTTTATGGTAACTTTTAGGATGATATAGAGTATTTCCTTTTCTCTTTTACAGCTATCTATTTTTGCAGCTGCTTTGTCTGAGATAACGATTGCAACCCTTGCTTTTTTCACTTCAGCTGAAGCAAAATATATTTTGCTCCAATCTTTTACTTCTACTCTATATGTATCTCTCTGCTTCAGATCAGTTTATTATAAGCAGCATTTTGCAGGATTCTGGTTTTTAATCCATTCTGCTATTTGCTTGCATTTTAAAGGAAAGTTCCTCCCATTCATATTCAAAGTTATAATTGATAAATCTTTATTGCCCTCCATGCTATCTTCCCTCTGTTTGTATTTTTCCCCTGGTTTGCCTTTATCCATATTCCCCAGTATTTTGTTTCTGAATACCACCACTTTCAGTGTGTTTGCCTTCCTATATCAACACCCTTCCCCTTTCTTTCCCTTTTTCCCTTTTCCCCTTCCTCCTTCTGTTCCTTCTTTTAGTTTCTCTTTTTTCTCCCTTCCCCTCCCCCTCCTGTTTCTCCCTTTTAATACTTGAAAGGTAAGACAAGTTTCATAAATTAACTGAACGTGTGTAAGTTAAATTTAAGCCAAGTCTGATGAGCTGAAGATTCTGTTTTCCCCTCTATTACAATAATTCTTTTGTCCCTCTTGATGTAATGAGATATACCCCCATTCAATCTCCATCTGCTTGCTGTCCCCCTTTTAAGGAGGTATTGTTTTTAAATCCTTCTATCTGAGTCACAGAGAAGTTATGACTGGCTATCATTTCTGACTTAGTATATTCTCTCCAATAGAGTTACAATTCTCAAGAATTATTAGTCTTTCACTAAAGTAGGGATTTAGCTTGTTTCATCTTAGTGGATAGCAGTTCTTTTCCTTTTTTTCTTTACCTTTGCATGTGTTTCTTGAGCTTCCTGTTTGATATCCAGATTTTCTACTTAGCTCTGGTCTTTTCATCAGGAAATGTTGTAAGTCTCTCATTTCATTAAATGCCCAACTTTTTCCCCTGGAGGAGAAGGCTCAGTTTTGCCAGATAGTGGATTCTTGGCTGCATTCCAAGCTCCCTTGCTCTTTGGAATATTTCATTCCAGGCCCTTTGATCTCTTAATGTTGATGTGTCCAGGTCCTGTGTAATCCTTACTATAGCACCCTGGTATCTAAGTTGTTTATTTTTGACTGCTTGCAGCATTTTCTCATTTAGCTGATAGTTCTGGAATTTGGCCACAATACTCCTTGGTGTTTTCATTTTGGGAACTCTTTCTGGATGGTATTGATGCATTCTTTCAATATCTATTTTGCCCTCTACTTCCATGATATCAGGGAAGTTTTCCATTACTAAATCCTGTAATATTAAGTACAGCTTTTTTTCCTCTTCGATGTTTTCAGGAAGTCCTATAATTCTCAGGTTGTCTTTTCTTGATTGGTTCTTGAATTCATTGGTTTTGATGATGAGGTATTTTACATTTTCTTCTATTTTTTTACCTTTGGTTTTGTTTAACAGAATCTTGTCTCATGAATTCATTAGTTTCTACAGAATCCATTTTTTTAGAGAAGAATTTTCTTCATTTATCTTTTGCAACTCCTTTTCCAATCTGTCAATTCAATTATTTTACTTTCATAAAATTTTGATATTTATTTTTAGTTTAGTATAAACATGAGTGAAAGACGTACTTGTTTATCAAGATAATTGTTACATATAATGGGGGTATTATCAATGAAAATCTGAAAAGTGAACTGGAAGTCTTTTGCACAAGGTTTTCTATATAGACCATATCTTCTAATCAAAATGAAAGAGTTATGCTTTAATAGAAAAATAATGGGAAAAATACTCATTAAAGAATACAAAATATTATGTTAAATGTTCTTCCCCACAAAGTATA
This sequence comes from Macrotis lagotis, assembly GCF_037893015.1. Classification (NCBI taxonomy): domain Eukaryota; kingdom Metazoa; phylum Chordata; class Mammalia; order Peramelemorphia; family Peramelidae; genus Macrotis; species Macrotis lagotis. The sequence continues at coordinate 30,087,680 of NC_133662.1, read as the reverse complement.
TTCCAGGAATATATCAAAATTATACAAAAGTATGGAGAATGTAACCTCATAACTAACCTAGAATACCTCAACATTAACAAAGTAGAAAAATATTTTGAACACAGATACTCAACCAAGATATTTAACACTAAACAGAGTTCAAGAAAAATAAAAGGAGTATTCAGTTAATAGTGTATTTCTTCAGTTGACGTTATATTAATTTTTTAAAGAGTTTATATTTATTTTGAGTTTAACAATTTTTCCCCATTTTTGCTTCCCTTCCCCCATCCCCCACAGAAGGCATGCTGTTCATTGGTTCCATGATATACATTGATCTCAGTTGAGTGTGATGCCAGAAAACTCATATCCTTAAGGAAGAATAATAAAGTATGAAATAGTAAAATTACATAATAATGTAATGCTTTTTTTTTCTAACTTGGTGGTAATAGTCTGTGCTTTTTGTTCATAGTCCATACTTCTTTCTCTGGATACAGATGGTATTCTCCATTGCAGATTACTTAAAATTTTACCTGGTTGTTGCACTGAAGGGATGAGCAAGTCTATCAGGTTTGATCATCACCCCCATCTTGGTGTTAGGGTGTACAATTTTTTTCTGGTTCTGCTCATCTTGCTCAGCCTCAGTTCATGCAAATCTTTCCAGGCTTCCCTGAATTCCCATCCCTCCTGGTTTCTAATAGAACAATAGTGTTCCATGACATACATATATCATAGCTTGTTATGTCATTACCCAACTGAAGGACATTCACTCAATTTCCAAATTTTTGACAACACAAACAGGGCTGCTATAAATACTTTTATAAGTGATATTTTTACCCTTTTTTATCATCTCTTCAGGGTATAGACCTAGTAGTAGTATTTCTGGGTCAAAGGATATGCACTTTTTTTTGCTCTTTGGGCATAATGCCAAATTGCTCTCCAGAAATGTTGGAGGAGTTCACAGCTCCACCAAAAATGAATTAGTGTCCCATATTTCCCACATCCCTTTCAACATTGATCATTGTCCTTTCTGGTCATATTGGCCAGTGTGAGAGGTATGAGTTGCTATCTCAGAGATGTTTTAGTTGGCATTTCTCTAACAAGTAATTATTTGGAGCAATTTTTCATTTGACTATGGATTGCTTTGATTTCCTCAGCTGAAAATTGCCTTTGCATATCCTTTGACCATTTATCAATAGGGGAATGGCTTGTTTTTTGAAAATTTGACTCCATTTTCTATATATTTTAGAAATTGTCAGAAACTGTCAGAAATACTTGTTGCAAAAATTGTTTCCCAATTTACTACATTTCTTTTGATCTTGGTTACAGTGGTTTTGTCTGTGCAAAAGTTTTTTAATTTAATGTCATCAAAATGATCTAGTTTGTTTTGAATGACGTTCTCTATCTCTTCCTTGGTCATAAACTATTTCCCTTTCCATAGATCTGAAAGGTAAACTACTCCTTGTTCTTCTAGTATGCTTATAATATTGTTTTTTGTTTAAATCCTGTATCCATTTGCATCTTATCTTGATATAGAGTAAGAGGTATTGGCTTAATCTAAGTTTCTTCCATACTAACTCCCAATTTTCCCAACAGTTTTTATAAAAGACAGAGGTTTTTGTCCTAATGGCTGGATTCTTTGGGTTTATCAAACAGCAGATTACAATTATTTCCTACTATTGCACCTAGTCTATTTCACTGGTTCACCTCTCTATTTCTTAGCCATACTAGACAGTTTTGATGCCTGGTACATCAATCATAATTTTAGATCTGGTAAGAATAATATGATAAGGACATCTTACATCTTCTTTTGCACTATTTTTCATTGAATCACTGGAAATTGTTGACTTTTTTATTTCTCCATGTAAATTTACTTCCAATTTTTTCTAACTCATTAAAGTAAGTTTTTGGAATTTTCATTGGGAGGATGCTAAACAAGTAGTTTGGTTTTGGTAGAACTGTCATTTTTGCTATATTAGCTTGACCTATCCATGAATATTTGATGCTTGCCCAGGTATTTAAATTTGATTTTATTTGAGTGAGAAGAGTTTTGTAACTCTTTTCAAAAAGTTTTTGTATCTGCCTTGGCAGGTAGACTGCCAGGTATTTTATTTTGTCTGAGATTACTTTGAATGGGATTTCTCTATCTAGCTCTTTCTGCTGTATCTTGCCAGTCATATATAGAAATGTTGAGGATTTATGAGGATTTATTTCATATCCTGCTACTTTATTAAAGTTGCTAATTATTTCTAGTAGTTTTTTAGATGAATTTTGGGGATTCTCTACATATACCACCATGTCATCTACAGAGTGAGAGTTTTGTCTCCTCCTTCCCTATTTTAATTCCTTCAATTTCTTTTTCTTCTTTTATCACCGAAGCTCTCATGTAATACAATATTGAATTGTAGTGGTGATAATGGGCATTCTTGTTTCTCCCCTGATTTTACTGGGAATGCCTCAAGCCTATCTCCATTGCATATAATGCTTGCTGATGGTTTCAGGTAGATACTATTGATTATTCTAAGGAACAAACCATTTATTCTTACACTCTCTAGCCTTTTTATTAGGAATGGGTGCTGTATTTTTTCAAAAGTGTTTTCAGCATTTATTGATATAATCATATGATATCTGATAGGTTTGTTGTTGATTTAATTAATTATCCTAAAGGTTTTCCTAATATTGAACCAACCCAGCATTCCTGGGATAAATTCTACTTGATCATAATGTATTTTCCTAGTCATAACTTCTTGTAATAGTTTTGCTAAGATTTTATTTAAGATTTTTGCATCTATATTTATCATTGGTATCAGCACCATATTGGTATCATAGAAAGAGTTAGGTAGAGTTCTGTCTTCACCTATTTTTTGAAATAGTTTATATAGAATTGTAACCAATTGCTCCCTAAATGTTTGATAGAATTTATTTGTGGATCCATTTGTCCCTGGAGATTTTTTCTTAGGAAGTTCAATAATGGCTTGTTGAATTTCTTTTTTCTGAGATAGGGTTATTTAGGTTTTTAATATCGTCTTCATTAAGTCTGGGCAACTCATGTTTTTGGAAATATACATCCATTTCACTTAGATTGTCAAATTTATTGTCATAGAGTTGGGCAAAATAATTCCAAATTACTACTTTAATTTCCTCTACATTGGTGGTGAGTCCACCTTTTTCATTTATGATACTAGCAATTTGGTTTTCTTCTTATTTTTAATCAGAGGTCTATCAATTTTTATTAGTTTTTTCTTAAAACCATCTCTTTTTTCATTTATTAGTTCAATAGTTTTCTCCTTTCAATTTTTATTAATTTCTCCTTTAATTTTTAGAATTTCTAATTTGGTATTTAATTGGGGGTTTTTAATTTGTTCTTTCTCTAATTGCATATTTAGTTCATTGATTTCTTCTTTCTCTTATTTATTCATGTCAGCATTTAAAGATATAATACATCCCCTGATAACCATCTTCAGTTTTTCCCCATAGGTTTTATTATGTTGTATCATTATTGTCATTATCTAAGATGAAATAATTAATTATTTCTATAATTTGTTGCTTGATCCAGTCTTTCTTTAAAATGAGGTTATTTAATTTCCTATTAGTTCTGGGAATGTATCTCCCTGGCCATGTATTGCATATGACTTTTTATTGCATTATGATCTGAGAAAGTTGTATTCATTATTTCTGCCTTCATGCAGTTGATCATTAGGTTTTTATTTCCTAGTACATGGTCAATTTTTGTTTAAGTGCCATGTACTACAGAAAAAAAAGTATATTCTATTCTATCCCTATTCAATCTCCTCCATATGTCTATCATATCTAGGTTTTCTAACAATCTATTTGCCTCCTTAACTTCCTTCTTGTTTATTTTATAATTCAATTTATCTAAATCTGAGAGTGAGAGATTCAGGTCTCCCACTAGTAGAGTTTTGCTGTCTATGTTTTCCTCTTGTTCTTTTAACTTCTCCTCTACAAATCTCAATGCTGTCCCATTGGATGCACACATATTTAGTATTGAAATTACTTTATTTTCTATGGTACCTTTTAAGAGGTTATAGTTTCCTTCTTTATCTCTTTTAACACTATCTATTCTTGCAGCTTCTTTGTCTGAGATAAGGATTGCTACCCCTGCTTTTTTCATTTCAGTTGAAGCAAAATATATTTTGCTCCATCCTTTTACCTTTACCCTATATGTATCACTCTACTTCAAATGAGTTTCTTCTAAGCAGCATATTGTAGGATTCTGGTTTTTAATCCAGTCTGGCATTTGATTATATTTTAAGGGAGAGTTCATTCCATTCACATTCAAATTTATAGTTACTCTTTATTGCCCTCCATGCTTCTTCCTTCTGTCTGTGTTTTCCCCCTTTTTCCCTTTATCCATATTACCCAATGTTTTGTTTCTGAACACCAACACCTTCAGTTTGTTTGCCCTCTTAGATCAAACCCCCTTCTCCTTTTGTTCCCCTTTCCCTTTTTCCCCTTCTTCCCTTCCTTCTCTTAGTTCTCTTTTTTCTCCTCCTAGCCATCCCCTTCTCCCCTTTCCCTCTTTTAATGCTTGAAAGGTAAGATAAGTTTCTTAACTTGATTAAGTGTGTCTAAGTTAACTTTAAGCCAAGTCTGATGAGATGAAGATTCAGGTGATTTTCACCTCCTCCCTTCCTCCCCTAAATTACAATGGGTCTTTTTTACCTCTTGATGTAAAGAGATTTAGCTCATTCAGTCTCCCTCCAACGTGCCTTTTCTTTATGCCCATTTTTAAGGAAGTATTATTTTTAAATCATTCTATTTGAGTCACAGAAAAGTTATGAGTGTCCATCACTTCTGACTATGTATCTTCTCTCTAATAAAGTTACAATTCTCTACAGTTATGAGACTCTTTCTCAAAAGTGGGTATATAGCCAGTTTCATCTTATATAGCATGAGGTATATTTGTTTTTGTTTTTGATTTTTTATCTTTTCATGTATCTCTTGAGCCTCCTTTTTGATGTCCAAATTTTCTTTTTAGCTCTGGTTTTTTCATCATGAAATCTTGGAAGTCTCCCATTTCATTAAATGTCCATCTTTTTCCCTGGAAGAGAAGGCTTAGCTTTGCTGGGTAGTGGATTATTGGCTGTATTCCAAGCTCCTTTAATCTTCAGAATATCTCATTCCAGGCCCTTCAATCCCTTAATTTTGCTCTGGACAGGTCCTTCATAATCCTTACTGTGGCTCCTTGGTATTTAAATTTTTTTCTTTCTGATTGATTGCAGGATTTTTTTCTTTTATCTGATAGTCCTGGAATTTGCCTATAATTTTCCTTGGTGTTTTTATTTTAGGTTCTCTTTCCAGAGGGGATCCATGTATTCTTTCAAAACTATTTTGCCCTCTGGTTCCATGATATCAGGGTAATTTTCCATCACTAAATCTTGTAAGATTAAGTCCAGGCTTTTTTTCTCTTCAATGTTCTCAGGAAGGCCAATAATTTTCAGATTCTTCCTTCTCAATCGGTTCTTGAGGTCAGTGGTTTTGCTGGTGAGGTATTTTGCATTTTTTCTTTATTTTTTCAATCTTTTGGTTTTGTTTAATACAATCTTGTTGTCTCATGAAGTCATTAGTTTTCACCAATTCAATTCTTTTTTTTTTAGAGGGGAAGATTTTTCTTCATTTATCCTTTGCAACTCCTTTCCAGTTGTTCCATTCTATTTTTGAAGGACTTTTCTATTTGCCCTTATGTAGTATCATTTCCTTTTTGCATTTGCCCAATTGTGGATTTAAGAGAATCATTTTCTTTTTGCATTTACCCAATTGAGGATTCGAGAGAGATGTTCTCATTTTATATTTGTCCAATTGTTTTGTCCAAGAATTTATTTTCTTGTTGCATAACGTTAATTTTCTCTTGTTACTTGTTAATTTTCTCTTGAGTTTCTTTTCTCACTTTTTCTCATTGATTTTTAAATTCCTTCCTGATTTCTTCAAGGATTCTGGGCTGTAGACTAATTCATATTCTCCTCAGCAGTGCTAGATCTCTCTGGATTGGAATCTGTCCCCCTCTAAGTGTTTCTCCATGCCCCACCCCCCTTCTCTGGCCTTTTTTCATCTTGTGTTGGGGGCGGGTGCTGGCTCTCAGAGGTTTGTTTTTGAGGTTCTCAGAGGCTTTGTTCACTTCGTTTAGTAATTTCAAGGGCCAGCCAGTTGGGGATGCTGGTTCCTTCCTCTGGAGTGTTTGATGTCCTTAGCAGCAGGGTCTGAGTTGACCTTGAAAACTGGGCTGTGTCCTGGGAGAAGTTAATCTCTTTCTGTTGAGTGAAAATCTGAGTTGACCTTGAACAATGGACTGGAAGGCAATCTCCCTTTCAGCTGAGTGGGCTCCTTAGTCCACAACTGTGCTTGAGGGGATGGGTGGGGAGGTGGGATGGCTACCATTTGTTCCTGGAAGAATGATCCAAGAGCATGGAGTTCAGGTCCCAAACTGAGCTAGATGATTTCCAGGCTGCAGACCTCCCCTCCTCCTGGCCAAAGACTGCATAACTAAAGTTGGTTCTCAACCAGTTTCTCATCAAAGTCTCTGAGGATAATACCTCTCACCAATGTCTGTAAGACTAACCCCAGTCCTTTGACTTCCTCCCTTCCCTCCCCCATTGCTGTCCCTGCACTGATCCTCTGGTCTCCTTTCCTGATTCACCCATGGTTACCTGAGATAGGCCTTGTTGGTAGGTTTTCTCCTAGCATCTTTTTCTGGGTTTTGTTGATTGAGTTTCTGTTAAGAGGTTTATTTCATGTTGTTTTTGAGGGGACACAGGGAGTGTTTAATACAGTGTTTGTCTTCTCTCTGCCATCTTGGCCAGAAGTCCCCTCTATGTATTCTTTCAATGGCTATATTGCCTTCTTTTTCTAGTAGATTTGGAGACTTTTCCCTGATAATTCCAGCATGATCTTATCCAGTTTTTTTTGGTTCTAGGATTTCTAGTAATTTGATGATCATAGATCATCTCTCCTGAATCTATTTTCCAGGTCATTCTTTTTTCCAAAGAGGTACTTTATATTTTCTTCAATTTTTTTCTGTCTTATTATTTTCTTTGATGGAATCTTGGAGTCTTGTAGATTTGTTTATTTCTGTTTATTCAGTTCTAATCTTTAGGGCTTTGTCTTCTTCAATTACCTTTTGTGTTTCCTTTTTAAAGTAGCTGAATTCTCTGGTCAATTTTTTTTTATTATTTTCCGGCATGCCTCATTTTTTCATTTTTCTTCTTCCTTTCTTCTTTGTTCTTTGTTATTTTTTAAGCACTTTGATGAACTTTTGGATTTGTAGCCAATTCATAGACTGTTTTGAGACTACTTTGGTGAGTGATTTTTAATTGATTTCTTTTTCCAACATGCTACTGTTATTTTCTTTGTCTGTAAAGTAGTTTTCGATCGTGATAACTCTTTCAGCTTTTTTGCTCATCTTTGTTATTTTAGTTCTGCTGCTGTGGTATAGGGAGTATAGATCCAAGCTTTTTGTGATAGGACTAGGGTCTAATCCCTGGTTTGCCATTGGTCAAGATGTTGCCTATGCAGTTCAGGTCTTACATTTTCAGAGGTCTGTTTCCTTGTTTATGTCCAGGTTCTGACTTAATAGTGGTTTGTTCACAAGCCAGTCCTGTCTTTTGCCCTGGTGTTCCCAGGGTTCAGACTATGTTTGGAGTTGGGATCCCTCCTGATAACTTGCTATCTAGCTGCTGGGATCTCTGCTCTCCTCAAGATATTGAGATCTGCACTGCACTATAGTTAAAAGACTCCCAATGATTTTCCTGTTCTCCTGACTCCTTGATTTTTCTTCACCTTTTCTCCAAAGAAAAAGACCTTCTCTGAAGATTCTCCACAATGTCTACTGTTGAAAACTTCTTTGAATCTTTTCTTTTTTCTTGATAGAATCTGTAGCTTGAATGTCACTGCAAAGGCTTTATTTATCTTTGCTAAGGAAATGCTTTAGGAGCATGTTGTATTCATGCCACCATCTTGGCTCCATGCAGACATCAGAATTACAGCATTATTAAATATGTATGCTCCTAGTGGTATAACATCCAAATTACTAGAAGAAAAGTTGAGTTAATTGCAAGTAGACAAAGATAGCAACACTTCAGTAATAGGGGACCTGAACCTCCCTTTCTCAGAACTAGAGAAATCTAACCACAAAATGAAAAGAAGGAATTTAAGAAGATGAATGAAATTTTGGAAAACTTAGTTGTGATAGCCATCTGGAGAAAACTTCATGGGATAGAATGGGATATGCCTTTTGCTCAGTAGTACATGGAACCTATATCAAAATTTACCATTCTTACAATCAAATGCAGAAAGGTAGAAATAGGGGATGGAACCAAGGTGGCGCATGAATGCAGCATTTCCCTGGAATTTCTTCCCCCCAGAAGTCCAAAAGTCATCAAATTATGACTCTAGCCAAAATTTAGAGGGGCAGAACCCTCAGAAAGACTAAGTGATACATTTTCCCTGTCCAAGATAACTTAGAAGTTCTGTGGGAAAGATGTGTTTCACCTGGGCCAGGAGTTAGAAAAAGCCCCAGTCTCAGTGCAGCCCAGGAATATCTTGAAGGGACAATGTGAGAATTCTGCTATATCATAATAAGTATGGAGTGAGGAGCACCAGCCACAGGACCTGCACCGAGAATTGAAAGAAACTAGCCTGCACCTCCAGACCACATTCCACAGATGGCAAGGGGATCAGGGGAGAGTGTAGAAATTTCTCTGCTCTCCCTGAAGGCAGGACTTTGCTGTTGTGCACACTCAGATCCAGGTTGCAGTTTGGGCTTTCACACTAAGATAGCTGAGCAGGACTCCTTCTTACAACTCCAGGGCAAAATGGAGTGCTGTGCTTGTCTACATATCAAAGCACAGGCAAGAGAGCATAAGACCTTGGAGGAATAAAGGTCCCAGTGGGGTGTCCTCCAAAAAAAGTCCAAAGTCTTGGTAGTGTTGTAAATTAGTCTTGGGCTGAGGAAATGAGTAAACAACAGAAAAAGAAGAATTTGACCATAGAAAATTACTTTAGTCCCCAGGAAGATCAAAACACAAACTCAGATGACAACAAAATTGAAGCTTCCATATCCAAAACCTCCAAGAGAAATAGAAAATGAACTCAGACTATGTATGAGCTCCAAAAAGACTTTGAACAGCAATTAGGGGAAGTGGAGGAAAAATTGGGACTAGAAATGAGAGTGATGCAGAAAAATCATGAAAACAAAATTAACAGCTTAGTGAAAGAAATACAAAAAAATATTGAAGAAAATAATATGTTTAAAACCAGTTTAGGCCAAATGGAAAAAGTGGTACAAAAGGTAAATGAGGAGAAGAATGCCTTAAAAAGCAGAATTGGCCTGCTGGAAAAGAAGATAAAAAAGCTCTCTGAAGAAAATAACTCCTTCAAATGTAGACTGGAACTAAAGGAAATAGATGACTTTGCAAGAAATTACTGAAATATCCCCATTTCAGAAAAAGAAATTAAAATAACTACCAGTGAACTCCCTCAGAAAGAGTCTCTAGGTCCAGAAGGATTTACAAGTGAACTTTGCCAAACATTTAAGGAACAATTAATCTCTATCCTACATAAACTATTTAAAAATAAGAGCATTTTTTTCTCTATTTTAAATTTATTTAATGTTATTAAAATAATCTTGTTGTGAGAGTAATCATAAACCCCACCTTCTCATCCCCAAAAGAAGAGAAACCTCAAGAATAGTGAGAAAGAGAAAAAAATGGTACTTCAGTCTGTGTTCAGATTCCAATGGCTCTGTGTCTGGGATGAGTTGCCTTCCCAATCATAGCCACCAGAGAAGATACTTCAATATTTTTCCACACAGTTGCTCCACTGGCTGCATTTACTTCCACTCTATTCCTTCCCACTCTCATTTGTTCTCTTCTCTCTCTCATTTCACCCTGTCCCTGTTCAAAAGTGTGTTGTAAGGGACAGCTAGGTGGCACAGTGGATAGAGCACAGGCCCTGGCGTCAAGAGTACCTGAGTTCAAATCTGGCCTCAGACAGTTAATAATTACCTAACTGTGTGGCCTTGGTCAAGCCATGTAACCCCATTTGCCTTGCAAAAACCTAAAAATAGTGTGTTGTATCTGAGTACCTCCTTTCACTATCTTCCCTGTCTTCTATCACTTATTCCCCCCCTTCCTCCCCCCATTCCCCCTTATCCCATTCCTTTCATCTCATTTTTCTCTAGGGTAAGATAAATTTCCTCACCCTTGTAAGTGTGTATGTTATTTCCTTTCTGAGACATTTCTGATGAGAATGAAGGCTCACTCATTCCCCATTGCCTTCCTCCATTCCACTCCATTGTGAAAGCATTTTCTTGACTCTTATGTGAATTATCTTAGCCCATTCTTTCTCTCCTTTCTCTTCTTCCTAGTACGTTCCTTTATCACCCATTGACTCCATCTTTTCACTATATTATACCATTATATTCAGCTCTTTCCTTTGCCTTGTCTATATATGCTCCTTCTAACTGCTCTTACAAATGACTAAGTTCATATGTGTTATCGGTATCTTCACATGCAAGAATACAACAGTTCAACATCATTAAGTTCCTCACAATTAATCCTTTTTGACTAACCCCTTTATGGTTTCCCTGAATCTTGTATTTTGAGATCAAACTTTCTGTTCAACTCCAGTGCTTTTTATAGGAAAGTTTGAAAGTGCGCTGTTTCATTGAAGGTCCATCTTTTCCCCTGAAAGAGGATGTTCAATTTTGCTGGGTAGTTTATTCTCAGTTGCAAACCAAGATCTTTTGCCTTCCAGATTATCATATAGAGTCTGCCAGATCCTGTGTAATCCTGCCTATAGAGTTATGGTAGTTGAATTGCTTGTTTCTGGCAGCTTTTAGTATTTTCTCTTTGACTTGGAACTTTTGGGGTTTGACAATAATAATCCTGGAAGTTTTTCTTTTGGAATCTCTTTCAGGAGGTGATTGTTAATTCAAATTTCTATTTTATCCTCTGCTTCTAAGATCTCAGGGCAATTTTTCTGTATTATTTCTTGAAAAATGCTGTTTGGGCTCTTTTCCTGGCTGTGACTTTCAGGTAGCCCAATAAATTTTAAATTACCTCTATGGATCTATTTTCAAGGTCAGTTGTTTTCCAATGAGATACTTCACATTTTCTTCTAATTTTTTTGGTATAATTATATTTCTTCCTGGGTTCATACAAAGTCATCATCTTCCATTAGTTCCATTCTGAATTTAAAGGAGTTGTTTTCTTCAGAGAGCATTTTTTATCTCCTTTGCCAGCTGGCTAATTCTGCTTTTTAAAGCATTCTTCTTCTAATTTCTCTTTTGTTTTGCTTTATTCTATTTGGCCTTCAGTATTTGTATTTCTTTCACTAAGGTGCTGAGGTTTTCGTGATTTATCTGCATTGCTCTCCTTTCTCTCTTACAATATTTCCCCTACTATTTTTCCCTTAACTGCTTTTCAAAGTCTTTTTTGAGCTCATCCATAGCCTGAGCCCATTTTCTATTTCTCTTAGAGGTTTTGGATACAGAAGCTTCAATTTTGTCATCATCTGAGTATGTATTTTGGTCTTCCATGGGACCAAAGTAATTTTGCATAGTCAGAGTCTTCTTTTTCTGTTGCTTGCTCATTTACTCATGTGACTGATTTACCAAACTTTCAAAGTTTGGGGTGGCTTTTTGGAACAACCCACAGGGACTTTATGTCCTCCAAGTTCTTATAAGAGAATCTGACTCCTCTCTTACCTGTATTCAGTCCCTCTCCTCTGCCCTGGGGCTGTGAGGATGGTCCCTGCTCAATTATGGTAGTATTGTGGGGGTCCAGACTGCAACCTGGACCTGAATGAGGGCAAGAAGCAGAGTCCTGCTCCTGGGTAAACAGAGAGATCTCTGCAGTCTCCCCCAACCCTTTTACTGTCTGGACATTCTGGGTGCCTCTGCCAACTCCCACTGCAGGTTCTCACTGCAGGGCTTCTCTGAGGCCTTTGCTCTGGTCTGCACTCACTCTCTTGTAGCAGAGTTCTCTCACCACCCCTTCTGGCTGTCCTTGATGATCTCTGGACTGAGAGTCTGTAAACTGCCCCCTCTGCCACAGATACAGTCACTTGGCCTGGCTGTGCTGTGATTGTGGCTGCAGCTTCACTGTGGCTTTTTTCCAGCTCCTGGTCCTGGTTGAATACACCTTTCCTGTGGAACTTCTTAATTGCCTTGGACAGGGAAATTATATCACTCAGTCTTTCTGTGGTTTCTACCCCTCTAAATTTTGGCGAGGGTCATAATTTGATGGCTTTTGAAAATTTATGGGGAACAAGTTTCTGGGAATTCCTGCCTTCATGCAGCCATCTTGGCTGTGCCCCCTAGAAGAAGGAGCTCTGCCAATTTCCTTTTATGACATCTACATGGTACTGATACCCAAACCAGGAAGAACAAAAACAGACAAATAAAAGTATAGACCAACTTCTCTAATAAACATTGATGCAAAAATCTTAAATAAAATTATAGCAATGAGACTACAGCAAGTTATTACTAAGATAACACACCATCATCAGGTTGGATTTATACCAGATATGCAGGGATGGTTCAATATTAAGAAAACACTCAATATAATTGAATGTATATCAGTAGAAGAACCTATAGAAATCATAGGATTATCTCAATAGAGGCTGAAAAAGCCTTTGAGAGAATAAAAAATCCTTTCTTATTAAAAACATTAGAAAGATTAGAAAAAAATGGGGATTTTCCATAAAATAATAAGCAGTAAGTATCTTTCTAAAACTTTCAACAAACTTTATATGTTATGGGGATAAATTAGGAATGTTTCCAATAAAATCAGGGGTGAAATAAATATGCCCATTATCAGCTTTACTATTCAATATAGTATTAGAAATGTTAGCTCTAGCTATGAGAAAAAAAAGAAATTGAAGCAATCAGAATTGACAATGAAGAAGCAAAGCTTTTACTCTTTGCAGATGATATCATGATATACTTATAGAACCCAAGCAAATCATCTAAGAACTCCTTAAAACAATTACCAAATTTAGCAAAGTATCAGGATATAAAATGAAATCACATAAATCATTAGCATTTCTATATATAAACAGCAAAGCCTAAGTGCGAGAGATAGAACAGGAAATTCCATTTAAAATAACAATAGACAACATTAAATACTTTGGAATCCACCTCCAAAGAGAAACCCAGAAATTGTATGAACACAATTATAAAGCACTTCTTACCCAAATAAGTCAAATCTAAATAATTGCAAAAATATCAAATGTTTATGATTAGATCAAGATAATATAGTAAAAATTATATTTCAACCCAAATTAAACTACCTATTTAGTGCCACATCAATCTAAGTACCAAATAATTATTTTACCTAACTAGAAAAAATTAGTAACAAAATTCATCTAGAGCAAGAAATTTCCAAGAATAGCAAGGGAACTGAGGGAAAAAATGTAAAGGAAGGTTACCTAGCCCTTCCAGATCTAAAACTTTACTATACTATAAAGCAACAGTCTTCAAAACTAGGTATTGCTTAAGAAATAGAGTAATGGATCAATGGATTAGAATAGATTAAAAGCTAGTAAATGATTATAGTCTTCTATTGTTTGACAAACCCAAAGACATCAGCTTCTTGGATAAGAACTCACTATTTGGCAAAAATTATTGGGAAAACTAGAAAACATAGTGGAAAAAACTGGGCATAAAATCACATCTCATATCCTATACCAGAATAAGATGAAAATGGATCCACAATTTAGATATAATTTAGATAAACTAATAGATCAAAAATATACTATATATCTGATTTATGGAAAGAGGGCAAATTTATGAACAAAAAAGGAATAGAATACATTACAAACTGCAAAATGAATGATTTTGACCATATTCAATTAAGAAGTTTTCTCACTAATAAAATCAATACTGCTGAAATTGAAGGAAATCAGTAATTTCTTGCAAAGTCATCTATTTCCTTAAGTTCCAGTCTATATTTGAAGGAAATCAGAAAACTGAGAAATAATCTTTGCAACTGCAATTTCTGAAAAAAGGTCTCATTTTAAAATATATAGAGAGAAATGCATCAAATTTATAAGGTTATAATTATTCTCCAGTTAATCAATGGTCAAAGTGTATGAATAGTTTTTGAATGAAAAAATTAAGTCTATATCAAATCACATGAAAAAGTGCTCCTAGAGAAATGCAAATTAAGACAATTCTGAGGTATCACTTCTCACCTATCAGATTGATTAAGATGACAAAAAAAGGAAATTAATCAATGTTGCAGATGTTATGGGTGGATTGGGCCATTAATTCATTGCTGTTGGAGTTTTGAAGTGATACAACCATCCTGGAGAGTCTTATGAAGCTATTCTCAAAGAGCAATAAAATTATTCATACTCTTTTACCCAGCAATTCCATTTCTAGGCCTATTCCAAGAAGAAATCATAAAAAATTGAGAAGTCCCACAAAATATTCATAAGAACTGTTTTTTGTAATGGCAAAGAATTGGAAATTATGGTTATGGTACAAGAATAAATGGTTGGACACAGAGAAGCATGGAATGGGTTTCAGGATCTGATGCTGAGTGAAGGGAGCATAATCTAGAGAACAATGTACACATTAACAACAACACTATGAGATGACCAATCCTGATGGATGCAGCTGCTCTAACAGTTCAGAGAGCTAGGATAACCCTATTAGCTGTTGTCAATGATATCCCTATCCAGAGGAAAACAAGCCAAAAAAAGTAAACAAAAAAAAAAAACTTCTTCAAAGTCTGAGAAACAGTGTGTTCACTTTTTTAAAAAAAATATCTTTTATGTTTCTTTCCCTTAATGTTAAATCCTCTTATCAAAAATGGCTAACCTGTAAACATAATTAACACAAATTTGTACGTACAATTTTGACTTGACTGTTCATGAGGTGATGAGAGTGGGTGGGGAGGGTGAAAAGAAATTTTATAGCTTAGAAATATATATATTGGTATATGGATGAATGTTAAAAAATTCATAACATGTATTTGGAAAACATCAATAAAAAATAAGAACAGAAATCTTTGAATTTCCCTTCTACCTATGTGACCTTGGAGTTATTTTACCTATCTGTGTCTCAGCTTTCTCATTGTTAAATGATGGAGTTTAGAATATGGCCTCTTTCAGCTATGAAGTTTCAGACAAATTAACTCATGCACACTAAAGTATACCTACTGATAAGAAATTTAATCCAAAGATTTGAAATAGAACAAAGTTTTTAACACAAGAAATGTACCCAAAAATTTCCAGCCAAGATGGCAGAGAGAAGTCAGACACTGTGATAAGGTTTTCCCTTGGGAACTAATATGAATCAAGCCACTTAAAAATATCGAGTAACAAAGTCAGGAAAAAAAATGCTAAGAGAAGAACATCTTCAACAAGGTCTGTCTCAGAGGAGTGTGAGTGAACCAGGGGCAGAGAGAAGAAAGCCAGCCAAGGGATAGTGGGGTGCAGCCTAGGGACTAACCTGAGAACAGTTGCAGAGTCATTGGCTCTGCAAGTGGCAGATGGGGAAGCTCCAGTGGGACTGGAGGGGGAGTTCAAGCACAGAGAGTTGCAGAATGTGGCTGGAATGTACATACATATTTGTGTTAATTATGTTTACAGGTTAGCAATTTTTGATAAGAGGATTAAACATTAAGGGAAAGAAACATAAAAGATATTTTTTAAAAAAGTGAACACACTGTTTCTCAGATTTTGAAGAAGTTTTTTTGTTTACTTTTTTTTGCTTGTCTTCCTCTGGATAGGGATAGCATTGACCACAGCTAATAGGGTTATCCTAGCTCTCTGAACTGTTGAGAGCAGCTGCATCCATCAGAGTTAATCATCTCATAGAGTTGTTGTTAATGTGTACATTGTTCTCTAGATTATGCTCCCTTCACTCAATCTGCTCTGCTCAGAAGGTCTGGAGGACCAGGGCCAAGGGTTTCATACTTTTAGTGGAGTCCTCTTACCAGAACAAACACTGTAACAGCACCCCCCACCCAGGCTCAGGTTTGGGCAGCAGATCTCTTTCAGTAGAATAAGGCGATTAAATAGACCGAGGTGTCAGCCACCAACATTGTTCAAGGATAATCAAATCCAGTTGTACCCCCCCCCCCCCTCCGCCTAAGGAGTGGGACAATAATCAGAGGCACAGACACTCCAGTGAAAGTAACTAGCACTCCCTTGTAGTTGGCCCATTCAGAGTTACTAAACCCAGTGAGCAAAGCCTCTAGGGATCTAGACACCAAAGGTCTGTGAATTAGCCATCCCCCCAATATAAGATCCTAGGAAAATCAAGAAAACCTGTAGAAAATAGGGTGCATAAAAAAACTACCCTGCTATTCAATAAGATGAAACTGGCTGTGCCCCACCTGGGAGCAACATTGTCATAACTCTTGAGAATTGTAACTCTATTAGAGAGAATACACTAAAGCAGAAGCAATAGAAACTCATGAGTTATTCATGACTTGGATAGAATGATTTAAAAACAACATGTCCCTGAAAAGTGTGGACAGTAAAGAAATGGGAGGATGGAGGAGAATGAATGGGGTAAATCACATTTCATAAAGAGGTAGAAAGGATCTATTGCAGTAGAGGGGAAGAAGGGAGGATATGAGAATTGCCTGAATCTTACTCTCCTCAGATTTGGCTTAAAGTTAGCATACACACTCAGTTGAGTTAAGTAACTTATGTTAATTTTCAGCTATAAAAGGGGAAAACAGGAGGATGAAGGGGAGAGGAAAGAGGAATTAATAGAAGGAAGGGAAGGAAGAAGGGGTAAAGGGAAAGGGAAAGAAAGGGGAGGGAGTTAGATATAAGGAGGCAAACACACTTAAGGAGGTGGTTTTCAGAAGCAAAATACTGGGGAATATGAATAAAGTGAAAAAAAGGGGGAAAAACAAACAGAGGGAAGATAGCATGGAGGGCTATAAAGACTTGTTAATTCTAACTTTACATATGAATGGAATGAACTCTCCCATAAAATGTAAGTGAATAGCAAAGTGAATTAAAAGCCAGAATCCTACAATATGCTGGTTACAAGAAACTTAGTGGAAGCAGAGAGATACATATAGAGTAAAAGCAAAAGGTTGGACCAAAATGTATTTTGTTTCAGCTGAAGTGAAAAAGGCAGGGATAACAACTCATCTCAGCCAAAACAAATGCAAAAATAGATCTCTTTCAAAGAGATGAGGAAGAAAACTATATCCTCCTAAAAGGTACCATAGACAATGAAGCAAACTAAATATGTATTCACCAAGTGCTATGACATCCAGATTCTTAGAGGAGAAACTGAATGAGTTACAGGAAGACATAGCAAAACTCTACTAGTGCAAGACCTCAATCACCCACTCTCAGATTTAGATAAAAAATAAACAAGAAGGAAGTTAAGAAGGTAAACAAAATGTTAGAAACCTAGACATGATAGACCTTTGGAGAAAACTGAGTGGGGATAGAAAGGAATATACTTTTTTTTTTTCTGCCACACATGGAATTTACACAAAAATTGACCATGTACCAGGGCATAAAAACCTTACAGTCAAATGTAGAAAGACATTAACAGTGACTGCTTCCTTCTCAGATCACAATGCCATAAAAATCACATGCAATTATGGGTCATAGAGAGATAGACCTAAAACTAATTGGAAATTAAATAGCCACATTGTTAAGAATGAGTGGATCAAATAAAAAATTATAGAAAGAATTAATGATTTCATCCAAGATAATGACGATCATGAGACAACATCCAAAAACTTATGGGATACGGCCAAGGTAGCTGTCAGAGGATATAGTATGTCTTTAAATGCCTACATGAAGAAATTAGAGGAGGAACAAATCATAAAACCGCAATTAAGTACCAAATTAGAAATTCTACAATTTGAAGAAATTAATCAAATGAAAAGCAAGAAAATTATTGAACTAATAAATAAAACCAAAAGCTGGTTTTATGAAAAAATCAATAAAATTGATAAACCTTTGGTTAATTTGATTTAAAAAAGAAGAAAACCACATTGCTAGTATTATACATGAAAAAGGTGAACTTACCACTAAGGAAGAGACAATTAAAGTAATCATTTGAAATTATTTTGCCGAATGGTATGCCAATAAATTAGATAAGCTAAAGTGAAATGGTTGAATATTTACAGAAATATAAGTTGCCCAGGTTAAATGAAGAGGAAATTAAATACCTAAATAACTCAATCTCAGAAAAATAAATTTAACAAGCCATTATTGAACTCCCTAAAAAAATCTCCAAGGCCGGATGGATTCACTAGTGAATTCTATCAAACATTTAAGGAACAATTGGTTGTAATTCTTTATAAACCTTTTGGAAACATAGGTGAAGTCAGAACTCTGTAAGAAGAGTCAAAACAGAGAAAGAAAATTATAGAATAATTTCCCTAATTACTATAGATGCAAAAATCTTAAATAAAATCTTTGCAGAGTGATTTCAGCAAGTTATCTCTACAATAATACCTATGACCAAGCAGGATTTATACCAAGAATGCAGGGTTGGTTCAATATTAGGAAAAATATTAGTATAATTAACTATATCAATAAAAAACTAACCGAAATCATATAATTATCTGAATAGATGCTGAAAAAGCCTTTGATAATATTAAGCACCCATTTCTACTAAAAATACTAGAGAACATAGTAATAAATGGATTGTTCCTTAGGATGTTTAACAATATCTAACTGAAACCATCAATAAGCATTGTAAACAATGGGGATAAGTTAGAGGCATTCCCATTATTAGCAGGGGTGAAACAAGGATGCCCATTATCATCACTACTATTCAATATTGTGTTAGAAATCATAGCTTCAGCAATAAGAGAAGAAAAAGAAATTGAAGGAATTATAATTGGGAAGGAAGAGACAAAACTCTCACTTTTTGCAGATGACATGATGCTATACCTAGAGAATCCCAAACAATCATCTAGAATGCTAGAAATAATTAGGAACTTTAGCAGTTGCAGGATATAAAATAAGCCCTCATAAATTCTCAACATTTCTATATATGACTAGCAAGATACAGGAGAAAGAGCTAGAAAGAGAAATCCCATTCAAAGTAATTTGAGACAATATAAAATTCTTGGCACCCTCCCTGCCAAGACAGACTCAGAAACTCTTTGAAAATTATTGCAAAACTCTTCTCACACAAATAAAGTCAGATTTAAATAACTGGGTTAATACCAACTTCTCATGGATAGGCCCAAGTTAATACAATAAAAATGGCAATTCTACATAAATTAAGCTACTTATTTAGTGTCTGTCCTACCAATCAAAGTTCCAAAAACTTACTTTAATGAGTTAGAAAAAATTGTAAGTAAATTCATATGAGTAATAAAAAGTCAAGAATTTCCAGGGAATCAATGGAAAAAAGTCCAAAAGAAGGTGGCTTAGCCATATCAGATCTAAAATTATATTAAAAAGCATCAGTCATCAAAACTGTCTGGTATTGGCTAAGAATTAGAGTAGTGGATCAGTGGAATTGACTAGTGCAAAAGCAGGAAATGATTATAGTAATTTGCTGTTTGATAAACCCAAGGAGTCCAGCTTTTGGGAAAAAAACCCTCTCTTTGATAAAAACTGTTGGGAAAATTTGAAGTTAGTATGGCAGAAAATTGGAGTAGAATAACACCTCACACCCTACACCAAGATAAGATCAAAATTGATACAGGATTTAGACATAAAAAACAATATTTTAAGCAAACTAGGAGATCAAGTAATAGTTTACCTGTCAGGTCTATGGAAAGGGAAGCAGTTTATTACCAAGGAAGAGATGGAGAACATCATTAAAAACAAACCACACAATTTTGATTACATTAAATTGAAAATCTTTTGCACAGACAAAACCACTGTAACCAAGATCAAAAGAAATGCTATAAATTGGGAAACAATTTTTTCAACTAGTATTTCTGACAGGACTCATTTCTAAAATATACAGAGAACTGAGTCAATTTTTTTTACAAATAAGCCAATTGACAAATGGTGAAGGGATATGCAAAGACACTTTACAGATGATCCATAGTCATATAAAAATTGCTCTAAATAACTATTTATTAGAGAAATGAAAATTAAAGCATCTCTGAGGTACCACCTCACACCTCTCAGACTGGGCAGTATTACAAGAAAGCACAATGATCAATATTGGAAAGGATGTGGAAAAACTCGGACACTAATATATTGTTGGTGGAGATGCAAACTCATCCAAACTTTCTGGAGAGCAATGGCACACCCTTTGATTCAGCAATACTACTACTGGGTCTATACCTTGAAGAGATCAAGACAAAGGGTAAAAGCATCACTTGTACAAAAATATTCATAGCAGCCCTGTTTGTGGTAGCAAAGAATTGGACATTGAGAAATGTCCATCAACTGGGGAATGGTTGATCAAATTATGTCATATGTACCTTATGGAACACTTTTGATCTATTAGAAACCAGAAGGGATGGGAATTCAGGGAATCCTGGAAAGATTTGCATGAACTGATGCTGAGGCAATAAGCAGAACCAGAAGAACATTGTACACCCTAACAGCAACATGAGGGTGATGATCAGTCTTAATGGACATATTCAGTTTGTCAGTGCAATAATCAGGGACAATTTTGGGGTATCTCCACTGAAGAATACCATCTGTATCCAAAGAAAGAATTGTGGAGTTTAAACAAAGACCAATGACTGTCACCTTTTATTTTTTTTAAAAAAGCAATCTTATGTATTATGTAAGTTTACTTTTATATTTTATTTTTTCCTTAAGGATATGATTTTTCTCTCAACACATTCAATTTCGATCAATCTATAGTATGGAAACAATGTAAAGAGTATCAGACTGCCTTCTGTCTGGGGTGGGGGAGGAGGAAAGTGAGATTGGGGAGAAAATTGCAAAATTAAAAAAAAATAAAAAAAAGAAATGATGATCAGATGAATTTCAGAAAAACCTGGAAAGACTTACATGAACTGATGCTCAATGAAGTGAACAGAACCATGAGAACATTGTAAACTTTTAACAGCAACACTGTACCATGATCAACTATGACAGACTTGGATCTTCTCATCAATATAGTGATCAAAGACAATCCTAAAAGAAAAGTGTTGGAAAATGTTATACACATCCAGAGAAAGAACTATGAAATCTGAATCCAGATTAAATCATTCTATTTTCAAAAAAAATAGAAATATATCTAGAAAAGAGAAAGAAAGGTACATGCATACCCAAGGACCATCTGAACCCCAAATCTATAATTATTACCCATCCTAAAATATCCTGTGAGATATTCAGTCACTAAATTGTTTCTTTCCCTTTCTTCTTTAGAGTAGTGACTAGAAAACTTGATAAAAGCCATTCCATTCTTGTAGTTTAACTCCAGATGTTAATTCTAGAAATCTCATCAAGAAAACTAAACAATTGTCAGTAACTATGCCTGAAACATATTTTTGCATCTATTTTTTGACTGCAACAGTTTTGTCTAGTCATCTAGATTTGCTAAAATTCTTAGTTTGTTTTTTCTTTATAGGGTAATGGGGTTGATGATGAGGAAGATGATGATGATGACATTGATGATGATGAGGATGCTTGTCTTTTATTCTTAAAGAAGCCCATGACATCAGTTTGGTGAGAAGCCATGTTAAGCATGTGAATTGTATTTGAGTGATGGGTGCTGTGCCAAGTCACCAACTTCACGTTGTACTCTAGAATCATCTGGTTTTAGTGACAATATATGAATAAGATTGATTGCTGATGACCCTGGATATGAGGCAATCTGAATCTAATAACTTGCCTATGGTCACACAGCTAGTCAGTTTCAAGTCTCTGAGGTCAGATTCAAACTCCTGTCTGCTTAACTCCAAGGGCAGTACTCTATTCACTGCTTCACCTAGTTATCTAATCTTTTTAAAGAAGTTTCAGGGAGAGACTCTCTCCACCCATTCAGCTAGATGTTTTGTTGATTATACTATTTAAAATTGAAGTATGGGGTGGTTAGGTGGTGCAGTAGATAGAGCACTGGCCCTGGAGTCAGGAGTACCTAAGTTCAAAACTTTGTGACCTTGGGCAAGACATTTAACCCCATTGCCTTGAAAAAAAAATCCTAAAATAAAGGTGAAGTACAATGTTGTTTTGAGATATAAAATAGGAACGCGATCTCATTTTGAATCTTAAACATTTTCTGAAATGAATGAATATCAAGCAGACTCTAGGTCCTTAAATGCTATACCAGGACGAAATAGATGCTGGAAAGATTTTTTTCATTTTGAAAAAGCTTCCAATGGGAATACAAACTAATTGTAGAAAAAAAAACTTACTGATTGTTACAACTTGTTTTATTATTTATTCATTTTTTCACCCAAACTTACAATAATAAATTAGTAAAGCAGAGTTCAAATATATCATCAAGCAAGTACTACATATGAGGAAGATGACATTGCAGCCCAAAATACTTTGGTTTTAGCTGTTAGCCACATCCATCTAACCATCTGCCTATCTGCCTATCTATCTATCTATCTATCTATCTATCTATCTATCTATCTATCTATCTCAATTCATCTATTTGTGTGCTTAGATGTTTAGCAGATTGAGATGCTTAATGACAGAACCTTTATTTGTCTTTTTTTTGCATCTTCAGCATTTAACACTGTCTGGCACAGTTAATACTTAATAAGTGCTTGGTAATTTGACTGAATATTTAATTTCTCAATGTCCCAGGCAATTCCCTACGAAATTTCCTAATTATTGAAAAATCACTGTCATGTTTTGATTGACTAGATTTCCCACACTCGATTTTCTATACCAGCAAAATCACGGGTTTGGTGAAAGATGATACAACTATGAGACAGTTATGAACACAACTAAAATAATTAGAAAAATATACAATGCTTACAACTAGACCATGTCAAATAATAAAAAAAAATTTCCAGATTTATATTATACTTTTAATACTATATGGAATCCAATTGTTATGATTCTTGATAAAACTTGATAAAAACATAAAAAATTGATTTAGAAAAACAAAACATTTAGAATGTTAAGGAAAATGATTAAAAGAGATGTGGATGAAGGAGGAGTAGTGCTTTCATAATTTAAGCTACATTATAAAATAGCAGTCACTGATATCAACTTCTAATTAATTAAAAAGAATATAAAGATGAATAGGACAGGCTAACCAAGGGAGGATCAGAAACAAAGCAACTCAAAAGCACAATCTTTGATAAATAGTAAAACATAAATTATCTAGGCTAGGCATGGGGTGGGAACCTCCTTATTTGAAGAAAACTGCTGAGATAACTGCATGACATAAATCAGACTTAGCATAACACCTTATATTATATTTCACAATACATTTGAAATGGATACATGGCCTCAATACATTTCACAACTATGGGTAGGATAAATTTTTAAACATTAAATTATTTTTTCAATTTCAAATTCTTTCTCTCTCAACCCTTCATCTACCAAATAATATGACAAATAATACAAAATCCATAATAAATATGAAGTCATACAAAACAAGCCTCCATATTAGTCATATTCCAGAAAAATAAAAGAGAAAGTAGATGCTCATTGATCAGGAATAGCAAAATAAATTGTGGAACATGATAGTATTAGAATATTACTATAGAGTAAGAAATTATGTGTGTGATAAATATTGAGAAGCTTTGGAAGACCTACAAGAAGTGTTGCAGAACAAAAGGAAGACAATAAAAAATACACAATAATTAGAGTGAAAATGGAGAAAAGTAGACAGAAATTCAAAAATAAAAAACAAAATTTTAAAAATCAAACATAACTGGAATGAAGATAAGGGAGAACATCTCTGTTAAGACTGGAGCTACATAGGTGTTACACATTGCCCATATTTTGAGACTTTTTCAATATATTGATGAGTTGTATTGATTTTTACTTTTCTTTTTTACTCTTTCCTTTTCTCTTTCTAGAATTTAAAAATATTGTTTATTATATGGGAAGGCACTCTGTAAGAAAGGGTGAAAGATACTGAGGATGAAGATAATTTAAAAAAGACAAAATTTATTGAAATATAGTTTATAATTGCAGATTCTATTCTCTTTTCACCAAACATCCTGGCACCATGAAGATCTATAAATGTAGCAGTATACTAGGTTAAGTTTTACTTAATCATACTAACCTCTGTGTGTTTTGTATTTAATATTCAACCTATTGCTATTATCAAAACTGTAACCTAGACAGGGTGATTTAATGTATTATCCAGGCCATTAACTTCTGGGTGGATGTCTTCCTTTTTTTTTAAGAGGAGGGGCATTTGCTTTCTCATCATGATAGATTAACAACCAGCATTCCACTACAGTGCAAGGATTATTATTGCAAGATATTTGGACTTATTCTTACTGCCTCTGTTGCAGACATGCACATTCTGGTGGTGGTCTGAGTCTTTCCTTGAATTCTGGCATTTGGGGGGAAGAGAGAGAGAGAGAGAGAGAGAGAGAGAGAGAGAGAGAGAGAGAGAGAGAGAGAGAGAGAGAGAGAGAGAGAACATCTTCAAAGTTAAACTTGGATCCAGAATAGTTAAAGAATATTCCTACAATGGCAGCTCCTAGCTCTGTGATTTTTATTATAACCAATATTGGTAAGTTCCTGAAAGTAGGATAGAGTGTCCATAGGATCATTTAGGTCCTAAGTGAAAAAAAAAGATTTTTGTTGAGATATTTGAATTATTGGTGCTATCAAAATGTTTTGGAAGTACCCTGTTTCCAAGAACTTGGCATAACAATAATCTTTTGTTCTCAGGAATAATCTCACAGTCTGGAAAAGTAGAATACTGTGACTAGCATGAGGTATTTCCTGAGGGATTTATGGTTTAGCTCCCCCTATTTCTCAATGTTTTGCATCACATTGTCATTGGAACTGCTGGGTACTGAATACCTGTTCCTCTCACAAAACTTTGATTCTGTACTCTGCAGAATAAACATGAACCTCAAGACTTGATATAATGGTTGTTCCCACAAGACCCACAGGTCCCAATGATCCAAGAAATGTTAACTATGAGAACTGCTAAAAGCCCAAGAAGCATTGCATATACCATGTCAATAAGTAATGTGGGGTTGGGGGTTGGGGAGGGTTTCTGTTTCAAGCTTCATTTTCTTTGCTCTAAATTAATTAAACTTCTATTTCTGTTCTGATTATTCTATCTTTGACCTGATTTCTTTTTCTCCATTCACCTACAGGTTAGAGACCATTCTGATCTTGCTGACATTACTTAAAAGAAAGTCTACTACTTCTGATAGAGAGCATAGTAGCATAAAAATATGGATAAAACTTTTCTTCCAAATTTCTATGGAAGGAAGAAGTAAAAAGATTGAATCCTCATGCCAACCCTGCTTGACAATGATACCTGAGAATCACATCACCATGAGAACATTTTGCAAAGTAGGACTGTACTCTCACACACCCCTACATTCAGAAGTACACCAGAAAAAGGTGTACCTGAGCTCTCATTCAGCCCATTTCTTGGGGAATTCCTTCACTACCTCATTCTTCCCTTAATAAACTCTGTGGTTGTATGTGTAGATGTGCCTAGTAGGTGAGTTACTTACTCCTTTTCCTGTGCAACTTTATATCAAATTGAATGTGCCTTTGGTCTATTGGTGGTAGTCTGTCTTTCCCCAGCTTTGAAGATCATTTTTGACTTGCCCCATGCTACCCCCTTCTCCATTATCCTCTGTTCCACTGCCTTTTCCTCAATGAATCTTTAGTTCCAGGTCCAACCATTATCACTTAGTGACAGTGATGAACCATTTTTCTGTGGTACTTCTCTTTCAATCAATAAAAAAGCAGGGGAAAAACCATGGCAATTACATAGTACCTGTCTCCCTGTACTAAAAAATGTCAAGGCCTCTACATCTTTGCCTATTTCGGTCTTTGATACTTGTCTCATAAACTACTACTTTAAAAAATGATGACTCTGCTCAATGAGTATGAAAGAATGAGTGGCAAGAGAATTCATTCTCAATTAGTTCTTGTCATGTTGCCACAAATGCACTAACTTAAACTTGAATATTGCTTCAGAAGTTATGGACAGCTTTGGGACAGACTACAAGTCAGTGTCCCCAAGTGAGAACTGTGCATTTGAAGGGAGAGAGATCTCTGTGGATGAATCAATATGGATTGCCCCCAATGGTAAATATAATGGTCCTATTACTGATTTAATTTTTTTATCCTCCATCTTCAATCTACACTAAAATCACATTCTGTTACAAGAAGAAAATAAATTATTTTTCTATTTAAAAATTACTATTAATATTGTTTGAAGTACTTTGCTGTACTGGGACTAGGATCACAGGCATAGAGTCAGAAGGATCCTCAGTGTTTATCTAGTCCAACATTTTTATTTTCTAGATTTGGAAACTGGGCCCTGGTATGTGAAATGATTAACCTAAAATCCAGCATGCTAAGTATTTAAAATAGAACTTGATTTTCTGTATTTGAAGACTGAATTAAGTAGTTTTTCTAGTAGTCCTGGTAATTTAATCTGGCTAGACCTGGAAAATAGAGAAATGTCATACACTCTCTCCATCTTAACCCTATCAGAGTCTGCCTCTGAATTGGTACAGCCCCCTCAATTCCAATGACAAACTTTGCCTAAAAACTTGAAAGGATGCCACCTTGAGGTAGTGTCTACCTCTAGAAATATCAGTAGTCTATCTGAATACATTAATGAAGGATCAACACATTCCCAAGCAGGGACACTCTTCCTATATCCACTAACTTTGTTCTTCTCTTCAAGTTACCCCACCAACCTTCTACTCTAAACCTATTACTTCTTTAGTAAACTGAAATGATGATTCCATATTTAGCATTTAAAAAAATATTTAGTATTTTCCTTTCTCATTCATTCTGTCTTCTGGTTCTCATTGAGATATGGTTCTCTCATGATGAGATAAACCAGCATATCTAGCACTGTCTGTACTTTCATTAATGCCTTCTATTCATTGGTAAAAGTGGTAATTTGAATAATCCTTACTGCCTGTTGCCACTTCTAAAATCTCCCTCTACTTCTTATTATTTTTCAGTTTATCAGTCCTGGTTAAATCTTCATGATCACATTATGGTCTTTTCTTGGCAAAGACACTGGAGTGATTTGAAATTTGTTTTTCCTGAGGATTAAAGCAGACAGAAGTAAGGGAACTTGTCAAGTTCACAGTAAGTGTCTGACATTGAATTTGAACTCAGGTATTTTTGACTTCAGACTGAGGTCTCTATTCAGTAAGTAGTTTATCTGCCTCCTCCTCCTACTACTTATGCCTCTACTGTTATCACTTTCTCCCTTTGAGATCTGCTTAATTCAGGTAGGTGACACAGTGGATAGAGTGTTCAGTCTTAAAGTTAGTAAGAGTCATCATGAGTTCAAATCTAGTCTTCAGGCACTTATTAACTGTTTGACTCTGGGAAAATCACTTAACCCAGTTTACCTTAGTTCCTCATCTGCAAAACAAAATATAGAAGGAAACTACTCTAAAATTTTTTGCCAAGAAAACTCCAGATGGGGTCAGGAAGAGTCAGACATGAATGAAAAGACTAAAACACAGTGACAATTCTTATTTACCACTCAATCAAAATTCTAACATTTATTATTTACCAGTCTCCAAGACATTCCCCTCTTTCTTCAATGAATTCTATGCCCTACTTGCTGTCACTTTGTCCTCCTCAAGCTCTGATCTCATGCAAGGTAACTCCAACATACATATTTATAATCTCACACACATCCTAACATACTTATTTTCTTAGACTTATACCTCATCTTCTATCTTTCCATTACTTACATATGGTCCATGTCTATGTTCATGAACTCTGTGATTGTATTATATGATTTCCATCCATTGTCATTCTATCTCTTCCTTGCAACCCCAAACCCTTTAATCTCTCCTTCCTAAAACCTCAATCCATTGACCTCTCAATTCGCAAAGCAGACTTTCATGCCCCTACTATATACTAAATTTTCTTCCCCATCTTGACTCCTTGATGATCCAATTTAACACTACACTGTCCTCTTCTCTAAGGTCCCTTGCCTGATCATATCATTGCCCATTGTGCCAAGTCACAGTCTTGAATTATTCCCATCATCTGTTCTTTTTTTGTTCCTATTTACTAGTGGTTCAGCAAAACTTCATTAGTCCCCTTTTGAGGCAAGGCAATCATTTTCTCCCATGGCAAATGACTCCCTCCCTATCTCTCACAATACAATAGATTTTTACAAACCTAAAACCACCTAAAAATCGCTTGGCTTTTCCTATTTCTCTCCCATATTGTCTCAGTTTTGTATTTCATTAGAAGATTTGAAACTGGGGCAGAGCATGGCAGCATGAAGAAAGGAATTCCCAGAAACTCCCCCCCCCAAAAAAAAACTCCAAAAGCTATCAAATTATGACTGTAGTCAAAATTTAGAGGGGCAGAATGCACAGAAAGACCAAGTGATACAATTTTCCAGTCTAAGATAACTTAGAAATTCCACAGGAAAAAATCTGTTTCATCAAGATCTGAAATTGGAAAAAGCCACTGTGAGTGCAGCTGTAGCAACAGCCCCAGCACAGCCTGGTGGGGCACCTGGCTGGTAGCAGAGGGGAAAGCTTTCAGCCCTCCTGGCCCAGGGATCATGGGGTCAGCCAGTAGGGGTGGTTAGAGAACTCTGCCTCACCAGAGTGAGTGCAAAGTGAGCTTCAGAGCAACTCTGAGATGAGAACATGCAGTAGGAATCTGGGAGGCCAGGCTGCAACTCCAGAGCCCAGCTCACAGACTGTAAGAGTTTGGGGGAGACTGCAGAGGTCTCTCTGCTCTCCCTGGGGCAAGACTCTGCTGTATTCCCACACTCAGATCCATGTTACAGTCTGGGCCCCATAGCACCATAACAGAGCAGGTACTCTCCTCACAGCTCCAGGACAGAAGGGAGGGCCTGTGGTATCCCACATACCAAAGCACAGGCAAGAGAGTCTCTCATAAGACCTTGGAGGAAGTAAGGTCCCTGTGGGTTGCCCTCCAACCCCCCTCCTCCCAAAGCCTTGGAAGTGTGGTAAATCAGTCACGGACTGAGGAAATGAACAAACAAAATTTTGAAAAAGGTGAATATGACCAGAGAAAATTACTTTGGTCACATGGAATATTCAGATGATGACAAAATCGAAGCTTCTGTACCCAATAACCCCAAGAGAAATAGAAAATGGACTTAGGAAATGGATGAGCTAAAAAAAGACTTTGAAAAGCAAGTAAGGGAGGGAGAGGAAAAATTGGGAGGAAAAATGAGAGAAATGCACATAAATCATGAAAACCAAATCAGCAACTTGTTGAAAGAAATACAAAAAAATAGTGAAGCAAATAATATGTTATAAACCAGTTAGGCCAAATGGAAAAAGCAACACAAAAGTCAAATGAGGAGAAGAATGACTTAAAAAGCAGAATTGATCAACTGTAAAAGGAGATTAAATAAACTATGAAGAAAATAACTCCTTCAAATGCAGAATGGAACTAAAGGAAGGTCATGATTTTGCAAGAAATCAAGAAGAAATAAAACTATTGCAAAAACCCCCCAAAATTGGAAGAAAAATGTGAAATGTCTCATTGGAAAAACAACTGACCTCAAAAACAGATCCAGAGAGATAATTTAAAAATTATTGGGCTACCTGAAAGTCATGACCAGGTAAAGAGCTTAGACTTGATTTTTCAAGAAATAATAGAGCATCCATAGCCCTGAGATCTTAGAAGTAGAGTAGAAAATAGAAATTGAGGGAATTCACCAGTCACCTCCTGAAAGAGATCCCAAAAGAAAAACTTCCAGGAAAATTATAGTCAAATTCCAAAACTCTCAAGTCAAAGAGAAAATACTAAAAGTTGCTAGAGACCAACAATTCAAATACTGTCACTCTATAGTTGGAATTACACAGGATTTGGCAGCATTTACATTAATGGCTCCTAGGGCTTGTAATATGATATTCTGCAAGGCAAAAGGTCTTGGTTTACAACCGAGAATCAACTACCCAGCAAAACTGAACATCCTCCTTCAGGGGAAAAGATGGACTTCCAGTAAAAAAAGGCAATTTCAGACTTTCCTATTGAAACAACCAGAGCTGAAGAGAAAGTTTGATCTCCAAGTACAGGACTCAGGTGAACCATAAAGAGGGTGGATGTGAAGGACTAACTATGAGGAACTTAATGATGTTGACCTGTTTGTATTCTTGCACTGGAAGAAGATACTGATAACTCATATTAACTTTCTCATTTATAAGTGCCGTTAGAAGGGGCATATATGGACAAGGCACAGGAAAGATTTGAACATAATGGTATAATATAGTAAAAAAAGGGAGTCAATGGATCATAAATTACTGGGAGAAAGAGAAAGGAGAGGAAGAAGGGTCTAAAGATAGTTCACATAAAGTTGAAGAAAAAGTTTCTCAATTGAGTGGAATGGGGGAAGGTGAGGGGTGAATGAGTGAGCCTTCATTCTTATCATAAATGGCTCAGAGAGGAAATAAAATGCACACTTAATAAGGTATAGAAATCTATCTTACCTTAGAGAAAAATGAGAAGAAAGAGATGGGATAAGGGGGAATGGGGGGAGAGAAGGGGGAAATAGGTGATGGAAGACAGGGAAGATCATGGGAGAGGGTACAACATATTTTTGAACAGGAACAGGGTGAAATGAGGGGGAGAGAGAACAGAATAAATGAGAGTAGGAAGAAACAGAATGGAGGGAAATACAGCTATTAATAGCAACTGTGGGAAAAATATTGAAACAACTTCTTTGGTGGACTTATGATAAAGAAGACAACTCATCTCAGAGACAGAGCCATTAGAATCTGAACACAGACTGAAGTATTATTTTTCTTCTCTCTCTAAAAAAATTGAAACATTTTGCCAAGAGCTCCTTCTTATCCAGCTCTCCTCATCTTATTATTTCCTTCATCATTGGCTTGCATGAAGTGATAGACCTTTTTTTCAAAGTTATTTTTGTCTAAGCAAGAGATCTCATACAGTTTCTTGTTCTCCAGCAGATTGCCCCCTCCACAATTCTATTCCCTTAATTTTCTTTAATCATTCCCTCTCTGCTAACCACTTTTAAGCTTATATCTCTCTCAGCTTCAACAAGCCTCATTTATCTCTCTTTCTCTCCTCTAGTCATCTTACCATATCTCTCCACCCTTCTGTGGCTACATTTCTTGAAAAGGCCATCTACAATCGATACTTTCAATTATTTTTATGCTGATCCTCATCTTGTTACTGTTATGATGTTTTAGTTGGGACACTTTTTGACCTCATTTGGGTTTTCCTGGCAAAGAAGTTGGAGAGGTTTGCCATTTCCTTCTCCTGCTGTTTTACAGATGAAGAAGTAAGATGAACAGGGTTAAGTGTGTTGCCCAGGGTAACATATCTAGTAAGTCACTGAGTTCAGGTTTCAGGTCAGGTAAGGGATGCTGTCTAATTCCCAGGTGCAGAATTTTATCCACTTTACCAGCTACCTAACTCGCTCCTTAAATCTCTACAATATGAATTCTGAACCCAACATCCAACTGAAAGTGCTGTCCCCAAAATTATTACGTTTCTCTGAATTGCCAGATCTAATAGTCTGTTCTCAATATTTATCCCTTTTCATCTCTTTGCATTTTTTGATACTGCTGAACAAAAATAGAGGGTATTTTTTGAAATGAGCTTTAAGGGAATTCATCAGATAAAGTAGGGGGAACAAAAATAATCTAGAAATATGAACAACCTTAATAGGAGTGTCAACATATTACAATGAAGGTATGTATATGGAGTAGAGCATAGTCCAATTTGATGGGAGTATAGAATGTAAAAAAAAGTGTATAAACCAAAGCAATCTGAGACAAAGCTAGAAAAGTAGAGGAGTGCCATGTTATGAAAGATCTTGAATACATGAACTTAATAGTCATTAAGAGTTGACCCAATATTTAGAATAATAGAGTGTATAAACATTATTCAGATGGTGGCATAAAAAATGTACTGGAGAGAGATCTAACAGATTATCTTATTGTACAATGGAACAATCCTTGGTTAAACTAGGATGATGACAGTGGTAGAAAGGGAGGGGATGGATACCTTTAGATAGAATATAAAGGTAGAATCTAAAGATATTTTTGAAGGATATATTACTTGCCTTTAAAAAGGTACCTGTACCAATATGACACTTGGGGCAATTGATTGAAAACTGTGTTATAATTTAATATAGATTTATGCTAACCTTTTTAATTCTCATAGAAGAGGAGGGATAGGTTATAGAATCACCTAAAGTGACAGATGAATCTTGAATTGCAGAACCCATCTCTTATGTTTAGTCCTTCCCAGTACATCATCTTAAAATGATTGATTTATAAAAATATTCCATCTCCTTTTGCATAGCTCAGTATAAAATCACATAGATCCTACTAAAATCACATAGATCCTACCCACTTTGGGTTATACTATATGAGCCTAATGTTCTAGATAGAGCTAATTTTCTGGATTTCTGTGTTACAAGCAGTAGTATCATTTAGTGGAACTACAACAAGACTTGGACTCAAACACACTATTAAGAAAGAAGCATATTTTTAAAAATATCATTTGAATCTCTGTACCTGGGTGAATGTGTATGTATGTGTGTGTGTGTGTGTGTGTGTGTGTGTGTGTGTGTGAGAGAGAGAGAGAGAGAGAGAGAGAGAGAGAGAGACAGACAGACAGACAGAGGCAGAGACAGAGAAGAGACACCAAGATAGAGACCACTACTTAGTTACATACCAAAAACAAATTCTCTGATTAGATTATGAGGTGAGCACAACAGTTTCAGTTTTGTTTTATTTTGTTTTGTGATCCAGGACAAAAGTAACATACTGCCAATATCAGTGAATACAGAGGTTATGAAATTATGTCTGGGAGTTGGGAGATCACTAAACTTTCATCCTTCATAGGACAAAAAATCTCAACTGCTAATTTATACTAAAATTATATTTCAGATCTTCAAAGATAAAGAGGTAGCAGAAGGAATACTTTGGACATAGTCTTAGCTTTAACATTCATTCACCCTGTAACCCCCGGATAAGTTATTTGGATTTTCTTTGTTTCTTCATCTATGTAACCATGATAACATACATGTTGACCTATAAACTACAATGAGTAATTTTTCATATATCACAACAAAAAACTTCATTACTGCATTATAAACCTTTAAAGGTCAATGATAGGATCAAAACCATGTCAATTTTCTTTGAAGTTACTCTTTTGCAAGCCCCTACCCCCAATTTTGCTCATTCTGAATGATCTACAGTATAAATAATGGACTTCAAGATTTGTTTGAGGTAGAGAAATCTAGTATGGATCAGCCATGAAATTTTTGAATGCAGATCTTCTTGACTCTATGATCAGCGTACTTGTAATGCAAAAACGATTGCATTCGCATTTTAGTTTAGAGGCTGTGTAGGGCCAGGATTGATTTAGCCAGACCTCAAGATTGGAATTCAAGACTGAGATGAAATAAAACTAAATTTGACCTAGACTTTTTTGGTGCAATTAAACTGAGAGCACATTTTCAGTAAGGAATTTTGCCCTTAGCATCCTTTGTCTCATTATTTTCTTTTCAAAATTTGGCTTATGTCATTTTCTATATGAGGTCCATCCTTATTCCCTTAACTGCTGGTACTGTTCCCCACCCATTTATTTTGCATAATGTTGCTGTTCAGTCATCTTACTTTTCAAGACCCAGTTTGTGTTTTTCTTGGGAAAGATACTGGAGTGGTATGCATGTCATTCTCTAGCTCATTTGATAGATGAAGAATTAAGGTAAACAGGGTTAAATGGCTTATCTAGGGTCACACAATTAGTAAGTGTCAGATTCTAAATCTGAACTCAGGTCTTCCTGAGTCCAGGCCCTGAGCTTGATCCACTGAACCAATATGCTGATGCATTTTATTTTTAAATATATGTTACATATGCTTACATATTTATTCATATTACCTCCACAATGGATTGAAGGAATGCTTCCCAGAATTTAATGCTTATTGGTTAACTGGTTGATTGATTGATTAAAAATAAAAGATGACATTAAAGGTATCACTGGAATCTTTTCCTCCAGGCTCTCCTGAAATTTCTTAATTTTTCATCTTCTATAGAATCATACCCTGAGATGATGGGTAATAAGATAGATCTTACATCATCATCATCATCATCATATAATGATTTGTTCTAAATTTTTTTCAAGCAGCCTAACTTTCCCAAGTGCTCTCTAGGTTATAAAGGTTATAAAATGGCATTGAAAATCAGAGCCACACATGAGGCAGCTAGGTGATGTAGTGGATAGAGCACCAGCCCTGGTGTCAGGAGTACCTGAGTTCAAATCTGGCCTCAGACACTAAATAATTACCTAGTTGTGTGGTCTTGGACAAGCCACTTAACCCCATTTGCTTTGGGAAAAAAACCTAAAAAAATAAATAGAAAATCAGAGCCACAGTACTGGAAGTTAAGCTTTGGGAATAATGCCCAGGAAAGCAGGGACATTCCCCTAGTGAGATATTTGTAAATAGATTTGCCAACGTGGTCAATTATTGTTTTCTCAGTAGAACTGACATTTGCATAAAGGTGGAAGAGTGACTCTAAAAAAGAATGCAAATTTAGAATGTTGTTTTTGAGCTCCTGGTAGTTGTATAGTTTGAAAATTAATGGCATTGTTTAAATACTCATAAAATAAACCAACATAAGTTGAGCATGTTTCTCCATCCATGTATTGAACAGTATACTTAGTTTTGTGCAACCAACTTTTGACAGATCAATACAAAAAGAAGAAAAGAGAAAAGGAAAGAAAAGGAAGGGAAAGAAAAGAAAAGGAGAAAAAAGCCAAAAAAATAAAAAGGAAGTAGAAACCAAAAAAAAAGGACTTGTAATCAAGAATTTGTCTGAGAGAAAGCCTGATACAGTAGAATAAACACTGGTTCACAATCAATGGAACTGGGTTTAAGACCTACCTCTGGACTTAATAGCCACTAGGGAAAGAAATATGAGCTAGAAGTCTGAGTTTATTATAGAGAGAAATTGTGGATGAAGAAATTCCTTTTACATATAAATTTGACTCCTTGATATCCACAATTTTTAAGTTGTCTAAAGTAGTAAGAGGGTTCAGTGACTTGGGAAAACTGATCTTTCAGTCTTGATTTTGTCATCTGTAATTGCCAGATTTTATAATTTTGTGCTTAAAGATGTCTGCAGACAGTGATTGTAGCCCTTAAAAGACATTTGCTTTTTGAATAAGAAGCTATGGAAAACTAGACAGCATAATAAAAAATGGGACTATCATCCTTGCCAACAATTACTTGTATTTGACTTAGACAGGTTTAATTTTTGCTTATTATTTAACCTGTTTGAACCTGAACAATCCTATTTCCTTTTTTTAGCTCTCTGTTTTTTATCTGTTGAATTAGTAGATTGGACTTAATGATTTCTAAGTTTACAACTAGCTCTTGAGTCTATGACTCTATTCTTTCAATATAACTCAAGACACTTCCTGCCTGAAGCCTTTGCTATTCCTGGGACTTAAAGTGCTAAGTCCCTTCTCACATATTCTTAGAGTACTAAAGTCTTCCTTTGCCCTGGCCCTTAGCTCTCAATCTTGTATTACCGTACTTTCCATACACAAGTGAGTCTGAGATGGAAGGTAAACAGGTCCTCACAACTCCTAGTTTCCAAACTTGCATGCAACCTACAAGCATATTTTGAACCACCTCCACTTTGAAGTGTAGATGTGGAGAGGGGAGAGTGTGGAATGGTGCTAGGGAAAATGAGGTAGAGACAGGGTATTGAGTGGGAGTTTTCTGTTTTCACTTAGCTTACACTATAGTCTGGCAATCTAAACTGATTGATTTAACTCTTAGAGTCAGGTCCATTCTTGAATTTATAAGTCTAACTTGTCTATTTCTTAAGCCTATGTTGTCCCAGAGAGGTTGTTTCCTTGTTGATCTATTGTAGAGAAATGGGTGATTTTGACTAAACCTGATCTTTGTCTCAGATACTGACTTTTGAAACCAGGATTATCAGATCATAGATTTTTAACTGTAAAGTACCATCGAAATCATTGATTTCAGTCCCCTCATTTTATAGATAAAGAAACTGAGGCACAGAGACACTAAATGACTTCCTAGAGTTAGCTGACTAGTAAATTTAGGAGGAAGGATTTGAATTCATCTTTTTGCCTCCTGGTCCAATGTTCGATCACCACCTAGATGTGTAACTCTAGATAAAAATATGATTCTACTAAATTTTGTTGTTATTGTGGAGTCACATTCTCGTGCCCTTATTTGAGGTTTGCTTGGCAAAGAAAATGGTATGGTTTGTCATTTCATTCATCAGATGAAGAAACTAAGGTAAAATAGGGTTAAGTTCAGATCACGGTTGTTCAGGATCATGCAATTAAGTGTCTGAGACCAGATTTGAACTCTAGCTTTATCTAGCCAGGCACTCTTATTCTTTTAAATAGACATCTAAATATATATTGAATTAACCTAGTATAATGTGAATTCCTTAAGGATAGAGACTGTCATTTTTTGTTGCTTGTATCAAACAATCATTATGTTTGTTACTGGGGATACAAGGAAAAAGGAAAAAAAAAGGTTTGCTCAAAATGTATCTACATATTCTTGGGTGGAAAGTAACAATATGTATACTTATATAAAAATGAAAACACTTAAAAATAAAATACAAAATAAATATTAGATAATTTTGTGAGGGAGGATACAGGCAGCTAGCTGGGCAAGCCAGAAAAGTCTTAATGTTGAAGATGGCATTTAAGCTGCATTTTGAAGGAAATAAAAGCTTCTAAGAGTCCAAACTTCAGGACTGGCATTCCAGGCATGGTGACACCCATTGATTTTTCCAGTGCCCTCCCTTAAGAAATCACTTAAACTTTCCTTGAATGCAAGAACTATTTCATCTTTATTGCTGTTTCTATTTCCAAGGAAGTAATTGACATGAAGAAAAACATCAAAACTTGGATGATTGAGAACAATGAGGTACTCTTTAAAGAAATAGAGAAAATCAGATCAATTGTTTTTGAGGGAAAGGCAATGAGTTTAATTATAAACACACTGAGTTTTAGACATCTTTGAGATGTTCAATTTGAGATATCAAATACAGGTGGTAAGATGAGATTGGAGCTTAGAAGAGAAATGAATTGGATATGTAGATCTATGAGCTAACTAAATTGAGAAAATGATTCAAAACAGATCTATTGAGGTCACCAAGTGAAAATATATGGAGATTGATGAGAAGAGGGCTTAGGACAGAGTTCTTAGGTATAATGTTTATAGTCCTCATGAATTTTAATCAATTACTCACATTTTTGACAGCTTTTGTTGCTGACATTTATTCTTTGATTCTAACTACACACAGGGTTTGAGAAGGGTGGATTGAATAATTGTAGCTAGATCATCACAGACGAGATGGGGGTAGGGATAATAATGCTTTTTGCTGTTAAAAGCACAAATTATATCCTTTCCTATTTTGAGACTCATAGGTCCCAAAGTGTAGCAGTAGATTGTCATGGCATGTTAAAACTAGAAATAGTCTTATAGCTTAGCATAATGCTATCATTTTTTAGGTGAAGAAACTAAGGCCAAGAGATAGAATTTTTTCCCAAAACATTTTGCATTTATATTTGATATAAATTTATATTTATATTTGATATAATTTGATTTGATATTTGATATTTATAATATTCCTCAGAGATAGATTCTGCTATTATATCCATTTTACAAATGAAGAAACTGAGATTGAGAGAAATAAATTTATTTGACCCATGATGCATGGATAGTATATGTGAAGTATAAAATAAATTAAACAAAGAGATCTTTTCTGCTAAGTGCAGAGAAAATGCAATCTACAGAGCCACCAATAGAGTTAGTAACTATGCTTATAAAAATCATAAATCCCTAAAGTTTTGCTCTTTCTTAAGAAATAATGAAAATATATCTAAATACAGAATGCATGTTGGATAACTATTATAGGAGAAACATCTAACTCCACATGGTTTAGGCTAGTTTTTCTTTTAAAAGTCAGAAAAATGTCCCTGACATTTAATTAGTTCAAAATATTAGCATTCAGACTAACGCTATACATTCTTTAAGCACAACAGGTCAGTTCATGAGGAGTGACTGCTATGCCAATGTAGCAAATGCAGACATGGGGAGTTATACCCAACTATCTGTTTCTTTGCTACAATTCTTTTCCATGATGCTAGGTAAACTTACTTTTGTTCTATTAGCTAGTTATGAGTGTGAGATTTTAATCCTAACTTATAAGACAACTATACTGAGTTAGAACTGACCTACAACAACTAAATGTAGTCCCCCATTCTAATTTTACCCATCACCATGGCGCTGGCTAGGGTGACTTCCAGATATTCTGTAACTGTTGCAAGGTCCATCCAACTTTCTTACTGTATTTCAAGGAAATTGAGCAGCTGCTTTATACTATGCAGTTTCTGAAGCATGACTGAACCACTTGTGAAAATGAAACCTTTGTAGAGAAAGTCATTTTGATAGGTCAGCAGGGGAAGACAATTTAACTAAAGCTATAAAAGATGTTATGTGATAGAGCCAGGATAAGGAAATTTACTAAAATGTGTTCAATATACGCACAGAAAAACTTTAAATTTTTGAATTTCCTTTATTGGTTTTTCACAAAATGAATATATATGTAACCCAAGGTACTTGTAAGACTTAGGGCACAGATTTGTCTAGGGGGAACTATGAGAGATTTCTTGCATTATTCCTGGGATTCAATTTACATATATTCTCTTGTGTGCTATGGAATATATAAAAAAAGCATTTGGAGTTATTGGTAAGTCCTTTAGATTTCTGAGACTGATCACATAGGGGAGGAATTGTAGGGGATTGTTTATGTTGAGGGCTGAGGGTTGTAAAAAGGTCATGGACAAAGAGGCCCAGAGCATTCTGAGACATTTCCCAGAACTGTTGTTTTTGGGAAAACTTTAGAACCCAGACATTCTGATGAGAAACCTCTGACCCTTGGATGAACCTTTGTGACTTCATTTCA
Source organism: Macrotis lagotis (assembly GCF_037893015.1). Taxonomy (NCBI): domain Eukaryota; kingdom Metazoa; phylum Chordata; class Mammalia; order Peramelemorphia; family Peramelidae; genus Macrotis; species Macrotis lagotis. The sequence continues at coordinate 30,048,662 of NC_133662.1, read as the reverse complement.
CACAGTCCCAGATTCCTTGTTTTGCTCAGTGTACTATGTTGGGGTTTTGAGTGATAAAAGACAGAGGCTAGAGAGGGGAGAGAGACTGCTCTGTCCAGAGTGTCAGAAGAACGTAACCTGGAAAGGGGAGGGAGACCTCTCTATTGAGAGTCTCAAAGGCAGAGAGACTTTTCTGTGGAGAGTCTCGGAAGCATTAACCTGGAGGGGGGAGGGAGACCTCTCCTCTGAGAGTCTCAGAAGCACGTAACCAGGCCTGAATAAACTTTCTGCTTTTCTAAGATCCTGCCTTGACTCCTGTTCTTTAGAAGGTGCTGGTTGCCTCCTGTTCTAGAGAGAAGATTCATTGGGCTAAGTAATCTGGTTGTCTGGTTAGGGACAGAGCCTGACAAAGTGGTGTCCCAAATAGGGACCTGAAAGGGGATCATAGAGCCCTGAGAAAGAGGATAATAGGGGCCAGATCCAGGACTAAATCCTGAAGAAAGACAGGAGTGCCTGAGGAGCTGGTGCACAGTTCACTGAAATGATGGGGAATTTAATTATTAAGGCAGATGAAAAGGAAACTTACAGTAAGCAAGTAGAAAGAAGAGTGAAAGAAGAAGCACTTAAGATATCACCTAAAAAGCCAGTAATTTTGTAGGAAAAAATCTTACAAGTTTCTCCATGGTTATATGATGTAGGGTTAGATCATGGCAAATGGCTTGTTGTAGGAGAACAAATGACTAGCTTTGAAAACTCATGCCTGGGAAAATTACATGACTCTGATTTTGTACAATGGAGCCTTATAAAAATGGCTTTTCATGGAGCTGCACAACCTCAGAGGTGTTTCTCTGATGAAGAGCTTGAAGAATAAGAAGCAGTAAATTGGAAAGCTATCAAAGAAATAAAGATGAGTTGTCATAGTTATGGTCCCATTTCCCCTTATACAATCTCCTGTTTGGAGAATCTGTCCATAGAAAATGTAATGTGTCCTATTTATTGATTGGAAAAACCTGGCAAGAGCTTGTTTAATACTAGGAAAAGTAGTAGTGTGGCAAGCAAATTATGTTGAGCAAGTTAGGAGAGAAGCACAGGCCATCACTAATCCAAATATAGTTTTTCAGCAAAGAGCTGGAGAAGGGCCTTATACATATCCAGCTCAACAATTAAATTATCATGCTTTGGACTATTTAGAAGTAACAAATGCTGCCTTGAAGGCATGGAACAGCATTATTACTGAAGGAAACAAGGGCAATCTATAGTTCAGACTAAGCAAGGAAATCAGGAACGTTTTGCAGATTTTGTAGCAAGAATGTAGGAGGCAGTTATTAAAACTATGGGTGACAATCCTGGAGCAAGAGAAGTAGTGAAGATAATGTTAAGAGAAAATGCTAATCATGGCTGTAAGAAAGCTATGGTAGGACTGCCCAAGGATGCAGGAGTGGAAGAAATGTTAGGAAGATGTGAAAAGGTAGGATCACAAGTGCTTAATACGGAAATGATGGCCGCAGCTATGAGAGGTATTGATGACATAGACAATTGAGGTTTTTGAGCCATTTATAAGTATGGAAATTGGCAAAAGCATGTAGAAAGAAGGAGATGGAGAAGCACACCAAAAGTGAGGAGACAGAGGGCCAAAAAGATGAAGAAACTCCTTCTGCTGATGACCATCCTGAACTTTGTCTCACCCACAACAGCAAATAAGACTTTCTGGAGCTTCTTTCCTGACCCACCATGGCCTAGAGTAATATCACTAGTAGAATATTTTACAAGACCTGTGATATTGGGAAATTTGTCATACATTATGCCTGGTATTGACAAGGCACCACTGAATAACATCAGAACAAATGCTATTGTCATGAACTTTATGGGACTTTCGTCATCTTATCTTTTATGCCTTGTCACCTTTGAACCTGACAAAAATGATTCTCATTGTATGCAACCTGTGCCAATTCTGTATGTTAATTATAAGAGAACAAACAAAATAGAGGCACTTGTCCTTGGCTTTGAACATAGAAATTGTGCATTGAGAAAGCCAGATGCCTCAGGTACTTGTAATAAGACCCTTTTTACTCATCACATTCCTCCTTGTCCTTCTGGAGATGAGATGAATGATTTTCACTTTCCATCAGCTTGTAGAGCTTGAGTTATGGTGTACTGATCTTTTTCGCCTTATTGCTATTGTTACTTTTTGGTTTTCCTTTGCTATTAAGAATAATATTGATAATTGTAAAGAGATCTCTGTCTACCTTAAAGGCTGAAATCTTGAATGCAAGAAATCACAAGGGGCGCTCCATATATAACAGGAGGGGGGACTTGTAGGGGATTGTTTAGGTTGAGACCTGAGGGTTGTAAAAAGGTCATGGACAAAAAAGGCCCAGAGCATTCTGAGAAGTTTCCCAGAACTGTTGTTTTTGGGAAAACTTAGAAACCAGGTGTTCTGATGAGAAACCTCCAACCCTTGGATGAACCTTTGTGACTTCTTTTCACACAGTCCCAGATTCCTTGTTTTGCTCAGTATGCTATCTTGGGGTTTTGAGTGATAAAAGACAGAGTCTGGAGAGGGGAGAGAGACTGCTCTGTTGAGAGTGTCAGAAGAATGTAACCTGGAAAGGGGAGGGAGACTTCTCTGTTGAGAGTCTCAGAGGCAGAGAGACTTTTTCTGTGGAGAGTCTCGGAAGCATGTAACCTGGAGCGGGAGGGAGACCTCTCGGCTGAGAGTCTCAGAAGCACGCAACGAGTCCTGAATAAACTTTCTGCTTTTCTGAGATCCTGCCTTGACTCCTGTTCTTTAGAAGGAGCTGGTCGCCTCCTGTTCTAGACAGAAGACCCATTGAAGTAAGTAATCTGGCTCCCTGGTCAGGGACAGAGCCTGACAGAAAATAAGAAACCCTGGAGGAAGGGGAAGATGTTGCCCTTGGGAACATCTTTCAATGCTGGAACAAGTGTGTATTAAGTGCTACACAGTTTGGGAATTGCTTTATAAATATCTTATTTTATCCTCACAAGTACCTGAGAAGTTAGTCTTTATGTTTTTTAGGCATGTCTGATTTTTTATGAGTCCTTTTGGGGGTTTTCTTGAAAAAGATAATGAAATGCTTTGCCCATTTCTTCTTCAGTTTATTTTACAGATAAGGAAGTTGAGGCAAACAGGGTCAGTGACTTGCCCAGGGTCACATAGTAAATAACTAAGACTAAATTTGAACTCAGATCTTACTGACTGCAGGCTCAGTACTCTCTACACTCTACCACCAAATTGCCTCTGTTCCTTTAAGTCAGAGAGCACAGGGGCTATTATTAACCTGGGAGGTAAGTGCTGTAATTATCTGCATTTTGCAAATAAGGAAACTGAGTCAGAACCAGGTTAAATGGTTATCCAGGGTCACCACACTTAATAATGATTGAAACTGGATTTTAACTCAGGTCTTCCTGGGCTAACACTCTGTTCACTGCATCTTCTAGTTCATAAAGGGTAGGAGTCTTCTATTCTACTTTATTTTATCTTCCTCAGAAAATTTCACTGAACATTATGTATTGGAGATATTAAATAAACATTTTTTTGGATCTACCTGTGTGCAGCAAAAGAATAGTATCATAAAAACACAGAACCATGGATTTAGAGTTGGAAGGAAACTTTGAATTCATTAACTTCAACAACTTTATTTTAATTGTGTGGGAACTAAGGCCTGGAAATATTAAATGACTTGTTCAGATCTACACAGCAAGTTGTATCTGAAATAAGATATGGACCCAGGTGTTATTGACTCCAGATCCAACACTCTCTCCTCTATGCCAGACTACGTCTCAAGAAAATAGAAGATTTTCAGCAAAGTACCATGTTTATGTCCAATGGCAACTCCATAGGCATTAGAAAAGATTATGAGAGAGCTAATCCTCAGAAGAGAAGCACAATTCAGAGCAGTCATTAGAAAGTTTGTTTTTCATAATATGATGTTTCAACTTGTTTTGCTTAAACTTTTTTCAATTTTCAAAAAAAAATGCTATAAGGAACATCTCTTGGGATGGCAGGATTGGAATTATATATTTGGAAAGAAAAGTAGAATGAAATGAAAAGTTATACAAATTCTAATTAACAAAGAAGGTTGTGTTGGCAATGATATTAATAGACAGCGAATTAAAATGATGAGAGAAAATAGCTACAAGTTATATAAGGAGGAAGAAGCTTTGGGAATCTTATTGAGTAATCAGTAGGAGTAGTTGATGGATCAATGGACAGAAGAAACTCTGTATATGGAAGAGAGAGATGTATTTCTTGGAATTTAGCATCCCATAGGAGAAGCTAATTCTAGTGTGATAACCAAATTTGTTTTATGATGCCTTGTAATGAACAGCATAAATAGAAGATTTGTCAAAGGAAGATTTTCTTTTTAGGAATTCTTAGGTTCTGAAAATTCCTTTTTTCTCTATCCTAGAACAATCATTCTTCACCTCATAACTAGGTCATTGAAATAGTTTTCTAATTGTTCTCTTTGCCTTTCTTTTTTTCCTTATGATGTATCTGTTTATCACTATGTACCACCACCAGATTTGTGCCCCTAATATGTCCCTTTGAAAATATCACCCCTATAGTAAATATATATGTGTGCATGTATTTATGCATATTTGTGTGTGTGTTTATCATAGTTCCCTCTTTTCCCCTATCAATGCTCTCCATAGGAGGTCCTGGTACCATGTCAAAGCATGACTTTAATAAATATTTGATTATTAAATTAAATTAATCAACTATATGCACATATGTATATATTATTTATAGATATAAACTATAAACATTTTTGTGTACATCTATGTATAAACACAATTATATATATATATATATATATATATATATATATGTATGTATATACAATTATCAAGTATGTACCTGCATCGATATACAAACATATATGTATATTTAGCATGTGGTAATCCCCTCACGTGGCATAGGGTTTATCATTGTGTGGCTCAGAGGGAATAAACATAACTAGTCACTTCTCTCCTCACCCTTCTCTCCAAGGGTAATTTTAATTCCTGACAGGAGGGGAAGCAGGAAGTTGGAGCAAGAGGCTACCACTATTCTTCTTAGAAAAAAGGAAGTATTAGGATAGAATTATATCTACTTCCTTAAATATTTTTAGTGTAGTTAACTTCTGATTGGTTTTTCAATATTGGAGGAAAGGATAATTACAAATTTTTTTTCAAGTCTGAATTATCTTCCTCCCAAATAATAATTGTACAATGAATATGCATATCATTTAGTCAAGAAAGGTTATCTGCCTAAATTGGTAGCAAGAATTCTGAGAAAGTATCCCTATTACATTGCAGATTGAAAAAGCTCTACTGTTGAAACCTAATTCACCTCAATCTAAAGAGAATTTTACATTTCACCCAAAGTGAAGTTCCCTGAAGTCTCTATTGTTCAGCATGGGATAGGGTCATGATAGAGACTGTCAGCATCCCTGAACACTTCTTATAACCTTCTTCTTTAATCTGAAGGGTTGAAGGGTAGAGCAAGATGACAGAGTAAAGGCAGTGATTCACGCAAACTCTTCCACAAACTACTGCAAATACTTTTAAATAATAACTCTAAACAAATTCTAGGGTGGCAGACCACACAAAAAAACTGAGTGGAACAATTTTCCAGCCCAAGGCAACTTGGAATAAGAGGGTCTGTTGCACTGGGGCAAGAAAGGAATGTAGTGCAACAGAGGCTGCATCAAGGAAAACTGGCCCCAGCAATCTAGGAACAGAACTTGAGATGACTATGTTAGAGGTAATGGTGGTAGTTTCCAGACTTCTCAGTTAAGAGATTGCCAAGCACAATTTGAAAGGTCAACAGGAAAAGTCTGCCTCACTGGGGTGAGAGTGGAGTATGGTCCAACTCAGGCCTTAGAACCCAGAATGGACCATAGTAAACTAGGAGCAAGCCTAGAAAGTCACTAAATTAACAGTGGCAACTGCTTCTGGAGCTCTCAGCCCATGGATATTAAAGGGGTTAGAAGGAGATTATGGGGTCTCTTTGCTCTCTTTGCTATCACTGAGGCAGGACTCTGTTGTTTTGTCCATAGTTAGATCCAGTTCACAGTCTTAGATCATAGTCCCAGGAAAAGGAGCAGAAGCATCATAATGCTTATTGCTACAGTGGAGCAGAGACCGTCCTCACAGTTTCAGGGTAGAAAAGAGTGCTTGTGATTACTCTTAGACCAGAACATAGACCAGGGGACTGGGTACAAATATCTCTTAGATCATAAAACCTTTGAAGAAATGAAAACTTCAAGATCCCTAGAAGTAACTCTGAAAATAACTGTCAAAAAAAACTCCCAAAGTTTGGGATAGTGTACCCTCCATGCTAAAAGCAGAGACCCACCTTAACAAGATTTAAAAGCATGTTATAGAATTGTAAAAACAATAGAGGAAAAACACCTGACCATAAACAGTTACAATGCTGAAAAGAAAGATCTAAATACACAGTCAAAAGAAAATAATAAAGTCAAAGCTTCTATACACGTAACCTTCAAGAACATTTGAATTAATCTCAGGCAATGAAAAAGTTCAAAAAAGATTTTGAACATCAAGTAACACAAACAAAGGAAAAACTGGGAAGAGAAATGACAGTGAAAATCATGAGTCAGTAACTTAGTGAAGGAGATATAAAAATACTGAAGAAAACAACATCTTAAAAACCAGACTGGAACTAAAGGAGAAAGACATCTGAAAAGTCGATGAGGAGAAGAATACTTTAAGAAAAAGAACTGGCCAAACTGAAGAGAAGGTACAAAAAAGCTCACTGAAGGAAATAATTTCCTAAAATATATAATTGAACAAAGGGAAGCTAATTACTTTGTGAGAATCAAGAAACAATAAAATAAAGTTTTGTGAATGAAACACTAGAAGAAAATGTGAAATGTCTCAGAAAAACTGCTGACCTGGAAAATAGATCCAAGAGAGACAATTTAAAAATTATTGGAATACCAGAAAGTAATGATTAAAAATATAGTCTAGAGATTACCTTTCAAGAAATTATCAAGGAAAATATTGCCCCAATACTTTGGAATCATAGAAATTGAAAGAATCCATCTATCACTCTAGGAAAGAGATCATAAATTGAAAACTGCCAGGAATATTATATCTAAATTTCAGTGCTCCCAGGTCAAGAAGAAAATATTGCAAGCAGTCTGAAAGAAACAATTCAATTTTCTTGTAGCCACAGTAATGATAAGAAAAGATTTTCCAGCTTATACATTAACGGATTATAGAGTTTGGAATATGATACACCAGAAGGCAAAAGAGCTTGGATTAGCCAGCAAAATTGAACATGCTCTTTCAGGGGAAAAGATAGACATTCAATGAAATAAGGGACTTTTAAGACTTTCCTGATGAAAAGACCAGAGTGGAATAGAAAATTTGATCAACAAATATGAGATTCAAGTGAAGCATAACAAGTTAAACAAGCAAGGCAAATAAAGGATTTAAAGACATTAAACTGCTTATATTTCTGCATGGGAAGAAGATATTTATAACTCATAAGAACTCATTTATTAGGACAGTTAGAAGGAATATATATATATGACATATATACATATATGTCATATATATATGACATATATATGACATAGGTGGGAATTGAATATGAATGGATAATATAATAAAAAGATGGACTTAGGGGTGAGAGAAAAATGTACTGGGAGAAAAGGAATGGAGGAGATAGAATGAATTAGGTAACTTATTTCACACAAAATAGATCAGAAAAAGCTTTCACAGTAGAGTGGGAGAGTGGGAGGGGGGTTGTTAAGGGGGAGTCAGAGGGGGCTTACTCTCATTGAAATTGTGTCAAAGAGGGAATAACATACACACTCATTTGCTTATAGAAATCTTTCTTACCCTAAAGGAAAGTGGAATAGGTAAGGGATGGTAGGAAGAGGGTAAGGGAGAGTTCGTAGAAGGGAGAGAAGATTGTGGGAGGGGTAATCAGAAGCAAACTACTGTTAAGCAGGGACATGATGAAAAGGGAGAGAGAATAGAATAAATGGGGAAATAGGATAGAGGGAAATACAGTTAGCCATAGTAACTGTGGGGAAAAATATTGAAACAAGTTTCTTGGATAAAGACCTATTTCTCAAACATAGAGAACTGAGCCAACTTTATAAAAATAGTCATTTCCCAATTAATAAATGATTAAAAGATATGAATAGTTTACATTTGACACTATCAATGTTATCTATGGCCATGTCAAAAAAATGTCCTAACCTAGTACAGATTGGAAAAATGCAAAATAGAAAAATTCTGAAGTACTCTTATACTTTTTAAGACAGAAAGAGAAAGTGACAAAAGTTTTAGCTAATGTAGGGAAAATGAGGCAGTAATGCACTTTTGGAAAAATTGTGAAATGATTCAAGAATTCTGAAAAGCAATTCTGAAGTAAGCCAAAAGAGTTAGCCTTAAACCTAACAATGTCACTACTTGGTCTCTCTTCAAAAAAAGATTAACAGAAGGAAGGATAAAGGATCCATATGTATAAGGATATTTATAACAACTCTTTTCTGTTGGTAAGGAACTGGAAATAGAGGGGATGCTGATCAGTTGGGGAATGGTTGGACAAATTATGGTATGTGACTATGATGGAATTCTATTAGTTATAAGAAATGATGAATAGGGGCAGCCAGATGACACAGTAAATAAGAGTACCAACCCTATAATCAGGAGGACCTACATTTAAGTTTGACTTCAGACACATAATACTCAGTGTGTGACCTTGACAAATCACTTAACCCCATTGCCTTGCAAGAGCCAAAAAGAAAAAGGAACAAGAAATTTTGAACAGCATTTCAACCATACAATAATCAAAGACAATTTAAAAAGACTATGATGGATAATAGCATCCATATACAGAAAAGAAATTGTGGAGTTTAAATGAAGACCAAAGCTTATTATCTTCAATTTTTAAAAGTTGTCTTATATATCAGGTCAGTATTTTTTTCTTTCTAATATTTTCTTCCAATTAGATTTCATTCTTCTCTCACAAAATAATCAAAATAGATCTATGTTTATCATGGCTATAAATATAGAGCCTTTATTAGATTGTTTTCTGTCAGGGGGAGTGGGGAGGGAAGAGAGGATGGAGAAAAATGTAAAACTCAATACCTTGCAAAGAAAATGATTCATTAAAAGCTACCATTGCATGTGGAAGGAAAAACAAATATATGAAATATGTAAAAGAATGATAGGATGTTTTCAATAAAGCTTGGAAAGACTCACATAAACAGGTGCAATGGAAAATATATTATATTAGAAGTAACAGAAATATTACAGGATGATCAATATGAATGACTTACCTTTTCTTAGCAATGCTGTGACTCAAAACAACTCTCAAGGATTTGTGATAAAGAATGTTATTCATCCCTAACGACAGAGTTAATGGGTATCTGTATATAGATTGTCATCTTTTCTTTCCTTTTTTACTTCATTTTTCTTGAAGTTTATCTTTTGGGGGCCATTGGGTTATGTTTTCTTCCACAACATGAGTAATATAGTAACGTTTTGCATAACTACACATTTTTCGCCTATATCAAATAATTTGCTTTCTCAATGGGGAGATGGAAAGAAGGGAGAGAACTCCAAATTCAAAGTTTAAAAAATATATATATAATATACATATATATATATATTAACACTTGTTTTTACATATAACTAAGGAAAAATATAATAAAATAAAGTATAAAGTAGACTGCCAAAAAAAGCTGAAAAGGTTTGCATTCTTCCATCTTCCTTCTGTCAGCTGACAGCAGAAACTCCTAGAAAGATTTCAGGGTTCAAATTGACGCAGAGTTTGAAAATTCAAAGAAGACTGAAGAAGGCTGGAGCTCTTTTACTCTCACCAACTCTGTCCCATCCCCTCTTTTTTTTACATTTTTATATTATTTTTCCAATTACATGCAAAGATAATTGTCAACATTCATCTCATTTTTAGTTTTACCTCCCCTTACCCTTCTTCTCCCAATGACAATGAGAAATTTCACATGTTATATATGTTTAGTCATATTTAATATATTTCTATATTAATCATGTCATAAAAGAAGAATCAAAACTCAAAGGGAAAAAAGCATGAAACAAGTTTTTTAAAATGAAAAATAGTGTGCTTTGGACTACATTCAGATTCCATATATTTTTCTCTGGATGTGAATGGCACTTTCTTTCACAAGTCTTTTAGAATTATCCTTAATCACTGAACTACTGAGAGGAAGAAAGTTCAATATTGTTGATCATCACACATTGTTTATTGTTAATATGTAAAATGTTCTCCCAATTCTGTTCATCTCATTCAACATCAATACATGCAAGTCTTTCCAAGGTATTCTGAAATATATCCTCTTCTGTTTTCTTATAAAACAAAGTATTCCATCACATTCATATGCCAAAATTTGTTCAGCCATTTCCCAATTGAGGAGTATACCCTTATTTTTCAATTCTTTGCTACTTCAAAGAGAGCTGCTATAAATATTTTTTAACATTAGGTTCTTTCTCCATTTTTTATTATTTCTTTGGGATACAGATCTAATGGTGACATTTCTGTCCAACTTTCACTGCAAAGTAAGGCATTCATCTCTATCAAAGAGGAGACAGCCCCATACCAATGAGTTTGGAATAGATGGATAGATAGATAGATAGATAGATAGATAGATAGATACACACACACACACACACACACACACACATAGATATATGTTATATATACACATACATACATATGTACATAGAAATAGAATTTAGGGCCTGATGTTTGTTATGTATGTGATTTATATTAAATGTATATATATATATATACACAAATATATATTCTACTAATATATTTTTGAATAATAATGTTTTATCTGAGAAATTTAATTACAAAGATATTTTTTCCTATTTATCACTTTCTTTTTTCTCCTCAGGTGCATTAATATTGTTTGTGCAAATTTTAATTATCATGTAATCAAAGTTATATATAGTTTTTTGCAACTGCCTTCATGCTTTCTTTGATTAGGAATACCTCTTCTATCCATAGCTGTGAAAGCAATATGAAATGCTGTTCTTTTATCTTTGTAATCTTCTGTTGCTTAATATTAAACTCATATATTCATATGCATTTATTGCTGAAATATGGCATAAAATAATCATCTAAGCCTAATTTGTACCAGATTGTTTTCCAACTTTTCCAGTAGTTTATTTTTACTTCATATAACAAGTTATTAAGAAAAATTACATGTAATAAAAGGTCATGGAAGGATAAACCAAAAATCAATTGGAAACTAAATACCTTAATTATAAATAAATAATGGGAACTCAATTTGGATCAATGTACAACATGGTTAAAAAAATAAAAATATTTTTGCCATAAAAATGAAATAATATGGCAAAATTTCCCTGAGATCCTAGAAGCAGAGGGTAAAATAAAAACTGAGGGAATTCAGTAGTCACTTCCTGAAAGAAATTCAAAAATAAAAACTTCCAGGAATATTATAGCCAAATTCCAAAACTCCCAAGGCAAAGAGAAAATACTAAAAGCTGTCAAAAACGAACAATTCAACTACCAAACCTGCATTCCTTGGATAAATCCTACTTGATCATATTGTACTGTCCCAGTGTTAACTTGTTGTAATCATTTTGATAAGATTTTATTTAAGATTTTTGCATCTATATTCATCATGGAGATAGCTCTGTACTTTTCTTTCTCTGTCTTAACACTTCCTGGTTTAGGTATCAGCACCATGTTGGTTTCATAGAAAGAGTTGGGCAGAGTTCCAGCTTCTCCTATTTTTCTAAAGAGTTTATATAGAATTGGAACCAATTGTTCCTTACATGTTTGGTAGAATTCACTTGTGAATCCATCAGGCCCTGGAAATTTTTTTCTTGGGGAGTTCAATGAAGGCTTGTTGAATTTCTTTTTTTTGAGATAGGGTTGTTTAGGTATTTAATCTCTTCTTCATTTAACCTGGGCAACTTATATTTTTGTAAATATTCATCCATTTCACTTAGATTGTCAGATTTATTGGCATAGAGTTGGCCAAAATAATTTTGAATTATTACTTTAATTTTCCCCTCATTGGTGGTGAATTCACCTTTTTCTTTTATGATACTATCAATTTGGTATTATTCTTTCTTTTTTGTAATCAGATTGACCAGAGTTTTGTCAATTTTATTGATTTTTTCTTAAAACCAACTTTTGGTTTTATTTATTAATTCAATAATTTTTTGCTTTTGATTTTATTAATTTCTCTAATTTTTAGAATTTCTAATTTGGTATTTAATTAGGAATTGTAATTTGTTCTTTCTCTATTTTTTAGTTGCATATTTAGTTCATTAATTTCCTCTTTCTCTAATTTATTCATGTAAGCATTTAAAAATATAATATTTCCCCTGACAGCTGCTTTGAGTGAATCCTATAGGTTTTGGTATGTTGTTTTCTTGCTGTCCTTATCTAGGATAAAATGATTAATTCTTTCTATAATTTATTTTTTGATCCACTCATTCTTTAATATGAGGTTATTCAGTTTCCAATTTGTTCTGGTTCTATATCTCCCTGGTACAATATTGCATATGACTTTTATTGCATTGTGATTTGAGAAAGATGTATTCACTATTTCTGCCTTTCTGCAGTTAATCATTAGGTTTCTAAGTCCTAGTACTTGGTCAATTTTTGTATAAGTGCCATGTACTGCAGAGAAAATGTATATTCCTTTCTATGCCCATTCAATTTCCTCCAAAAGTACCATATCTAGTTTTTTCTAACAATCTGTTTGCCTCCTTAACTTCTTTCTTGTTTATTTTATGATTCGATTTATCTAGATCTGAGAGTGGGAGGTTGAGGTCTGCCACAAGTAGAGTTTTGCTGTCTATGTCTTCCTGTAGTTCTTTCAGCTTGTCCTCTAAGAATCTGGATGCTATTCCATTGGGTGCATATATATTCAGTATTGAAATCACTTTATTGTCTAGGGTACCTTTTAGGAGGATATAGTTTCCTTCCTTATCTCTTTTAACACTATCTATTTTTGCAACTGTTTTGTCTGAGATAAAGATTGCCACCCCTGCTTTATTCACTTCAGCTGAAGCAAAATATATTTTGCTCCAACCTTTTACCTTTACTCTATATGTATCTCTCTGCTTCAAATGAGTTTCTTGTAAGCAGCATATTGTAGGATTCTGGTTTTTAATCTACTCTGCTATTTGTTTAGGTTTTAAGTAAGAGTTCATCCCATTCATATTAAAAGTTATAATTATTAATTCATTATTACCCTCCATGCTATCTTCCCCGTGTTTGCATTTCCCATTCCCTCCATCCATATTCCCCAGTATTTGGTTGCTGAATGCCACCCCCTTCAGTTTGTTTGCCTTCCTATATCCACCCCTCCCCTGTCTTTCCCCTTTCTTTCTTTTTTTCCTTTCCCTTCCTTTTGTTAGTTCCTCTTTTTTCTATCCCTCCCTTTCTCCATCCCCCATCCCCTTTCCCCTTTTTAATGCTTGAGAGGTTATATGTTTTTTAAGTTAACTGAGTATGTGTGTAACTTGAATTTAAGTCAAGTCTGATGAGAAGAATATTCAGGTGTTTCTCATCTCACTTCTTCCCCTCTATTACCATATGTATTTTGTACCTCTTAGTGTAATGAGATTTACCCCATTCAATTGTCTCCCTTCTCCCATCTCCTTTCTGTCCACCTTTTTAAGGGGGTAGTGTTTTTAAATCATTTTATCCAAGTCATAGAAAATTCTGAGTATCCATCACTTCTAGCTAAGTACATTCTATCTAACAGAGTTACAATTCTTGAGAGTTATTAGAGTCTTTCTACCAGGTATGGTTATAGCCAGTTTCATCCCATTGGATTGCATTCTCATGGATAAGTCATGAGAGTCCATCTCTTCTGACTAGGCATATTCTCTCTGTTAGAGTTACAGTTCTCAAGAGTTATGAGAATCTTTTTCCCATGCTGGGATATATTCAGTTTCAACTTATTGGATACCATTTTTTCTCCCACCCCCTTTTTTAACCTTTTCATGTGTCTCTTGAACCTCCTGCTTGGTGTCCAAATTTTCTATTTAGCTTTAGTCTTTTCATCAGGAATTTTTTGAATTCTTCCATTTTGTTAAATGTCCATCTTTTCACCTGAAAAAGAAGGCTCAGTTTTGCGGGATAGTGGATTCTTGGCTGTATTCCAAACTCTCTTGCTCTTCAGAATATCTAGTTCCAGGCCCTTTGATTCCTTAATGTTGATGCAGCCAGGTCCTGTGTAATGCTTACTGTGGTTCCTTGGTATTTAAATTATTTTTCTGGCTCCTTGCAGGATTTTCTCTTTTATCTGATAGTTCTGGAATTTGGCCACAACATTCCTTGGTGTTTTCATTTTAGGATCTTTCTCGAGGGGGATTGATATATTCTTTCAACAACTAATTTGCCCTCTAGTTCCATGATATCAGGGCGATTTTTCCATCACTAGATCCTGTAATAGTAAGTCCATGCTTTTTTTTTACTCTTCAATGTTTTTAGAAAGTCCAATAATTCTCAAGTTGCCCCTGCTCAATCTATTCTTGAGGTCATTGTTTTTGCTGATGATATATTTTACCTTTTCTTCTATTTTTTCAATTTTTAATTTTTTAACAGGTTCTTGCTTTCTCATGAAGTCATTAGTTTCCACAGACTCCATTCTTTTTTTTAGAGAGGAGATTTCTTATTTTACCTTTTGCAACCCTTTTTTCAATTCGTCAATTCTAATTTTGAAAGAGCTTTTCATTTGACCAATTGAGGTTTTGAGAGAATTATATTCTTTTTTTGCATTTGCTCAGTTGAAGGTCTGAGAGCATTGTTCTCTCTGTATTTGTCCAATTAAGGATCTGAGAGAATTGTTCTGAATTTGTATTTTTCCAATTGTACTTTCCAAAGATTTGTTTTCTTGTTGCAAGTTATTAATTGTCTTGCCCAAATTTTCCAATTGATTTTTAAACTCCTTCCTGATTTCTTCAAGAAAATCTTTCTGTGCTGGAGACCAAATCATATTCTCCTCAGAGATTCTAGGTCTCTCTCAGTTAGTGTCTTTTCTTTCCAAGAATTTTCTATGGATCCATCTTTCATCTAACCTTTCTTCATTTTGCTAAGACCTTGAGTTAGGGAGGGGTTGGTTTACAGAAGTTTGGTGTTGGGATCCCTAAAGGCTTTACTCATTTTGTGTAATTTCTCCAGCTGGCCAGTAGGAGGTGCTGGCTGCTTTCTCTGGAGTGTCTGTGACTGATTGAGGCCCTCTCCCTTAGCCTTGAGCTAGCACTTGAAGCTGTTAAATACTTTTGTCTTCAATCAACAATAGGTTTTTCTGCAGGGTGAGGTCCTCCCTTTCCCTATTGTCAGCTGGGCTGGTTCTTCTGCTCACACACCTATGCCTGGGACAGAAGTAGTCTGTAATTGTGTTTGTTCCAGGAAGAGTCCTCAGCAGTGATGGAGGTGTGGACTCAGTTCTTCAGACTCCAGGAGCCCAGGGATGGTGCCTGCAGTTCTCCTGCACTGGAACTCTTCCCCCAGCCCTGTTAGCAAGCTCTAGCGGTTCAGCACCAACACCAATGCCTCTGCTCCCTAAGTGACCCAAGCCCCCTGCTTTCAACTAGTCTCTAGCCTGCTCATCAAGCAGGTCTGGCTCTTGGACCCTCAGGCTCCCGGGGCTCCAACCCTGCCACTTAATCAGGCTGATCTGCAGCTGATCCATCCTCTGTGCCTGGGTTCACCCAAGTATGCAGAAGACAAATCTTGAGGTATATATTCTTTCTCCTGGCTTTTTTTCCCTGGGTTTTGTGGATTGGATTTCTCTTAAGAGGTTTGTTTCATATCATAGATGGGGAAAGACTAAGAGACTTTAAAACTGTGTCTGTCTTCTCTCTGCCATCTTGGACAGGAGTGTTGTATTATTTATTGAAAAATGAAATCTAGGCTGTTTTCCTGGTCAAGACATTCAGGTAGCAAAATGATTTTTAAATTATTTCTCCTGTATCTATTTTCAAGGTCAGTTGTTATTCCAATGACATATTTTCTTCTAATTTTTTTTTTTGTAAAACTTTTGTTTCTTCCTGATTTCTTGCAAAGTCATCAGCTTCCTTTAGTTTCATTCTGCATTTGAAGGAAATCTTTTCTCAGAGAGATTTTTTATGTCCTTTTCCAGCTGGCCAATTCAGCTCTTTAATGCATTCTTCTCCTCATTTCCCTGTGTGTTGCCTTTTCCATTTGTCCTCAACTGGTTTTTAGCATATTATTTTCTTCAGTAATTTTTGGTATTTCTTTCACCAAGCTGCTGATTTGATTCTTGAGATTTATCTGAATCACTCTCATTTCTCCTCTTAATTTTGCCTCTACCTCCCTTAATTACTTTTAAAAGTCCTTTTGGAGATCAACTATAATCTGAACCCATTTTCTTTTATTTTAGGGTTTTATTTTTTGAAAGACAATGGGTTAAGTGGCCTTCCCAAGGCCATGCAGCTAGTTAATTATTAAGTGTCTGAGGCACTCAGGTGCTCCTGCCTCCAGGGCCGGTGCTCTATCCACTGTACCACCTAGCCACCCCTCTGAGCCCATTTATCTATTTCTCTTATTGGTTTTGCATACAGAAACTTTGATTTTGTCATCTGAATCTTCCATGGGGAAAAAAAAGCAATTTTCTATGGTCAGATTCTTCTTTTTCTTTTGTTTGATAATTACCTCAGCCTTGACTGATTTAACACACTTCCAAGGCTTTGGGAGCTTTTGGGGGCACCCCACTGGGATTCAATTTCCACCAAAATCTTATGAGGGGCTTTGACTGCTTTCTTGCCTGTGCTTTAAAATGTGGATGATCACAGGCATTCCCCTCTGCCCCATTGCTGGAGGAGAGTCTCTGCTTGGCTATGGTAGTATGGATGCCTAAACTCCAACCTGCATTCGGGTGTGGGAAAACAACTGAGTCTTGCCCCAGGGAATGCAGATGGACTTCTGCAGTCTCACTTGACCCTCTTATAATCTATGGACTGAGCTCTGGAGGTGCAGGCTGGCTTCCCTAATTCCCACTGCAATTGCTCACTCTGCACCCATTCTGGTGCTACGGAGTTCTCTCACCACCCCTTCAAGCTTTTCCTAGTAATCCTGTTCCAGGATGTCTGGAAACTTGCTCATCTACCAGGAACACAGGCACCCTCCCAGGCATCTAGATACTTGGCCTGGCTGCACTGTGGCTGTGGCTGTGACAGAGGCTTTTTCCAAACCCTGGTCTTGGTGAAACAGACATTTCTTAGGAAAATTATAAGTTGTCTTGTACTGGGAAATTGTACCACTCAGTCTTGTCAGTTCTGCTCCTCTTAATTTTGCCTAGAGTCATAATCTGAAGGCTTTTGGAGTTTTGTTGGGAAAGAGTTTCTGAGAATTCTAGCCTTCACGCCACCATCTTGGCTCCTGAGTATGCACATTTTCAATGCCCTTTGGGCATAATTCTAAATTGCTTTCAAGAAAAGTTGGATGAGTTCTCAGCTTCACCAACCATATATTGGTATCCCAGATTTTCCACATCCCTATCAACAGTGATCATTGTCCCTTCTGGTCATATGGTCCAGTCTGAGAAGTGAAAGGTGGCACCTCACAGATTACTCAATTTGTATTTCTATTATAAGTAATTATTTAGAGAAATTTTTCATATGATTATGGATCACTTTGATTTCCTCAACTGCAAATTGTTTCTGTATATTCTTTGACCAATTGGAAAATGGATTTTTTAAAAATAAATTTGACTCAGTTCTCTATATGCAATAGAAATGAGTCCTTTTTCAGGAAGACTAGTTGTAAAAATTGTTTCCCAATTTGCTACATTTCTTTTGATCTTGGTTGGAGTGGTTTTGTCCATGCAAAACCTTTTTAATTTAATATAATGAGAATAATCTTGCTTGTTTTTAATGATGTTCTTCATGTCTTCCTTTCTCATAAACTGCTTCCTGTTCCATAGATTTGACAGGTATACTATTCCATGATTTCCTAGTTTGTTTACAACATTGATTTTTATGTCTAAATCCTGTACTCATATTGATCTTATCTGGGTATAGGGTGTGAGATTTTCATCTAATCCAAATTTCCTACATACTAACTTTCAATTTTCCCAACAATTTTTAATGAAAGAGAGAGTTTTTATCCCAGAAACTGGACTACTTTGTGGTTATCAAACAGCTGATTGCTATAATCACTTCCTACTATCACTTTTGTACCTAGTCTATTCCACTGATCCACCACTCTATTTCTCAGTCAATACCACACAGTTTTGATGACTGATGCTTTATAATAAAATTTTAGAACTGGTAGGGTTAAGCCACCTTCTTTTGCACTTTTTTCCCTATTAAATCCCTGGAAATTCTTGACTTTATTTCCCCATATGAATTTACTCACAACCTTTTCTAATTCATTAAAGTAATTTTTTGGAATTTTGATTGGTAGGGCACTAAATAAGTAGTTTAACTTGACTTAGAATATTAATTTTTATTCTGATTTTAATTGTGTGAGAAGCATTTTGTAGTTGTTTTCAAAAAGTTTCTGTGTCTGCCTTGGCACATAGACTCCAAAGTATTTTATATTGCCTGTAGCTACTTTAAACGGGATTTCTCTTTCTAGCTCTTTCTGCTGTATCTTGCTAGTCATATATAGAAATGTTGAGGACTTTTGTGGGTTTATTTTGTATCCTGTGACTTTGCTCATGTTGCTAATTGTTTCTAGTAGTTTTTAAGATTATTTTTCAGGATTTTCTAGGTATACCATCATGTCATTTGCTAATTCCTTCAATTTTTTTTCTTTTCTTATTGCTGAAGCTAAAATTTTCAAGACCATAATGAATAGTAGTGGTAATAATGGGCATCCTCGTTTCATCCCTGATCTTATTGGAATGCTTCTTGACCATCCCTATTTCATATAATGATTGTTGATGTTTTCAGATAGATACTGCTTATTATTCTAAGGAACAATCCACTTATTTCTATGCTCTCTAGTTTTTTTTTTTTAGTAGTATTGGGCACTGTATTTTGTTAAAGGCTTTTCAGCACCTATAGATATAATTCTAGGATTTCTGATAGGTTTGTACTTTTAATATGAATAACTATACTAACATTTTTCCTAATATTGCACAAAAGCTGCATTCCTGGAATAAATCCTATTTGACCATGGTGTGTTATTCTAATGATAATCCATTGTAATAATTTTCTAAGATATTATTTAAGGTTTTTGCATCTATATTTATCAGGGAGATAGGTCTACAATTTCTTTCTCTGATTTGACCTTTCCTGGTTTAGGTATCAATACCATATTGGTGTCATAGAAAGAATTAGACAGAAGGGCGGCTAGGTGGTATAGTGGATAAAACACCGGCCCTGGAGTCAGGAGTACCTGGGTTCAAATACGGTCTCAGACACTTAATAATTACCTAGCTATGTGGCCTTGGGCAAGCCACTTAACCCTGTTTGCCTTGCAAAAACCTAAAAAAAAAAGAATTAGACAGACTTCCATCTTCACTAATTTTTTAAAGGGTTTATATAGAACTGGAACCAATTTTTCCTTAAATGTTCGACAGAATTTACTTGTGAATCCATCTGGCCCTGCAAATTTTTTTCTTAGGGAATTCAATAATGGCTTGTTGAATTTGTATTTCTGAGATAGGGCTATTTAGGTATTTCTTTTCCACTTCATTTAACCTGGGCAACACATATTCTTGTAAATTTTCTTCCACTTCACAAAGATTTTCAAATTTACTGGCATATAATTAGGCAATATAATTCTGAATTATTATTTTAATTTCCTTCTCATTGGTAGTGAGTTCAGCTTTTTACATTTATGGCACTAGCAATTTGCTTTTCTTCTTTCCTTTTTTTTTAAATCAAATTAACCAGAGGTTTACCAATTTTATTTTTTTATAAAACTGCTTGCTTTCATTTATTATTTCAATGGTTTTCTTGCTTTTGATTTCATTAATTTCTCCTTTAAATTTTAGAATTTTTAATTTGGTATTTAATTGGGGGTTTTTAATTTGTTCTTTCTCTAATTTTTAGTTGCATATTTAGTTCTTTGATTTCTTTTTTCTCTAATTTATTCATGTAAGCATTTAAAGGTATAATATATCCCCTGACACCCACCTTGAGTGTATCCCTTGTGTGTTGTTTCCTAATATCATTATCTAGGATGAAGTCATTAATTCTTCCTATAATTTGTTGCTTGATCTACTCATTCTTTAAAATGAGGTTATTTAGTTTCAAATTAGTTTTGCGTCTCTCTCTCCCTGGTCCATTTTTGCATGTGATTTTTATTGCATTATGATATGAAAAGGATGTATTCACTATTTCTGCCTATCTGTGCTTGATTATTAGGTTTTTATACCCTAGTACATTGTCAATTTTTGTGTAAGTACCATGTACAGCAGAATAAAATGTATATTCCTTTCTATCCCCATTCAATTTTCTTCAAACATCTATTATGCCTAGGCTTTCTAAAAATCTATTTACCTCCTTAACTTACTTCTTGTTTATTTTATAGTTAGATTTAGCTAAATCTGAGAGCCTGAAGTTGAGGTCCCCCACCAGTACTTTTGCTGTCTATGTCTTCCTGTATCTCATGAATCTTCTCCTCTAAGAATTTGACTGCTATATCACTTGGTGCATACATATTTAGTATTGAAATTGCTTCATTGTCTATGGTACCTTTTAGGAGGATATAGATTCCTTCCTTTCCTCTTTTAATGAGATCTATTTGTGCAACTGCTTTGTCTGAGATAAGGATTACTAACCCTGTTTTTTTTTTAACTTCAACTGAAGCAAAATATAATTTGCTACAACCTTTTACCTTTACTCTAAATGAATCCCTTTGCTTCAAATGAGTTTCTTTTAAGCAGCATAGGGTGGGATTTTGTTTTTTAATCCATTCTGCTATTTAGTTATGTTTTCAGGGAGGGTTCATCTCATTCTCATTCAAAGTTATAATTACTAACTCTTTAATTGGCCTCCATGCTCTTTTCCTTCTGTTACCCTCCCTTTTTACACTTTTATCCATATTCCACAGTATATTGTTTCTGAATACCACCACTTTCACTGTGTTAGCCCCCTTTTATCCAACCCCCCCTCCCTGTTCTTTCCCATTTCCCTTTGGCCCATTTTCCTTCCCTCTATTCTCTTAGTTCCTCTTTTCCTCCCTATCTCCCATTCCCCTTTTAATACTTAAAAGGTAAGATGCGTTTTTTAACTTAACTTAACTGAGAGTGTTTATGTTAATTTTAAGCCAAGTCTGATGAGAATAAGATTCAGGTGGTTCTCACCTCCTCTTTTCTTCTCCTCTATTGAAATAGGTGATTTCTATCTCTTTATGTAATGTGATTTAGCCCATTCAATCTCCCTCATCCTTGCGTCTCTTTACTGTCCCAATTTTTTAAAGAAATGTTGTTTTTAAATCATTCTGTCAGAGTCACGGTTAAGTCATCAGTATCCATTACTTCTGGGTTAGTATATTCTTTCTAATACAGTTACAATTCTTGAGAGTTATGAAAGTCTTTCTCTCAGATGTAGATATAGCCAGTTTCATCTTATTAGTTAACATTTTTTTCCTTCATGCTTTTTTGTACCCTGTTCTTGTTTCTTCTGAGTTTCCTGTTTGAAGTCTAAATTTTCTATTTAGCTCTTGTTTTTTCATCAGGAAAAGTTGGAAGTCTCCTATTTCATTAAACGTCCATCTTTTCCCCTGGAAGAGAAGGCTCAGTTTTGCCAGATAGTGACTTCTTGGCTGCATTCTAAGTTCCCTTTCTCTTCAGAATATCACATTTCAGGTCCTTTGATCCCTTGATGTTGATACAGCCAGTTCCTGTGTAAAGCCTTACTGTAGTACCTTGGTATCTAAATTATTTCTTTTTGGCTGCTTGCAGGATTTTTGCTTTTATCTGATAGTTCTGGAATTTGACCACAATATTCCTGGGTGTTTCCATTTTGGGATAACTTTCTAGTTGTTATCTATCCAATAATTATTTTGTCCTCTGATTCCATGATATCAGGAAAATTTTCCATCACTAAATCCTGTAATATTGAGTCCAGGCTATTTTTCTCTTCAGGATTTTCAAGGAGCCCAGTGATTCTTAAGTTGTCTCTTCTGGATCTATTCCCAAAGTCAGTGGTTTTGTCATGAGTTATTTTACTTTATCTTCTATTTCTAATTTTTTTTGGTTTTGTTTAGCAGATTCTTGTTGTCTCATGATGTCATCAGTTTCCACAGACTGCATTCTTTTTTTAAGAGAATAATTGTCTTCATTTTCCTTTTGCAACTCCTTTGCCAATTTGTCAGTTCTATTTTTCAAGAGTTTTCCATTTTTCCAATTTAGGTTTTGAGAAAATTATTGTCTTTTGTTTGCATTTTTCCAATTGTATTTTCAAAGGAATTGCTTTCTTGTTGCAAGGTGTTAATTTTCTCTTGAGTTCCTTTTCCCAATTTTTCCAATTGAGTTTTAAACTCCCTCCTGATTTCTTCAAGGAAGGTTTTCTGGGCTAGAGACTAAATCATATTCTCCTCAGAAATTCTAGTTCTCTCTGAGTTAGGGTCTTTGCCTCCAAAGTAGTTTTCTATGGACCCTCCTTTCCACTGGCTTTTCTTCCCTTTCCTAAGATCTTGTGTTGGGGTAAGGGCTGGTTCACAGACCTTTGGCTTTGAAGTCACTAGAGGTTTTGATCACTGTGTTTTATAACTCAAAATGGCCCAACCAATAAGGGTTGCTGATTGCTTTCTCTGGAGTTTCTGGTACCTTGATTTGAGGCCCTCTCCCTAGGCCTGGAGAGGGTGAGTGATACTCCTGGATACTGTTATCCCTGAGCAATGTGGGCTCTGCCTTGTAGTGAGAATGTTAGTCTTGCTATTCTTCTGTGGGAGTTCTGGTACCCAATTCTGAGCCTCGTTGGGGTTGGAGGGTAGTTGGGTTGTTTCTGTCTGTTCTGAGAAGATAACTCTGCTTAAATGAAAGTATGGAACTGTTAGTCCTCCAGACCAGCTAAGCCCAGCAGATTGATGGCCAGCCACACTGTGTAATTCTCTGTGCTGGGCCTCACCCTCCATCCCTGTGGGAGCTCTCCACACTGAAGCTCCCATAGCCAACACTTCTGCAGCTTAGTTTTGGTCCTTGGACTGTGAATCCCACAGTCTATGCCTACATGGTTGATCTTAGGTTAGTCCAAGTCTCACCCCTCACCTACTGGCTCTCTGCTCAATGCCCCAGGCTTGCCTACAATCCCTGGAGACAGACCTTGCTAATAGATGTTCTTCTCATAACTTCTTTTTCTGGATTTTGTCTACTGAATTTCTGTTAAGAGGTTTGTTTCATATTATTTTTGAGGGGAAGCCAGGAATCCTTAACACAGTGCCTATCTTCTCTCCCTCATCTTGGTCAGAAGTCCTCTGATATTATTCTAATTCAAGTTCATATAGCCCTTGGAATCTAGCCATAGACCCTTTGGGGTTCATGACTCTAGGTTAATAACTTCAGACCTAATGTGGTCATATTTTTGACTCCCCTGGGTAGAGACAGAATTCATTTTCTTTTCTTGAGATTATGTGGTATGGTGGAATGATAAGTAACCATTTATTACCTCTGCAAGTTTGGTCAATAAATTAACCTTCCTAAGTCTCAGTTTACTCATTTCTAAAATGAGGTTATCTTAAATAATTTCTAATTTCTTTTTTACAGTTATAATTCTTTACCAGCACCCATGCCTACTTCCATAGTCTAAGAAGATGTAGAGATTGAGGCTATTGAAGGAATCTTGACCTTAGAAGTCATATTATTTTACTCATTACATAAAACAACTTGGTTCCCATGAGAGCTAAAACATGGCTTATGAAGAACAACTTTAGGTGATGAGAATAGTATCTGAAACTACAAACTATTGACCAGTCGAAATTTTTAATTTAATTCCTACCTTTATCTTACATAGGGTGAACTGCTATGCTATTTTTATATGCATACAATGAATCTAAAACAGGTAGTACCAAATAGGTGAAATTTCCTGGATTACCTTCCTCTTTGCCTTTGAGTAGATACTATAGAGTATCAAAAACAAGACATATCCTACTCAAACCATCATGTGTAGTCATGATAACAATAACAAACTATACAATTCAAGGATTTGAAGATGATCTTTAGGGCCACAATTATCTAAAGTTCATAACATAAAATGCCCAATAACTCTGCCTTTTAACTTAGTGAGTTTTTATTTAGGGATGTATCAATGATACATCTTCCCAAAAAAACAAAGTTTATTAACTATCTAAAATCAACAATACATTTTTGTGGTGTAAGGGAGAGGAATAGAGTGAAATTGATACTTCATGCTATCCCACTTAAAACAAAAGGCAAATTACATAACAGGATACATTTACTGGTTGAGAATAATAAATAAATCAGAAGCAATCAATCAGGTGTGAATTATGTTGAAACAAGGCACATAATATCTATTCTGAATCAATCAAAGCTTAGACTTTAAACTAAGACCAGAAAAAAAATCTTAGATCAACTTAAAAGTCTTTAAAAGCCATTGGATGAAATAAAATGAAACCTCACAGAAAATATGTTTCCATTCATTGAAGAGTGGTTATAATCTGTGGCTGTAGGACTAAGTGAATTTTTGGGACAGCTAGGTGGTGCAGAGGATAGAGCACTGGCTGTGGAGTTAGGAAGACCTGAGTTCAAATCTCACTTCAGACACTAAATAATTAACTAGCTGTGTGACCTTGGGAAGTCAATTAACACCACTGCCTACCAAAAAAGATTAAGTGACTTTTGGAAAACCAGAGAATTAAGATTGTTTCCCCCTTTAGGCATAGTTGCAGTATTACTAAAATAGTAATAGTTATTGACAATGTTTGCATCAGTAGATATGAACAAACTGGACAAATTGAGGAAGCAAAGCATTCATGATAAGGAGTCCAGCAGAATAAACTAAAGTATATTTAAGGACAGCATCTTGAGATTTCCCAAGAAAAGGATTAAACCTATTTTCCCCTGGGCTCTGTATTTATTTGTGCTAGTATATCAGATTTTTGTACAGATATTTTTTACTAAGTACATTGTTGTTATTATACTATTTCACCTGAAAACCTTTTACTAAAGGCTAAGTAAATCTGACTGACCATGATTATCAACTAATGATTATGTAAATAAATCATACTGAAGGGGGTTCATGAGCTGTAAGATGCAAGAAAAAAGAATTTTACACCATCCCTCATAAAATTATGACATTCTAAAAGCAAGTTTGTATTTATGACTGCAGGGTTACTAGGGATGCTAATGCCAAGATTTTAAAGGGAACCTAACAAGAATGACAGAATGAAATGATGCAGCAAAGTCCAGTTTTCTTCCATATCTACTCAAAGATCTAGAGAACACTTGACTGGGTGCTGATGGGTAAATCTAAAGAGAAATCATAAAATATATGTTCTAGATCACATCTGCAGAAGGAGATTGTCCAAGTTTTTCAACATGAGAGAGTGGTCCTTTAAGACAAACCCATGTAGAAACTTTGTAGTGTGAAAGGCACATATGGGGCCTTTCATGATGTATTCATGATTGTATTCAAAACAGAAATAGAGTTTTAAATGTATTCTGAACCCATATAGAAATCTTTTTTCTAAGATTTTCTATTCCTAGAGTCCTGAACAGACATAGAATGTCTCTACTATTCACCTAGTCTGCCAGTTGGAGTGTGGATAGGAGGAAGATGTTTAGTTCCTTCAATTGTGTCATCAACTCATAGAATCATGTGTTCATAGATCTGGAACAAGAAGGGACTTCAGATTTCAATTAGTGCAGCTCTTTAAATTCATTGATGGAAAAATGGGACTAAGAAAGGGGAAATGACTGACCCAAGGTCACATAACCAAAGTCAAGTGAGTTTTCCATTAATGTTCTAATTTCTCAGTATTTTCTACATTTTATTATTGAGGCATCCAAGTACTATTAACTGCTATTAGGTTAGAAAATGTCTTTAAAAATTTTGGTTTTATACACTAAGTTAGAATATAAGATTGTAAGCTGGAAAGGATCTCAGTACAGATGCTTATTTTTCTCATTATTGAAAATCACAGACTAGAGATAGATGAGTCAGACTTTGAATATGGATCTTTTGATATGAAATTCAGTGTCTTCAGTTATGTTTCCTCTCTATCAGCTTTATGATCCATTCACTCCTCCTTTTCTTCTAAACTAGTTAAAAAGAAACAGCATACTTACTCTTAAAAATGCTGATATCTCTTGCACTATAAATGGAACAAAATAGGCAATTAATGTGTTTTTTGTATGGGTTCACCTTATACTTTATCCTGTATCATAGAAATATGTTGTTTTTTGAATGTTATGCTTCTCATAAAACACGATAATGTTGAGTAAGTAGTTGTATTATATAGTGTAAAACCCATGGCAAGTCTTGCATGGCAAGTATGCCAAAGCCATATTAAGAAGAATTTGAGAAATATTTAACAATGTAAAAATATAGTAAAACTTAGATAATATGCCCCCCACCTATGTTTTTGTTTGAGTTTGACATCATGGCGTAATGTACTCTAGATTCAATGTCCCAGTCTATCTCCAAATTTTAGCAATTCCCGTTATTACTCTTTTCACTTTATCTAAGTCACTTTATATATATGTATCTCAATTTATGGCATCTAAAAAAAATTCCCTCATTTTTTTCATTGCTCATTGCAAATCTATCTCCTATGTGAGTATGCTCCTGATACACCAATTGCTAGTTCTTATTTCACCTCCAAAAATTATGTTGAATTCAATATTTAGTAATTTTAATGTTCTATGATGATCATACAACCACAAATCTATATCTAGAAAGAATCTCAGAGATAATGTAATTTAATTTTCTTATTTTACAAATGAAGGAGAATAAAGGACATGACTAAAGTCTCAAAGGTAGTAAGCCACAGAGATAAGATTTGAATATAAGTTCTCACTCCAGAGATAGTGTTAAATATTTTGAACGTAATTTGTGATATTATTTTATACCTTTTGATATATGTACACATTGTCTCGCTTTATGGAATGTATAATTTTGAGGGTAGATTTGCATTTTTCCTTTGTATTCCAAGGGTCTGATAAAATTCCTTGAACATAATATTGTTTTCTGTTCAGTCACTTCAGTTGTGTCTGACTTTTCATGATCTCATTTGGGGTTTTCATGGCAAACATATTAAAGTGGTTTGCCATTTCCTTGAAGTTGAGGCAAACGTGATTAAATAACTTGCACAGGGTTACACAGCTAATAAGTATCTGAGGCCAAATTTAAACTCAGGTTTTCCTGTCTTCAGACCCTGTGCCTTATCCACTTTACCATTACCTGTATATAATTTCACATAATAGAAAATTCATATATACTTTTTGTTTAATATATTAAGTGATTTAGAGTAGTTTATATTTAAGGATGATTCTATTTCAAAGTTCCTTTCCTTCTTTTTCTGAGGGTGTTAGGCAAAGGATATAAAAAGGGAAGATTCTTTGAGCTTAAGGTCAACTTTATTATTTTATACATAATTAAAACACCAAAAATAAGTGTTTCTTACAGAATCCATAACTAGACCTTTCACTTTGACTGCAATTTTGGGGATTTAAAAATACTCCCTGTTTAAAAAATTGCCATTTTGGGAAGAATACTAAAATTTGGCAACATTTGAAGAGTAGTTCCTTGAATTCATAATGATACTGACAGAATTGACCTGATTATCCCTTCTTCCTAACAACTTGCTTCTTTTTCAGAAATAACATACTGATAAAGGTCCCTGAGCTTCAATGATAACATACATCATTAAGCAGGACAGCACTGAAGGGCAAAACTTTCCCTGAATTGGATACTTGTTAATAAGACATCACAAATGTGATGCTAATGACAAAGTTTTTTCTAAATTTCTTTCCCAGACATTATAAAAGTTCCAGCAGCATATTCTTTTGTCTTACCAGTATACATGCTCTAAATTGGCATAATAAAATGCTTCCTTTCAATAATCAAATTTGAGATTCATAATTATAGAGTCACCATGGGTATATGGGTATTGACATTTCATAAAGAAATTAGCAATGATAGTAGAATAAAAAGTAGTACAGCTCAGCTGAAATCTAAGAAGAAACCACAACTGCTCCTTTTTCTAGCCTATATCAATGCAGGGAAACAGAGTTCAGAGAAGTTGATCTAGTGAGGAAAGAGATACAGTAGCCCTCTAGCATGCAAAGCTAGAATCTACTAGAAATGGGGGTTCATGGCTGAATATACATCAGTTATGAGACAGTAACTAATTTATTATGATTCTGGAACTAAGTGAAATCTTGAATCCACATCTAAGATCCATATAGCAGGTCTTGATCAGGCAGCAGACACATATTCTCTCCCTTTTCCCTCAGAGGATGGTTTTAGATGTACCCACTGAATAACCAGGGTAGGAAACTAAATCAGAAATAAACCAAGATTTTTGTCACTCTGAAAATATGGACATTTCCCATTAGTTGTTAGGGGTTGAGGAAAGCAGTTTTGTACAGGAGTTTGATTCAGGTTTTTGCTAGCAATGGCGCTAATTCCAACACATGAGTGAGAACTTGAAAATCTTTGAACAGTAAGGGCATTACTAGGGTCTGCTGAAAGTTCATAGCTCCCTCTTCTGATTCAACATTGAATCCTTCAACAACACACAAGTTAATATCTAGAGAAGTCAGTGGCAGAATTTTAGGTATTGTAGTGAAGACTCAAAGAAGGTCTTGATATTACCTGCAGAATTATAAAGATTCTAGCCTTGACATAAAGTGCCAGCTAAAGATACAAAATTAAAACAATGAAATTATAATAATAACTAGGATTTATAGAGTATGTTAAGATTTTCAATGCCCTGTTCATCTGTTAATTCATTTGATCCTTGTAATCATCCTCTGAGTACTATAGTTATCACCTTTCATAGATGTGGAAATAGAAGCCAATAAAATTTAAGTGACTTGTTGAGTTTCCAAGAATTAGCAACCATTTGAGGTGAGATTTGAACACAGCTTTCCTAAATCTAGTGTCCTGTAACATCTACCTTGTCTCCTATAAACAATGACCACAATAGCAGCAGCAACAGAAACAACAATTACAATGATAGGGAAATAAGAATACAGAGGCATCTAAGTACAAATCCATAATAACAACAAAAAAACTCAAACAAAATCAAAGCTTAGTTAAAAGGTTTACTACAATTTTTGGTATGAATGAAATAACTCTATGGAATAGACTTTAAGAAGAATGAATAGTTTAGTGAAGAAAATGCACATAACTTACACAAGTAATAAATTCCCTAAATTATTAGGAAACAAATGATTTCACATACAATAATAATTTATAATAAAATTGAGAGACTAAGAGAAGAAGAAAGTCTGTGCTATCTCATACAAAACAACTGACAAAAGAATATGACTTAAGTCAGAAAATCTAAGAATCTTTGGACCACTTAAAACCAGAAGAAATTGAATACAATATTTCAAGTAGACATTAATTAAAAACTCCTCAGTCTTCTTGGAACCAGATGACAAAGTAAAACAAACAAAACAAAACAAAAGGAAAACAACAGAATCAAAAGGTAGCTACCTTCAGAATTGAAAATTTCCAGAAACATCAGAGCCAAAATATGGAACTTTCAAATGAAAGTGAAATTAATAAAAATCTCCCAGACAAAACATTGGGATTAGCCAGAAGGAAAAAAAATAATTCAAGTATTATAAGATTATTAGCTTTTGTAGTTGCCATATTAAAGAAAAGAACTTGAAACAGGATATTATAAAATGCAAATGATAAAGGATTACAACCAAAAATGACATAATGGGCAAAGTGAGAATAATCCTATAGTGGATAAAATACACTTTTAATGAAACAGAGAACTGACATACATTCTTGATGAAAAGATCAGACCTGAGTATAAACATAAAAATAAACACATTAATTAAGAAAAACATAAAAATATAATCATTATTTAATATAAAAAGTTAAATTAAATAAGACATCATATGGGACTAAATGTGGATGAATAGAATGTCTGAGTTTATATTTCACTAACATAGCCTTCAAAAACTGTAAGATGTTTTACGTATCTTAATAAGAAAATATCAACTGAGGTGGAGCCAAGATAATGACAGGATAAGAGCCTCTCTTAGGTGTTCTTTTTTTCTCCACAATATTTCAAAACTCATAAAATAAGACTCTAACTAAATTTTCGAGAGACAGAACCCACAAAATGATCCAGTAAGGCAGTTCTCCAGACCAAGGTAATCTGGAAAAATAGTGGAAAGGCTCAATTCCATGGGGTTAGAAGGGCAGCCAGCCAGAGTGAAAGAACTTCAGCCTCCTAGAAGCAGCCCCAGAGTGCCTGGGACCCACAGTTCACAGAAGCAGGGGCACTTTCCTGATCTATACCCCGGGGAGTAGCAGGCACCATTGTGAAGATGGGGGGGCGGCTCTGCCAGAGCGAGCTCCTGATCCAGCCCTCAGAGCAGCATGGAACCAGAAGCAGGCAGAGCCAGTAAGCAGAAGCCCCCAGGCAACTGAGCTTTGACTATTGAGCCTAGGTAGGGGAGTGAAGAGAGACTTCTGAGATTGTCCTCTGTACCTGGAACAGGACTCTGGGGCTCTGACCACATTCAGATCCTAATCACAATCTGGGGCCCCACAGAACAGCAGAGCCCTGCCCCCCTCAGCCCTGTGGCAGAGGGGTGTGATTGTGGTCATTCACAAACCAGGGGGGAAGACAGAGCTTCACACATTGAGATCCTTGTGAAGGGGTGACCCAATAATACTTAAAAGCTCAGGAAGCACCCCAAAACCAGGTACAGGCTGTGGAAATGAGTAAACATAGAAAAAAGAGGAAATCCATTGATAAATACATTGTCTATGATCCTAGGAAGGATCAAAATACTTAATCTGAAGATGAGGAAGTACACGCTCCTGCATCTAAAGGCTCCAAGAAAAACAAAAATTGGGTTCAGGCTATGACAGAGTTCAAAATTATTTTGAAAATCAAGTGAGGGAGACAGATGAAAAATTGGGAAAAGAAATGAGAGAGATGCAGGAAACACGTGAAAAAGAAGTCAGCAGCTTAGTCAAGGAGATCCACAAAAAATGCTGAAGAAAATAACATGTTAAAAACCAGCATAGGTCCAATGGATACAACAGTTAAAAAAGTTATTGAGGAGAAGAATGCTTTAAAAAGCAGAATTGGCCAGATGGAAAAAGAAATAATGGTCTCTGAGGAAAACAAATCCTTCAGATGTAGAATGGAACTAAATGAAGCTGCTGACTTTTTGAGAAGTCAAGACCGAATACTTCCAAAATAAAAGAATGAAAAATTAGAAGAAAATGTGATCTCAGGGGCAGCTAGGTGGTGCAGTGTATAGAAGTGGCCTTGGAGTCAGTACTACCTGAGTTCAAATACGGCCTCAGACACTTAATAATTAGTCAATTGGCCTTGGGCAAGCCATTTAACTCCATTGCCTAGAAAAATCTAAAAAAAAATGTGATCTCATTGAAAAAAACAACAGATCTGGAAAAAAGATTTAGAAAAGATAATTTAAAAATTGTTGGGATACCTGAAAGTCATGATCAGGAAAATAGCCTTGATATCATTTTTAAAGAATTCCTACAGGAAAATTGCTCAGATATCCTAGAAGCAGAGGGTAAAACAGAAATTGAGAGAATCCATCAAACTCCCCAAGAAAGAGATCTAAAAAAAGCAACCCCCAGGAATATTATAGCCAATTTACAGAACTCCCAAGTCAAAGAGAAAATATTACAAGCAGCCAGAAGGACATATTTCAAATATCATGGAGCTGCAATCAGGATCACACAGGACTTAGCAGCAATTACATTAATGTCTTGAAGGGCTTGGAATATAATATTCTGGAAGGCAAAAAAGCTTGGAATGCAACTGAGAATCAACTACCCAGCAAAACTGAATGTCCTCTTCCAGGGGAAAAAAAGATGGACTTTCAATGAGGAATTTCAAATGTTCCTGTTAAAATAGCCATAGCTGAACAGAAAGTTTGATCTTCAAATTCAGAACTCAGGTGAAGCATAGAGAGTGGAGGAGAAGGGTAAAATATGAGGGACTTGATGATGAACTCCATGTATTCCTAGACAGAAAAATGATACTGATAAAACTCATAAGAAACTTCTCATTTCATAGAGTAGGTAGAAGGAGCCTTTATAGATGAAGCACAGCAGACATCTGAGTTTGAAGATATAATATATTGTAAAAATGGAGTTAATGGCTAAAAGGGAAATGTAATGGGAGTAAGAGAAAGGAGAGGTGGAATAGGCTGAGATATTTCATATAATAATATTTTTTAATTACAATGTGCTATTGCAATGATATGGAAGGGGGGAATGTGAGGGGTAATGAGGGAGCCTTTGCTCACATCAGAGGTAGCTTGGTGAGGAAACAGAGTATATACTCAATGGGGTATAGCCATCTAGAGTAAGGAGGGAAGGAGGGCAGGGGGAAGGTGGGATGTGAGTGATGGAGGAGGGGGTAGACCATAAGAGATAGTGGTCAGATATAACACATTTTCTTTTTTGATTCTTGCAAGGGGCTGGGATTGGATGGCCTGCCCGGACCACAGGGCTGGATGGTTGCTGGGCCTTAGGGGTGGTATTTGGGCTTGGGGCCTCTTGGGCCAAGGGCCAGTGATCAGTCTGCTGAGCCACTCAGCTACACTACAGCACATTTAAGAAGAGGGACAGAGTGAAAGGAGAGGAAAAAAATATAATGTATGGCAGTGGGGAAATATGAATGGAAGGAGCTGCAATCAGCAATGGCAACAGTGGAAAAATATAGAAGTAGCTTTTGTGATGGACTTATCATAAAGAATGTGATCTATCCATTTCAGAGTTGGTGGTGTTGGAACACAGACTAAAGCACAATTATTATTATTATTATTATTATTATTATTATTATTATTGTTTTTTTCAGGGCATTGGGGTTGGGTGGCTTGCCCAGGGTCACACAGCTGGGTGATTGTTGGGTGTCTGGGCCTGGATTTGAGCTTGGCTACTCCTGACTTCAGGGCTGGTGCTCCATCCACTGTACCACCTAGCTGCCCCTATCATTAATTTTTTTAATTTTAATTTTATAGGTTAATAAATGGAGACTCGGGAGGATAAATTATTTTGGGTCATGTATAGAAATGTTTGAGACCTGTGACTTTATTGTGGAATTCTGATTCTAATTTCTTCTTTTTTTTTTTTGCAAGGCAAATGGGGTTAAGTGGCTTGCCCAAGGCCACACAACTAGGTAATTATTAAGTGTCTGAGACCAGATTTGAACCCAGGTACCCCTGACTCCAGGGCCGGTGCTTTATCCACTGCACCATCTAGCTGACCCTTAATTTCTTCTACTGAACCAAAATAGAAGTTGAATACTTTGTTCAAGGTCATAAAAGTACAAAGCAGTAGAACTTGTTTACAATTTCAAGACAGAGTAAATTTAATATCAATTAAGATAGGATATGAGAAAAATGACAAAGAAAGAAATACTAACATGTGCTAGATGGTATTCCTTTTAATTTTTTCCAAGTTTATCATTCTTTAATAAGCATTTGGCTCCTTTACTAGTTACATGTAATATAGATTATCTAATGAAAACTTAAACCAAGAAGAATTTAATGATAATTCTAAGTTAACTGTATTAAGTCTCTAAGTAGACTTGAGTATAGTTTTTGAGGAATTCTATCTCACCAGTCTGGGCATGTAAACAGATGTCACAACTGAAGGTCAGGAGGAAAAAAAGTACTATAGAGTTAAGTATCTATTTTTTTAGAATAAACACCAGCTGTTTGTGATGTTTTGGCAGACAAAGAAAGTATTCAGGAAGACAAAAGCATCACTAATGCTGACAATAAAAAAAACACAAGAAGGATATAAAAATGCAAATTTAAAGCAATCTAGTGGATGTTATTCAGGATATAACTGAACAAAAATCATCATATCAATGGGTCAGATGTTAGAAAATATGTACATTAAAATGATAGCAAATGATTGATGAGTGTTATTAGAAAAAATACGAAAAGGCAATTATCCTCCTAGTAAGCTTCAGGAAAAATAAAATCTGGTGTTCTTAAGCAATGAATTCTTTTGACATTGATTTAAATTTGTAGATTTCACACTAGAAATAAAGGAAAAAATTACATTAGAGTGTGACAACCCTCATTGACACCTATAACTCCCTTTGCTATAACTTATTTGTGTGGTTCATTTAGTGTAGGCTGTATGAAAATTTCTCTAAATGGTAGCTTGGACTGTGGGTAGCCTAATTTTATACTCAAGGATTTGTCTTGACTCAAGGGAATTAAGCCAAGGTCTTTTATTAAAACATTTAAATTTCCAACATTTAAGCAGGCAACCTTGTCTGTAGGAGGAGGTGACAGTCTGCTATAAGTTACTTGCAGTGTCTTAGGCAGGTTCCCCCTTTTCAACATATCTCCTGTACTGTTTAGTAATAATGCTTGAAAATTCATTATTACCAGCTCATTGTCTTCTGGGAAGTATTAACTTGTCCAGGCAACATGAGACCAGGGGAATTCTGGCTGAGATGGAGGCAGAAAAGAAAAATAAAAGAAAGAGACCCAGAAAAAGAGATACTGAGAGTGGGAAAGATATATTGTACTTAATACCCTTTAAAAGTTTAAAATTAAGAATGAAACCAATTTTTGTTAAGACTCTATAGTCACTGAATTGTGAACTTTATTTTCTGAAGGGGGAATCAAATTGATTAAATCTGGCTATGGGAGCTTGCTGTATTTCCCTGGGAGGGTCACTTATATTTCCCTCAAATGCAAAGTGAGGATAATAATACCACCTACATCCCAGAGTTGTCATGAGAATAAATTGAATCAATATTTGTAAAGTAGTTAACACAATGCCTGAGAAGAAATATGCATTTAATAAATGTTTCTTTGCTTTCTTCTTTCATTTCTGGAGATGGCATTTTGTCTCATTCATAAGGTCTTAGAAATAATTTATGTAAATACAATTTATATATATATCCATTTTTGTAATCTGAACATGACTCTACTGAGAAGATCAGAGTAATTACTGAGGATTAGGAAGTACATCAACATTAGGAGAAGTTGGTAATTAATACTTTCAGATCAATAATATGGTGGCTCAGTGACTTCATCAATGCTAGTATTTCCTCCACTAATACAGATTTTAGTTCAACCCCACACCTACTGTAGGATTCCTGTTTCTGGCCTCCCATGTCTACAAAATACTCCATTTAAATATTTTCTGGATGATAGTGTACCACTCAACTTCCCCATCTGCCACTCTTAACCTTTTTAAAAAAAATTATTTTATTTTTTCCAATTATATGCAAAGATAGTTTTCAACATACACCTTTTTAAAAGAATTTTGGTTTTACATTTTTCTACCATCTTACCTTTCCTTCCACTTTCCAATCTCAGTGAATACTCTGATATAGGTTTTATACATGTACAATCATGTTTGACATATTCTCATATTAATCATGCTATGAAAAAAAATCAGAACTAAAGGGGGAGTCATAAAATACATTTTGTAAAGTAAAAATAGCATGCTTTGGCCTGCATTCACATGCCACAGGTTTTTCTCTGGATATCAATGGCATTCTCCATCACAAATCTTTTAGTTTTCCTTAATGACTTAAAAGCTGAGGGCAACTAATCTATCATAGACGATCATTATACAATGTTTCTGTTAATTTGTCCAATATTAACCTGGTTCTGCTGTCTTCATATCAGATTATGCAATTATGTCCAGGCTTTTCTGAAGTCCACTGACACACGATTTCTTACAGAACAATAGTATATCATTACATTCATATACCCCAAATTGTTTATCTATTCTCCAATTGATGGGCATTTCCTCAATTTCCAATTCTTTTCCTCTACAAAGAGTTGCTATACATATTTTTGTTCATGAGGGTTTCCCCCCCTCCCTTTTTAATGATCACTTTGGCATATAAATCTAGTAGTGGCATTTGCTGAATCAAAGGGATCATAGTTTTATTGCCCTTTGGGCTTGGCTCCAAATTGCTCTCCAGAATGTTTGGATCAGTTCACAACTCCATCAATAACACATTAGTGACCCATTTTTCCCACGACTCCTCCAATATTGATCATTTTCCTTTTTTTGTCATTATAATGAATCTGATTGGCATGAGGTGGTATCTCAGAGTTGTTTTCCTTTGCATTTTCTCTAATAAATAATGACTTAGAGCATTTTTCTTATGATTATAATTTAATTTCTTCACATAAAAACTGCATATTCATATCCTTTGACCATGTATCAGTTGGGGAATGATTTGATTCTTATAAATTTGATGTAGTTCTCTATTTATTTTAGAAATGAGTTCTTTGTTAGAAATACTAGCTGTCAAAATTGTTTACAACTTTTTGCCTTCCTTCTAATCTTTTTTGTAACTCGTTTTCTTATTTTTTACAAGGCAATAGTGTTAAGTGACTTGCCTAAGATCACATAGCTAGACAATTATTAAGTGTTTGAGGCAGGATTTGGACTCAGGACATCCTGAATCCAGGGCCAGTGCTCTATCCACTGTGCCACCTAACTGCTCCCATTCCTTCTAATCTTGGTTGCAATGGTTTTTTGTAAAATAATTTTAATTAATATAATAAAATTATGATTTTGCATTTTATTATATTATCTATCCTTTATTTAGTCATAAACTCCTCTCTCCCTAGTTCTAATAGATAAACTCATTGTTCTTCTAATTGGCTTATGATATCAATTTTTTTGTCTAAATTATATATTTCAACCATATCTTGCTATATAGTGTGAGATGCTGGTCTATACCTAGTTTCTGCTATACTGTTTTCCAGTTCTCCTAGCAATTTTTATCAAATAATGAATTCTTATCCCAGAAACTGGAGTTTTTGTGTTTATTAAACAATAGATTGTTTTAGTCATTTGCTACTGTTGCTTTTGTAACTAATCTATTTCACTGATGAATCAATATTTCTTAGCTATTACTAGACAGTTTTGAAGACTGCCTCTCCATAGTATAATTTAAGATCTGTTACAGTGAGGCTACCTTACTTTGTAATTTTTTTCATCAATTTCCTTTATATTCCTGACATTTTGTTCCTCCAGATGAATTCTGTTTCTATTTATTCTAACTCCATAAAATCATTTTTGGCAGTTTGATTGGTATGGCACTAAGTAATTAATTTAGGTAGAATTGTCATTTTTATTATATTACCTTGGCCTACCCAGGAACAATCAAAATCTTTCCATTGTTTAGAATTGACTTTATGAAA
The DNA here is from genome assembly GCF_037893015.1 of Macrotis lagotis. Taxonomy (NCBI): domain Eukaryota; kingdom Metazoa; phylum Chordata; class Mammalia; order Peramelemorphia; family Peramelidae; genus Macrotis; species Macrotis lagotis. The sequence continues at coordinate 30,011,343 of NC_133662.1, read as the reverse complement.
AACATGCTTTGTAATTGTTTCTATTGTTTCTGGTTTTGTCTTGTCAGATAGAATACCAAGTATTTTATGCTATCTACAGTTACTTCAAATGGAATTTCTATTTCTATCTCTTGCTGAGGTTTTGTTGGAAATATATAGAGATATTGATGATTTTTATGGGTTTCTTTTATATCCTGCAACTTTGTTAAAGGGGTTAATTGTTTCAAGTAATTTTTTAGTTGATTTTCTAGGATTCTCTAAGTACATCCTCATAACATCTGCAAAAATTGAGTGCCTATTCCAATTCTTGAAATTTCTTTTTTCTTATTTTATTGTTAGAGCTAACATTTCTAATACCATATTAATTAATAGTCGTGATAATGGGCCCCCTTGATTCACTACTGATCTTATTGAGAATGCTGGTAAGTTATCCCATTACATATAATCAGTGGTTAGATTCAAATAACAATCAGTTCTCTGCCCTAATGTATACTATATATATATATATATATATATATATATATATATATATATATATATATGTATATGCCTACTAAAAGATATACCAAAAAGTACTTTAATATCTCATATATTTATTACTCAAAGAAGACCAATTAATGAGGTACACAAAACTGGATTTCTTTATTTTACTATAAACAAACAGAATCTTATGGTATAAAAGTAGCAATTTGACCACAATATCCAATGTTGGAAGATATGCAAAACCAAAAACTCATTCTCTTATTCTAACTCTTTGATTTTTCTACTTCTACAACTTTCTAAATGGGCAATAAGACAACCCTTGAAATCTATGTTTCTATTGACTCATTGGGTCCCAGTTTCCTATTGTTTTCATTGTTCAGGGAACATCAGTGCTCTCACATAACATCTTGGGGGAGTTTTCAGCATAGCACAAAGCAGAAACAAATGACAGTTTGTCAGCCCTGGTTATTTGACACTTTTTCTCTTTACATTATATATTTGTTTACTAAAGTAATAAAACCAAGGGAATTAAAATATAATATTTCATCAAAGGTGTAATGACTTTTTTTAAAAAGGTATAATGACTTTTTAGAAATGCCAATTTTTCAAATATGGAGAAAATGAAAATTACTATAGGTGCTTAGAAAACTCTGTTGCCTAGATGAATGTTAAAAAATAGATGGAAATGCAAATTTGTGATTTCTACATTGGGCGACTGCTCAGGTGCTCACCTTAGAGAAAACCCCGATTACAAATGCCATTTTAAGTTCTGGTATGCCAAACAATATAAAATTAGGTATCAGTACTGTCAACCAGTGCACATTTGTTGAATCCCATTACTACATATAATGCTTGCTGATGGTTTTAATTAGTTGTTGCTTTTAATTTAAGGATTACTCCATCTATTCCTATATTTCCTAGTGTTTTTCTAGGAATGAATTGAGTTAATCATATTTCTATTTGTTTTATAATTCATATGGTCAGTTATGTTGATTGTTTTCCTAATACTGAACCATCCCTGGATTTCTGGTATAAATACTACCAGATAATAGTGTATCACTGATAAAGTAATGTAATTTCTTTGCTAATCTTTTATTTACATCAATATTCATTAGAGAAATTGGCCTATAATTTTCTTTGCCTTTTTTGTCTCTTCCTGGTTAAGTTCAGAACACCATATTGGTGTCATAGAAGGAATTTGGCATAAATACTGCTTTGCCTATATTTCTAAATAGTTCTAAATAGGATTGGAATTAATTGCTTTTTAAAATATTTGGTAGAATTCAGTGGTAAATCCATCTGGTCTTAAAGATTTTTTTTAGGCAGTCAATTGTTTAATTTCTTTTTTAAGAAATGAGTTTATTTAAATATTTTCTTTTCTTTTCTTTTTTCTGTTTTTCTTTTCTTTTATCTTCTCTTCTTGCTGAATCATCAACCAACATAGTCATGAGGTATTTAGTCATCAATGTCTCAAGTAAATTGTAAGTGAATTGTAAGGAATAATGTGATATATAGTCTCATTTTACCATTTATATATCATTGTACATATTTTTTCCTTTGAAGTTGAATGTACCTTTGTTCTATATCCATATCACCTTATGGAAACAAAACTATTATGTAGAAAATGGAGAAATGAAAAAAGATAAACTCTGGTTCAGAAAGTACATTGGGAAATAATAATGAATAACATGGATCATTTTATGGTATTCAAAATGTTTTGCATATTTTTCTCATTTGATCCTTGTCACAACCATGTAAGGTAAGTCCTATTAATACAGATTAAAAACCTGAAGTTGAGTAGGGTTAAGTTAATTACTCAGAATTGTATAGTGAATGCTGTGGCAGGATCTGAATTTATTTTTTTCTGCTGTTGTTTCAGATATCTTGGACACTGAAAAGGGTCAATGAGTCTCAGACACTTAATAATTACCTAGCTGTGTGGCCTTGAGCAAGCCACTTAAAACCCATTTGCCTTGCAAAAACCTAAAAAAAAAAGGTCAATGAGCCAGGGCTAGAATTTAATAAGATGAGAAGAGGGAAAGTTGCTTTGTAAAACTTGTACTTTCAATTTTCCAAGACAGCTAGGTAGTACAGTTGATAATGCTACTGACTCCAAGTCAGGAAACTGTTTTGCTTTTCAGTTGTGTCCAACTCTTTATCATTCCATTTGGGGTTTTCTTGGATAAGATATTGAAGTAGTTTGCCATTTCCTTCTCTAGTACATTTTAAAGATGAGGAAATTGAGACCAACAGATTTAAAAAACTTGTTTAGTGTCTAAGACAGATTTGTTTAAGACCAAAAGATGCATCTTCCTGACTGCAAGGTTGGTACATTATCAAATGTACCACTTAACTGCCTTGGATAATGGAAAGTTTTAGAGTTTTACAATAACAACCCTCTTTCATTTGATTTCTTATTCAACTCTAGGCTTCATTCCTTGTCCATTACCAGTTTCTGTTCAAGATACCTAGGGCAAAAGACTAGTTCATTACTCAGAAATTCTGACATCAAATCTTCATTTTTTTTTTGCAAGGCAATGGGGTTAAGTAGCTTGCCCAACTCCAAACAGGTAGGTAATTATTAAGTGTCTGAGGCCAGATTTGAACTCAGGTACTCTTGACTCCAGGGTCAGTGCTCTATCCACTGCACCACCTAGCTGCCTCCTGACATTAAATCTTAATCTGGTTAATAGAAAATCTTTGTTCATTTGGATTTTATTGTGTGGGACCTCAAGTCAATTAGTTTTGAATGAGTGTGGAACTCTTTGTAGTATTTTTGCATTAGTATGATATTTGATTGTATGAATACAATGTTACCTTCCAAATTTAATCAGAAGCTGAATTATTCCATAACATTCAACATAAGTGGGATTTTTATAGCACAAACAGATAAAGCCTGAGTCTTGAAATACCTGGGTCCTAGCCCAACTGAAAGGACCTTACATATCATGTGGTCACTCTGATTTTAAAGTGAGGAAACTGAGTCCCAGAGAGAAGTGACTAAAAGTAAACAGGTTTGAATAGATCCTAAATTTTGCATTTCTTGGTTTGATATTTCTTATATAATGGCCTCTTTAGATCTACTAATAAATTGCACAAAAAAAGGGAATGGGGTAAAAAGGACTCCAGAAGGACTTAAATAGGGTATATAAGTGACCTGGAAATCATGAGATATCCTTCTTAATTGGGTTAGGCAAAATGAGTGGGGTGGGTGAATGAGTCAAGCCCTAGAGAGTGGTGGAAAGGGGTATGACAAAGAAACTAGACTTACTTCCCTTTTGAGCTTTGTGCTGGATGTAGAGGAGAGGCTCTGTATTGGAATTCTGACTTTTCCAACCTGCATATTTTCCTCAGTGGAACTCAATTTCCTTATCTGTGAATCAAAAGAAATGGGACCAGATCTTCTCTCAGGCAATCCTTTTAGATCTAGCATCCCACTATTCCTACAGGATAGTGCAGATATGCCTCTCCCACAGACTTCTCTCATTTATTGTGTGTCGCCCACTCAATTCTTCCCTGGCAATCAGCTGAGGAAATCTTTGTACAGTGGCAGGGAGGGGGAACAGTCTCCCTCTGCACTGCAGCTGTTTCCTTGGCTCTTGTTTCTTTTGTTCTCAGGATGAGGAAACACCTTCCCTATCCTTCACCTCCATTAACCATATATTTATCAAATCCATATCTATATTATACAGAAAAAACCAAGAAATTGTGTCAAATATTAAGAAGAGCAGAGATTTCTAAATCAAATCAGTAAGCAAAGGAGCACTAGTACTATATCAAGAGAGAAGCTACTAGTTTCTTCCAGTAGGATCCCTAATTTCATTGCACTGCTGAAGAGTGCATATAATACATTTCCCTATAGTTTCTATTGCCTGGATAAAGGTGAAGCAATAGGACAAGTTCTCCTGACAAAGTTAAGAAGTTCAAATTCTTTGCTTTCTGCAGTTTGCCTTCTATTCAAGATTCTAACTGTTATTTGTTTCTTAACTCCATTGCCCTGACAAAACAGGCAATATTTTGATACCATCATCTACATGTGGCACCTGGTGGCACCTTCTAATTAGCATATAACTCTTTCAGAAAAGCCTGGTCCATGTTCAAAGTATTTTGAGGATCTACATCCAATTAAAACAAGAACAATATCAAAATATAACTCATGGTATCTTTTTTTCCATGATGTCTTTACTTTCATTTTTACTTCCCCAAAACAATTAGCTCAAAACAAAAAAAATTTATTTGAAATAACATAGTAATAAAAGTAACAGTAACCATTCCCCTCCCTGGTACATTTTCTTAAAAATACATATACAATCTTTAGAAAGAATGGGAATATGTAGAAACTGTGCATGATGGAGTAGGAGACACAAATGGTCATAGCAACATAGAGAAAATGTATGCCCAAGGTGAACCATCATATCCTTTTATTTTTTTTTTTATATGGACTGGAAGAAGTCTAATTGATTAATTTTCTGATTAAATCATTCAACCTCTATTCTAATTGTGAAATAAAATGTTTCTTTAGATCTGCCCAGGACAGCTTGACTGTTTGACTCTGGTGTCCAGTTCAACTGATGCTTCATTTAATCTTTTGGCATTCCAAGCTACTCAACAGTAATGCTACATATTGTACAACAAGCTGTTTTCTAGTACTACAAGGTGCTGATCTGCTTTGCTAAGATCATCCCCACTAGGAATTCATTATAAAAATGAAATAATGAAAACCAGTGAATTAGTAATAAGCTATTCAAGAATGGAGAGAGAAACATGGAGGGGGGGTGACTTCTCTTTGCCCTAAAAATCAGACAGTCTAAGGTTGACTAGTAATATAAATCTACTTTGATCTTCTAGGACAGATGTCATGAGAGTGATCACGAAGTGCTTCACTCATTGTCTCTCTTTTTCTCTACTCTTTCTCTGTCTTTCTGTCTCATTTTCTGTCTGTCTGTCTTTCATATGCACTTTCTCTCTTTTCTGCTTTGACTTTAATTACTCACATCTTCACTTTCCCTAATTCACACCTTTTCAAGATTCCTAGTTTAAGGAATCCTGAACTCATTATTTCTGTGCTCTCCCCTTGTGTTGATATCATCTCTGATTTTTTACCTAAGGAGCATCTTATTACCCTAAACAGCCAAACTGTTATAACTTCTTGACCATGATTTCATGCTGACTCAAACTATCCAATATTTAATAACTTTAGTAATGGGGATAAAGAAGCAACATTCAACTTAACTTTAAAGGTAAGGGAAGACAAATGATAGGAGAAGGAGGTACAACTGGTGGCATTTTGTGTGACTAGAAAGGTATTGGAGAGTTAAAAGAAGGAAAATGAATATATTCTCTACTGTCTGGATTAACTCAATAAAAGTTAATATTTATTAAGGCACTTATTGGCTTTGTACTAGACAATGGAGGAAATATAAAAGTTAAATAAGACATGATTTTTTCCTTTCAAAGTTTACTAAAAAAGTTATAATACATACATAGATAACTTTAATGACAAGTTAAAGGATGGTTGTATTCTTGATTGTTTTTAGCATTCTTCCAACTTATTTACAAGTGAGAAAACTGAGTCAAACTAGATTAAATGACTTGCAGAGGGTCACAATGTTAGCACATGTCAGGGGCCATATTTGAACTCAGGAAGTGAGTCTTCCTGATACTAATTCTGACACTGTGCTATGTGGTTGTCTGGAGTTAGTAACAACTGAGTTCAAATGTGACTTCATACAATTATTAGTGGTGTGATAGTGAAACAAGTCATTTCCTTTCTACTTTCCTCTGTTTTCTCAACTGTAAAACAGGGAAAACAATACTTCCCATAATTCTTTAGAGGATTAAATGAACTTTTATTTATTAAGCACTTTGCACACTTCTGGGAGCATACCATATATTTAGTAAATTCTTTTCTCACTCCCCTTCTTCTCTCAAAGGAGTGGCTTGAATGAGATGACCTCTCAGGTTTCTTTTACTTTATGATTCCATGGGATTGACTAAATATAATTTGTTAATCAGAAAATAATTCCCAAAGCAATAAGGATGTCTTTAAATCATTTACTTTTGGTAGTAATTTAAATGTCCAGTCCTTGAAAAGAAAGTACTCCAAGCAAGCAGCTGCTGATAAAGTTCCAATGATTTCATATTAATAACTTTCATGGACTTCCAGCCAAGATGGCAGAGAAAAGACAGGCACTGTGATAAGTGCTCAGTTTTCCCCTCAAAAGCAACATGAAAGAAACCTCTTAACAGAAATTCGATCAACAAAACACAGAAAGAAAAGCTAAGAGAACACATGCCTAGAAGGTCTGTCTCAGGGGACAGTGGGTGACCCAGGAGACAAGAGCAGAGTTTCAGCTCAGGGACAGCAACTGGAGGATGACAGAGGGCCAGCCTCAGCCTTAGAGACTACAGTGAGTGGCAAGTGTGAGATCCAACTTTAGTTGCAGAGATTTTGGCCAGGGGTAGAGGAGGTACAGGACAGTGAGTTCCAGCGCAGAGTCTCAGAGCACTCCTGGAGAACAACCAGCTGGGCCAGGAGCCTGAGCTCCATACTTTCAGCAGGGCACTTTGCCCAGAATAAACAATAAATAACCCCACCCCCACCCCCTCAGGCCAACAGAGTTCATTCAACAAAAAGAGATTATCCCCCTCCCCCAGGGCCCAGCCCAGTGTTCAAGGTCAACTCAGACCCTACTGCTGAGGACTTCAAACACTCCAGAGGGAGGAACCAGCATCCCCAACTAGCTGGCCTTTAGAATTACTAAATCAAGTGAAGAAAGCCTCTAGGATCTTAAAAGCAAACCTCTAAGAGCCAGTTGCCCACCCCAACAAAAGATCCTAGGAAGATGAAACAAAGCCAGAAAAAGGGGTGCCTATGGAGAAATACATAGAAAGGACAGATTCTAGCCCAGACAGATCTAGCACTGATGAGGAGAATATGAATTGGTCCAGAAAGTCCAGAAAGACTTCCTTGAATAAATCAGGAAGAAGTTTAAAAATCAATTGGAAAAATTGGGAAAAGAAACTAAAGAGAATATTAACACATTGCAAGACAAAATGAACATCTCACAACAAGAAAATGAATACTTGGAAAACACAATTGGACAATAAAAAATGAGAATAACTCTCTCAGATCTTCAATTGGACAAGTGCACAAAGAAAATGATTCTCTCAAACTACACTTGGGCAAATGGAAAACTCCTTCAAAAATGGAATTGACCAACTAGAAAAGGATTTGAAAAAGATGAATGAAGAAAAATCTTCTCTTAAAAAATGAATGGAATTGGCAGAAACTGATGATTTCATGAGACAACAAGATTCTATTAAACAAAACCCCAAGATAGAAAAAATAGAAGGAAGTGTAAAATACCTCAGCAAAACCACTGATCTCAAGAACAGATCAAATGGGAAAACCTGAAAATTATCAGCCTTCCTGAAAACATTGAAGAGAAAAATAGTCTGGACTTAATATTACAGGAATTAGTGATGGAAATTTTCCCTGATATCATAGAAGCAGAGGGCAAAATGGTTATTGAAAGAATACAGCGAAACCTTCTGGAAAGAGATCTTAAAATAAAAACACAAAGGAATGTTGTAGCTAAATGCCAGAACTATCAGATAAAAGAGAAAATCCTGAAAGCAGGCAGAAAGAAACAATTTAAGTACCAAGGAAGCACAGTAAAGATTACACAGGACCTGGCCACAGCAATATTAAGGGATAGAAGGGCCTGGAATGAGATATTCTGAAGAGCAAGGAGCTTGGAATACAACCAAGAATCCAATAGCCTTTAAAGCTGGGCCTTCTCTCTGAATGAATTTTATGGGACAAAATAACTGCATATTTCATGTGATAGTTTAAGAAATCTTCCCTCTGATCATAAATCTTAAAGGTAGAATTACATTAAGGACACAATTCATAATTCAAAAGAATTCAGATGTCTCATTTTTCAAGTGGTCATGCAGTCTCTTCTTCAACACTTCCAATGTTGGAATATCCCCTAGAATACAAAGAAGCTTAAAATATCTTTGGTTATTTCTAGTTAATAGAAAATTTTTTCCCATTATGAGCTTAAATTTACCTCTGTCATATATGTCTTTTGGTTCTAATTCTTCCCTTGAAACAATAGAAATATATTCCTGATTTGAATGTACAATATATCATGTTTATGTACTATCATATTATTATGACTTAACTAAGTTGTTTCTTCTCCAAGTTAATCTCCACCAATATAGTTGACTTTTTCTTAAACATTTTAGTTCCCTAACACTTCATCATCTCTAGATAAGAGGTTCTCTAGAGAGAACCTGATTTTTAGGGTCTTTATTAAAATGTTGGATCTAGACCTTATCTGGATATTGAACTAATATTCATACTGACTAAATAAAAGTTAGGGTGGAAGGTATCACTGGAGTGTTATTGCAACTAGTAAGATTCTCAAATACAGAAATGAGAAAATAGCATGGAAAAGTCATAGTGTGGCGATGTCTTTAAAGATCCAATCAAGTACTATTGTTTTGTTTTTTTGTTGTAGCTAAAAAAAATGTAAGCTCCTTAATTAAAGTCCATTGTATTTTTCTTAGTTTCTCCAGTGCAAGGTTTAATACCTGGGTCTAGTAATCCCTTAACTGATTGCTGATTTGTTGATGTCATGTTAGTGGATAATGGTCTATGTTAATAAATAAAAACCCTTCCCCCACTTGACTATTAAAATGAATCCTTTATCCTAATCACACTGGTTCCTAGTAGTTAGCTGGAGATAGACTCAGCATCACTAAACATATCAGTGCCAAACTGATAGATTCAGTACCAGAAGATTCAAGGATACAGAATCTGTTTACATCATCAAAACTATGTTTATAGCTATAAAGTCACAATTAATTGTTCTTCCTCCCACTTTGGCCTCCCAGGTTCATTGTTCCATCTAGTTTGTAACAAACTTATTTCTGACTTTTCTCTTCATACTTGCCTTTCTGTTTTGGGGATTTATGATCACAAGATCATAGATTTACAACTGAGAGGGACTTTAGAAGACATTCAGTCCAATCCTCTCATTAAGAGATACTTTTAAAAAGTGTGTTGATATTTTCATGACGATAATATCACAGAGGTTAAGCCACTTGGTTTAAGGTCACAAAGCAAGTGGCAAGTCTGTTAATTCAGTCCAGGTCCCCTTGAGCTTCTTAAGCTTTTATTTTTTTAATTATCTACAAATAACACTGATTCATGAGTTCTCTTTTGTCTCTCTGCTTTAGTTTGTAATAATTCATTGCCCCCCTCTAAAGAATAGAATGCAGCTAAAAAAACAGAAAAGGATAACATATAAAAATATATATGAGCCATTGGTAAGACCCTTCATTTTCATTTACTACTGTCCCATTGGCCCATTGCTACTGTGATCTTTAAGTACAAGACTCTCTCTTGATCATAGGCCCAATGTTTCCCCATTTGGAAACATTGTAGCTCTCACTCAGAACAATAGCAGCAATAAAAACAACATATACATATTCTATTATGTTGAGGCCAAACTCCAAACTTGCAAAAAAAAAAAAGTTAATACTGATATAGAATAAAGTTTATGAAAAGAGGAAAACAGAAAGGAAATCCTTTAAAAATTTTTATTTTGGTAAACAATATTTATTTTTCCAATTACATATGAAGATAATTTTCAAAATTCATCTTTTCTATAATTTTGAGTTTTGAATTTTTTCTTCCTTCCTTTCTCATCTCTTCAAGAAAGCAAATGATCTGAAATAGGTTATACATGTGCAATCATGTCACAATAGGCATATTGTGAAATAAGAAAACCACAAACAAAAAACTAAAACAAAACAAAAAATAGTGAAAATTGTATGCTTTGTTCTGCATTCAGATTCTGTAGTGCTTTCCCTAAACATGGATAGAATTTTCCATCAGGAATCTTTTGGAATGATCATGGATCATTGTATTGTTGAGAAGAGCTTTGTCACTCATAATTGATCAACAAACAGTATTGTTGTTACTTTAACTTGGTATGAGTTCATGTAAATCTTTCCAGGATTTTCTGAAATCAATTGCCTCATCAGTTTTATTTTTGTTTGTTTGTTTTTTAGTCCAGGTTATCGGGGTTAAATGAATTGTCCAAAATTACACAGTCATTAAGTGTCATATATCTAAGAACAGATTTGAACTCAAGTGCTACTGCCTCTAGGGCCAATACTCTATCCACTTCATCATCTAGCTGTTGTATGGTCATCATTCAATAATACTGTTCCAATGCATTCATACACTTGTACTTGTTGAATCATTCCCAATAGGTGGTCATTTCATCAATTTTTAAACCTTTGTCACTACAGAAAGAACTGCTATAAATATTTTTGTATGTTTCATCCTTTTTCCCTTTTCTATGTTATCTTTGAGATATAAACCCAGTAGTGGGTATTGCTGGATCAAACGGTGTGCACAATTTGATTGCACTTTGGTCATAGTTCTGAATTATTATCCAGAATGGTTGGATTAGTCCACATATTCACCAACAATGCATTATTGCTCCAATTTACCCACATCTTATTGAACATTTATCATTTTCCTTTTCTGTAGTATTAACCTAAATGATAGGTATGAGATGGTATTGCAGAGTTGTTTTAATTTTCATTTTTCCAATCAAAAGTGATTTAGAACTTTTTTATATGACTATAGGCAGCTACAATTCTTTCATCTGAAAAATGCCAGTTCATATTCCTTGGCCATTTATCAATTGGGGAGTGACATTTATTCTCATAACTTTGATTCAGTTCTCTGTTTTTTATTTACTTTTTGCAAGGTGATGGGGTTAAGTGACAAGATCACACAACTAGGTAATTATTAAATGACTGAGACTGGATTTGAACTCAGGTCCTTCTGAATCCAGGGCCAGTGTTCTATCTGCCACACTACCTAGCTGCCCCTCAGTTCTCTACATTATGGAGGACTTCATCAGAAATACTAGTTGGAAAAAAAATTTTGCAACTTTTGCTTTCCTTCTAATTTTGATTGTATTGGCTTTGCTTGGGCAAAACTTTTTAAATTTTGCATAATCAAAATTATTCAATTTCAATTTCACAATGTTCTCTATCTCTTCTTTAGTAATAAATTATTCCCTTCTCCAAAGATCTGACAGGTAAACCTTTTCTTGCTCTTCTAATTTGCTTATGGTATCACCATTAATGTCTAATTCCTGAACCCATTTGACTGTTGTCTTGAAACGCTGTGTGTGATGTTCATCTATATCTAATTTCTTTCAAATTATTTTCCTGTTTTCCAAGCAGTTTTTGTCAATTAGTGAGTTTTAAATTTAAGAATCAGGTGTCTTTGAGTTCATCACATAGATTACTGTAGTCATTTACTACCCTATTTTGTTTGCCTAAACGGTCTATCTTATCCACCACTCACTTTAGCCAGTCCCAAAAAGATTTGATAACTGCCATTTTATAATATAATCTAAGATTTGGTATGGTTAGGCCACCATCCTTTGAATTTTTTGTCCCCTTAATTCACTTGATGTTCTCAACTTTTTGTTATTCCAGATAAATTTTGTTAATATTTTTCTAGTCATTTAAAATAAATTTTGGTAGTTTGGTATGGCACTGAATAAGTAAATTAATTTAGTTCAAATTTTCATTTTGTTATATTAGTTCATCCTACCCAATTGGAATTTACATATTACTTAGACCTGACTTTGTGGAAAAAGTGTTTTGTAATTGTGTTCATATTAAGTTCTAGGTTTTTTCTCCATAAGTATCTTCCAAAGTATTGTATATTGTCTATAGTAATTTTATTGGAATTTCTCTTTCTATTGCTTGCTTCTTTGTTGGTAATATATAGAAATGCTGATGGTTTATATGCTTTTATTTTGCATTCTGCAACTTTCCTAAAGTTCTTAAATATTTCAAGAAGATTTTAGATAGTTTTCTAGGATTCTTTAAGTATAGCATTATATAATATGCAGATCAACAATTTGTTTTCTCATTGCCTATTGTAATTCCTTCAATTTATTTTTATTCTCTTATTACTAAAGCTAACCTTTCTAGTACAATATTGAATAATAGTTGTGACAATGAATATCCTTGTTTTATCCTTCATCTTATTATGGAGGCTTTCAGCTTTGTCCTAATATATATATATATATATATATATATATATATATATATATATATATATATATATATATATGTATGTATATATATGATGTTTGCTAATGATTTCAGGCAGATTCTACTTCTTATCATTTTAAGGAAAGCTTTATTTCCCCAGTATTTTCTAGTTTTGTTTAAATAGAAATGGATAATATATTTTGTCAAAAGCTTTTTTTGCATCTGTTGAGAAAATCATATGATTTCTGTTGGTTTTGATAACATTAATTTTACTAATAGTTTTCCTAATTGACCCATCCCTAATTTACTGATATAAATACCATCTGGATATGGTGTATTTATTCTGGTGATAGAGTGCTATAATCTCTTTGTAATATACACTAAAAAAACTCCTTCCTGAACTCTTCTAAGAAGTCTTTCTGGGATGGAGACCAATTCATTTTCTCCTAGGAAGTTGTAGATCTCTCTGAATTAGGATCTTTGTCTACAAGGTAGCTTTTGATGGACCTCCCTTTCTGTTGGCTTTACTTCATTTTCATAGGATCTTATGTTTGGGGCAGGGGCTGGTTTACAGATCTTTGGTGTTGAAATCCCTAGAGATTTTGCTGACTGGATTTAGTAACTCCAAGTGGGCTGGCCAGTGGGGGGTGCTAGACACTTTTTTCTGAGTGTCTGTGGCCTTGATTTGTAGCCCATTCCCTAGGTATGGGGAGTTTGGGGGGGGCAGTAGGACTTGAATTATCCTTGTACAATGTGGGCTGGGCCCTTAGGTTATATAATGAATCTCCTTATTCTATTGAAAGAGATATGTTGGCCACATCTGAACTTGAGGGAGGGGAGGGGCTGTTATTGTGCTTGTTCTGGGAAGAGTGACTTTCTCCCACAGGAATGGGGGTGAGGGAACTCAACTAAAAACAGGGCTGAAAATATGAGGTGCATGGCCCTAGTCTTCCAAACCAGATGAGCTGAGTGGATCAATGCCTACTCACACTCTGCATGTCTCTGGCCTGCTGTGACCACTGCTCCCACAACCAAAACTTCTGTGGCTGTTCTCAGGTTAGTCCTTGGGCTTCACCTCACTGCCCCTGCACTGGATCTCTGCTCTCTGTCCTTGTCTCACCCACACTCCCCTGAGACAGTCTTTGTTGGTAGATGCTCTTCTCCTAGCTTCTTTTTCTGGGTTTTGTTGATTGGAATTCTATTAAGAGGCATGATTCCTATAGTCCTGAGGGAAAGCTAGGAGACCGTTGTACAGTGCCTGGCTTCTTTTCACCATTTTGGCCAGAATTCATTAATGTAGTATTTAAAATTTTTTCTATGAATATTCAATACGAAAATTGATCTATAATTTTCTTTCTCTATTTTGGCTGTTACTGGTTTAGTATTAGCATCATATATGTGCCATAAAAAGCATTTGTTAGAATTCTTTCTTCCCTTTGGTTCCCAAATGATTTATATAGTATTAGAATTATTTTTTTCATGAAATGTTTGGTAGAATTCACTTGCAAATTCATCTGGTCCTGGAAAGTTTTTCCTTAGGGAGTTTATTGATGATTTGTTTAATTTCTTTTCCTAAATGGGAGTATTAGAGTATTTTTCTTCTCTCAATCTGGACATTTTTTGTCAATATTCAATCATTTTACATAAATTGATAGATTTGTTGGCATATTGCTGTAATTTACTCTTCATTGGTGGTAAATAAACACTTTTCAACTTTAGAAAAATTAAATGTAATAGACTTCTGTTTGTTTTGATTTGTTATGGTTAGGCCACCATCCTTTGAATTTTTTATCCCCTTAATTCCCTTGATATTCTTGACTTTTTGTTATTCCAGATAAATTTTGTTAATATGGCAACATTTAATTTCTTCTTTCCTTTTTAAATCAAATTAGTCAAAATATTATCTTTTTTTCTTTCATGAAATTTGCAACTGCCTTTATTAGTTCAATAGTTCATTTCCCTTCAATTTGTCGATCTCTTCGTCAATTTTCAGAATTTTTTATTTTGGTATTTTGTTTAGGTTTTTTTGTTTTGCAGGGCAAATGGAGTTAGGTAGCTTGCCCAAAGCCACATAGCTAGGTAATTATTAAGTGTCTGAGGCTAAATTTGAACTCAGGTACTCCTGACTCCAGGGCTGGTGCTCTATCTACTGTGCTACCTAGTCACCCCTTTATTTTGATATTTAATTGAAAGTTTTAACTTTTATTCTATTTTCTAATTATTTAATTGTGTGATCATTTCACTAAACTGCTCTTTATTTTTTCATGTAAGCACCTAGAGATAGAAAATATCTCTTTAAGAACTGCTTTGTCTGTAACCCATAAATTTGGTACAAAGTCTCTTTAATGTCATTATACGTGATGAAATAATTGATTTCAATAACATGTTCTTTGATCCACTCATTCTTTAGGATTTTATTATTTAGTTTACAGGAATTTAGTTGTCCAAGGAAAATTGATTTATTTAATATTTCTGCCTCTCTGCGTTTGATTGTGAAGTTTTATACTCCAATAATGACATAATTTTGGGTAGATAACATTTACTATTGAGAAAAATGTATTTTCCTTTCTATACCCATTCAGTTTTCTCCAGAAGTCTATGATATTTAATTTTTCTAAAGTTCTATTCATCTCCTTAATTTCTTTCTTATTTATTTTGAGACTAGATTTATATAGTTCTGAGAGGGAGAGATCAAGGTCCCCCATTAATATAATTTCCCTGCTTAATTCTTCTTAAAACTTATTTAATTTTTCCTTTGTGAATTTGGGTGCTAAATCACTTGGTGTGCATATATTTCCTTTTCTATGAGAACTTTTAGCAAGTTGTAGTTTCCATCATTGTCTCCCCTTAATTAGATTCATTTTTTCTTTTGCTTGGTCTTAGATGAGGTTTGCTATCCATGCTATTTTATTTATTTGTTTCAGTTGAAATATTATAAACTCTTCTCAAGTTTCTTACCTTTAATTCATGTTTACCTCTTTGATTCAAATGCTTTTCTTGGATACAACATATTATAAGATTCTGTTAAGATTCTGTCTTTTAATCCAGTCTGCTCTTCAATTCAATTTTATGTCAGAATTCATTGCATTTACTTTCTTATTTATGATTATTAACTTTGTATTTCCTTTCATTCTACCCCCCTTGTCTTATTGATATTTTTCTCTACACTCACCCTGCCTCTCCTCACAAGTGTTTTTCCTCTGATGACCACCTTCTCCAAATTGCTTTTCCTTATAGCAGTTCCCCTTACTTTCCTTTCCTTTTACCCATCCACTTCTGTCCTTCCTTCTGTATTCTATCAGTTACCTTTCCTTTTTTCTCCCTCCTGCCTACCTAAATCATAAAGTGAGGTTGGTGTCTTTGCACAACATGCCCCTCTCCCATCAAAAGAGATTCAGTTTTGCTTCCATGTCATCACATCATATCCTCTTCTAGAATGAAGGGCAAAGAACAACTTTTCTACAGAATAAGAGATTTCTCTATGCAGCTGAGTTTTTATTTTATTTGTACTAAATCCATGGAGAATCATGTTCAAATAATACTTAACTCCCCCTCTTTCTTTCCATCTAACATACGATATCTTTCTTGCCTCTTCATGTGATTTTCTCTTTTTTTCCAGGACAATCTAAGTTTTCATAGCTTAGTTAGTTTTTTGATCTTTATATCAAAGTCAATTTATACTCATACTCTGCCTATTTATATTATTCTAACTGCCTTAAATAAATACATTTCTCAAGAGTTAAAAGCATCAACTTCCCATGTTAGGGATGTAAATATAACCTTGTTGAATACAACGTGTTTTTTTTTTTTTCTTTCCTGGTTACATTTTTATGTTTCTCTTGAGTCTTGTATATAAAGATCAAATTTTCTGTTCAGATCTAACCTTTTCATCAGGAATGTTTAATAGACTTATATTTCCTTGAACATCCATCTCCCCCTCCCCCACCCCCGAAAGATTGAGTAGTTGATTTTTGACTGTTAAATGCAAATTCTTTTGTCTTTTTTGACTGCTATATTCTAAGCCCTCTGATCCTTTAATGCAAAAACTGCTAATTCTGAATGTGATATTCCTTGGTACTTGAATTTTTTTTTCTGACTGCCTCTAGTATTTTCTCCTTGATCTGAAAGTTCTGGAAGTTGTCTCCAATACTCATTGGAATTTTCATTTAGGGAGCTCTTTCCAGAGGTGGTTGGCAAATTCTTTCAGTGACTATACTACCCTTTCATTCTAGGATATCAGGGAAGTATTGCTTGAAAATTTCTTGAAAAATTCTGTATGGTTTCTTTTTATCATGGCTTTTATTAAGTACAAGAGTTTTTAAATTATGTTTTCTATTTTTCTAGGTCAATTGTTTACAATGAGTACATGTATATTTTCTTCTAATTTTTCATTCTTTTGAGTTTGTTTTATTAATTATTATGTCTTATAGAATCATTAGCTTCCACTTGCCCAAATTTTTAAATAATTATTTTCTTCATTTCGTTTCCAAGTTGCTCCACAAAGTGGTTGATTTGGTTTATAACTTCACCAACAGTGCACTAATGTCTCATTTTCCTTACATCCCTTCCAACATTTGTCATTTTTCTTTTCTGTCCTATTAGGGAAAAAAATAATATTCATTAATTAAACTTTGAGTTCAAAATTATCTCCCTTCTTCTCCCCCCCCATTGAGAAAGCAAACAATTTGATATAGGTTATAAATGTATAGTCATGCAAAACATTTCCATAAAAGACATATTATGAAAGAAAACAATAGACAACTCCCCAAAAAATAAACCTAAAGAAAAATGTATCAATCTATATTCAGATACCATTTGATCTTTTTCTAGGGATGGGGATCATTATTATACCTTCACAATTATCTTGGGTCACAGCATTGCTGAGAAAAGCAGGCATTCTTAAGTGATCATGCTGCAATATTGCTGTTAATTCGTAGAAGATGCATTTCCCTTTGCATCACGTCATGCAAGTCTTTTCAATTTTTTCTGAGAATATCTTGTTCACCATTTCTTATAGCAGAATAGTATTCTAAAACAATCATGGGTCATAATTTGTTTAGCCATTCCTCAACTGATGAGCACTCTCTCCATTTCCAATTCTTGTAGCTAGAAAAGAGCTACTATAAATATCCATGTACATAGATGGTCCTTTTGAGTTTTTGTTTTTCATCTGTTTTGGAATACAGACCTAGAAGTGGAATTGCTAGGTCAAAGGGAAGACAGGGTTTTATAACATTTGGGGCATATTTCCAAATAGCTCCACAAAATGACTGTATCACAACTCACCAAAAATGCTTTAATGTCTCATTTTCTCTACTTCCGTTCTAACAGTTGACATTTTCCCCTTTTTTTGTCCTATTTGCCAATCTAATAGGTACTAGAATTCAGAATTGTTTTAATTTGCATTTCTCCAATCTATGGTGAGAACATTTTTAATATGGCTATAGATAGCACTGATAACCTTATATGAACATTGATTATTTATTGATAGGGGAATGACTGAGTTTTTAATTAAAGTTGACTAAGTTCTCTATATTTGAGAAAAGAGATCTTTATCAGAGAAATTTTTTCAAAATAATTTTTACCTAGCTAAAATTTCTAATTTCCCAATTTCCTTTTAACCTATTCTGCTTGTCTCCATTTATTCTATTCTCTCTTTCCTTTTACTCTGTCCCTCCCCTTCCTCAAATTCTCTTATCCCTTTCCCCCTCCTGTTTTTCTTTGGACAAGATAGAATTTTATACTCATTTGAGGATGCATGTCTTTCCTTTTTGATTCAATTCTAATTAGAGTAGGGTTCATGCATACCTCCTCCCCTCCCTCTTCTTCTACTACACTATTTAAAATATTTTTCTTGCTTTTCTTTTTTTTTTTAGGTTTTTTTTTTTTTTTTTGCAGGGCAAACGGGGTTAAGTGGCTTGCCCAAGGCCACACAGCTAGGTAATTATTAAGTGTCTGAGACTGGATTTGAACCCAGGTACTCCTGACTCCAGGGCCGGTGCTTTATCCACTACGCCACCTAGCCACCCCCTATCTTGCTTTTCTTAATTGGAATAATTTACCCTTTTTATATTCCTCTTTCCTTTTATCCCTCTACATTCCTCTTCTATCCTTTACATTTTTTTACATATCATCTCTTCATGCATAATTCACACCTCTACCTTTAGTCTATATATCCTCTTTTAAACTGCCCTGGTAATGAGAAAGTTCATATGAGTTATCAGTATCATTTCATGCAGAAATGGAAACATCTGTAAGTCCTTTATCATTTCCCTTTCCTGTTTACCTTTTTATCCTTCACTGAGTCTTCTATTTGAAGTTTGAATTTTCTGTTCAGATATGATTTTTTTCTTCAGAAAAGTCTGAATGGCCCCTATTTCATTGAATGTTCAACTTTTCCCTGAAAATATTTTACTGAATTTTTCTAGGTAGATGATTTGTGATTGTAATATAAGCTCTTTTGCTTTGCAGAATATCTTATTCCGAGTCCTATGATTCTTTTAAGGTAAAAGCTGCTAAATTCTTGTGTTATCCTTGGTTGAAGCTCCACAGTATTTGAATTGTTTCTTTCTCACTACATGTAATATTTTCTCCTTGATCTTGGAGTGACAAAATTTGGTTATAATATTCCTGGGATGTTTCATTTGGTGATTTTTTTTCAGGAGGTGATAGGAATATTCTTTCAATTTATATTTTCCCCTCTTTTTCTAGACTATATGGGAAGTTTTCCTTGATAATAACAACTTGAAAGATTATATATAGGCTCTTAATTTTTGATCATGTCTTATAGATGGTCCAATAGTTTTTAACTTATTCCTCCTGCATGTGTTTTCCAGGGCATTTTTTATAATAAAATATTTCACATTGACTTCTTTTTTTATTCTTTTGATTTTGTTTTATTGTTTCTTGATTTCCCAAAAAATGATCATCTTCCAATTATTATCTTCAATTCTAATTTTTAAGTAATTATTTTCTTCAGTAAGTTTTTGTGCCTCCTTTTTCATTTGACCAATTCTATATTTTAGGATTTTTTTTCTTCAGTAAAATTTTGGATCTCTTTTTCCATCAGGCCAATTACTCTTAAGATATCTTTCTCTTCAGTTTTTTCTTTTTTTTTATCTCTTTTACCATTTGGCCTACTCTGGTTTTAAGGTATTTTTTCCAGTATTTTTTTGTGTCTCCTTTACCAAACCGCTGCCTCATTTTTCATGATTTTCTTGCATCACTTTCATTTCTCTTTCCAAGTTTTTCTCTGCTTCTCTTACTTGATTTTCAAAATCCTTTTTGAGCTTTTCCATGGGCTAAACCCATTCATATTTTTCTTGGAGGCTTTGGATGCAGAAACTTTGACCTTTTTATCTTCTTCTGAGTGTGTATTTTGGTCTTTGTCACCACAGTAATTTTCTATGATCAGAGCTTTTTTTTCTTGTTAACTCATTTTTCTTTTTCTGGCGTAAGTTAGTTAAGGTAGAGTTCTACTTCAAGGGTGGAAGGCACACTGTCTCAAGCTTTTGGAATTCTGTTCAACTGTTTTCTGAGATAATTCTAGGGACCTGAAAGTTTTCAGTTCTTCCATGTTATGATCTAAGAGGAAATATTTGCTATTCTCCCAACCTGTACTGTGATCTGTGGGTTGTCACAAATACTCTTTTCTACCCTCCAACTGTTAGGGCAGTTCCTGTTCCCCTGAAGCAGTTAGCTCTTCTGTGCTACTCCTGCTCTTCATCCTTAGATTCCTACCCAAACTGTGACTCAGATCTAACTATGGGTAAATCAACAGAGTCTTGCCTTAGTACCAACAAAGAGATTTCTGTAATCTCCTTCTGATCTCTTTACTTTCTGTGGATTGAGAGTTTAGGAAGCAACTGTTACAGCTGCTGATTGAATGTCTTCCAAGGCCCTCTGGTGTTGGACTGTTCTGTTGTGGCTTGCGCAATATTGTGTTTCACTTTCCCTGTGGTGTGACACTTTTCCTAATGACATTGCAAGTTTTTTGAGGCTAGAAACTTGTTTAATTGTCTTCTTGTAGAGTCTGCAACTCTAGAATTTGTTTGACATCATTTAAAGGAATTTGAAGTGGTTTGGGGAGAGCTCAGATGAGTTCTTGCCTTTAATCTGTCATCTTGACTCTGTTGATTCTTTTTATCACAATTCCCTTCCTTAATTCTCATTCCTTTACCTTGTTTTTTTTAACCTCTCTTACTTGATTTTTAAAATCCCTTTTAACCTCTTCCAAGGGGACTTTTCAGGCTTGTGAGCAATCCATATTACTCTTTGAGTCTTCACATATAAGAATTTTGATATCATTTTTCTATTCTGAGTTTCAGCTTTGATCTTCCTTGTCAATGTTGTAGCTTTCTATAGTGAGGGGCTTTCTCTGGGGTTTTTTTGTTACCCTTTAAAAGGTGAGCTCTGCTTCTTGAATACAGGCCACCCCTGTCCAAAAGTGCTAGAGGTCTGGTCACTGTCTTTCTGAACTGGAATTTATGGGATTGGTAAGATTGCTGATCTATATTGTGGGTAAGAGGCTCCTACTGATTTTCCTGAACATGGTTTGGAGTGTATTGTGTTACCCTTTTATTCAAGTGAGACACACTTTTCCTGCAGTTTTTCTGTTATCTTGGGCTTGAAAAATGTTTCTTTCCATTGTTTTGCAGACTGTCATTACAGAATTCTTTTAGAAACTTGATTGAATGTTATTTCCAAGGAAAACTCTGAAGAGCTCAGGTAACTTCCTGATTTCTATCCACCATCTTGACTCTGTCCCCACAGAATGGAAAGTCACAGAGGAACACCTGCCAATAACACTAACTTTCACTTGGTAGCCATCTTTCAAAGAGTTATATAAAAACCACTTAGAGAGAACACTATATTGCATGTCATAGCTTATAGAGAGTCTCTGGATACTGCAGAGGTATTGGGCAATTGCTTTCTATTATGTCTTCTCCTGCAATTCCACATATCCTCTGATATATGGTATTCAGCTCACATTCTCTTTTGAATTTTGGGAAATAGCTGTAAGGTGGAATCCAACATTTCTTTCTAATGCTAATCCTCCTGTATTATCCAATGGGTTAGATTGGTTCTTAAGTAAGAAAAAACTCCTGTGTTTAAATAAATCTTTCTCAGCTTGTGGCTGAATTTTCAGTTCTGAAAAGGGAAGGAAACCAGAATAGGTATCTCTTTGGCAAGAGCTGTAGTTCTCCCTTCATGTCTCTAGAGCTAGACTGGCAGACAAGAAACATTAAGGCCTGAAACCATTCCTCTTTTCCATTAATCTTATTGACCTCTGGCTTCAGAAAACATTGACTGTAAAGCAGGAATTCATTCTCACTTTTAAAGGATTCTAAACACCAAAACAGCATTCAGGTTATCTAGAGATCTGGTTGTTCCTGTGTTCCCCAATATTTTAAGGTGGTCTTATTAATTTTAATAGACAATCATAATATCAATTAATCAATGAATGAAAAATGTTTTAAGTAATTATTATATATCAAGCATTATATTAATCCCTAGAGACAAAAGTAACTTGAAGATAAAAGATAAAAGTAACAGTCAAGATAGTCTCTGATCTCAGGATTTTTTAAACTCATTTATAATATTTATTTTGATTTCTATTATTTGTTTATTATAATGTAATGAAGGGGGAAAAGCCACACAGAGATGATTGCTGTTCAGGAGAGGGGATTTGCTCTATAGGGAGGATGGATCAGCACCATAGCAGAATAAAGTAACATAGTCTTCTAGGACTAATGGCAGATATTATTGCTACAGATAAGATTGTTGGTGGGAGTTAGGGAGAAAAATAGTTCCTCAAAAATGTTATATGTCACTAATATCCCCTACCTCAAATCCTGCATTCCTTTTAGACAAAACAATGCTATGAAGAAAGCTAGAAGAAGGTGGTCAGAGTCAGGGAAAAATTAGTTCAATCAGTGTCAGAAGAGATTTAGTCATTGTATGAGGAAACCAGGGTGATATAATAGTAAGAATTTTTGTTTTGTTATATTTTCATGATTGCCATGAATTAATTATCTGCTGGCAAGTTGACATATAGAGAGTTTTTTTAATGTCTAACACAAAAACAGATACCTACAGAATTCACCCTTAATTTTTTATAGAAAAGTTCTAGCTTCTTCCCAATCTTCTCTCCTTCCCCCCTCAACCCCACCCCCATCTCATATCCTTTTAATCAAGCAGAGGAGTAAGGTATGAATCAGCAAGACATTCAGTAATTAGGTTGAAGTGAAAATATGGAGAAATGTGTGGGCAACACATACGAACAGTGATTTTCCTTGGTCAGAACTGAAAACCTCAGAAAGTGAAGACAAAGTTCATGAACTGGAAAGGTTCTAGTTCAAAATTTTCCATGTGAATAATCAATTTTTTTCTTTAAATAAATTATTTATTTATTTTTCCAACAATGTGAAAAGATAGTTTTCAAATTACATGTTTTTTAAGGATTTGACTTCCACATTTTTCTCTTTCCTGCCTTTCCCTCCCCTGCCTTCTCTGGACAGTGAGTAATTGAAGTTATACATGTTTCCATATTAATCATATTGTGGAAGAAAAATCAGAACAAAAGGGAAAAACATAAGAGGGAAAAATATAAAATATTAAATAAATATGAATAATTGAGACTAGTACACTGTGCTCTGAATTAAGACTCCACAGTAATTTCTCTGAGTGTGGATTGTATTTTCCATCATAATTCTCTTAGAATTACCTTTGATCATTTTACTGCTGAGATAAATAAGCCCATCATAGTTGATAATCACACAGTGTTGTTTTTAACATGTACAATGTTCTGCTTCTGCTGTATGCACTTTTTTCAGGCATTTCTATAGTCTGGTTGCTCATGATTTCTTACCAAATAGCAGTACTCCATCACATTCCTGTATTGCAATTTATTCAGCTAAACCCCAATTGAAAGAAAGAGTTGCTAATATACATTTTTGTTCTCATGAGCAACTGATTTTTTTTCAGTAAACTGATAATTAATATACATTTTTAATTTTTCCTATGTATTAGGCACAATGCTAAGTTCTGGGAATAGAAATGTAAAATAGGAGTAGTTCCTGTGCTCAAGTAGCTTATATTGTTGGGGGTCAGGGGAGAGCAGTATGAACATGTGTAAGTATATTCATAAAAATACAAGACAGATCTTTTGGGTGCAGAAAATTAGTAGTTGAGAGGAGGGTCAGTAATTTTCATGAAGAATGTTATATTTGAGCTGTTTTCCTAAGGAAAGAAATTATTATAAGAGGCACAGGTGAGGAAGAATGTCATTATAAGTATAGAGTAAGCATTTTGGTTAAGGAAAGAGTATGGCAATAAGAGATGGAGTGTCATGACTGAGGAACAGCAAGAGGTCACTTTGTTGGTACAAGAAAGTAAAGGAGTAGAGTAATTTTAAATAAAGCTGAAAATATGGCTAGAGTTCTGAAGGACTTTAAATATTAAACAGAGGAGTATATATTGATTCTAATGACAAGAGGGACACTTTGAAGTTTATTGAATTGGATCATTAGCTTGAACGTTTTCTGTCTCTTTTTTTTGTTATAAAATGAGAAGAGTAAGGACTCTAATAATCTGAAATAGGAACTATAGAACATTCAAAACATTGAGTTCTGATAGCACACAAATATATTTACTTTGACCTGTGAAAGTTTCATTTTAGTTGGCATTCAATGATTATTTATAGCTATGGTGAACAGTCATCCTGATTTTCCAAGAGAAAAAGAAAGAATATAAATATTTAATGAACCTTTGAAAAAGAAAAACTCTGACAAAATGGGTATCAAAATTTTTGGCATTAAAAAAATGTTCATCATGATTGTAAACACATAGTTTAAATGATTTTGACAGGTTGTTTACACAATTCTCTGAAAACATTTATTTTTATTTTTATCAGAAACCCATAGACTTGTTTAATGTAATTCATAAATACAATTATATTTCCAGAAACTTGAAGGTAGCAAAATTTTTCGTCACCATATTTGTGATGAAATTGCTTTGCTAACATCATGTGAGGGTGGAGCCAAGATGGAGACAAGAGAGGATTGTCTCTTAGGTGCTCTCTCTTAAAACTTAGAAATGAAGGACTAAATTTTCAAGGGACAGAACCCACAGAGGGATCCAGTGAAGCAGTTCTCCATCTCAAGGTAACCTGGAAAAGAGCAGAAAGGCTCTGCTCCCCAGGGTTGTAGGGGCAGCCAGCCAGAGGGGTGACCCCCCAGAGGGGTGGCTGGCCAGAGGGAAGGAACTTCAGCCTCCCAGAGGTAGCCCCAGGGTGCTGGGAAATGCTGCTCACAGCAGCAGGGGACTTTCCTGACCTACACCCCAGGGCACAACTTTGGGGATCAGCAGGGGGGACCTCTGCCACAGCAAGGACCTGAAGCCCATCCCTCAGGGCACACAATGAGTAGTGTGGCCACAGCAGCCCAGATCCAAGAACAGAAAGCAGAAACCAGTAAGCAGGAACCCCCAAAGCATGAGTGCAGAATCTAGGGAGGGAGCATAGAGAGACTGCAGAACTCTGTCCTCTGTCCTTGGAACAGGACTCAGGGGTTCTGAACACATCAGATCCTGATCTCAGTCTAGGTGCTGCATAGAACTGAAGGGCCCCCCCCCACCTTAGTCCCGTGGCAGAGGGGGGCACATATGGTCATTCACAGACAAGGAGGGAAGACAGAGCCTCACACACTGAGATCCTTGTGGGGGTGTCCCAAAGCACCCCGAAACCAGGCTCAGGCTGAAAAAATGAGTAAGCAGAGAAAAAAAGAGGAACACCATTGAGAAATACTTTGTCCGTGATCCTAAGAAGGATCAAAACATTCAATCTGAAGATGAGGAAGTACAAGTTCCTGCATCTAAAGACTCCAAAAAATATCAGAAATTGGGATCAGGCCATGACAGAGCTCAAAAAAGACCTTGAACATCAATTGAAGGAGATAGAAGAAAAATTGGGAAAAGAAATGAGAGATATGCAGGAAAAACATGAAAATGAAGTCAGCAGCTTAGTCAAGGAAATCTAAAAAAATGCTGAAGAAAATAGCATGCTAAAAACCAGCTTAGGTCAAATGGATAAAACAGTTCAAAAAGTTATTGTAGAGAAGAATGCTTTAAAAAGGAGAATTGGCCAGATGGAAAAAGAGATAAGAAAACTCTTTGATGAAAACAAATCCTTCAGACAAAGAATAGAAGTCAGGAAGTTGGCTGATTTTATGAGAAATCAGGACTCAATACTTCAAAACCAAAAGAGTGAAAAATTAGAAGAAAATGTGAAACATCTCATTGAAAAAACAACTGATATGGAAAACAGATTTAGAAAAGCTAATTTAAAAATTATTGGAATACCTCAAAGTCATGATCAGGAAAAGAGCCTTGACATCATTTTCAATGAATTACTACAAGAAAATTGCCCTGATATCCTAGAAGCAGAGGGCAAAATAGAAATGGAGAGAATACACCAATCTCCCCAAGAAATAGATCCAAAAAAAGCAACCCCCAGGAATATTATAGCCAATTTCCAGAACTCCCAAGTCAAAGAGAAAATATTATAAGCAGCCAGAAGGAAACAATTCAAATATCATGGAGCTGCAGTCAGGATCACACAGGACTTAGCAACAACTTCATTAAAAGCTCATAGGGCTTGGAATATAATATACCTGAAGGCAAAAGAGCTTAGTATGCAACCAAGAATCAACTACCCAGAAAAACTGAATGTCCTCTTCGAGGGAAAAAGATGGACTTTCAATGAACCAGGGGAAATTCAAATGTTCCTGTTGGAATGACCAGAGCTGAACAGAAGGTTTGATCTTCAAATACAGGACTCAGGTGAAGCATAGAGTTTGGAGGCGAAGGGTAAAATATGAGGGACTTAGTGATGATGAACTGCATGTATTCCTGTATAGAAAAGTGACAATGATAATATGCATATAAACCCTCTCAGTTAATAGAGCAGGTAGAAGGAGCTTTCATAGATGAAGCACAGGAGAAAGCTGAATTTGAAGATAAAATGTGGTGTAAAAATGGAGTCAATAGAAAAAAAGGAAATGTAATGGGAGAAAGAAAAAGGAGAGGGGGAATAGGCCAAAATATTTTATATAAAATTTTTCTTTATTACAATAAGATATTGTAATGATATGAAGGGGGGAAGGCAAGGGGAATGAGGGAATCTTCTCTCTCATTAGAGGTGGCTAGGAGAGGAAACAGCATATATACATACATACACACACACATATGTATATATATATATATATATATATATATATATATATATATATATATATATATATATACACTCAATGGGCTATAGACATCTGGGGTAAGAAGGAGAGAAGGGGGACAGGGGGAAGGGGTGGGGATATGAGTGATGGAGGAGAGGATGGCCCATGGTGGGAGAGTGGTAAGACTACCTTGAGCAAGTCGGATATTTATACAAGAAGGAAATACAAGAAGCCTTCCTAGACATCATTCTTTCAAATTCCTTAGGTCAGCAAAGAATATCTTTCTTATGCAATGCTATCTCCTCTAGGGGAGGATGCATTCTTTCCTGAATTAAAGAAGAGGGAGGGCAGGATACTTTTTTAAAAATCTCTTTCTAAATGATTTCCTAAATTTGAAATTTGAAATATGGAGAGATAACTTTACGAAATTGCATTCATTTCCATAGTTAAGAAATCCATCTTTGACCAGAAATATAGTTTGAAGAATTTATTATAATTTGACTTTCCCCTATGTTGATCAAAGATAAAATTATGACCTAAATTATGGATTAACTAAGGAAAAAGAGAAAAATGAAAGTTATCTTGGAGGAAGAAATAGCATATCTTGGAAATCTAGGGTTGCTAGCATGTGAGCAGGCAATATAAGGTCTATGAGGGGCAAAAGAATAGATAATGCAGTGACAAAGCAAAAGGGGAAAATCACTGAGTTCAAAGGGAGAAAGTTTTTGATTAGTCCACCTTTCCAAATATCAGAAAGGGGAGAAAAAATAACAAAATTTTTGTCCATTTTGTTTTCCTCTGGAAACATCTGATTTGCTTCTGTATCTCCAGATTTCAGGTTTTTCCACAAAATATTTTTTACTTTGAGTTATCTCCATTTTTGGTAAAAGGAATATATCAATACAAATTTTATTAGATTGAATCTCATTTTTCTATTAAAGAAATGTTAAATTTCAAACTTCTTAGATCAAGAAAATTACAATTTGATTTACCAATTGATACACAGAAAACTTAATCACATATTAAAAATATGATAACCAAACCAGTTTTATGTAATCAATCCAGCTTTGCTTGGCATTGTTTTGTTATTACCCCATTTGAAATCATTCCACTAACAGAATAAACTTCCATAAAACTAAGTATTCTATTACAAAAGTGAATTCATTAAAAATTGCCAAATTAACTTTTATTTGCAATATTTACATTTTA
This sequence comes from Macrotis lagotis, assembly GCF_037893015.1. Taxonomy (NCBI): domain Eukaryota; kingdom Metazoa; phylum Chordata; class Mammalia; order Peramelemorphia; family Peramelidae; genus Macrotis; species Macrotis lagotis. Next base: position 29,983,333 of record NC_133662.1, on the reverse strand, counting down.
AAATCCTTTTAGAAAAATGTGGATTCAGAAAGTGATTTACAAATAAAACAATTTTAACCTTTTCCCAAATATTTAAAAAAGAATCAAAACCCTTAACTGAAAATTGAATTTTCTAAACAAAAATGTTTAAAATTGACTATATGTCATCCTTTTTCTACTCCAATTAGCTGACTGATATTCTTTTTATTAAAAAATAACTTGAGATTGTTACAACAGAGAATGTTACTCTGATGTCACAAAAATTGTTATTGTATTTGCTTATACATTCCCTTAGCAATCTAAATAGTTACAAGAATCTTAATTACCACAGGAAATATAGCTGACAATAGATTCTAGAGGCAAATGATTCTTTAAATTGATGTATTGTTTTTCCAAATACATGTTATGAAAGATTTATCAACATTCATCCATATGCATTTGTATAATTTTAAGTAAAAAAAAATCATTCTACCCTCCCTTCTCATCGCCCTCCCTTCTGTGGTGAACAGTCAAGTTAACATTGTACATATATATTTTGATAAAATAGTTACAGATTAGTCATTTTAGGTATGAGGAATTAGGATTAAGGGAAAGAGATATAAGAGAGATAAGTTTTATAAAATGTTCATCAGATTCTGAAGAATTTTTTGTTTTTGTTTTGTTTTGATTTATTTTGTCTTTCTTCCTCTGGATGGGGATAACATTATCAATAGCTGGTCTAATATAGTTCTTCTAGCTCTCTGAAATGTAAAGAGGAGCTGCTTCCATCAAGATTGATCATACCATAGAGTTGTTGTTAATGTGTACATTGTTCTCTTGGTTCTGCTTCCTTTGCTCAGTGTCAGATCATGTAGGTCATTCCATGCTTCTCCAGGGTCTGACCATTTATGGTTTCTTATAGAACAGTGATATTCCATGGCATTCATGAATCATAACTTGTTTAACCATTCTCCAATTGATGGGCAGCCCCTCAAATTTCAATTCTTTGCCATTACGGAAAGAGCTGCTATGAATATTTGGAAACATGTGGGACTTTCCCTATTTTTTATGATTTCTTCTGGACATAGAACAAGAATTGGAATTGCTAGGTTAAAGGGAATGGAAATTTTTATTGCTCCTTGGGTGTAGTTCCATATTGCTTTCCAGAATGGTTGGATCCTTTCAAAACTCCACTAACAAAGCATTTATGTACTAATCTTCTCACATCTTTTCCAATGCTGATCATTTTCTGTTTTTCTCATCTTGGCCAATCTTATAGGTATGAGTTAATACTTCATCATTGCTTTAATTTCTCTAATGAATTATTTGGAGCATTTTTATATGATTACATATAGATTTAATTATTTCAATAGAAAAAAAACTGTTTATTCATGTTTGACAATTTACCAATTGGGGAATCACTTGTAGCCTTATAAATTTAATGCAAATATATACATATATATATATATATATATATATATATATATATATATATATATATATAATGAATTGAGACCTTTATCAGAAGTAGTAGTAGTTGTGAAGAGTATTTCCCAGTTTTCTGCTTTCCTACTAATTTTGGAAGCATTGATTTGATTAGCACAAAACATTTTTAATTTAATATAGTCAAACTCATTCATTTTGCGGTTTATAATGTACTCTAATTCTTGTTTGGTCACAAATTTATCCCCTTTCCATAGATTTGACAAATAGAATTTTTTTGGTTTATTGACTTATCTATGGTTTCACTCTCTATGTCTAAATCCTGTGCCCATTTTTACCTTATTTTGGTATAGGGTGTGAGATGTGGGTCTATGCTTAATTTTTGCATTTTCTATTTTCCAGATCTCTCAACAATTTTTGTCAAATAGTGAATTCTTATCCCAGAACCTATTATCTGTGGGTTTGTTAAACAGTAGATTGCTGTAGTCATTTATTGTGATTTCTTTTGAACCTATCCTAATCCAATGCTCCATTACTCTATTTTTTTAACCAATAACAGGCAGTTTTGATGACTACTGCTTTATAGTAAAGTTTTAGATCAGGTAGAGTTAGGTCACTTTCCTTTACATATATATATATATATATATATATATATATATATATATATATATATGTATGTATATAATTTTTAATTAGTTCCCTTGCTATTCTTAAACATTTGTTGCTCCAGATGAATTTTGTTACTATTTTTTCCTAGCTTGGTAAAATAGTTATTTGGTAGTTTGATTGGTATGGCACTGAATGAGTAATTTGATTTGGATAGACCTGCCATTTTGATTATATTAGTACTTCATAACTATGAATGGTTGAAATTTTTCCAATTATTTGAATCTGACTTTTTTTTTGGGTGAGAAATGCTTTATAATGTGTTCATATATTTTCTGAGTTTATCGAGGGAGGTAGATTCCATAGTATTTAATGTCTATAGCTACTTTAAATGGAATTTCTCTTTTTATTTCATGCTCTTGGGCTTTGTTGTTCATATATAGAAATACTGATGATTTATGTGGGCTTATTTTATATCCTGATACTTTACTGAATTTATTAATTGTTTCAAGGAGATTTTTAGGTGATTTTTTAAGGTTCTCTAAGTATACCATCATATCAGCTGTAAAGAGTTTCGCTTCCTCCTTGCCAGTTCTGATTCCTTCAATTTCTTTTTCTTCTCTTATTGCTACTGCTAGCATTTCCAATTTTTTATTGAATAGTAATAGTGTTAATGGGCATCCTTTTTTCACCTCTGATTTTATTGTAAATGCGCCCAAGTTTATTTCCATTACATATATTATTTGTTTATATTTAAATTCATTATTTTAAGGAAAACTCCATTTTTTCCTAAATTTTCTGTTTTTAATAGGAATTGATGTTGTATTTTATCAAATTATCAAAGTCTTTTTCAGCATCTATTGAGATTATTGATATGATTTCTATTGGTTTTGCTATTGACATATTCAATTATGTTGTGTTTTATTAATATTGAACCTTTCCTGCCTCCCTGGTATGAATACTATCTGATCATGGTGGATTACCCTAGGAATAATTTGCTGATTGTCTTGTCAAATTGTTAACTATTTATTTAAGATTTTTGTATCAGTATTCATTTGGGAGATTTGTCTATAATTTTTTGTCTATATTAGTTCTTCCTGACTTAGGTATCAGTACCATGTTGGTGGCACAAAAGAAGTTTGGCAGAATCCTATTTTTTAAAAGGATTTATGAAGAATAGGAATTAATTGCTCTTTACAAGTTTGGTAGAATTCTTTTGTAAATCCATCTGAACCTGGAGACTTTTGATTAGGGAGTTTATTGATGTTTTCTTCAATTTCTGTTTCTGAAATGGGGTTATTAAGTTTTTTATTTCCTCTTCTGTTAAGCTACCAGTTTGTGTTTTTGTAAATATTCATCTATTTAACTCAGCTTTTTCAATTTATTGGCATAGAATTGGTCAAAGTAACTCTGAATTATCTCTTTAATTTAATTTCCTTCCAGTTGGTGGTTAGTTTACTCTTTTTCTTTTTGATATTGTTAATTTGGCTATCTTCTCTTTTTGATCAGATTAACCAAAGTTTTGTCTATTTTTTGACTTTTCATAAAACCAATTCTTAGTTTTATTTATGACATCTATGGTTTTATAGCTTTCGGTTTTATTAATCTATCTCCCTTGATTTTCAACTTTCTAATTTGGAATTTAATTTAAGATCTTTTATTTGTTCTTTTTCTAGCTCTTTTATTTGCATAACCAATTCATTGATTTCCTCTTTCTCTATTTTATTCATATATGCAATTAGAGATATAAAGTTTCCCTCAAAACTGCCTTGGCTGCATCCCATATATTTTGGTTTGATGTTTCACTAGTATCATTTAATTGGCTATATTTATTGATTATTTTTCTTATTTGCTGTTTGATCCATCAATTATTTTATATGAAGCTATGCAATTTCCAATTAGTTTTTGGTTTACCCTTCCATGTCCCTTTATTACATTTAATTTTTATTGTATCATAGTCTGAGAAATGTATATTTATAATTTCTGCTTAGATATGATATAGAAACAAAATATTGGAAATTTTCCCTTTCCCAAATGTCATAAGTATAATAATTTATTCATTCTCTTATAGAGATAACCAGACCAGTTTCCTGTCTTCTCATGATTGGCTCTGATTGTCTACACTGTGAAAACACAAATGTACAGATGTTATTAGAAGTGTAGGAGGCTGTTTCACACAGATAGAGTCTGCCTTCAGATATACAACTGGAGAACAGAGAGTTGAGGAAGACAGGGGCTAATATTCTGACTTAAAAACCCCAATTAGGGTCTAATAAGCCAATTTTTGATCAGAAATATAGATTTAAAGAATAAAAGAATTAGATAATGTATATATGTGTGTTTATGTGTATGTGTATATATGTATGTTTGTATGTGTATATGTTTACATATGTATTGTCAAAAGTTTTATATAACTTATATTTCTGTTACAAGTGATTGGAATTTCCCTTATTTCATAAGTCTCATATTGATCAAGTTAGACCACAAAGGAGTGGGGTTGGTCAAATCAATATACCCATCAATTAGCATTCACAAAGGGTATTTAGAGAAAACTCCCTTAAGAATAAAACAAAACAAAAGCAAGTTTCAGCCTTTAATGCTGTCAATAGCCCCTAACAGTACTAGATTTCTCACTATATTACCCTCCAGTAATCATCAAAGCAATTTGTTACTTGGGGCAGCTAGGTCACATAATGGATAGAACACCAGCCCTGGAGTCAGGAGTACCTGAGTTCAAAACTGGCCTCAGACACTTGATAATTACCTAGCTGTGTGTGACCTTGGGCAGGCCACTTAACCCTATTGCCTTGCAAAAAATTAGAAAAAAACAATTTGTTACTGGCTAAGAAATAGAGATATGGATCAGTAGAATAGATAAGGTACACAATACTAGGTAGTAAATGACCATAGTAATCTTAGTTTGATAAATTCCCAAATCAAGTTTTTTTTGGCAAGAACACATTATTTGACAAACATTTCTGGAAAAACTGGATAGCAGTTAGAAAATAATAGGCATAGATATCTCGCACTGTATACCATGATAAAGTCAAAATGAGTATTTGATGTAAAGGTTGATATCAATGAAAAATTAAGAGAGATTGGAAAAATTTTATCTGTCACATCTTTAGATTAGGGAGAAGTTTGTAACAAATCACAGGACCACAGGAAGTGAAATACATAATTTTAATTATGTGAAATTTGAATGTTTTTCACAAGTCAAACCAATGCAGCCCAGTGACTTTCAAAGGAAAATAGGAAACTAAGGCAATATTTTTGCTTTTTGCAAGGGAATAACATTAAGTGACTTCCTCAAGGTCACACAACTAGTAAATATCAAGTATGTGAGTTCAGCTTTGAACTCAGGGTTTCCTGACTCCAGGGCCAGTGCTCTAAACAATGTGCCAAAATTTTCCCATAGGGGCCAATTTTTATATTAAGTTTCTCTGTTAAAGGCCTCATTTCTCAAATATATAGAGAACTATATCAAAATTATAAAAATAAAGGTCATTCCCTAGTTGATAAATAGTGAAATGGTATGAGAAGAAAATTTTTAGAAGAAATCAAAATTATCCATAATCATATAAAGACTCTCAACATCATTATTGATTAGAGTAATGCATATTAAAATATGTCTGAGGTTCCATCTCATATCTATCATATTGGCTAACATGACAGAAAATGAAAACAATATATGGACAGTGAGAGAACATATGGAAGAATAGAGATACTAATGCATTATTGGTGGAACTATGAACCAGAGAGTTCTGGAGTTGTTCTGTAAAACAATTTGGAACTAGGTTCAAAGGATGTAAAATTGTGCATATCTTTTGTCCCAACAAAACAATTCATAAGTATGTATCCCAAGGAATCAAAGTTAAAGGAAAAAACAACCTATAGGTACAAAAATATTTATAATAGCTCTTTTGGTGATGACAAAGATTCATAAATTAGAAAGTGTCCATCACTTGGAGAATCATTGACTAAAATGTGTTATACAATTGTGATGGAATTTTTCTCAGCTATAAAAAAAAGATAATGGGGCAGTTTTAGAACAACAAAACAACAAAATAAAATCTTGGAAGACATGAATTGCTGCAACATGAAGTGAACATAAACAGAAGACCATGTATATAGGAATAGCAATATTTTAGCAATGATGAACTGTGAAAAACTTAGTTTTTTATCATGAAAATGATCAAAGATAATTTTCAAAAAGACCAATGATGAAAAAAGGCCTCCAGAGAGAAAGGACTGAATAAATCTGAGTATGAATTAAAGTGTTATTTTTCATGCTTTTTTTGTAAAATGGCTAACATGGATATATGTTTGCATGATTATATATATATATATATATATATATACATATATACATACATACATATAATTTCTGTCATATTACTTGCCTTTTCATTGAATGGGGGAGAAATGATCTTCAACTCAAAATTTTTAATCAAAGATTATTTGATAAATAATGCACTAAAAATGCTTTAGGCCAGTGATAGAGATTGTACTAGTTTTATTGGCCACATTGAGGGTCAGAGAATTTAAGGAAATTATGAACTCTTGTATGTATTTTAAGCTACATGTGGGACTATTCCATTTTTATTTTGAATGTGTAGACTTTAAATGGTGCTTTGAACTTAATAAATATTTGTTTCTTATTTTTAAATTAAGAATATTGGGCTGCCCCAATAAATAAATTCCTTATCACTAGAAGTTTTCAAACAGAGGTAAATAGTCCGTTTTTTTTGTATTAGTTATTTGTGACGGTAGACTTATTCCCATCCCTGTCTCATGGTTTGGCTTTTACTTCCTCTTCCTGGATATCTCTCCACTGTGAAGATAGTCCCATGAAAATCTAAAGTTCAGCATAGTGCAATCAGGTTACACTATAGGGATCTCAGGATTTTAAGAAAATGTCGTTACGTTACCAACGAGAAGTTGGTAGCACCTTGAGAAGTTTAAACTTTTAAATGCAGTTGTTACATTGAACTTACTGAAGGAGATATTTAAAGGACTATTACATTCCTGACTTGGCAGAACTTCATCTGGATCAAATAAAAGACAGAGAGGATGATATTTCACAAAACTCACTAAAATTACTGTTAAGACAACACAGAAAGGTGAAAATGGAAAATTCCTAAGAGGGAAATATAGGTAGATGATTCCAGATGGTAAATCCAATTTTAGACTCCAATTAATCAAACAATCAATCAATCAATCAAAAGCTTTTACTAAGTATATAGACTGTGTCAAATCTGATAGATTTGGGGAATATAAACTCTACTCAAAAGATCCTTATAATGAAGGGTGATTTGAGGGGAGAAGACACTAGTAGTTGGAAGGATTAGAAAGCACTTCATGTAGTAACTGGTATTTGAGTTGATCCTTAAAGGAAAATTAGAGGTAAAATTGAGGAAGCAATGTTGTCCAATCATAGGTGAGTGTCATTAGGAAGGCATAGAGACAGGAGATAGAGAACTAAGTTAGACAAGAAGTTAGAAGTTCCATTTGATTATACCATTGTATGCATAAAAGGGGATTATGCCTAACAAGTCTGAAAAGATCATTTGGGACCTTTAAAGATAAATGAAAAACTTTACAATCTAAACAGAGAAATTTTTATTGGCTCATTAAAATAATAGGTAACACCTGAAGTTTATTGAGGAGGCTATTGGCAAAGTCATACCTAAACTTTAGGAAAATTGAAGGGATATAACTCATTGAGAAAAGAATAGGTTTGATAAGGGAGGGTAATATATCAGATGTTTTAATTGGTCACGGAAGGAGAAAATACATCCTGTCACAGTCTGTTAGGAGAGATTAAGAAGAAATAAGGAAAAATCTTATCTCTCCATTTAGCAAAAAGTGATATCTCTAGCTAAAACTATAGAATAGACTAAGAAGAAGTATAAAATCAGAGAATGTGGCACAGAAAGCAGAAGTGTAAAAGCAATGAGAAGAATTTGCATGCAGTAGAGAATTTTTAAACATCATAAAACCTCTCTGTGTGTTTCTCTGTGTGATTGTGTGTGTGTGTGTGTGTGTGTGTGTGTGTGTGTGTATGAGAACGTGTGCTGGGTCAGAGTACTAAGAATTAGGCTTACACAATACTCAACTCAGATTACTGTAACAAAGAAACCCACTGCAGATGTGATGGAGAATGAATGGGAAGGAATAACCTAGTAACCTGACATTTGTTGGAAGAAATCTCCCTTTTGTTAATGTAAAGTTTGTAGACAAGGAGGTCCACATCACCATTCATTTGCTAATCTCATCCTTTTACCAAAATGGAGTGACATGTGGCAAGTCATGACATATGAAATCACTTGTTGGATGTCTTCTTGATTTTGGAATTTGTTGAAGTGAACTTCATTTAGCATATGTCTTTAATATAAATGCTAATGATCTTTCCTTTTTTTCCTGTGCTGCAAGGTTCAATATCTATTAAATATGAATTTGACTTTTGGGTTATTGAAACTTAACATGCATTATGTAACATCATAGAATTTTAGGATTTAGATTTGGAAAGGAGAGAGTTTATTTATCCCAACACCTTCATTTTATGAGACAGGAAATAGTTTATTTAGGGTCACAGAGGAATTATGTGGCAGACCTGCAGTTTGAAGAGTTTTACTCTTCTGTTCCCTCCCTATCTGCCTCTCACCTAGGATTACAACAGAAAACCACTTGAGAAACTACTCTCCTTTGGATCATAAAGACTATAGTTACTTTTCAACATTCATTTTATAAAATTCAGGTCCTGAACTAGAAAAATTATAGCCTACTAATATATTCCTCTCCTGGAAAATGCACAGAAACCATAATTAACCCACAGAGGAATTATATCTCCACATTAAGAAAATGTATTTCTTCCTTTAAGTCAGGGGAAAGATAAATCCTTCTTCATTTAGAATTGTATCTCTACTTTTCTCAGTAACATAGAACATTCATTTTAAATGCTAATGGGAGTCATGATGATGTCCCAGAGGTGAGCATAACCCTTCAAATTTAGCTTTAACTATCTCTATTTAAAGGTAATCACCAAGGCTGATCCTCCTGGGGGAGGAATTTAGGAGGAAAATACTTTTATCATTACTACTATCAACATATTATGAATGGATTATCTCCACTTTGAAACAAGTACTATGGCAGAATTGAGTGTAGAGTTTAATTTAGGAAACAAATGTAGAAATGTATCCAAGATATAAATTGGAACACCACATAATGATAATTGTCATCATTTGATATTTAATGAACATATACATTATCTAAATCTTATATTTTTCTTTTCTTTTCTTTTTTGAAGATGCAATTGGGGTTGACTGACTTACTAGCTGTAAGTGTCAATTATCTGGGGTCATTTATGAAATCAGGTTCTTCTGACTCTGGGACTTGTCCTTTACTCACTGTACCACCTAACTGTCTATCCTGTCCTTTGTTCAAGGCTCAGGCCAAGTTCCACTCCACCATGAAGGTTTCTCCAACCCCAGATTGCACATTTTCTCCCTTCTTTGAGCTTTTATAATATTTAACTAGAATTCACTACTTAGACATTTAGCATATGAATCTTTCAATCTACCTCCCCACCAACAGTCTAAAAGCTCATTTCTGAATTGATGATGTCATTGACTTGATCAGCTACTGCTATGAAAACTCCCTCTACTGAATGAGATAGGTTATTTGTCTTTAAATTATAGTTTTAAAGGAAACTTACCTCTTGATACTAAAAGGTCAAGGGATTTTCCCCTGGCTACAAGTCAGTATGTATCTCATATAACATTTGAACCCAGATCTCTCTAATGCCTAGAGCCTCTTTAGCAAATGTTCCTATACAGATTTCATGTATGCATGTCTATATTTGTATATATGCACATAAGTGTATGACACTCTTGTATATATGAATGCACATATGTACATACACATATATGGCTACACATTGGACATATACTCATATATGCAGGGCACATAGCACAAACATATATGTATGTCTATATATGTATGCCAAATGAAATAGAAGAAAATAAGGAAACCATGATTACAGGAACAATTACAAATTTATGTTACATTATCTCTACTGGACTTTAATATGAGAAAGTTTCATTTACTTCCTCCCCAATTACTCCCTATCATCATATCAACATTCCAAAACATTTTAATCCTTCTTTTCACTCTTTCCCTTGAGAAAGTCACCTACAATCATTGCTTGCCTTCACTTCATTTCCTGTCATTCTCAACTCAAGATAGGAGTGTCCAAACTTTTACCTCTATTGGGCTTCATTGTCCAAGAAAACTCATCAAGGGCTGGCTATTGAATTTAATATTTATGAATACAATTTAATCCATATTTCTTAGGATAAAAATATATTAATTGCACAAAAATATTAAAGCCCCAAATGGGCTCTGAGGGCCACATGCAGCCCATTGGCCATAGTCTGAACACACTTGCATGTAAAGTATGGTTTCTGACCTCATCATTCACCTTAAACCACTCTCTCCAAAGTTACCAATTATCACATGGCCAAATCTAATGAATTTTTTCATTATTCTTCTTTCTTGATCTCTCTGCAGTCTTTGACATCGGCAGTCTTCCTTTTCTTGCCTTTCTCTTCTCTCTTGGTGTTAATGACAATACACTCTGTTTCTCTCCCTACCTACTTGAATATTCCTTTTCAATCTTCTTTTTTTTAGACCTTCATCCAGATCACCTTACTACTCCAAGACTTAGTTCTGCTTCCTCTTATCTTTTCCCTCTTTATTATAACATTTGTATTTTCATCTGTTGCCTATATAGATTCTGAAATCTATTTATCCAGACTTAACTTTTCTCCTAACCCTCAAGTTTGATTCTCTTAAAGTCTACATGTTCACAACAGAACTCATTATTTCCCCCCACATTCTAACCTCTTCCTTCTTTCTATCTTCTATTTTTATTCTGAGGGCATGGCTATGTTTCTTGGTTTGCAACCTAGGCATCATTTATGACTCCGTACACTGTCTCATTCTCTATATATAATCTGTTGCCAAGTTCTATTGATTCTAACTTAAAAACATCTCTTGTGAGTGACTCCATTCTCTACTCTGACACTTCTGCCACCTTGGTATGGGACATCATACTGAAACTATTTTAATAACCTACTTAATTTCTTTATTTCATATCTCTTCCTCTTCAGTTCATTTTACATTCAGCTATCAAGGTGATCTTCCTAAAGTATAGGTTTTACTATGTCAGACCTTTCCTTCTCGTTCAATAAATTCTAGTATTACAATTTCAAGATCAAATACAAAATCTCTATTTGGCAGTCAAAACACTTCAGGCCCCCTCCTACATTTCCTGTCTTATATCTTACTCTGACATATACTTTATTCTAGTGACATTGATCTCTTCTCTCTTCCTCCACAATGCAGCCCAAATACTGACTGGATATTTCACTAACTATTTCTATGCCTGGCACTTCCTCTCTCCTCATCTCTGTCTCCTGGCTTCCCTGACTTCCTTCTAGTCCCAGCTAAATTTCCATTTCCAACAAGAAAAATTTTCCTATTCTCCTTATTTCGATTTTCTGTTATTTCTTGATTTTTATCTATTTTTTTATTTTTCTCTATCTCTGTCTCTGTCTCTCTCTCTCTTCCCCTTTTCTCCATTGCCTCTTTCTTTTCTTCCTTTCTCCCTTCAACCCCATCTCCCCATCCATCACTTTTGTACATTACTTGCCTATACAGAATGTAATAGAAAAAAAATTCCCTATTTAATAAGAGTTGGAGTCTTATTGTAACATGATGCCTGTCTGTGATTACCCTAGAGAATAATTGAGCATTTTGTTTTTGGTGTAGACATACTGTATAATCTCTTCCTATCCCATTTCCGTTAATGTGGAAGTCTAATACTCCAATTCCCAAAGCTATGTGTGCCTCATAGATCTAGCATGGCAGTAAAAGGGCATCTTTCTTACTAAAAGGAATGCTATTGCATTCTTTCCTGGTCATTGCAGGTAAATTTTATAAAACAAGTTCCAGGTACCAGCATCCTCAAGCATTTCTTTAGAGAGTTTATCTAATTCTTAAACGTCTGTACTTTTTCTAGCATTGATATCAAAAGTTCTAAACGTTAGGCTTTCAGTTTCTTCTTCTATAAAATGAAAGAATTGAACAAGAAGATCTCTGTTTTTTTTATCAACTATAAACCTATGATTATATGAGGTTATTATGTACTTATTTAGAGATTGTAGAACAATATGGATATTATGCTGAACAAAAATCCTGTCACAGTAAACTTGAATTCTCAGTACTTTAACTAAAGTGGGGTAGCTGAAGTTTTGCTCAAGAAGATTGAAATTCATGAGGTTCTAAGAATATTTGAAGTATTTTAGTAGGAACAACTGAAATTAGTAGCTAGTTAAATTATTAGTTAGATTAGAAAATTTAAAGAGGGCATGACTGCAACTATTCCCTGGGCAACTCTGTCCTGGTCTACAGACTCATACTGCCCAATTGTCAATCTCCCCCACCATCTCCACTTCTTGTTGCCTTGACCTCCTTTGTAGGACCTGAAGAAGTTTTTTATTTGTTTACTTCTTGCCTAACAGTTGTTTCTACTATTTGTCCCAGATATATTTAAAGATAACTCTTAATTTTGACTGTGTGAATCACTCTAACATAGGGTCCCCTCTTCTGTTAAGTGAAGTCTGCTGACAAGTTGTTACAAATGGCCTATCCTGGTAAAAGATAAATTGTGGCAAAAAAGAAGCCTTTTTCTCACCAGTGGATAGTTTGAATATCAACTTGTCACCAGTACCCCAAATCTCTTCTTATTTCCTCACCTCCTCCTGCCTCCTGGAAACATGACACCAAGCCCAAGCTCCCAATGTCTGGGCATTCTTGACCCAGAAAAATTCTTATTAAAACTCCCCACAAGAAAAATCTGGTTTTGCTTCCCAATAAGGTTTGAGACCTGAGAACATCTGACTTGTGTTTGTCTTACCTGGTTTCATGTCATTTCTGACATATAATCACATTGTATTTCCCCTCAATAAAACTTCCTACCCTGATTTTTTCTCTCTCTGATAACTTCTCTGTCACTCCGTGAAATCTTAATCTTCACTCAAATTTCATTGACAGTTCCATTACCAAGATTTTTTTTTGGAAAGTTCATCTGCATTCTTTGATATTACTTTCCAACTAATTGAGAAATATTGGAAAGTTAAGCATATCAAATTAACATCAAGTAGGACTATATCTTAATAAACCATGACTATACAACCAATTTCTTTTAAATGAAATCTTTATGATGATTTTAAAAATTATTTTTCTTTTAATAATTCAATACACTACAGGAAAAATCATCACAGAAATGAAAAATCTGACACCCCCCTTCTTCCTCCAGTATATATAATAAATTCTCAAATAGACTTCACCTTCCATATAGGAATTTAGGAATCTGATGGTTGGTCTACTGTACTTATTCATTCTACTCAGTGGAGATTTATGAACCTCCAGCTCTATCAAGTTTTAATTTGGGAATTTTTTTTTCTTTTCAGCAAACAGTATAATATAAAGTTAAATATCTTTGAGATAAAGACCAGCAGGAAATATGGTTTCCTCACACAAGGCACTCTCCTCTTAACTCCTAGAAATTCCCAGTAGTAACTGCTTCTTTTTGGATAGTACATAGTTTGGCAAAGTTATCTAAAATAATAGTAGGCAATTTTATAGTCAAGTGTTATTCTTTCAGAGCCACTGCTAGAGGAAAATCCATCCATCCATCCATCCATCCATCCATCCATCCATTCACTAAATGCTTTTGATGCATTTTGTACCATACTACAGGAAAACTCAAAGTCAAAATATATCACATTCTATGTTCTCATAGAGATTGTATTCCAGTAAGGGGATACAACATCTAACTATATGATACTTATTATCTATTATTAGATAAATAATATTACAAGATGAGTACACAAGAGAGATATAAAACAAAATAAAGTACAAAAGGCAAGCTCAGGGAGGATAGAGGTGTAGCAATCATTAAGACCTTCTTGGAGAAGGAGGCATTTCAGAGGGAATCTAAAGGACAGTCAAGAACTAAGCAAAGAGGCGGACAGAATATTGTAGTTATGGAGAACAGTGAAAACAAAGGGCCAAAACAGTAGTGTAGCTCTTCTTGAATCCTCCAGTAGAAACTTTCATGGTCTAAAATAGTAGTCTCAAACTCAAATAGAAACTAGGGCTATTAAACAATACATAAGGATCCCAAGGCCCCATATTTATCTTTAAAAAACCCATTAACACAATCTATGTTCTATTCTATTTCTATTTGTTTTCTTAAATATTTTCCAATTACATTTTAATTTGTTTCTGGAAGTACTCAAGAGTGCTGACTGTGACTTCTCATCTAAAGAATTTGTAATAAGGAAATCAGATCTTATAATCTCATAATATATTTCCCTTCTATTTCTCTGCCCACTTCACTCTATAAAAATACATATATGAGGCATTAAAGTTTGCAAAGTACTTTAGGTCTGTTATCTCATTTGAGCTTCATGATAATTGTATAAGGTATACCATATTGCTTGCTTTTTGCAGATGAAGAATTTGAATCTTAGTGAATTTAAGTGACTCATCTATGGTTACAGAGTAAATATCCATGCTGGGATTCAAACACAGAAGTTTCTGCCTCCAAGTTTAACACTGTTCTGACTATGCACATTTATAAGGACACTCCTGACTTTATCACAGGTTTATGATGTTGTGTGTGGTAGAACTTAACATTCATCATATTTTTGCTCTCTCAGTGGACTCTATCAGACTATTATAATATAGACAGAATCCATTATCTGTTTCTGGAAGGTACTGATCTTAAGACATCAGGTATCTAAGCAACAACCCCAAATTCTTCTTCATAGGCTTCTCCATAGGTCACAATAGGAATGTATACCACTAGAACCCCCCCCCCCCCCAACACACACACTGGATTGTTTCCTCAAGTGAAATATTCAAGTCAAATTCTAAAGGTGATCTGAAATTTCAATGCTAAATGTAGGTTTGCAAAGGGAAATAACACTTTTTTTTTGCAAAGGGAAAAAACTGAGCCACACAGAGTGAATCTTACTTAACACTTCTGTCCTCAAAGATAACCTGCCTAAAAGACTACATTTTCTAAAGATCAATTTTCTTTGTTAGAGAAATAAAGTATTTGGGGCCTATGCTCAGCAACTCTTTGCTTAATGACAGCCGTGGGAAGCTTACAAAGTGCATCAGGTGGTGAAATAATCACATTAGGGATGGCTGTACAGGTAATTCAAAATGGATTACAGCACTTTAATAGCAAATGCTTACTAAGAAAATTCACTTCTGAAGCTTCTGGGATTTAGGGTCAGCAGTGAAACATTGATAACCAACAGAACTAAAAGCAGAAAACAAGGGACAATGAAGGTCAAGGGGATTTCAATTGGATTGAAAAGCCTCATGAATAGCAAAGAAAGTCCTGATCTCATCAGCTTTGTGCCAGTCACTTCATTGTGGGTGTCAAATCCTAGGTAGGGTCAGCTTCTAGAAATTCAGTCTCCTTATGGTACTAACCTACTTCTTAATCCAGGATGGGTATGGTAGGGGAGTCACTCAAACTCCTTGCAGGGCATAATGATTGAAGGTGAATTGAAGAAATAGTGAACCAATACAGAAATTTCAAAGTATCATTGCCTCTGCACAGGGATAGAAGGAGGCTGTTTTTTTAGGGGTTGGGGTAACAGTAGAGAAGAAAGGATCTAATTCTCATGTTTACAACCATGGCCAAGTCATCTATACTGACTGGCCATCATCTGTAAAATAAGAAAATTGGATGTCCTCTGCTATACTGATTTCATAAAATTCACCATAGGGAAACAACAATGAATCTTTCACTAAACTAAGAGTATTCTTCCATTATTCTTCAATTCTTAATGTTACATTTATGAGTTTTCCAAGACATAGATATAAATCTGAGAGGAGGAAGATTTTTTGTTCTTACTGTTTTACTTAGGTCTCATATTCTTTGTACCAATAAACTTTGTAATTAGGGTCAACTAACTTATACATCTATAAGTTCAAATCTACTTTGGTACAAATTTGGGCAGTCAGTGGTTTAGCAAGCATTTATAAAGTGCTCACTGTAAATTGGGCACTGGGGTATGTCATAAAAAGAAAGGCAAAATCTTCCCCGCCCCCATCTCCCCTCCTTTACCCTCTTTTCCTTCCCCCAAACTAACCATGGCCTTTGTCTTCCAGAAACGTCAATTCTAATGTGAGACAACATTTAAGTAGCTAATTACATACAAGATACATAGTATAAATGGAATAAGAAATGTAAGAAGATTCATGACTCAACAACAAACAACAGCTTTTTTAAAGAGAAGGAAAATTCCCCTTAGTCTCTCCTGGCTTTAGCCTTGAGAGGAGTATATAGGAACATAAAAACCCTAAAAGACAGGAATAAGTTCCTGACTCATTTCATGGCTCAAACAACATTTACCCTGGACTCAGTCTTTACCCAGTATTTAAAACTCCTCAGAGTCTGTATTTTCTGCTTCTGAATTTTTCTTTGGATTCACATCATTATTTTCCTATCCTGTTTAGTAACCAATCCCTTGCCACATTCCCACATCCTAATTTTTTTTTGCTGCATCCTGTGGATTTTCTAGGACTAGCAATCCCAGTCCTTTCTTGCCTACTTTATCCTTTCACCTTTTGAATATCATTATGGGAAACCTTTTCAATATATCCCTGCCATGCTCTCTATGTCTACACAAATCTAATCATGTTATGTGTTGTAAAGTGTAAGCTAAATATCTAGTGTAGTGATGATTGAACTCATTAATATTTATATTTCAAGGGCTTAGTAGGGTCTCATTGGGGCAAAGGTTATGGTCCTCTGGTCTCAGATAGTGGAATGGGACTAACAAAAAAACTCTGTTTAAGAGAACCTTAGTCTTTCCTGGCTTTGGCCTTTGAAAGGAGTATGGAGGAACATATGAACCTAAAAGAGAAGAATAACAGTTTTGACATTGGGGTTGAGCGAAGTGTGATATCAATTCCTAACCTCAAGGAGAATACTCAAAGATAACTGTAATTCATTGGCAATGAATCAAAACGAAGAGAGGAAAAAAAGTTCAGGGAGGTTTTTTTTTTTTACCACTTCCCTCTGAGATATTAAATGGCAGAAGACTTTTCTCCAAGTGTAATCTCTCTCTCTCTCTCTCTCTCTCTCTCTCTCTCTCTCTCTCTCTCTCTCTCTCTCTCTCTCTCCTTATATTATCACTGTTTATTAGACATTTCTACCTGAAAGTCCCAAAGGCGTGCAAAATTCAACATATCCAGATAGAACGCATTAATTTTCCTTCTTTTCTCCCAAAGACTTCTCTAATTAACTTCCCTCTTTCTGTTAAGGTTACCACAATGCCTCCAGTCATCTAGTTTGTCTGTCTAATCACACAGATTGAACAATTATAACCTTATGTTACCTTGGTGTCATCTTACAGTTTCACTCTGATTCATCCCTGGTATTCAATGAGTTGCTAAATCTTGCTCTTTCAATCACCATTTCTTGTATCTATTCCCTGTCCTCTGATTGTAAGGTCACCAGTCTAATTCAGGCCTTATTAGCTTTTATCTGTGCTACTTGTATAACCTCTTATTTGGTCATCCTAATTCAATTTCCCCCCATATATCAATTCATTCTTCATATAGCAATGTCATTTTCCTTCTATTTATATGACTATGGCAATGCCCTACTCTATTTACTTCATTGGCTGTCTTAAAATATCTAATATTATCATCCACTGACATTAAACATTAATTTATCTGACATTTAAAGTGATTCATGACTTGATCTCAACTTATAATCCAACATTATTACATATTGCTCCCCTTCAAGCACATTATGATTCAGTCAAACTATGTCATGTTGTTCATATAGTTCCTCATACCTAAGACTCCATCTTCTATTCCTTGTGCCTTTTCACTGCCTGTTCCTCACACATAGAATGCACTTTCTCCTTAACTCTGTCCCTTACAGTTCCTCCAATGCTTAGCTCAAGTCCCACCTTCTATAGGATGCCTTTTCTGAGTTACTGATACTATCATCTAATAATCATATCTATTTTGTATATCGCTACGTGAAAGCATATTGACACACCATAATCTGCCAATCCATCCCTCTAGATTGTGATATTCTTCATTTTCAAAACTGCTCTTTTTTGTCTCTGTATCATCAGTGCCTAGACAAATAGGATGCAGTTATTAAAAACTTGATGATTGTTTTCTAGTTAATGCATTATTATTTCTAAGATCATATAATTCGGAATCACCTTGGATTTGCTAAGATTAGGCAAAATTCCTCCAAACATACATATATATCAGAGTTGATAATATAACCTAAGTTGACAATATAACCTAATATAACCTAAGTTGATAATATAACCTAAGGACCCCTGAACTTTTGACATTTGAACTTCTGCTTTTTCTTTATGTATTTCAGGTCTTCTATGAACCAGATAGCTACAATTTGTTCCTTATTCAATTTGAGAACATTGAGATCAGGGATGGTTTGATTTCCTATTTTCATCCTCATTGTTTAGCTCAGTTCTTGGTTAATAATAGTAAATGCAATAAATGTCCTTTTATTCATCTATTTATTCATCTCTTCACTACTATTACTCCTGTCAAAAAGTTGGAGAAAGATATGCCAATATTTGATATACCATACTGGTTGGGCAACGCTGAACTAAACTCCACCATGAACTCTGAGAATAAAATCTACAAACTAATGTTCCAGGGCCCCTTGTTCAAAAGGCATCCCCCTTCCTCCAAGCTTGTTTATGCTTGCTTAGCTTCTTTGGTATGGAGTTATTGATAACTCTTTGTTCTACCTCTTTACTTAATAAAAGCTTCACATGGAAACATCAGGAGCCAAAGCCAAATATTGTTGCTGTCACTGCTAGCCAAGGGTTATTTGGCTAGATGATAAACCACATAATTCATAATAACCCTTCCCACTTATTTTGCCTTTAGCAATTATGCCTGAGCAGTCCAAGCTGAGTAGTAATCAGAACTGACAATGCCGAGCTAATTTGAAAATATATGGACTTCTTTTTAATATTTTTATTTCTCATTCTCTATCATTATGCTGCTTCTTGATAGTCAATGACTTTTTTGCATAATAATAAAACTAGAAATTGGACCCCTGCCTGCCTGCATTTTGTTCTGGGAGGTAGCCAGAATACTGGAATTACAGGAACCAAATAATAAATAGGTTTACCAATACCTAATGTTACTTCTTATCCAAAGAGCCTAGATCGTACAATTAACAGTCTGACTTTTACAGATAGGGAAACTGTGGTTCAACCAAATAAAACTAGGACATATATGCTAACATAGAACATAAACAACCACTCTTCTCTGCTACTGAAATTTATTATTCTAATCATTGTGTTTTTAATATATATGTTTGTGTTGAAAACTGGAATCCTAAAAATTTTGTTTCTTTAAGAACCCAACTATGACTACTACCAGACAGATACTTTCTTTTTACCTTTAACTTTTGGAATTACAATGTCCTTCAGAAATCTACTCAAATAAGGTAAATTTCTATATACCTTTTAAGATTCCCACCATTTCTATAGTGCCTTTCTCACTTACCCTTGTATTTAATTGTTTTTGGACACATTTCTCTAAAAAAATTGTGGTCTTTTACAATAGAACATAAACACTTTGAGATCAGTCACTGTTTCATTTTTTTCCTTTGTATTGCTCTGAAAAAGAATAGTGACTGGCACATAATAAGTGTTTAAAAAGTAATTATTAACTGATTGATTTACCTAAATATGTCACTAAATAACTATATAAAATTTTTAACTAAATAATATAAAAATCATAAGATGCTTAAATATTTTTATTTATAATTTCTGAGAGTACTGTTGTGGATCCTTTTATTCTTGCAGTTAAGTAATATGAATGTTCCCTTTGATTCATTAAGTAAAGAAATATGAATATATCATTTAGGTATGTTGGCAACTGATTGAAACCTTGCCATGAGGTGTTTTGAACTTTTTTTCCCTCTTATATAAACAAAGTCAATAAAAACCCCACTGAAATTTTAATTTGAAGAATTATCATAACTTGGAAGTAATGTTGGGATTTCCAAAGATCAGTAGACCATAAATTCTTACAGGTTCTATTAAGAAGAAAATTAATCTTTGAATTTGTGTCATTGTGTGTGATTCAAAGATAAGCCTAGCTGAGTTCAGAGTGGCTTATCACTATGTGGTTGAATAATGGATTATGAGTGTATGAGGGAGTCTTTGCTCTAGCAACTCGAAAACATTCTAAAAAAGTTTAGAGGGATTATGTTAACAATCAGTGGACAAAGGGGGCGGCTAGGTGGCACAGTGGATAAAGCACTGGCTCTGTAGTCAGGAGTACCTGGGTTCAAATCTGGTCCCAGAAACTTAATAATTACCTAGCTGTGTGGCCTTGGGCAAGCCACTTAACCCCATTTGCCTGGCAAAAACCTAAAAGAAAAAAATGAATCAATGGACACATCACCACCAGAGTAAATTAATAAATAACTTTTAATTTCTTCATTACTTCAAAAGTCATTGCTTTAATTGGTGCGAACACTCTTTCATTGAGGCAGTATTGTGAAAAAAGAAGGATGATAGACATAAAAGTGAGGATTTGGAGACATGAGACCTGTGTTCAAGTTTAAATCAATCAAATGAACTATATAATTTGGACAAATTCTTTATCTTTTCTTAAGCCCCAGTTTCCTTAATGTGATGAACTTTAAGATCTTTTCCAGTTTTAAATACAATTGTCTCATGTTAACTCTTCAGACTTGATTCATACTTGAAACTTTTCTAGGTTGGTAAGA
Organism: Macrotis lagotis; assembly: GCF_037893015.1. Lineage (NCBI taxonomy): Eukaryota > Metazoa > Chordata > Mammalia > Peramelemorphia > Peramelidae > Macrotis > Macrotis lagotis. Next base: position 29,962,422 of record NC_133662.1, on the reverse strand, counting down.
TTTATTAGGAGTTAGAGTTTAAAGGATTTATAACTGAAAAAGGTTTTAGAAAAAAAGTATTCATCTAGCTCATTGATTCTAAAAAGTATAGTATAATTTAATCATCTATGAGACTATCAATATACTTTCAGAAGTCAAAACTATTTTCAAAATAATATTGAGTCATTTTGATTTCTAATATGGGAAATATCAATGGACATTTAAATAGATATTGAAACACTTCAAATAAAGGATTTTTAGGGGTCTTTGGTAATTTTATTTATTTATTATTTATTTATTTTTATTTTGTGCAAATAATGGCTTTTTTATACATTACTAAAATATTCTTTTTTAAGAGTAAATATAATAACCCCTCCTCCCAAGAAAATATAGACCTACAATTATTATTATTATTATTATTTTTAATTTTAATCTTTGGTAATTTTTAAGAGGGCAAAGAACTTCTGAGAACAAAATGTTTGAGACTAGATGATCTTACCCAATGTTTACATTCGACAGACAGACATAGGAGATTAAAAAATATTTATTTTTCGAATTTCATACTAATTAAGTTTTCAGCAATTATTTTTATAAGGTTTTGAGTTTCACATTTTGCTCTCTCCTTTCCTTGCCTTCCTCCTCCCCTGATAAAAAGCAATCTAATATATGTTAAAGATTATAACAATATTAAATATATATCCATATTAATGATGTTATGAAAGAAAAATCAAAACAAAATGGGGAAAAACATGAAAGGAAAAAAATTACAAAAACAAATTGTAAAAATTGAAAATAGTAAATCAGGGTCTGCATTTAGTCTCCATAATTCTTTCTCTTAATGCAGATATTTTCCATCACAAATCCTGTAGAACTGTCTTTGATCATTGTACCACTGAAATGACCAAGTCCATTGTAGTTAATCATCACAGATTGTTGTTTTTAGTGTGTCTGATGTTGCCCAGTTCTACTCATTAAACTCAACCTTAATTCATGCAAGACTTTCCAATCTTTTCAGCCTGTAATGATTTATTATAGAACAATAGTATTACATCACATTCATATACCACACTGTGTTCAACCATTCCCCAAATTTATCAATTAATGAATATCCCTTCATTTCCAGTTTTTTGCCTTCATGAAAAGAAATACTATAAATATTTTCTGTGTGTGGGATTTTTACTTTTTTTATAATCTTTTTGAGAATAAAATCTACTAGTTTATTGTTGATCAAAGGGTATGCACAGTTTGATTGCTCTTTAGGTATAGCTCCAAATTGCTTTCCAGAAAGGTTGAAGCAGATCACAACTCCACCAATAATGCATGATTGTTTCAGCTTTCCTACATCCCCTCCAATATTGATCATTTTCCTTATCTTTTTTTTTCTTTTTTGTCATATTGGACTATCTGATAGGTTTGAGGTAGTATCTTAAAGTTGTTTTAATTTGCATTTCTTTAATAAATAATGGTTTAGAGATTTTTTTCATATGAGAATAGGCAGACTTACTTTCTTCATCTGAAAACTGTTTGATCATATCCTTTCACAATTTTTGAAATGAGGAATGACTTGCATTCCCATGAATTGGACTAAATTCTCTATATATGCTAGAAATGAATACTTTATCAAAAACACTAGCTGTAAAAAAATATTTTGTCAACTAACTGCATTCCTTTTACTTTTGGTTGCATTGGTTTTATTTGTGGAAAAAACATTTCAATTTAATATAATCAAAATTGCAACTAATTGTACAAAGTACAGATAATCTACCCTTTGTTCACCTAATTGGCTCATGGTATAACCTTTTTTTATCTAAACCTGTATCCATTTTGACCTTATCCTGGGTTAGAGTGTGAAATGTTAGTCTATGCCTACTTTCTGACGTTTTCCAATTTTTCAGCAGTTTTTATCAAAGAGTGAATTCTTATCCCAGAAGTTAGAATCTTTTAGTTTAGCAAATAGTAGATTACTATAAACATTTACTACTGCTTCTTTTTTTAAATCTAATCGATTTCACTGATCCACCACTCTATTTCTTAATCACACAAAAAAGTTTTGATGACTGATGCTTTACAACTTAATTTTACAACTACTATGACTAGGCCACTTCCTTTTCCTTTTTTTCCCCATTAATTCCCTCAGTATTCTTGGCTTTTAGTATCTCCATATGAATGTTGTGCTATGTTTTTCCTAGTTCAATAAATTATTTTTGTTAGTTTGATAGGTAAGACACTGAATAAGTAATTAATTTAGATAGAATTGTCATTTTTTAATATATTAGTTCAGTCTACCAATGAGCAATTGATATTTTTCCAATTGGATAGATCTGATTTTATTAATATGAGAAACATTTTATGATTGTTTTCACATCATTTATGAGTTTGTCTTGGAGGGTAGATTCCCTAGTATTAAATTATCTTATAGCTACTTTATTTTTTTTTGAGAAAGCTTTTTATTTTTATCCAAAATATCAGTAACAGACACAGAGAAAGGCAACTACAGAAAGGCAGGAAGTGCGTACTCCCACCACTCAAGTTACAGTAGTGGGCAACAGGGAGTTAGGGGGTGGGAGGGTTATCAAGGGGGTAACAAGGCAGAGACCCAGCCAGCTGGAGTCCTGGGGCAGGTAGGAGACAGGGAGGACCAGCTGTCCCAAGAGAGTAAGAATAAAGGCAGTTTGGAAAGATCTACCAACCCCAACCAGCAGGGTGGTGATAGGAAAGGGAGTCCCCAGAGTCCTTGGGGCTGGCTCCATGGGATTTTTCTGCTCTCACATAAGGAAACAGCTCTGGACTGTGTTTCCATCTACAGTCCCAGGAAAGTCCCCTCCCTCCAGAATCTCAGAACAAGGCCAACCAACTCTAAACACCATAGCTACTGCCATCATCCAAATTGGGAGAAGGCACCAGAGAAAAAGACCAGGTAAGAATTGAGAGTGGAAGTCAACCATTCTTGAATTCCCACTCACCCACCCAGTCTATATTATATTCTTTAAATCATATACTTTACTCAAAAAATATATCTATCTAAAACTGAGGAAAAAGAACAATATATTACATACTAAGATAAAGGCCCATCATTGCCTACAACACCAACACAATTTGGGATCTTGATGTGGAGGATAACCTTGGAAGGGGCTGAGGTTGAGGACAGTATCTGAAGTATCAAAAAGGAAGGTATCAGAGAGCTAAGTGTCCATAAATAATAAAAAAAATTCATAAAAATCACACCCCAGTCTCTCCCCTCATTTCAAACAAAAACAAAACAAAAACAAAAAACCAAAAAATATATATATAGATAGATACATAAATAGAGAGGCCACAGCAGGTGCTAGGAAGATGCTAGAGGCAAGGGCCACCCAAGCTGTTATCTCCTACCATGCACCAGGGCAGAAGCATCCTCCACCCCAAGGAATGAAGTCTTCAAAATGGAAATATAAGTTCTTAACTTTTTTCTTCTTAAGAGAAAGTTTGACAATGCCCTTTTATATAAGTATTCACCTGTGTTTATATGCTCTCTCTTACCTACTCACCCATCCCCCATTCCTCAACAGGCCAGTACATCTTATCCCAGGCCTGTTTTTCCTTGCTTTTACTTGTTTCCCATTATCTCTTCTCCCTGAAGTCACCCTAGAGTAGTGAAATCCACTATCTGTTAAAACTCCATCTCCCTCTCTTTCAACAAATGCAATGCCTTAAAGATATAGGGTGACCACCCTAACATAAAAGGACAGCTTGCCCTGGACAGAAATAAGGGACCTGAAGAATCCTCTCCTACCCCAAGAAATGGTTGGGGTCCATCTAAACTGTCCCCTCTCAAATCAGACTCCAGAATGCCAATAATAGATAAAGTATGATCAAATTCGAAGATCAAAGAAGGATTTCAAGAGATTTCCTTATCCAGCTCTGACTTTCAGGCTAGAGAATTATTGTCATTTTTCATATGAAACAATGAGGATTGGAGAGATATGAGGAACTGATAAAGGAACAGGGGAGATGAGGAAGAGGAAAATTTTCTCTTATGTAACCTACCCCCCCCACCCCCAATGTAAAAGCAACCACTCTGTGGGAAGAGGGGGAAATAGAAAGAAAGAAACAGTGGACACACTCTGGATGGTCAGTGCCTCCCCCTCCCACCCAGGGGTACCAACCCTCCCCTATCCACCCCTAAGTCTATGCTTTGCTGCCCCTTGGAGGGCCTCATGCATAGAATTCCTGGGTAGGGGCTTTCTTGTAGATGGGTTTCTTGCCCAGATCGTAGCTGCCTTCATCCTTTTTTTATTTGGTAGATCAGCAGCAGGACCAGGAATATGGCAAAGAGAAGACCTATAGCACCACCAGCAATCAGAGCTACCAAGACTTCCGTCTTCTCAAAGATGCTGCCTTGGGCAGTACTTGACATTGACACATTGTTGCTTATATTTTCTTCCTCAAAGGAAAAGCTTTTCTTGGAGAAGATCTCATTCTCTTCCAGTTCTTCAGAATCCTTGGGATCCTGACTTGAAGGGTCCTCTTTCACAAGAATGTGGTTATCAAGAGTATCCAAGGGTTGAACTGTATTAAGGAATGTCTCCGATGACTCATTATCATCAGTATCTCCTGAGCCTGACAGTTCAAAGTCATCAGGTTCTTGTTCCAGAAGGGCTCCTCCCACATCCTCATCATCTGGTAGGGCACCAGAGAAGTAGCAGGCTTCATAGAGATCCCTTGGGTCTATCACTTCTGTCTCATGGATCGATTCGGCTAGGGCACTGGAGGCCAGGAGCAAGAGAGCGAAAAGGCCGAGTGGGGGCATAGTGCCAACCAGCCTCCCGGTAGTGGCAGGCAGGCTTGGGGCAGGGATCCAGAGAAGTCCTATAGCTACTTTAAATGGAATTTCTCTTTTTATATCTTTTTGCTGGACTTTTTTTGGTAAAATATATAGAAATGCTCATGATTTATAATTTTTTAAATTATATATCCTGCAACTTTGCTAAAGTTGCTAATTGTTTCAAGTAGTTTTAGTTGATTTTCTAGATTCTCTAATATAGGATTCTCCATAAAATCTGCAAAGAATGAGAATTTTGTTTCTTCATTGCTTATTCTAATTCCTTCAATTTATTTTACTTCTCTCATTGCTAAAGCTAATCTTACTATTACAATACTAAATAATTGTTTTGAAAATGGGCATCCATGTTTCACCCTTATCTTACTGGAACTGCTTCTAGCTTATTCCCATTATAAATAATGTTTGTTAATTTTTGTAGCTAGATATGACTTATCATTTTAAGGAAAATTCATTTATTTATATGCTTTCCAGTATATTTAATTGACATAGTTACTATGTTTTGTCAAAAGGTTTTTCAGCTCTTTTGAAATATTCACATGATTTCTTTTAGTTTTTTTACTGATTTTATCAATTACACATTGTTAGTTTTCTAACATTGATTCATCCTAGCATTCCTTATAGAAATCTTACCTGATTGCAGAATATTATCCTAGTGATAATTTGCTATAAAATTGCTTTACTAAAATTACATTATAAAATTTTGTATCGATATTTATTTATAAAATTGTTCTATAAATTTCTTTCCCTGTTTTGAGCTTTCCTGGCATAGATATTAGCACAATATGGGTGTCAGAAAGGAAACTGGTAGAAGTCATTTTTTTTCAAATACTTTATAGAAAATTTAAATTAACCGTTCTTTAAATCTATGGTAGAATTAACTTCTGAATCCATCTGGCCTTGGAGAATTTTTTTTAGGGAGTTCATTGATGACTTGATCAAGTTCTTTTTTCTGAAATGGGGTTATTTATGTATTTAATTTCCTCTTCTATTAATCTGGTGATTTGCAATTTTGTAAATATTAATCTATTTCATTTAGAATGTCAAATTTATTGACAATGTTGGGCAAAATAGCTCAAATTATTATTTTAATTACCTCCTCATTGGTTGTGAATTCATATTTTTCATTTTTGATATTGACAGTTGATTGTTTCCTTTTAAAAAATTTTTATTAACAATATTTACCAATTTTATTTTTTTCATAAAACCAACTCAGTTTTATTTATTAGTTCCTTGGATTTCTTGTGTTTGATTTTATTAATCTCTCCTTTGATTTTCAGAATTTTTAATTTGATATTTAATTAGGATTTTTAAAAATATGCTTATTTACTTTGAATTTTACATTTTCCCCCCAATCTTTCTTCCCTCCCCCCTCCCCCCATAGAAGGCAGTCTGTTAGTCTTTACATTGTTTCCATGGTATACATTTATCTAAGTTGAATGTGATGAGAGGGAAACCATAAACTTAAGGGGAAAAAAAGTATGAGATAGCAAAATTACATAATAAGATAATGCGTTTTTTTTAAATTAAAAATAATAGTCAAGGGTGGCTAGGTGGTGCAGTGGATAAAGCACCGGCCTTGGAGTCAGTAGTACCTGGGTTCAATTCCGGTCTCAGACACTTAATAATTACCTAGCTGTGTGGCCTTGGGCAAGCCACTTAATCCCATTGTCTTGCAAAAACCTAAAAAAGAAAAAGTAATAGTTTTCAGTCTTTGCTCAAATTCTGCAATTCTTTCTCTGGATACAGATGATATTCTCCATCATAGATATCCCAGAATTGCATCTGATTGTTGCAGTAATGGAATGAGCAAGTCCATTAAAGTTGATCATAACCCCCATGTTGCTATTAGGGTATACAATGTTCTGGTACTACTCATCTCGCTCAGCATCAGTTCATCCAAATCCTTCCAGGCTTCCCTCAATTCCCTCCCATCGGTCCTGGTTTCTAATGGAATAGTAGTGTTCTATCACATACATATACTACAGTTTATTAAGTCATTACCCATTAACTGGGGATTTTTAATTTGTTCATTCTCTACCTTTTTTAGTTATATGCCCAATTCATTGATTTCCTCATTCTCTATTTTATTCATGTAAGCTTTTAGAGATATAAACTTCCATTAAATATTACTTTGACCGTATCCCATGAGCTTAGTATTTGTCTCTTTATTGTCACATCTTGAAAGAAATTATTAAATAATTCTATGATTTGATGCTTGATCCATTCATTCTTTAAAATTTGGTAATTTAGGTGGGGTGGAGACAAGATGGTGGCACAAGAATAGGCTTTCCTAGGACCTCTCTCCAAAATATTTCAAAAAACCTTAAAATTATTACTCTAATTAAATTTTTGAGAGACAGAATCCACAGAAAGATCTAGTGAGTCCTCTAGCCCAAGGTAACCTGGAAGATTGTGGAAAGGCTCTGCTCCAAGGGGTTGGAGAAGACAGCAGTACAGCCAGGATCACTGTGCCAGAGCACAGGAGCTCCAGTCTACTGGGAATAGCTCAGGACACCTTGATCCCTGGGGGGTGCTGGGTCCTAATAGGAGAAGAAATTTTCTGACCTGTCAAACCAGTGAATACCAATCACAACTTGGAAGATCAGGGGAGAAATCTCTTCCAGAGCAAACACAAAGCCCAGGTCAGCTTAGTCCTCAATGCAGGTGTGGTTCTCAGCACAACTCAGATCTCAAGAAACAGAAGTAGGTCTACAGAGCCTCCCAACAGAGAACTGCCTGGCAGCTGCTACCAGAGTGCTCAGCTCATGGAAGGTAAGGGGATGGAGGGAAACTGTTGAAGTCTCTCTTATGTCCCTGGGACAGGACTCTGGGGCTTCATCCATATTTAGAATTTGAACTCAGTCTGGGGCCCTCCATTGCCATAGAACAGGGACACATCTCATGGCTACAGGCCAGAGGGGTGTGCTTGTGGTCATCCACAGAACAAAGCACAGTCCAGGAGAGCAGTCATAGCCTCTTATAAGAACTTGAAGGGACTGAAGATCTTGCAGAGGTGACCCCAAAATACTTAAAACTTGGTAAGCACTCCAAAACCATGGCACAGGCTGGTGAAATGAGAAAACAGAAAAACAGGAACGTTACCATAGAAAATTGTTTTTGTCCCATGGAGGATCAAAACCCACACTCAGAAGAAGACAAAGTCCAGGTTTCTGAATCCAAAGCCTCCAAGAAAAATAGGAATTGGGCTCAGGCTATGACAGAACTCAAAAAAGATTTTGAAAGTCATTAGGTAGGTAGAGGAAAAATTGGGAAGAGAAATAAGAGATGAAGGAAAAACAAAGAAAACCAAGTCAGCAACTTAATCAAGGAGACGCCCCCCAAATGCTTAAGAATACAACATGTTAAAAACCAGTCTAGGTCAAATTGAAAAAGCAGTCTAAAAAGGTAATGAGTGGAAGAATGCCATAAAAAGCAAATGTGACCAGATGGAAAAGGCGATAAGAAATCTCTGTGAAGGAAACAATTCCTTCAAAGGTAGAATAGAGCTAAAGGAAGTTGATGACTTTGTGAGGAATCAAGAAAAACAATACAATACCAAAAGAATGTAAAAATAGAAGAAAACATGAAATATCTTATTGAAAACACAACTGATCTGGAAAAACAGCTCCAGAAGAGACAATTTAAAAATTACTGGGCTACCTGAAAATCATGATCAGGAAAAGAACCTTGATTTCATTTTTTTTTTTTTAGGTTTTTATTTTGCAAGGCAATGGGGTTAAATGGCTTGCCAAAGACCACAGGTCTAGGTAATTATTAAGTGTCTGAGGCCAGATTTGAACTCAGATACTCCTGACTCCAGGGCTGGTACACTATCTACTGCACTACCTAGTCACCCCTTGACTTCATTTTTAAAGAATTTCTATAAGAAAATTGCCATGATATCCTAGAAGCAGAGGGTAAAATAGAAATTGAGAGAATCCACCTATCTCCTCTGTAAAAAGATTACCCTGAAAAACAAAACCCAGAAATATTATAACCAAGTTCCAGAGCTTCCAAGTGAAAGAAAAATATTACAAGCAACCAGAATGAGACAATTTGAATAACATGGAGATGCAGTCAGGATCACAAAGAACTATCTTTCTGCAACTCATTTAGCTTATTCTCTATGAATTTGGATGCTTTTCTTAATTTTCAAAAATTTTTGTTTCTGCAAGACAATGGGATTAAATGAGTTGCTCAGGGTTACACAGCTAGGTAATTATTTTGTGAATGAGGCTGGATTTGTGCCATCCCCCCCCTTTGGCAAATCTTTTTTTACATTTTTCAAGGCAATTGGGGGCTTGGTGCATACATGTTTAGTATTGAAATTACTTCATTGTTGGGGCAGCTACATGGTGCAGTGGATAGAGCACTGGTCCTGGAGTCAGGAGTACCTGAGTTCAAATCTGACCTTAGACACTTAATAATTACCTAGGTGTGTGGCCTTGGGCAAGTCACTTAACTCCATTGCCTTGCCAAAAAAAAAGAAATTACGTCATTTACTATGGTATCTTTTAGGAGTATGTAGTTTCCTTCATTGTCCTCTATTTTTGCTTTTTGTTTCTTCTCAGATCAGCGTTGTTACCCCTGATTTTTTCACTTCAGCTGAAGCATAATATATTCTACTCCAATCTTTCAACTTGACTCTGTGTGTATTCCTTTGCTTCAGTTGTGTTTCTTGTATTTTATTAAAGATTTTATTTGAGTTTTACAAATTTTCTTCCAATCTTACTTCCCCCCCCCCACGGAAAGCAATCTGTTGGTCTTTACTTTGTTTCCATGTTGTACATTGATCCAAATTGAGTTTGATGAGAGAGAGAAACCACATCCTTAAGGAAGAAACAAAAAGTATAAGAGATAACAAGACCAGACAATAAGACATTTGTTTTTTTTTTTCTAAATTAAAGGGACTAGTGCTTGAACTTTGTTCAAACTCTACGGCTCTTTAGATACAGATGGCATTCTCCATTTCAAATAGCCCAAAATTGTCCCTGGTTGTTGCACTGATGGAATGAGAAGTCCATCAAGTTTGAACATCAACCCCATGTTGCTGTTCGGATGTACAGTGTTTTTCTGGTTCTGCTCAACTCACTCAGCATCAGTTCATGCAAATCCCTCCAGGCTTCCCTGAATTCCCATCCCTCCTGGTTTCTAATAGAACAAGAGTGTTCCATGAAAAAATGTGGAATGCTTCATGAATTTGCATGTCATCTTTGTACAGGGGCCATGCTAATCTTCTCTGTATTGTTCCAATTTTAGTATATGTGCTGCCAAAGCAAGCACAGTTGTGTTTTCTGTTAACAGCATATTGTAGGATTCTGGTTTTGAATCCAATTTGCTTTCTGCTTCTATTTTAGGGAAGAGTTTATCTCATTCACATTCTCAGTTGTAATTATTCTTTATTGCTCTCCAACCTATCTCCCCTCCATTTATACTTTTTCTTTCTCTTTTCACCCCATCTCACCTCACCAGTATTTTGCTTCTGAATACCATCCCCTTATATCAGGCTCCCTCCTTTTTCTTTCCCCTTTTATATCTCCCCTACATTTTCCCTTTAGTCCTCCCCCTTTCTTTTACTAATACCTGAATTTAAAATAAATTTCTAAATCCAGCTTAGTATTTGTGTTATTCCCTATTTGAACCCAATCTGCAGAGAGTAAAAATCAAGCAATTCTCACCTCTTCTCTTCTTCCCCTCTACTATCTTGGGTCCTTTGCTTCTCCTCATGTACTAAGTCTTTTCTGTTCTATGGGCTATATCTCTCCAAAATCCATTTAGAGGCTTGATTAATGTTATTTCTGAGGTAAATCCAGGAAAATTTAAGAAAGTTCCTAGCTTCTCTTTGTCCCCAAACATTGAGGATTTAGGTCATTGAGATACACATTTTGACAAAGTTTCAAATAGACAGTCAGACATAGGTTAATCTCCCTGGCATAAAATGAAGCTCTAGAAGGACCTTAGGAGAAATTACTTTGTATTTAAAAAAAGATCAAAGTCCTTCCCATGAAATATCAGAATTATATACTGTAAGAACTTAATTTAAAAAGCTGTGTATAACACAAAAGAATTTGTTCCTTAATTCCAGCATTATGAAGAAATAATTATACAATTATTTCAAAGAAGAGAGAATTCATCAACATTGGTAAAAACTTTAATCACTGAGTTTCTAATGTTCTCACATAAGAAGTGCAAATAAAATAATTATTGGTTCATATTCATAAAGCACTTTGCATATATTATCTCAATGTAATTCTCACAAATGTCCTTTGAAGTATATTGTATAAGCATTATCCATATTTCATGGAGGAACTGAGGCTTTATGTATTAAAGGATTTTCCCAAGGTTACAGAACTAGCTAATCTTAGATCTGAGACCAAATGCATATCATTACCTCTACTCACTAAAGACTGATACTTTTACATGCAGAAGTAAATCCTATTTTATGATCTGATATATTTTTTCATAACTGATCAATGAAATCAGGAGAGTGAAGTCTTGACTTGCAAGTGATTTAAATTTACGTGCGTGGTTTTGTTTCACTTTCTCCACTAGAGTCATTTGCAGTCCCGTGACAAGATAAAGATCTGGATGACTGATGCTGACCATTGCTGCAGTAGGAGACCTTGACTTTTTTAAACTAAAGAATAGGTCTCAGTTTCTGGGAAGCAACATGTATTCAGCATTAAAGGATAAGTATACCCCTTGAAGTTATTTCAAAGGAAGATATTTACCTTTACTTCAGGTTTCATGAAAGCAGTAGTACATGCCTATTTAATCTGAAGACTAGAAGATTAAAACTGGTAGATCAGTGAAACTCAGGAGTTATAAGTTGCAATGGAGTTAAAATTTCTACAATAAGACCTTCAACAATATGTTTAATCATGGAAAGCAAGAAGTATGTAGATTGGCAGGACAGAAAAAGAGCTGGTCAAAACTTCTGTGCAGATTCATATAGGAACTATGCTTTTGAAAAACACTATACTTCCACCTTGGGCATGACTGAGTGATCTCAAAAAACAGGTTTGGTTTTATACATATGCCCATAAATATATCTATACATATATATATGTATATATATATATATATATATATATATATATATATATATATATACACACACACATATGCATCATATATATGCATATATATCTTCTCCTTACATATGTACATATGTATGCGAATGTATATAAATTTTATTTATTTAATCATCTTTCTTTTTCTTACAAATAGATTTCAAATTTGTAATTTATGGGTAACAGTGATGCCTTTGAAGATATAGTCATTGTGCTATATACCTTATATCCTTAGTGATCCCATTGTAATTTTAATACCCAAGATCTATTTAAAAGATGCTTCTTACATTCACATTATTCATATTGCATGAAAGTTTTGAATAATTGTATATTTGCAATTTTAATTTTTATTTGTATATTTTTGATTGCATGTGAAGATAACTTTCAAAATTCATTTTTATAATGATTTCTCCCTCTTTCTCTTCCCTCTTCCTGCCTTATGATAACAAATAATCTAAGAAAGTTTATACATGCTTAATCATGTTACACATATATCATTATTAGTCGTGCTGTGAAAGAAGAGTGAGTACAAAAAGGAAAAAATACAAGCAAAAACCAAAAAAAGACAAATTTTAAAAAGTGAAAGTAATATGTTTGATCTGTATTCTATATTCTGTATTCTATAATTCATTCTCTGGATGTTGATGGAATTTGCTATCACTTGTATTTTAGAATTGTCTTTGATCATTGTATTACTGTGAAAAGGTAAATCTATCATAGCTGGTCATTATAGAATGTTCCTGTTGAATTGATCAATGTTCTCCTGGTTGTGCTCACTTCAGTCAGCATTATTTTATGTAAGACTTTCCCAGTTTTTCTGAAATCCATCTGCTCATTACTGTTCTTATAGAACAGTAATATTCCATTTCATTCATATACTACAACTTATGCAGTCATTTCCCAATTGATAGTCATCCTTTCAATTTCCAATCCTTTGCCACTACAAAAAAGAATTGTCATTAATACTTTTTTTAGTTTTTTTTTTTTTATCTAAGCAATGGGGTTAAGTGGCTTGCCCAAGGCCACACAGCTAGGTAATTATTAAGTATCTCAGGCTGGATTTGAACTCGGGTATTCCTGACTCCAGGGCCAGTGTTTTATCCACTGCACCACCTAGCCACCCCCATTAATACTTTTGTACACATTGATCTTTCCTTCTTTTTAATTATCTCTTTGAGTTAAAGACCTAATGGTGGTATTGCAGGATCAAAGGGTATGCACAGTTTCACAGCCCTTTGGATATATTTACAAATTATTCTCCAGAATGGCTAGATCAGTTCTTTTTTATACCAAAAGTTCATTGGTGTCACAGTTTTCTCATATCCTCTTGAAAGTTTATCATTTCCCTTTTATGTCACTATTAGCCAAAATGATAGGTGTGAGGTAATACCCCAGAGTTAATTTAATTTGTATTTCTTTAATCATCAGTAATTTACAGCATTTTTTCATATGACTATAGATAGCTTTAGGTTTTTTTTTTTTGTTCTGTTTTGTTTTTGTTCTTTTTCAAGGCAATGGGATTAAGTGACTTGCCTAAATTCATAGAGCTAAGTAAGTATTAAGTATTTAAGGCCTAATTTGAACTCAAATCCTCTTGACTCTAGGGCCAGTGCTCTATCTACTGCAAAACCTAGCTGTCCCAATAGCTTAAATTTCTTGATCTGAAAAATTGCCATTTCATATCTTTTGACCATTTGTCAATTGGGAATGATTTGATTCTTAAAAAATTGATTCAGTTCTCTATATATTTAAGAAATGAGACTTTAATCAGAAGCAATAGTTGTAAAAATTGTTTACCAATTTTCTGCTTTTCTTCTAATCTTGGTTGCAGTGGTTTTGTTCATGCAAAAACTTTTCAATTCAATGTAATAAAAATTATCTACTTTACATTTCATAATGTTCTGTCTTTCTTGTTTGGTCATAAAGGGTTCACTGATTTTTTAAAAATAAAATTGAAGGAAATTTTAAATCCATGTTATCAACTTCTTTTAACTGTTTAATATAAGGAATTTCAATATAGAGCATAGTGCTTTGCAAACAATAGGATAAGAGTAATTTATGTGAATAATTTCAGGAGCACATCTGGTTTTCTTTCTGCTTTCTATTGTGTTTCATTTAATTTTAAATTTTTAGTTCTTAATTATTCTTTTAAAATTCTCCATATCTCTCACTTTAATTTAGTGTTATCTGTGGAATGTGAAAAAGAGGATTCTTTATAAACCAAAGTTTCTAGATTTCATGTTGTACATGGTTGTATGTATTATGATTATACATGATCATAGGTGAGACAGTGAGGTGAAATGTAGTGAAGAGAACATTATATTCCAAATCTCAGGTCTTGGGTTTGAATGCTGTTCTCTTATAATTACTACATGTATCATATTTTCAAGTCAGTTAAGGTGTTGAGCTAGAAGAAACCTAAATTATCATTTAATCCAACCCAATTTTTAATATAGGAAAAATGAGATTCAGAGAAGTGTTCTTCAGTATCTTTTCAGATACCATTAACTTTATCTCTGGGATGGGTTGCAATCTTTATCATAAGAGAAGTTACTTCAATATTTTTCCTACAGTTCATATTTTTAACTGTATTTCCTCCATTATATTCCTCTCCATTCCCATTTATTCTGTTCTCTCTCTCCTTTCACCCTATCCCTCCTCAGAAATATGTTGTGTCTGATTATCCTCTTCCAGAATTTTGCCTCTCTTATATCAACTATACCTCAGCTCCCCTCCCCGATTTCCCTTCTGCCATCCTTTTTCTTTCCTTTTTTCCTCTAGGGAAAGATGATTTCTATACCCTATTGTGTATTTTATTTCCACTCTGAATCATTTCTTATGAAAATGGTGGTTCACTCATTCCCTCTCACCCTCACACTTTCACTCCACTACAAAAGATTTTTCTGGACTCTTTTAAGTGGAATATGTTATCCCATTCTTCCCCTTATTTCCATTTCTTTTAGTATATTTCTTTTTTCATCCATTGACTCCAACTTTATACTATATTAAACCATTATATTCAGCTTCCTCCTGTGTCTTGTATATATATATATATATATATATATATATATATAAGATATATATATATATGTATGTATGTATATGTATGTGTGTGTGTGTGTGTGTGTGTGTGTGTGTACTACTTTTAACTCCTCTTATAAATGAGAAGGTTCATATTAGCTATTAGTATCTTCTTCCCATGCAGAAATACATTCAATTCAACATCATTAAATCCATGATTATTAGCCCTTCCCTTCCACTCTCTCTATGCTTCATCTGAGTCCTGTACTTGAAGATCAAACTTTCTGTTCAGCTCTGGTTGTTTCAGTAGAAGAAAGAGGATGTTCAGTTTTGTCGGGTAGTTGATTGTCAGTTGTAATTCAAGCTCTTTTGCCTTCTAGAATACCATATTCTAAGCTCCATGAGTCCTTATGTAGATGTTGCCAAATCCTGTGCCAAACTGCCACAGTAACTGAATTGTTTCTTTCTGGCTGCTTGTAGTATTTTCTCTTTGACTTGGGGTTCTGGAATTTGGCTACGATATTCCAGGGAGGTGTGATGATTAGTGGATTACCTCAATTTCTATTTTACCCTCTGGTTCTAGGATCTCAGGGCAATTTTGCTGGATTATTTCTGGAAAAATGAAGTTTAATTTCTTTTCCTGGACTTGACTTTCAGGTAGCTCAATAATTTTTAAATTATCTCTTCTGTATCTGGTCTCCAGAGCAGTTGCTTTTCCAATGAGATATTTCACACTTTCTTCTAGTTTCTCATTCTTTTGGGTTTGTTTTCTTGTTGTTTTTTGACTTCTCACAAATCTATTATCTTCCTTTAACTCTATTTTACATTTGAAGGGGCAATTTATTTCAGAAAACTTTCTTTTTAATTCCTCTTTTCCAACCAGTCAATCCTGCTTTTCCTCATTGACCTTTTGGATTGTTTTCTCCATTGACCTAAATTTGTGTATCACATATTATTTTCTTCAGTAGTTTTTGTATCTCCATCACCAAGTCTCTGTCTTGGTTTTCATAATTTTTCACATCACTTTCATTTTTCTTTCTGCTTGATTTTCAAAGTCTTTTTTGAGAATTTCCATTGTCTGAGACTAATTCCTATTTTTTCCTTGGAGGCTTTGGATACCGAAACTTTGGCTTTGTCATCTTCTGAGTGTATATTTTGATCTGTCATGTGACCAAAGTAGTCATCTATGGTCAGATACTTTTTTGCCCCCTGCGGTTGCTCATTTTCTCAGCCTAATAAATTATTTACTGTACTTCCAAAGTTTTGAATTTTAATGACTCCAATGTCTTCTAAGTGGCTCTGACTGCTCTCCTGGCTGGTGTTCTGGTCTATGTATGACCACAGGACTCCCCTCTACCCTGGAGCTATGAGGGCTTTCTTCTCCTCTATAGTTGTATGAGGGCTATAAATGACTATATATATATATATTGAAATGACTATTTGTTAAATCCAAAGACTTATCTGGGATAAGAATTCATGCTTCTAAAAAACTCCTGGAGAAACTAGAAGTTAGTATAGCAGAAACTAGAAATAGATCAACACCTCACACACTATACCAAGATAAGTTTGAAATGGGTCCAAGATTTAGATACAAAAGGTGCTATTGTAAACCAATTAAGGTAACCAAGGATAGTTTACCTGTCAGAACTATGGAAAGGGGAGAAGATTTTGACCAAAAAAAGAGATAGAGAACATTAAAAAACAAACTGTATAATTTTGATTACATTAAATTAATTTTTTTTTGCAAAAACAAAACCACTACAACAACTATTGAAATGAACATAGTTTGCTGGGTAATAATTTTTACAACTTGCATTTCTGACAAGGGACTAATTTTTAAACTATAGAGATAACTGAATCAAATTTACAAAAAAATTCAAATCCCTCCCCAAATGAGAAATGGTCAAAAATATGGAAAGAAATCAAAGATATCTATAATCATATGAAAAATTGTTCTAAATAATTATTGATTGGAGAAATTACAATTAAAGCATCTTTAAGGTTACACCTCAAACCTCTCAGATTGGCCAATATGATGAGAAAATATAATGATCAAAGTTGGATGGGATATGGAAAAACTGGGATAGTAATGCATTGTTGGTCAAGTTGGGAACTGATCCAACCTTTCTGGAAAGCAATTTGGAATTATTCCTAAAGGATGACAAATAACTGTAACAATGCCACTATTCGGTCAATATTCTGAAGATATCATGAAAAACAATGTAAAAATCACACATGTAAAAATATTCATAGCAGTTCATTTTAGAGTGATAAAATTTTGGAGAGATAAAGTAATTGAGGAGATACTATCATCTGGGGAATGGCTGAACAAATTGTGATTTATTTATGTGATAGAAAACTAATGGACTATAAGAACTCATGAGTGGGCGGGGGGGGGGGGGTTGGAGATGGTGGCCTGAAGACATGAATTCCTGAAAGCTCTAATCCCCCAAACTTTCAGATGACATAAAATTCTGACTCTAAGAGCAGAGCCAAGATGGTGGACAGAGAAAAGCCTTTCCTAAGTGCTATCTCCAAAATATTTCAAAAATCTTAAAATTATGACTTCAACTAAATTTTTTGACAGACAGAACCCACAGAATGATCCAGTGATGCAATTCTCCAGCCCAAGGTAACCTGGAAAATAGTGGAATACTCTGTTCCATGGGGGTTAGATCGGTGGTCCCACCAGAGTGAAGAAATTTCAACCTCCCAGGAACAGTGCCAGGGCATCTGGGAGCCGTGGCTCCGGACAGCCCAAGGAGTTTCTTGACCTGCACCCCAGGCTGAAGTAAGCACAACTTGGAAGATCAGCAGGAAGACCTCTGCCAGAAGGAGCATGAAGCCCAGGCCCTGAGAGAGGTTGCAGCACTCAGCTCAGATCCAGGAAAGGGAATCAGGTCTACAAAGCCAGCAAGCAGGAGCCTCTAGGCAGCTGCAAGCTGCGCCCTGAGTGCTCAGCCCACTGAAGCTAAGTTAGAGGAGGAAGACTTCCAAGGTCTGTCCTCTGTCCCTAGAACAGAACTCTGGGACTCTGACCACATGCAGATCCTGATTTCAGTCAGCCCCCCCCCCAATAGAGCAGGGACCCCTTCCCCCACCTTGGCCCCATGGAAGAGAGGTGTGTGCTTGTGGTCATTCACATTCCAGGAGGGCAGTCAGAGCTTCACACAATGAGGTCCTTGTGGGGGTGTACCAATAAAACCCCAAAGCTCAGGAAAAACCCCCAAACCAGGCAAAGACTGGGAAAATGAGTAAACAGAAAAAGGGAACCCAACCATTGCCAAATGCTTTGACTATGATCCCAAGGAGGATCAAAATACTCAATCTGAACATGAGGAAGTACAAGCTTCTGCATCTAAATACTCCAAAGAAACCCAGAAATTGGGCTCAGGCTATGCCAGAGCTCAAAAAAGATTTTGAAAACCAATAAGGGAGATAAAAGAAAAATTGGGAAAAGAAATGAGAGATATGCAGGAAAAACATGAAAACAAAGTCAGCAGCTTATTCAAGGAGATCCAAAAAAATGCTAAAGAAAATAACATGTTAAAAACCAGCATAGGTCAAATGTATAAAACAGTTCAAAAAGTTATTGAAGAGAAGAATGCTTTAAAAAGCAGAATTGGCCAGATGGAAAAGAAAATAAGAAAGCTCTTTGAGGAAAACAAATCTTTCAAATGTGAAATGGAGCTAAAGGAAGTTGATGACTTTATGAGAAATCAAGACCCAATACTTCAACATGAAAAGAATGAAAAATTAGAAGAAAATGTGAAACATCTCATTAAAAAAAACTGATCTGGAAAACAGATTCAAGAAAGATAATTTAAAAATTATCTGTTCCACTGATTGACCATGTTATTTTGTAGCAAGGATCAAACAGTTTTGATGGATGATGCTTAATAATATAATTTTAGATCTTTTATTGCCTTCCTTTGCATTTTTTCATTAATTCCCTGATATTCTTGACTTGTTACCCCATATCAATTTAGTCGCTATTTTTTCCAGCTCACTGAAATAATTTTTTGGGAGTTTGATTGGAATGGCACTAAATAAGTATTATAATTTAGGTAGAATTTTCATTTTTATTATATTATTTCATTCTTGCCATGAGGAACTGATACTTTTGCTCAGTTATTTAGATCTGATATTATTAATGAGAAAAGTGTTTTTATAGCTGTTTTCATGGTTTCTGAGTCTGCTTTCACAGATAGACTCCCAAGTATTTCATGTTGTCTGAAGTTATTTTAGTAACTTAACTTTCTATCTCTTACTGTTGTATCTTTTTAGTAATATATAAAAATGCTCAGGATTTATGTATGCTAAAATTGCTAATTGCTTCTAGTAGTTTTTTAGATGATTTTTTCTAGGTATATCATAATATCAGGTGCAAAGAGTGAGAGTTTTGTTTCTTCATTACCAATTCTGATTCCTTCAATTTTATTTTTCTTCTCTTAATGCTAAAGCTAACACTTCTTATATAATATTGAATAATAGTGGTGATAATAGGCATCGATTTTTCACCTCTAATCATATTGGGAATGCTTCTAGCTTATCCCCATTACATATATTTGTTGATCATTTCAGATAAATACTGCTTGCCAATTTAAAGGAAAAATCCTTTTATTCCTATGCTTTCTAGTATTATTAGAAGGAATGGGTGCTGTATTTTGTCAAAAGCTTTTTTAGCATCTATTGAGATAATCTTATGATTTCTATTAGTTATGGTCAATTATGCTGATAGTTTTCTTAATATTGAATCAACCCTACATTCTTGCTACAAATTCTGTTTGATCATAGTGTATTTTTCTTGTGATAATTGCTGAAATATCTTTGGTAATATTTTACTTAAAATTTTTTCATCCATATTTATTAGCAAAATTGATCTATAATTTTCTTTTTCTGTTTTGACTCTTCCTGGTTTAATTATCAGCCTCATATTGTTGTTATAGAAGGCAGACTTCATTCTTCACTTTTTTTCCAAATAACTTATACATTACTGAAACAAATTGCTCCTTGAATGTTTGGTAGAATTCATTGGTGAATCTGTCTGTCAATGGAGATGTTACTTTTGGGAGTTCGTTGATGGTTTATTGAATTTCATTTTCTCAGATAGGGTT
The DNA here is from genome assembly GCF_037893015.1 of Macrotis lagotis. Classification (NCBI taxonomy): domain Eukaryota; kingdom Metazoa; phylum Chordata; class Mammalia; order Peramelemorphia; family Peramelidae; genus Macrotis; species Macrotis lagotis. Next base: position 29,942,410 of record NC_133662.1, on the reverse strand, counting down.
ATTTAAGTATTTAACTTCCTCTTCTTTTAACTGGGCAATTTAAATTTTTGTAAATATTCATCCATTTCCTTTAGATTATCAAATTTGTTGGCATGTAGTTTGGTAAAATACTTCTGAATTATTATTTAAATTTCCTCCTCATTGGTGATGAATTCACCTTTTTTCATTTTAGACTCTAGTGATTTGGTTTTCTCTTTCTTTAAATCAAATTAGTCAATTTGTCACTTTGTTGTTATTTTTTATAAAACTAACTCTAGTTTTATTTATTAGTTCAAAGGTTTTCTTGCTTTCAATTTTATCAACATCTTTAATTTTCAGAATTTTTAATTTGATATTTAATAGGGAATCTTAAATTTATTTTTTCTCTACATTTTTGGTTGCATGTTCAGATCATTGATCCACTTTTTCTCTATTTTATTTATGTAAGCATTAGAGATATAACATATCCTCTAATAACTGCTTTGGCTATATTCCATATGTTGCCTCATTATTGTCATTGTCTTGAATGAAATCTTTAATTCTTTCTATGATTTGTGGATTGCTCCACTCATTCTTTAACATTAGGTTATTTAGGCAGCTAGGTGACACAGTGGATAGAGCACTGGCCCTTGAATCAGGAGGACCTGAGTTCAAATTTGACCTCAGATATTTTATAATTACCAAGCTGTGCTACCTGGGGCAAGTCACTTAACCCCATTCCCTTGAAAAAAAATTAAAATTGGTGTATTTATTTTGAAATTAATTTTAGGTCTCTCTGTTCATGGCCCTTTATTGCATGTGACTATTATTTTTGCATCATGGTCTGAAAAGGATGCATTCAATATTTCTGCCTTTTTGCATTTATGAGATTTTTTGCCCTATTACATGGTCATTTTTTGTATAGGTTCCATATACCACAGAAAAAGAAATATTTTCCTTTCTATCCTCATTCAATTTTCTCCAGAGGTATATCATATCTAACATTCTATTCACCTTAACATCCTTTTTATTTTTTTATGATAGATTTAACTAATTCTGAGTGAGTGAGATTGAGGTCCTCTCCCCAAAAGAGTTTTATTGTCTCTGTCTTCCTGTAAATCATTTAATTTTGATAGCATATTGCTTGGTGCATACATAGTATTGAAATCACTTCACTGTCTGTGGTATCTTTTAGGAGGATATGACTTCCTTATCTATTAAAAATCTATTTTTACACCTGCTTTGTTTGAGATAAGGATTGCTACTCTCTCTTATTTCACTTCAACTGAAACAAATTCCTCTCTAGCCTTTTACTCTGTGTGTCTCTGTTTCAAATATGTTTCTTGTAAGCAGCATATTGTAGGACTCTGTTTTAGACTTCACTCTGCTAATTGTTTCTGCTTTATGGGAAAGTTTATCCTTTTCCCATTCACAGTCATAATTACTGGAATTTTATTAGATTCTATAATATGCTTCTTCTGTTTGTACTTATTTTCCCTCCCTTTCCACCCTTTCACTTTTCTTCTTTTTGTCATTGTTATATTTTGGTTTGATGAGAGGAGGGTTAACCTTAGAATACACTCTCTATACCATCTTTTCAGGATTGCCATGTCTTTTACTTACCTTCTGGAGATGTCCCAGTCATTCTTCTGACCGAAAAGAAGGTGAAAGTTATAAGGACTTGGAAAAGAGTGTATGAAAATTAGCTTTCATAGGGTCATTGAATTATAGATTTAAATTTGTAAATGATTTTGAGCTTCCTCAAATTCAACCTTCATATATTATAAATGAGACCCAGAAAATATAAAAGACTTGTCTAACGTCAGGTCAAGTAACATTGTAAATTAAAATGTCTTTCACTGAATCAAACTAACTCAAGATATGTAAAGAAGAAAGTGATGGTGATGATGAGATGAAAACAATAGACTGGAAAGAGGTGTCAGAAAAATCAAAGAAATGAGAAATATAATTTCATACTCAAAAGTTCTAAAAGAAAAATATTTCAAAGAAAATAGATGTGCAAAAAGTAGATTCCAATTATATGACTCCAAAGGAAAGTAAAGGATGCAGCATTTATTCAGATATTTCTGATGAACCTACATTTAAAAAGTATCCAAAAGTTTCAAGAAAAGAAAACAAAGAAAATATACTAAAGAAAGAAATTAACAAGTGAATTAAGCTATGAGAATGGTGTCAGAAGAGAGACTAAAGCTCAAGATGTGTTGAGACTTTTGAAAACTGGTCATTAGAGGGAAGAATACATTTTTGTTGCTTTTGCTGTTCTTTTTTTGTGTTTTTGTTTCAAGGCATATTAGTGATAAGAGAAAAGAAAGGAAAGTTCTTATAATATATTGTTAATAAACACAAGGCAGAAAACAGAAATATTCAATTCTTATTTTGTTTACAATTTCTCTCTCAAAGTGAAAGATCTCTAGAATTCAAAAGGATGAACAACTAATTGTGGAGAAAAAGAACTAAAACCTTAGATGGACAAGGGTATGGTAATAGCCATAATTTATAGAATACTTTAAAATTAAGAGCAATTATGACTGCTTTTATTCACAAAATAAAAGAATATCAACATTGGAAAATCAACAAGTCTATCCCCTTTATTTTTTAAATTAGGAGATAAGTTCAAATTTTGTGGGACATATTATTGAACGAACATTATTAAATGAGATCCTTAAATCACTATTCATAGAATTACAAATTCTCAAAGCTGACAGAGACCTCAAAGGCCATTTAATTCAATCTGTAATTGAAAATAAATTCATTTCCATCATCAATTACAGGTGGAAATTCAAGAAATGGTTTGAAACACTTTTAAAAATGGATTCTTTTATTTCTTGAGGAAGGCTGTTCCATTCAAAAGCAAAACAAAGTTTCTTATGCTATTCTTTCTATTCAACTTAATCTACCTTAGGAAAAAAATTAAATGTCTCATATTTTATAGGAAAAAAACTGAAGTCATTTACCATGAAATCTCTCTTCTCCCCTCTTCCTCACCTTCTATCTCAGGTGCCTTCCTTCAGTATCTCCTATTTTATTTTTGTCTCTTGAAAAAGTGGCTTTATTCCTTACAAGGCTAAATCTTCTAACTGCTCAAATGATCCCATTCCATCTCCTCTCTTCCAAAAAATTGTTCCCCATGTCATCCTCACTCTTTTTTTTTTAATTTTCAATCTTTCACTGTCTACTGGTTCATTCTGTACTGTCTATTAACATGTTCAAATTTCCCACATTCTTTAAAATTGTTCACTTGAGCCTTCCTTTCTAGTTATCGTTTGTTATCTCTTCTGCCCTTTGTAACTAACCTTCTCAAAAAGGTAAATACAATAGATGCCTCCATTTTCTTTCCTCTCACTTTCTTCTGAACTTCTTATATTCTGAATTCTAACTTTATATTCCACTGAAATGGCTCTTTACAAAGTTATTAATTATCTCTTAGTTGCAAAGTCCAATGATCTTTTCTCAGTCCTAATTCTCATTGATCTCTTTATTGCCATTGACACTGTTCATCACTTTCTTCTCCTTAATATTATTTTCTGTCAAGGTTTTTGGGACACCATTGTCTCCTAATTCATCTTCTATATATGTGACAATTCCCCTACTGCTCTTCCTATTTTGCTAAATCCTCTTCTGAGTCCCTAAGTGTCCAGGGCCCCTTTTCTTCTCCCCCTAAACTATTTCACTTGGTGATTTCATAAACTGTCTTAGATTTAATTATCTTCTCCATACTCATGATTTTTAAATCTATTTATCCTGCCTCACATTCCCTGTGTATTTCCAATATAAAATCTCTGCCTTTCAGACATCTAACACTGGAAGTCCAATAAACATCTTCACATAACATGTTCAGAATGATATTCATCTTTGCTCCAACACTGCATACTACAACACTCTATGTTCTCTGTTACTACAGAAAGCAATAGCATCATCTCAGTCCCTCAAACTCTCAACCTACGAGTCAAACTGAATTCTCTACTATCTCTGACTCTCTTTACCCTATATGTTGCCAATGCCTGTTGATCTTCCTTTTGCAAAATATCTTGAATATGACCTCTTCTCTCTGTCACTATTGCAATCATTTCATGTCTGGATTATTAAAATAGTCTGCTGATGGGTTGGTCTGCCCCAGGTCTTTCCCAAATCTAATCTATCCTTTATTCAGCCATTAGATTTTCCTACAATACAGATCTGATCATGTAACACTTTCTAATCTCATTCCATAAACTACAGTGGCTCTCTATTTTCTCTATTGATCAAGTACAAAATGATTTGTTTGGCAAAGTATCTCATAAACTTCATTACCTCACCTCCTTTTATCTTTCCAGTATTTTTACAATTTATTCCCCAACTGTGTTCTTTAATCCAGAGATAATGACCTCCTGGGTGTTCTATGAACAAGAAGCTCCATTAGTCATCTCTTGTCATTTTTTTTGTTGTTCCCCTGCTTGAAATACTCTCCCTCTGATCTAAGTGTTTTTATTATGAACTAGCTAAAAATCCAATTTCAAAAGGAAGCCTGGGTCAACTTTTGGTTTATTCTAATGCCTGCTATCTATTAATTATTTTTATTGGTCCTTTATATAATTATATATACATATATATATATATATATATATATATATATATTTGTATATACATTTGCAAGTTATCTTCCTCCCTCCCCCCACCCCCAGATTGCAAGCTCCTTGAGGGAAGGAGCTCCTTCTATTCCTAGGTCTTAGATCAATGTTTTAATAAACTTTTATTAATTTGATTGATATTAGCTCCATGAGCCTCTGTCCCTTACCTGTAAAATAAAGGGGTTAGACATGAGATATCTCAGGTTTCTTTTACCTCTGCTTTTCTGAAGAGGAAATCACATTTAGTATTCAAATTAATTGTTTAAATATACAGTCGGGGAGTTGACTTGATAGTAGTTCCTTATGGAAACAAATCATCAATTTAGAGATTAAATTTGTTGGCAGGTACATTCGGAAGTTCAATAGCATTCTGTGAGAGTCTAAAAATAAAATGCCACCTTCAGATGCATTCATGGAATTATTATGCCCAGAGAAAATGATGTAATAATTGATCTCTTTTCTGATAAGTTCAAATCTGAATTATTTCATTTGATTCTGATGATAATATTTTAAGAAGATATTATATTAGTGGACTAGAGAAGGTACAGAAAAGGCTGAAGAAAATTTTGAGGAGAATTGAAATCTTGAAATATGATAGAAGGAATTGAGGAAGTATACATGAATAACAGCTTGTGATCATATTCTGGAACTCCTGTGATTTTATCTACTGAAAGGGGAAAACTTCCTACCTTACATTTAATGCAATATGTAAATGTGTGTTTGTTTGTGTGTGTGTGTGTGTGTGTGTGTGTGTGTGTTTGTGTGTGTGTGTACAAAATGTTGCTCTAAAATCACAAGCTTCTGGATTTAGAGTTGGATTTAGGAAGTGTCCTCTGAGGTATTATGGTACAATTTCTTCAATTTACAGATGAGGAAATTATGTCATTAGGAGGTTAGGTAACTGGCTCAAAGTCACAAGTAATAACCAGCAGCAGTGGGATTTGAACCCAGCTAGTCTAATAAAGGAGTATGGTTTTAAAGTTTAGGGATACTGCAGTTTCAGGGCAGCTAGATGGTGTAGTAGATAGAGCATTGGCCCTGTAGTCAGGAGGACCTGAGTTCAAAACTGACCTCAAACATTTAATAATTGCCTAGCTATGTGATCTTGGAAATCACTTTACCCCATTGCATTGCAAAAGAAAAATAAACTAAAAAAATACTACAGCTTGAGAGAAGTCAAAATCATGGAACATTTAAAAGGTAATGTTGAGAGGATCATGAATATAAGGAACTTGCAGTATCTTTTTGAAGAAGACATAATAAAAATGGGAATGTATGACTAGAAAACAATTTGTGATAAACTTTCAATAAAAAGCAAGAAAATTGCCTATTTCAGGGATAGCAAAACAATAATCAGAGTATTCTATTGGTGTCAACTTATATAAAAAATCCTGGAGGGTGGTCTCAATCAAGTTGAATGTATCCATTTTGGAAAAGTCTATAAGGAAGATGATAGAAATTAAGAATTGCTCATGATCCATTGAAAGAAGTGACCACATTAATGAGATCACAGATCTGTTAAGGTGGTGTAACATGATGAGGTAACTGGAAAAAATGAACTCCTATCATATCAGGGGAAATAGTGTTTTTGTGGTTTTGTTCATGGGTTATTAATCTTATAAACTCAAGATAACTCAAACAAAAAGGTCAACTCCCACAGGTATCACTTGTCTCTGCAAGAAATTTATATGAAACATCCTTCTTGTCAAAAACCAAGTCCTTTCACTTGAAATGTCATCCAGGTTTTTCCAAAATATCCACAGGCAACTCACTTGTATTAGAATGTCCTTAGAAGTTTCTCTTAGTGTTTAAAGAACATGATAAAACTCCCAGAGTCCATTCACATGGCATGGGAAAAGAGAAGTGGAAGAAGTTATTTAAACTTTATCTTCTTTCCTTATGGCTTATTGTCTTCTCCACTCCCTTGGACTCCATGGAAATGATCCCATCCTCCAATGAGTTTGACCTCTGCCTTCAAAGTCCCCTCACTCATCTCTGTCTGCTCCCCTACTACTGAAATCTCCAAGGTACTGCCACTGACACCTCCTGGACCTCTAAAATCACAAGTAGTCCAGGGTTATTTTGTTTCCATCAATCTTGTTTCCTCCATGGCCTCTTTCATAACTTTGATCCTATCCTCTAAATTTAAGTCCACAAAGCCAATTCCTTTTGAGATCCCATCTCCTTGCATGTGACTATCCTAGGTCACTGAGCCTTGAAAGAAATCTTTAAATATTTCTTCCACTCTGTCTTCAAATAGATCTTTGATGAATTAAGTTTTGTAGGATTGCTTCTTTGGGGATGCTTAAGAAGCCTTCTATTCCTTCAGTGATAGCCAGAAGGCTCTGACTTCAATCTCTATGTTCCTACAAGAATTGAAAGCTCTTTTTGCATCGTCCATGGAGGCATATTCTAAAAAATGTATATCCTTTATACAGGACTTGGTTGTTCTGGGCCAAGGTAATGGATGTTACTTTCTCAAACACTTCCTGCAGACTCTCCTCCATGGAGCTGTTGTTCAGTACAGAGTCTTGGGGGAAGATATTTGCTATTGCTATTGTTCCAGGAATTATTCTTCCTACTCTGGATTTCTATGAGCTTTCTGTCATCATTATCAATGATGTTTCTCTTCCAAAGTCTTCTCCATATCTGATTCTGTCTAAATTCAATGGAGGCAGTTCTTTTCATGTTCTATCTTTGGTGCAAGGCAGTGAGGCCTCAACAGTGTCTAAAAATACTCCCCTGAGCTCATCTTGACTTACTGTATAAGGAAGATTCTTGACAAAAAGTCTCCTTGTATCACAGTCTTTCTTGTTTTCTTTTGCTTTTTCTAGGTTAATTTCATAGCCAAGCACGTTGGAGCCAATGACTCCTAGAGACTTTTCCAAGCTTTTAGATGATTAAAATTTCATATAGTTAAACTTCCTAGTAGCACTAGTAAATATCCACAACAGTAAGGTCCTTTTATAGCTTAGAAACTTGTGATATTGGTTTTTAGCTCAAGATCACTTTTGTTGAAATTTAGATTACCAGTGAAGAGATGAAAATTTGTACAGGCTTCACCATCTAATGTTCATTTCTTGGCTTTTTGGCCCTACTGTTTGCCTAGTTCCTGTTTCCTCTTTATGGTGCTTCTTTCATGATCACTCCCTTTTCTTCCTCCCCTTCTTCCTCAACATCATCATCTTCATCATTTTCTTCTTCCCCATCATTATTATTTTCTCCTCCATTTCCTCCACATAATTCTTGATCTTCCCAGATTTCCCAGATGCAGTTTTCATGGCAGCAGTCTTCTTTTTGGCAGGGGTGGTATCCATAAATTTTCTCCTGACTCATGCTCATTTTTATTCTTCTCATTGCCCTCCTCCTCATCTTCATCCTCCTAAAGGTCTAGTTTGGTGGGATCTATTTTGGTGTCTTTGGGAGGTTCAAAGTTCCCATCATCCTCATATTCACTGTCCTCTTTTTCAGATTCACTGTCTTCCCTTTTCAAATTATTCCTGTTGTTTGTTGCTTTGTTTGAGGAAACTACTGCTTTGCCAGGGTGATGGTGTTTTAGCTGTTTGCCTAGCATGACAATAATTTTGACTGGTGTAGCTGTTTCTTTTGTGGGGATCATGACAGTTGCCTGCCTACCTGGAGTCACAGCTGCTTTTCTTGGCAGGTGTGATGGCAACATCAGATTTTTTTTAGTTGGTGGTATCTTCTTTGCTGGTCATGGTCATAGCCTTTTTGCTCTTCTTTTGAGGGAGCATAGCCTTTTCCCCATTGCTTTCTTCCTCTTCTGACATGTCCGCATGCTCACTATATTCTATTTCTTTGGGGGAGAAAAGGGCATTTTTCTTTGTTTCAGATTGATTTTTAGCAGCATTCCCTACCATCATCATAGTGGTAGAGTGTGACTAGGGCATGAAGAGTACAGATCTATCAACTGAGGCCCAGGGCACAATAATGGTGACAGAGAATGCTGAGAGTAGTCTATCTACCAGCAACCCTTTGCTTGTTGAAATTGAAGAAGGAAATGGTCTTATTTTATAAAACCCAGAGAGTGGAGGCAAGGTGAAATTTCCAAGGAATTAGACTTTGATTCTATATAAGGAAGAGTTTTCTTGTACATATATAACTATTAAAAAACTGAACAAATTATCTTGGCCAGTATTGATTATCCCCATTCAAAATGATGGATATAACTAATATTTACATAGCTCTTGAATGTGTACACTGAGCTTTCCAAATATATTATCTTAATACTAAGAGGTAGAACTAAGATTAAATATTGCCTGTGACATTTAAGTCAATGACTCTCTTAAACTGTACCTTTACTCCTTCAGTATGCCTTTAAGAAAGAATTTACTGGGAATTATAAAGAAGGAATTCTTGGTCAATCTCAACCACTATCCAAGGCAGTACTGTAAGTCACAAAGCACTGCAATCCTCCCCTGGAGGAGATGAAAGGAAAGAGATGCCTACCAAAAGGTCAAAGTGACCCTCTTGATACTCTCTTCTCTCTGGCATGAGTCATTTAAGTGATTATTTATTGTTACAGTTTTTTGGTTGATAAAACTGAAATCAACAAAAGTTACAAGACTTGTCCACTATCACAGTGTTAATAGAAGTTTATACCCAGATTTTAACTGGTAAATTACTTTGACTAAGTTTCTTCAATTGACAGAACACTTTGTCCTCTGCCACCACCTAGATGTTAGATATATTGGAGGCATGTTAGATCACATATTTAGTGGTTAAAGGAATTTAGAGGCCATTGAGTTTGATCAATCATTTTGATTGAATATGATCATCTTATTTATCATGAATATAGAAATTGAGAAACCCGGAGAGCTTCATTGACCTGCCCAGGTTTACCCAGTTAGTAAGTAGACTAAATTATGATCTTTTTAATGTCCAATCTAATGCATTACACATATTACAAAAGAGATTGGTGAAGGTGTGAATACACTACAATTAGGCTTTTATGGGCCTTCCATTATTTCTGAGAGCAAACTATTAGTGAACTAATGTCAATGTTCTCAGCCTCTAAAAGCATATTTGTTTTCCAAAAGAACAACCCCAAATATGATTTTTACAAAATATAATTTTAGATACTTTAGGAACTATCAGTCATTTTTAGTAGTGTCTGACTCTGACTCTCTGTGACCCAATTTGGGGTTTTCTTGGCAAAAATAAGTTGTTTATCATTTCCTTCTCCAGCTCATTTTACAAATGAGTCAAGTAAGTCAGACAAGACTAAGTGACTTGCCCAGGTTCACACAACTAGAAATTGCATGAAGCTAGATTTGAATGCAGTAAAATGAGTCTTCCTGACACTAGGACTTATACTTTATCCACTGTGTCACTTAGTTGGCTATATTTCTATAGTAGGCATAAGATCAGCAAATCCAGTATATTTGAAACTATAAGATTTGAAGGACTAACATATATATTTTTAATCCATGTGGGAAAAAAACTGGAAAAGGTGAAGGAAAAAAACCACTGGAAAGAGGAAGAAAAATGGGGACCAATCTTTCTCCCTTTCTTGACCCTGTATTTTCCCCTTTCCTCTAGCACTAGAGGTGCTGAGATCTGTTATATATACAACATAGAGTTGTCCAGGATATGTTTCATTTTTAAATTCAGGATGTTGTGTAAGATCCTCATGTGCCAGTATACCCCCTCTCCTTTTTGTCCACACTTCTCTCTATATTTGCCTCTTTCCCTGTCTTCTTCCACTTATTTCTCTTCCTTTCTATATTGCCTTTCCCTGTCTTCTCCACATGTGTTTAGGAAAAGGGGATTGTGTGGGACAAGGAAAGTTCAGGGGTGGCAAAGTCCAAAAAAAATCACAGAATCATTGGGCCAGAAAAATAATTTCAAACAATTTCTAGCAAGGTCTAATTTGAGGCAAATTCTCACATGCTATCACAAAACTCAATTGTCTTCCGTATTTTCTTCAGCTAGCCTGTTTACCACTACTCAGATGCAAGTATTAGTACATGATACTATCAAAAAGGCTTACTTCATCACCACTCAACCTTACAAAGCATTAAAATACATGATAGACTATGCGAAAACAAAAATTACTTAAAGGACTGATGCCAGAGAGAAGACAGTATCAAGAAGGTCACTTTGACTTTTTGGTAGGCATCTCTTTCCTTTCATCTCCTCCAGGGGAGGATTGTAGTGCTTTGTGACTCACAGTACTGCCTTGGATGGTGGTTGAGATTGACCAAGAATTCCTTCTTTATAATTTCCAGTAAATTCTTTCTTAAAGGCATACTGATGGAGTCAAGGTACAGTCTGAGAGTCATTCACTTAAATGTCACAGGCAATATTAATCTTAGTCCTGCCCTGAGCAAGTTCTTTCTTTTTCTCATTATATTGCATATGTATATTCCTCAGAATGCTGAAAATGTGCCTTCTGTAAAGGTACTAGGGGATAGGTTTCATGCTTTATTAAACACATTTAAAATCATTATGGGATGATAGAAATCTTAAATCATTACTTATTCAGTTTTTAACTTCCAGCAACATAGTTCCAGAATTTCTGAAAAATGACCTTGAATTTTCCTTTTCCTTTTTTGTTAAAATCACTGAAGATAACCACCCTTAAGGAAGAGTTAAATGATCTCTTTCTGAGTTAAATTGGGACAGAATTAATTTCCTGCCTGTAGCCTTGAGCAAAAGGGCAAGTCAAGTGTCAGCCTGATTGTATCTCTAGCTATTTTCAGCACAATTGGAAAGAGGGGGTAAACAAAAACCTAGCAGCTGCAAAGAGCTTTTCAAGGAGAATTTCCTATACTCAGTACCCTGTTGGTATTTATTCTCTGCTATCATTCATCAATCAGCAAACATTTGGGTGAACTTATACCGTGTTTTGCTAGTACCCTGGAGATACAATGATATATGAAACGGTATGTCCTCAAGAAACTTAACATCTACTAATTGCAAAAAATGAAACAATAGTAAATGATCTGAAGATATAAGGAAACAAGCATTTATTAGTGTTTACTATGTACCAGGCACATATTTGTGTTTAACACTTTATACAACTATTATTTCTTTTGAACTTCACAATAACTACTGGGGGGTGCTACTATTACCTTCATTTAAGAGTCAAGGAAACTGAGGCAGAGAGTTGACTCACCCTAGGTCATAAAATATGGCAGTTTCTGATGCTAGATTTGAATTCAGGTCTTTCTGACTCCAGCTTCATTGTTCTATTTACTCTATATGCTCTATTTATGGTACCAGCTAGCAGCTATAAGATTACTGTGAGAGGTGCAGGGCAACTTCTTGTTGCAATAATGTATTAGTAAGAGTAGTACTTAAAACAATACCAGAAAATTATAATAATTCTCAGAGGAGATGATATTTCCTAGAATTTTAGAAGTATCATTTATATAAAGGTAGCTTAAAAGAGGATACATATGGTCTCTTCTCATGAATGCAGGTGTAAAGTTCATTTTCAATAGGATGTAGGAAGATGGGCTTCTGATTTACATGGTAATAAGAGCCAAGAACCAGCAGAGACTGTTGGGACAGCACCAATGAGTTCGATGGTACTGTATAATCATGCTGAGAAATGACGGCAGCAAATGTGAGCTCAGATAAAGGCAGGGGAAAATGGCACAAGGGAATGTAGAAGGATGGCAGTTGTCTCTGAGCCAGTTTGATGACTTCCAAATAGCAATGAATGAAACAAAAATTTTACTACTTGGGGTCATGAGTTAAAAGTACTAAAACTATTAATTTGCAGTAAATAGGTGCAACCATACTCTAAAACAGTATGGAATTATGCCTAAATAGTCATTTAGCTGTCCATATTCATTTGAACCAGAAATTCCATTGCTTGATATAACCTCTAAGAATTTATAGAAATATTCCATGCTTATTTTTGTAAAGGGTAAAAGTAACATTAAATGTGACCCATGAAATTTCAATCTTGTTTTCTCTGAGACATCACTAATGATGTACAGATATGAACTTTTCCATTTTCATGTGCATTCTAATAAATCTTCATTGTTTTTAAAGCTTATTGGCATACTAATGCTTTTGAAAGATTCACAGATTCACCCCCCCCCCCAGTGGAGTGCTAGAAAAAGAATAACTTCAGATGTCCCCAGAGTTTACCTAGGTAGGGATAATAATCCACTAAAATTTTTGTGAAACAGTAAACTGAACTCATTGTGAACCTAGAGCTGTGACTCTAAGCAACAGATTAGTAAGACATTAATATAATAGAAAATAATAATGATAGAAAAGCAAGACTTTCTTTTTGGAAAGGCAAGATATCTATACACATAAGACCCAAAGAGATGATGTGGTTTCTTTAGAATATGGAGCTAGCTAGTAGGAGAAGCATAAATAGAACTAGAAAAAAATTTCATTAAGTTGGGTAGCAGGTAACTTACATTATTGAACTAGAAACTATTAAAAACAAAGAAATTTGGTGCAATATTTTTCTATTTGCTATTGAATAGCAAACTTCAAAGGTGCATTGAAAAGAAATTTGTTTTCTAATTAGCTTTGACAACTAAGTGGAAAATTATACTAAATTTAAATTGTAATCTCTTGATGGCATGAAATTGGTTCTAAAAATTGTTGAAGAAAAGTTTTAGTTTCAATTTCTGCTTCTCAGCTTATCGGCCAGAACTTTTAAACTATTCTGTGGCTACCTGGATCCCTCAGTTTGGTATCCACCATCTGTGCTGGGGTAGCTATGTGGTATAGTGGGAAACAGTGCCAGACCTGGAGTGAGGAAGATAAAAATCTTCCTGAGTTCAAATTTGGTCTTAGACACTGACTAGATGTATGACCCTGGGCAAGTCACTTAACCCTGTTTGCCTTAGTTTCTTTTTCCATAAACTGAAATAGAAAAGGAAAAGGAAAACCATTCCAATTTTTTTGCCAAGAAAATTCCACATGGGATCAGGAAGAGGCAGACACTATTGAAACTAGTGAATAACAACCAATTCTAGTATTCTTTGATAATACAAATAATTGTTTTAGGACCTATTCTATATTTATGCCTCAAAATTTTTCTTATTTTTCTTCCTTTTGCTAAAATCAAAAACTTTTTTGATATCCTTTTTATATCCAATCATATCATCCATTGTAAAAATACTAAATATAAAGGGAAAAAATCAGTTAAGCAAAATTACACAATGCACCAAACTTGTCTAGCATAAAATGCCATTATTTCATACTTGTAAACCCTAATTTCTGCAAAGAGGGTGAAAAACATATTTTCTAAACTTTTCTATAGAGCTAAATTCAGCTTTTGTTGTTAATGTTTTTTTCCATTTAGGTTATTGTGGTCACATATATTGCTTTCTTGACTGCTTGCTTCAACATCATTTCAAGGCTGTATAAGTTTCTCTAAATTCCTCATATACATATTTTGGCATAAATAGAATCATTTCTATATTTAACTTTCTTGTCACTTACCTAACACTGGAAAATACTGTCTAAAAGTTATGTACATATAAAGAAAAATCTTATGGACAGTTTTATAACAGTTTTCACAAAATTCCCAAAGGTTTTCTACAAGAGGTGGACCAATTCAAATGATATTAAATCAAATAGAAATGGGGAGGGGCACAAAAGTATTTACAAGCAGCTCTATGGGTCACATATTGATTTTAAAAACATATTTAAATTATTTATGTTTTATTGTATTTTTATTTTGATAAATATTTCCCCATTACATTTTAATCTGATTTGGTTACACTCCCTCATTTTGCCAAAAAACTGTGTTTGACAATTCTGGATCAAAACAAACTCCATTCACATATCCTTCTCTACACCTGGTCCTAAATTTGATGTTATTTGAAGTCAACTATCTGAAACCAGTGATAATGGGTATATGTCTATTAGAGAGGTTTATCCTTTTAGTCATCTTCCTGTACCAGACCCAAAGTAGAGTGACTTCAATGATAGGAATTTTAGATCAAGAAAGTAGAAGGAATAAGGAAGTATAATACTCTAAAATTCCTTTTAGGTTTATTATTCCATGGTTCTTTATTTTGAGAATTCCTGTTCTTGTCAGTTCTTTTACTACTGGGTGATACATTGAACTACATTATGTTTTTACATTCCTTTGTGACCAAAAGGTACCCCTGATGCTGAAATATTTTAGGTTATCTAGTTTTAGCTAGTCTCTCAGAGGACATAAAATCAGCAACCTTTGTAATACTTTTGTTTAGGGGAAGACATACTGATGAGATCAAACTGTCTTATCTTTTCTAATATTGCAAATAGGTTATAACTACTCTGTGAGTGTTCACTTTTTTTTTTTTGCTTTTTGCAAGGGTTAAGGAGACTTGCCCTAGGTCACACAGCTAAGTACATATAAAGTGTCTGAGGCTGGATTTGAACTCAGGTACTCCTGACTCCAGGGCCAGAGTTCTATCCATTGTACCCCTTAGTTGCCCCACCTCAGCAGTCTGAAGATATTCCTATTGTGTTGTAAGAAATGATTAGGGTGGTAGTTTCAGAAATATCTCAGAATATCTATATGAATTAATGAAGAAGGAATTGAGTAGAAATAGGAGATTACTATACACAGTGATAGCAAAATTGTAAAAAGGATCAATTGTAAAAGACACAGCGATTCCAGACAATTTTGAAAGATCTATGATGAAAATATTATCCAATTCCAGAGATAAAACTAATGATCTCTGAATGAAGATTGATACAAGCTTTGGTTGTTTTAATTTTCTTGTTACTTTTGTGAGGGTTTGTGTGTGTGTGTGTGTGTGTGTGTGTGTGTGTGTGTGTGTGTGTGTGTGTGTATTTCTTTTTGCAACATGGTTAATTGTGGAAATATGTTTTCTATGACTTTGTACATGTAATCAATATGTTGGATTGTCTAATAATGGGTTGAGGATGGGCTGGAAATAGAAAGAGTATATGAAGCTAAAATTTTTAAAAAATAATTATTAAATTTTTAAATTGTAATTGGAAAAATTTAACAAAATGAATAAAACATTAAAAAATTTTAAATTAGTCCTTTTAGGAAAGAGTCAGTTTTCATTCCCTTCCCTTTTAGTATAGATAAATTTTTATTCCTTAAATTGCTCCTTAGTTGGAGTTTCTATTCTGTTTTGTCTGAATATACCATGCTTAGAAACCTCTTGCTTTCAGCACTTTATTTCTAGAGCTGGGTGGGACTTAAAAAGTGCCTATTTAATTTTTTCAAATTTTCAGTTCAAACTTCTTATTGTATACTTGAAGCAACTGAGTTGCAGGGATAGTATGACTTGCTTAAGGTCACACAAGTATTTATCATTAAAGATAAGATTTCAGGCCAGACTTTTGGATTTCCCTTATACCATGATGCCTTTTCAGATTTAGTACATAAGAAAATAAGAATTGGAAGAGAATTAATATTTAATGTATCTCCTACTTGATAAATACTGTACAAGATGCAATTTTTTTAAATTAACAAACATTATTTTCTCTAATCCTCACAACTGTGAGAAGTATGCATATATACATTTATGTAAATGTATATATATATATATATATATATATATTTTTTTTTTTTTTTTCAGGGCAATAGATTTAAGCAACTTGCCCAAAGTCACAGTTAGGTGTCTGACTGCATTGGTACTCAGCTCCTCCTGACTCCAGGGTCAGTGCTCTATTCACTGTGCCACCTAGCTTCTCTGAGTATAAGTTGTTTTTAATCTCCATTTTAAGATCAAGAAAATTAGACAGAGGTTAAGTAACTTGTTCATGGTAATACATCTAGAAAGTGGCTAATGTTGAATTTGAACTCAATTCTTTCAAATTCATTACATGACACTCTATCCACTATGCTACTCAGCTGCCCAAAGAAGATAGTGAGAATACAGGCATATGGTTGGTCTGTGGGGTCTTTTCAGTCACATAGTAGCTCAAACCACATTTCCTTACTACATGTGAAAAGAAGTTAATTTTAATCAGGTGAGACTCTTAGCTGTGAAGTCCCCACTGTTCCTTTCCAAGGTAAAGCACATAAGTGAGAAAACAAAAGCTAATTTTAACAAAGTGAGAGGCATATCTGAGAAAAAAATGCAAATTGTCTCTGCCAAGATGGAATTGAACCAATTCCACACAGAGAAAGACTTATAAGGCAAAGAACCACTGAGAATTTAGCTCCCTGAGACTTAAGAGGCCTCAATAATATCATCAGTTAGAAAAGCAAAACAATATTTTTCCCAGAGTTTTTGTCTGAACAAGAGAAAGATTTGGCTTCCAAAATAAAACACTGGGGACAAACCAAAGTCAGTACTTATTTATTCTTAGTGCTTCATAAATTATGACTACTTTGGGAGCATTTTTTCTTTTTTTTTTTAAGAGAAAGATAAACTCTAGTCCTTCAACTTAGAAAGACCTATTTAACTTGGGCATAAAATCATATAATTAGCCTTTTTCTATATGAATTGAATTGGTTGTATCCATCTACTTTAACTAAATCATTAATCTTGAACTGTTAAAAAAGACTTTTCTAGAAGCAGTCATCCTGAAGGAGCCTAGATAATAACTTTCCTCTGTGTGGTGGTCCATATTCAGTATGTGGATAGGCAATGGTAATTTAGGAAGATCTTTGACCTCATAGAAAGGAGGGGGGGCAGCATGGCACTCTAGAAGGAATATGAGATTTAGACTCTAAGAACTTAGGACTTTATACAGTTTTTATTATTTTCTTGTTGTGTGATCCTAGGCAGGTCACTCAATCTCTTAGGTAACCAGCAGCATCCTCTGTAAAATAAGGGTCTTGGTGCAACATAGTCCAGTGGAATGCATAGCAGTTTTGAGGTCAGAAGACTAAAAACACATCTTTTATGCTACATTTTTATACCTTTTTAGTGTTCTTGGGCAAGTTATTTATATTCCCTCGGTTTCAGTTTCCTTAACTGTGAACTGAGAATTTTGGACTCAATGGTCTTTTGAAGTCTCTGATGCACTTTAAGGACCAAAAACACAAGGGTTCACATAATCCATTTTTTCAGTGAAGAGATAGTGGATTTAGAGTTCATTTGATGGAAGAAGGGGGAAAAGAAGCACAGAATGGGTCAGAGAAGTCAGTAAATCTGACTCTCCTATAGAGTAAGATGGATCAAATTGTCTCAGATTAAACTCTCAATCAGAAACAAATTGAGGCTGATGTTCCTAAAAGTCCCATCTTTTATCATTATGGATATGAATCTTGAAATCTGGCAAGATTTCAATATTACCCTTTACAGGGAGGGTGGAGTAATAACATAAGAGGAAAACTTTAAAAATTAATATCAATATTATAAACAAAACCTGCAATAAAATATCTATTATAACATGGTAGACTTCAAAAAATTTATTGTATGAATATTGGAATAAAGAAAGAGTAGTATATAAGATCCTACTCTATATAGTAGTATATAATATCCTACTATACCTGAATATCAGTGTGAAATATGGCTTACAATTTTTAGTATTATGAAATTTACAAAAGACTTTTTTCATACATTACATTTGACCTTCAAAACAATGCTATGAAATGGTTTGGGCAGTTAATATTGTTTCCATTTTATTGACATAAAAATTGAGGCTAATATTTTTAAATAAGGTCACTACTTGTGAGTGGCAGAGTTGAAACTGAATCTAAACAGGTCATTTAAATCCAAGTCTAGTGCTCTTTCAGTTCCTCTAAAGTAGGACAAAATTTCCCAAGCTGAGACGTATTGATTTTTTGAGCTGATGTTTAAATGATTTTAACAACAAAAAAAGGAAGACATTCAAAGCTAAGGGAGTAGTCTTTTCAAAGATACAGGGTAAGAGGATATGGGACATATCTGATAATTGGAGAGCAGATAATAAACTCTATAAGAGTCAGAGCTGGAAAATCATAGAGAACATCAAGTCCAAGCTATTTATTTTAAAAATGCATGAAATGGAGATCAGAAATTAATTTATTTGTCCACGTTCATATAGGCAATATGTATCAGAGTTGGAATTGAATCTAGGTATCCTCATTCTATTTGTCACATGCAGGAACATAGCATATGTGGAGGGTAACAATTTGACTCTATGTGGACAGGCAGGGTAGTGTTAGATTGTGAAGTGCTTTAAAAAATGACCATTGATGACTTTTGAACAAAGAAATGATGTGATCAGATGTATACATGAGTAAAGATATATTATGGCAAGTATAGGAAAGATTGATTGGTCATGTTAGAAGGCAGCAGAGATAGGAAGACTTATTAGTGTAATGCAGTACATGGATCAGTCTAAGGATAATGGGGCCTATGCAATAGTAAAAGAGGAGAGAACGCATAAAGAAGATATCACAAGGGTGGAACCATTAAGTTTAGGCAAGGGGGAAGGAAGAGCCATAACTCAGAACTCCAACATGAAAATTGAAGACTGGACCAAAAATGCAAATAAATCAGAAGGAGCAGAAAATTTGAATGGAAGAGTAATTTTAACATTGGACTTATTGCACTGGCCTGCTGGTGAATCACCCAGGTGGTAATTTCCTGGAAGCATCCCTGAAGTAGGAGAGATAAAATCACATAGTAAAGTTTACCAGGAATAAGGAGTTGTGGTTTATGAATGACAGAATGGCAGATATTTTATGTTAGGAGTTAATGAAATAAAATATATATTATTACAATATATAGTAAGCATCATTATATTATAATAATTACAGTTTTATTTATTTTGATTTTATTAAATTAAATTATAATGGTATAATATATGGTCAAGGTTAGGTGACAAGTTCAAATTCTTATTTTACCACTTTCTAGCCACATAATGGGAAAATCTCTTAATTTATCTGAATCTCCTTATCTTCATCTGGCAAAAGGGAGAGATGAACTACAAAGCTCCAATTTTTGATGAATCATAGGATCAATTAGTCAAAATACTAAACATAAATAAAGGAAATAAGGAAGGTTCTTGAGAAATGTGAAAAGTGGAAGGGAGAGCTGTGTTTGAATGATAGCATATCGAAGTTTATAAAGTTGGAATTGGTACAGTCCCCAAAGATGAAGTAGAGTGAGGAGTAAGGAAGAAAGTTATTGGAGGTGAGGAGTTTAAGGAAATGAGAGATATTAGGTTACTGAGGACAATCTATATGAATGCTTAAATCTGAAATTATAAGAGACGAAAAAGGGAATACTTTGAAGAAAATGCCAAATTAATTGATAAAACTGGGGAAATGATCTGGAAGTGAGTAAATGGCAATAAGTAGGATGAAAGAGAATGAAATGTATGAAAGAATCCCCTTCTTGGAGTTCTTAGGATGAAATGAGACATCTATAGATAAAGTTGGGAGAGGAAGTTAACAAATTATGTCAGACTGGGGAATATAAAAATATCTTAATAAATTGGAATAATGGACAAAACCTACTGAAATGAAATGTAAGGATAAATGTAAATCCTTCATTTGGATTCAAGACCCTAGTGGACAAGTCCAAAGTAGGGAAGATACAATAGTGTGGCACAGTGAAAAGTGTTAGATTTGGAGCCTGAAATCCTTTGTTCAAAAATCTTTGAATTTCATCTATGCATTTCAAGTATTAAATTCAATGACTTCTAAGAATTTCCCAACTCTAAATCTATGATCTTGAACTCTACTGAGTCAACCATATGATTTTCCAGCCCTATGGTGCAAAAAATGAAGGTAATTCCATAAAACTATTTAATTTTAAATTTTACTTGGATATCTTCTGGTGTATCCATATAAGGATGATCAGGATCATCAAATTACTCAAAATCCCCTAATATGTAAGAGATTAAAGAATGTTTAGCTTGCAGATGAAAACCTTAGAGGAACTTTTATTCCATTTTGTTTGACTCTTTTGATCCCATTTGGGTTTCTTGGAAAAGGTACTGGAGTTGCTTGCCATTGCTTTCTCCATTTCAATTTATAGATAAGGAAACAGACAAGCAAGGTAAAGTTTCTTATACAAGGTCAATTGGTTGCTGTGCTTCACTTCTTGAAGAGGACCAAAATGATATCACTATGTTAGAATCAAGTTACAGTGTGTCTGTGGTTGATCAAAGGAATATAAGCTCAATACTGTACCACATGTTGAACGTAAGTTGTTTGTTTGAACATTTAGGCAGGATTCTCTAAATCTGCACATCACATACTTCTATTGAGACATATAGCCAGGGTCACATAGCTAATAAGTGATTGGGGTAGGTTTTGAAGTCTTATTTATTTATTTATTTATTTAATATTTATTCTCATTCTGTACAAATAATGCTTTTTATACATTAATAAAATATTCTTGTTTAAGAGTAAACAAAATACACCCTCCCCCTATAAATATAGACTCACTTGAGTGATAAAGTCAAGGGGAGATAAAAAATTAATATTTAAAAAAATAATAGTAATAACTGTAGGTATGGCCAGGTGGTGCAATGGATGGAGCACCAACCCCGGAGCCATGAGCACCTGAGCCCACATCTGGCCCCATACACCCAATAATCACTCAGCCATGTGACATGCAAGCCACCCGAACCCCACTGCCCTGCAAAAATCAAAATAAGAAAAAATACCCAAAATAAAATAAAATAGTAATAATAGTAGGGGTGGCTGGGTGGCAGACAGAGCATTGGCCCTTGATCCAGGAGCACCTCGGTCCAAATCTAGCCTCAGACACCCAATGATCACCCTGCTATGTGGCCCCAGGCACGACACCCAGCCCCATTTGCCCTGCACCTTCCCCATAATAACAATAATAATAAAAATGTGGACTTTCAATGAACCAGGGGAATTTCAAAGATTTTGAAGTCTTGAAGATATTTCTCTTTCTTATTCTCAACCCAGTACGCTTTCTATTGCACTAGCAAACTTCAATACTTATTTTATATTACATGAAGATTTATTTCATGAAATTATTTTTTAAATGACATTTTATTTGACCTGAGAGGACAATCAATTGTGGATAATTCTTGAAAGGTATATCATGGTTTTATAGTGAAAAAAATTATAATTTTTCAAATGTTAAATGAGTTGTCCCAGGAGGTAATCAGATTATCCTTACCAGAGACATTTATCTGAGGTCAAGTGACCTATGGTTGTAGATATTAGAGAGAGAGGATTCAACCCAGTTATGAGTTGAATTAAATGATCCTTGATGTCCTTTCCTACTGGGAGACAATTTATTATGTCAATAGATGAATCTTAACAAACTTCAGTCATTTGCATGATTGTAACATCTCATTTATTATTTATAAAACTTTCTTAATATCACTAACAAAATTTAAGAGTGAGATAGCTTCCTCAGTTTGGCTTATTTTCTGACAAATGCAGTGCAAGTAATTGTGTTAGGGTGACATCCAACAGAGCTAATGCAAGCTAAAAAATATATTGCACTCTCATATTTCATTCTGATAATCACAGATGCATGCAGAGAAAACCCTGCCATGTCAGGTTATAGAAGCAAAACCATTCAGATTTCTTTTTATGTATGATGCACCTGTATAAGCAAAAATAGAAGAAATAGCCCTTAAATTTATACTCTCATTTTCTTTGCTTTAAAGCTAGTTTCTAGTCATTATCTCATTCCCTTTTCAGATCTGTTTATATCATCACAATGTCCTCTCTCTGTTACTTCTATTGACTTTCTCTTTCAGATTAGTCATAAAACTGATTAATGAAATAGCAAGTAAAACTGAGTTTTGCCACCCCTTACTGGTCCATGCTCTAGATATGTTGCCAATCATTCACTTGATCCTTCT
This sequence comes from Macrotis lagotis, assembly GCF_037893015.1. NCBI lineage: Eukaryota > Metazoa > Chordata > Mammalia > Peramelemorphia > Peramelidae > Macrotis > Macrotis lagotis. The sequence continues at coordinate 29,920,109 of NC_133662.1, read as the reverse complement.
AGTTTTATTTTGTCAAATAGTGTGTCTTATGGAAGTTCATCTAAGTGAAGAAGTTGGTGAGCACTATGTTGTGAAAAAATGGACTTCAAAATTGTATTCTGCATTTATGTTCTGTGGCAGTTTTCCTCTGAGACTAAAAAGGAACCAGTCTCATTAGCTGGTTCATCCATGACATGTCCTTGGAAGATGGGTCAAAATGTCCTTCATTTATAGACAAAGAAATGGACTATGAAGTAGAGGACATGTTTGCCTACTGAGGGATGTCCTAGTTTTTAGATCATAGCCTGTTTTTCCCACTGTGAGAAACTGCAAGGTGAAAGGGACAAATGTATCATAGGATCCTAGATTTACAGCTGAAAGAGATCTTAAAGGTCATTGTGTCTAACCCCCTCATTTTTACAGATGAATAATCTGATGTCCAGAGGGAGTAAATATTTTGGTCAGACTCACACAGGAAATAATTGAAATATATCATCATAAGAGTAAAGACAAGTAGAATGGGGTGTTAATCCTCCAGTATCATTAAAGACAAAACTATTTCAAGAATTAGTGAATTCTCTGTGTATTTATCTCTGTCTCTCTCTCTCTCCATTTGTCTTTCTCTCTTAGTCTCTGTCTTTGCCTCTGGCCCTTTTTTCTTTCTCCATTTGTCTCCCTACTTTTTCTAATATAACTTTCCAAATACATATCAGCTGGCAGTACAGTGCATATAGTGCCAGTCCTAGCATGAGGAATACTTGAGTTCAAATTCAGTCTCATATTTAGTAGTAATTTAACACTAGGTAAGTCTATTTAACCTATGTTTGCCTTACTTTTCTTAAGCACATTTAAAATGAGGATAAATAGCACTTACTTCTCAGGGTTCTGATGCCCAATGCAGATTATTTTTATAAAGTGTTCAGCATAGTGCTTAGCCCATAGTAGGCACCGTAAAATGCTAGCTATTATTAATTTGTGTTTTAGCCCTCCATTGCAAAAAAAGCATCAAGTTTTCATACAACAAATATTGTTATGAAGTCCTTGTAAGTCTTGGAACAACTTATCTGGCAATTTACAGATATTCTCCTGCATACTTTCTTCAATTATTTTGCTAAATAAACTGTCCAGTTCAAATAGAAATAAATTGTAGTGATATAAATTTAAATATTTGGTCCTAAAGATTAATTTTGTGTACTATCCCTCCTCCACCCCCGCAACTTAATTTCCTATACCTAGAAACATAGCTTTTTTATGGGTCTCTCACTTATTTCTGTGTTTTCCATGGTCTGTAGTTATGCCATTATTTTTATTTTAAAAGGATTGACCTGCTTATATTTTAGAAAGGAAGTATGACATTATATTTTGGCAAAATGATTCAAATCCAAAGCAGGTGGTATGTCCTCAGGAAACCAAACACATTTGGGCAAATACACCATTCAGTAATCAGGAAAACTGAATATTTGACTCAATGGGAGTAATAATCTCACAGTCCTTTATCTATGGCTAGGCAATTCAGATTCTTTCACCATTCATTTATTCAGTGATTATATATATATATATATATATATGCATAATATACATATTTATAGCTAGCTATACATATATACACATATATACAGATAAACATCTATGTATATATGTATATCATACTTGAATACTATTTGTAATATGAAATTTTGTGCACACACATATATGTGTGTATGTAAGACATTTAAGTAGGCAATGTTATAGGGAATAATGTAAACTAAGATGTAGTTTCTGCCCTCATGGAACATCCATGGGGGGTAGAAAAATACATGACTAAAATCAAATATATTCAATTATAAAGATAGGGTACAAAAGGAAATTATACATTTTTAAAGAAATTATAATGTTAAGATACAAAGGAAAAAGCACAAAATGCTATGGAAGTCTAGAAAACTTCTGGTTGGGTTAGATACTTGCCTATGTGATAAAGAGAGGTATCTTCATGGAATACCTTAAGAATAATAGCTGAAAAAATATAATGTATATATATATATATATATATATATATATATATATTTGAAACAACTTGACAGCTATTAAAAAAGTAATTTAAAATAGACATAGGAAATAAAAAACAGAAATAATATTAAAGAGAAAAATATTTTTATTCAGAAGTATGTTTACTTAAAAACTTCTGATCAATCAAGCTACATAGAAAAAAATCTCGTATTAGAAGACAATCTATTGTGCATAAGATTTTCAAATTCAGGTTAAAAATGATAATGTTATTATTTCACTTAAAATCATCAATGGTTCCCTATTTCCTGTTAAATAAATTTCAGATTTTTCAATTTAGAGCTCAAGACCTGCAAAATCTGACACTATACTGTTCGTTTCCTTATCTCATACAACTCCTCTCCAAATATATTATCAGTGTATAAAGTAAGCAGTCTCTTTTTTTCAGCTTATCTTTGTATCTTCAAAGGTCTATCATCACATGCCTTGTATATATTAGGTGTTTTATAAAAGTTTATTAGATTAGATTGTTGGATTAGCCTATTCCAAGAAAATAGAATTAATCTCGATTCCCTCAATATAACACCAATATCTCCCTACTTCTGTATCTTTGCTTCCTACTCTCTGCTAGAAAGTACTTTCTGTTCACCAATGAATTCTAAACATCCACTGAATATCACTCTGAATGCAGTAATATGCTCATAAATGTTTAAGAAGTAGTTCTATAAAATATGCATGAGCTTAAGTTTTATCTACATTATTAGCATTTTTCTAACATTCTTAGATCTTATCAACAAAACAAGTGCTTATCTATATTATATATAATGTAAATTCTCATATAAAACATTTGACCATTTTCTCTCACAAGTTGATTGCAACCTACCCCTGTTTAAAATTCAATTTGCTGAAAACATCTTCCCTTCTCTTCCAATTATTAAGGATCTTGAATCTCACTTAACACATTTTTTATTCACTTGTTTTGGTACTTCTCACATATTATTTACTGGGATATTTTTTACATATGTTGCCTATATATTAATTTTCTCCTTATACTGAATTAGGTAAAATTTATAGAGTTATCCAGGATCTATCCATAGTACTTGTTTAATAGATGTTAAGTTATGAATTCCCTTGAATTAAATGGAATAAAAATGAAAAAGCCTGTCTCAGGACTTCTCAGACACTCTGAAAAGCAAAAATATAATAGTAAATGATAGAAATTATTGTTTACAGAATTTATCTTATCACAATATGTAATTACAATTAGGGAATTGTATAGGATTTGATTCTTTTATTTTATTTAATTTAGATAGGAAAAAATCAAACAGGATATAGTATTAGGTAATAGGAAATAGTAAAATTGTTGCTTTTCTTTGAGTATATTGCATGTTGTCTTTTTAAATATAGGCTAACTAAAATTAAACTCCAATATTATGTTATCTATAATAAAGGCTTTATGGTTTAGTTTTACAATGTGCAGCAGAATTCTCTGGTAGTAAAACAGGGAGCTTTTTTTTAATAATAAAGTAATAAAATAGGTTGGGAGTCAAATTGCTAGTAAGATCTGAATACAATAAGAGAAAGCTATTTCTGACAAAATTAATAGAAGACAAAATGGCCAATATGTTAACAGGAAAGACTCAGATATATAGATATAGATATAGATATAGATATAGATATAGATATAGATATAGATATAGATATATAGATAGATAGATATAGATATAGATATATAGATATAGATATATAGATATATCATTAACTACAGCTAATTAAAATCCAACAATTAACACAAGCATTTTTCAAAATGTTCATGATGTCAAGAAGATGTGACTAATTAAGATAGCAAGACTGAATTAGAAGCAGCTGGTGGTGGAGCAGTCATAGTATTTGGCCACTGAATTCAGCTATAGCCTCAGATGGTTGTGTGGCCCTGAAAAATTCAACCAATTTCTTTTTTGCTTTGTTTCTTCAACTGTTAAATGGGGATGATAATAGCCCCTATCTTGAAAGGGTATTGTGAGAATCAAATGAGATAATGATTAAAAAACATAATTAGTATATGATGGAACATAGTAGGAACTATGTAATTGCTTAGTCTTTTTCTCCCACCCCAGAATCAGAACCCTAAAGCAATAGCCCAACTGTTAAGTTATTTTTGTAAAAGAGAGGAAGTAGTTTTGATAATGTCTTACTATACAATGGAACAAAGAAATATTCTGGACTGGATATCTCTGTTTGGCACATTTGCCCTTTGCCTCAGTCCCAGCTGTTGTGATGACAAGCAAATTTCTCAGCCTAGCAGCTGGGAATTCTTTGGAGAAGAGCTGACTAACTCCTGAGGGTTTTTTTTTTCCCCTCTGAAAGGCTTATCTCTTTCCACCTTCATTTCACATCCCCCCTTCACCTCTGAATCTTCTACTCAACCTCAAATTAAGTCCATTCCTTATGCCTCACTGTTTTGGAGGATTGACCTTGAGTTCTAGCTTTTGAGCTGGCATGAACTTTTGAAGTCATCCTCAATGTCCATACCCTTCATTTTATATATGAAGAAACTGAGACCCAGAGAGGTTAAAGGGCTTGCCCATTGTCAGACTCTAGTTAATTGTCAGAAACAATTAGGTTTACTGATTACAAGTTAGCATACTATTTGCTGTGTTACCTGTAAACCTGGAAATTCTTTGGAATACAGGCAATGCAACTGATAATGTACCTGACATTGGAAGACCTAGTAGACTAAATCTAAAGAGGTTTAGGCAATAGATTTCTGCAGCCTGAGCAACTCATGAAACCATAAGATGTTCTTTGTCCCTCACTCTTGAAGAAGACCATGGCATCAGAGAGGTGATGTCATAACAAGCACATGAAATGAATTTGAGTGGGGAGGGCTGTGCTAAGTGACTAGCCTCACTTTCTCCTCCAGAGCCATCTGGGTCCAGTGGCTAGATATGAATCAGGATGACTGGAGATGGCTCTGGATGTGAGACAATCAGGGTCAAGTGTTTGAGGTCATGTTAGAATTCAGGATGTACTGCTTTCAAGGACAGAACTTTAACCACTGTACCACCAGCTGCTCTGTATCCATAAAATAATAAACAAGAAAGCAACCTAAAAGTACTAAGTACTATGAATGCAAAACTAAAAGAGAAAAAAAAGCAAAATGTTGTCAGTGTTCTCAAGGAGCTTTCCTAACATATGGAAGGGCATTTGTGATGTGGATCCTGGTTAAGATCACCAGCTCATATAAAATGAGATATCTTGGATATTTTACAAGAAACAAATAAATAAAAAAAAGGAAAAGATAACAAAATCTATACTGGTAGAATTATATGAATGAAGAAAATGTTAAGGAGTATTTTGGAGATCCTCAACAATAATAGTTTAGCTTTCCAATCCTTTTTAACTTTCTGAGATAGCCATTCATTTTTTACCCCACCATTTTCTACCCTAATCCATATATCTCACAGGTAAAAGTTTCCATGCATCCTTAATTTGCTTTTAATATCATCCTTTATGTCTAAATTATATATTCATTTTGAACTTACCTGTTTAAATGATGTGAGACGTTGGTCTATAGCTTTTTTGCCAAACTTATTGAGTTTTTCAAGCAATTTCTATGAAATAGTGATTTCTTATGCTCAAGGTTTGGACATTTGGGTTTAACAAAAACTAGGTTACTATGGTCATTTAATCCCTAATTTATTGTACACTTAATTTATTCTGTGCTCTATCTATTCCACTGATCTATCACTCTATTTTTTTAGCCAGTACCAGAATATTTTCAGGATCACTCCTCTGTTTTGCAGTTTCAGATTTGGTACTGCTAGAATATCTTTTTTTTCTTTCTTTTTTTTTTAGTTTTTTTTCCAAGGCAATAGGGTTAAGTGGCTTGCACAAGGCCACACAGCTAGGTAATTCTTAAGTGTCTGAGACTGGATTTGAACTCAGGTATTCCTGACTCAAGGGCCAGTGCTCTATCCACTGCACCACCTAGTCGCCCATAGATCATCTTTTTTCACATTAGTTTTTCTTTTCTTTCTTTCTTTCTTTCTTTCTTTCTTTCTTTCTTTCTTTTTTTCCCTTTTATTCATTCTTTTGATGTTTTTGATCTTTGGACTTCCAAAGGAATTGTATTAAATTTTTCTAAAACTTTAGATGAATTTTTTGATAATTTGATTAGTTAATACTTCAAATAAGTATATTAATTTATGTAGAACTGACATTTTTATTATATTGACTCAGTTTATGAGTAATTCACATTTTTCTAATTATTTAGATCTGACTATATTTGTGTGAAAAATATTTTGTAATTGTCTTCATATAGTTCCTGATTTGGCATGGTAGGAAGACTCCGAAGTACTTTATATAATCTGCATTTATTTTAAGTAAAGATTTTTCTATTTCTTATTGTTAAACTTTGTTGTTAATATAAAAAATTTTGATGCCAAGTGAATTTATTTTATATTTTGTAATCTTAAAAATTGTTAATTGTTTCAATGAGGTTTTTAATCTATTCTCTAGGAACTTCTAAGTGTACCATAATATCATTTACAAAGAATGAAAGTTTTATTTCCTCATACTCAATTCTAATTCTTTCAGTTTCTTTTTCTTGGTTAACTGCTATATTTCCAGTACAATATTGAATAATAGTGGAAATAATGTTTCATCCTTTCCATCCTTGCCTGTAATCTTGGTATGGTTTCTAGATTATACCCATTATATATATTATCTTTTGATGGTTTTACTGAGATGTTACTTATCATGTTAAGGAATGTTTCATTTTATTCCTATGATTTATTGGACTTTTAAAAAATACAAATGGGTATTTCAATTTTTCAAAAAAAATTCTCAGGAGCAGCTAGGTGGTGTAGTGGATAGAGCATCAGCCCTGGAGTCAGGAGCTCCTGAGCTCAAATCTAATCTTAGACACTTAATAATTGCCTAGCTGTGTGACCTTGGGCAAGTCACCTAACTCCAAAGCCTTATATAAATAAGAAAAAATTTGTGTTTCTTTGAGATAATCATATGTCTATTGCTTTTGTTATTAATATAGTCAACTATGAATCTAATTTTCCTACAGTGATCCAGCCCTGAATTCCTGGTATAAATTTTACTTCTTCATAGTGTATTAACTTTAAGATACTTTACTGTAATCTACTTAGTAATTTTATTTAATTTTTTTGTATTATTCAATAGGGAAATTGGTCTTTACCTTTCTTTCTCTGATTTTGCTTTTCCTAGTTTATGTATCAACACTATATTGTGTCATGAATCTGTTAGAACTCCTTTGTCTATTGTTCCAAACTAGAATTATTTTTTCTTTAAGTGTTTGTTAGAATGCACATAGAAATCCATCTTGTCCTTGGAATTTTTCCTAAGCAAGTCACATCACATATTCAATTTCTTTTCCTAAGATATGATTATTTAAGCATTATATTTTCTCTTCCATTAGTCTGGATAGTTTATACTTTCATTTCACTTAAATGTTTGAATATATTGATATATAATTAAACAAAATATCTCTGAATATTTTCTTTAATTTAATCATCATTGGTGTTGAATTCATCCATTTCATTTTTATACTTGTAATTTGGTTTTCTTTATTCTTTTATAATCAAATTAATTAAAATAAGTTAAATCTATTTTTACCCATTTTATTGTTTACCTATTTTATTTCTTCATAAAATCAGATCCTAGTTTTATTGATTAATGAAATACAATTTTTTACTTTCAATTTTATTGATCTCTCCTTTAATTTTCAGGATTTCCTCTTTGATGTTTTATTGGGGACTTTTATTATACTTTTTCTGATTTTTTTTAAATTGCACATTCAGTTTCTTAATTTGCCCTTTCTCTATTTAATGTTGTGATTAGAAATATAATTTTTCCTTAATTACTGTATATCACAAAAATTTGTTACATTGTTTCATTGTTGTCATTCTCTTTCTTGAAATTATTGACTTTATCCATAATGTGTTTTTTGACATACTCATTCTTGAGGATTAAATAATATAGTTTCTACCAAATTCTATTCTAAGGGTACATGGCTCTGTATTTTAAAATAACATTTTATTCTTTTCTAATTACATGAAAAGAATTTTAATATTCATTTTCCATAATTTTTTTAGTTCCAAATGCGGTCCCTCTTTTCTTCTCTCCTCCTTCCATATGATGGTAAGCAATTTCTTATAGTTATAAATGTGTGTAATCACATAAACCATTTTCATATTAGCAATGTCATGAAAGTGGAAATAGTTTACAAAAAAATCCAGTTTACAAAAGGAAAAATCTTGAAACAATAAAGTGAAAATACTTTAATTTGCATTCAGTCTCCATTAGTTATTTTTCTGGATATGCATAGCACTGATCATCATAAAATATTGTTGTTACTAAATACAATGATCTACTGGTTCTACACTTCGAACAGTTCATATAAGATTTTCTAGGTTTTTCTAAAATCTTTCTGCTCATAATTTCTTATAGTACAATAGTATTTATTACATTTATCTCCCATTCTCCAAATGCTAGGCATCTGATTAATTTCCAGTTCTGTCACAAAATTAACACTACTAAATTTCTTTTACATGTTGGTCCTTCTCCCACCTTTTTGATGTCTTTTGTATATAGATTAGCAGTAGTATTACTCACTCAAAGCATAAATTATTATTCCTTGGACATTTTGTTCTCCAGAATGGTTGAATCAGTGCACAATGTTGAAATGATTTGCAAATCCCTCATATCCGTTCCAATATTTATTATCTTACTTTTCTCTCTTATTAGCCACTTAATACCTATTGAATTAGTTTGAATGTGCATTTTCTCTAATAAAAATTGATTTAGATGATTTTTTATGACTATAGATAGTTTTGATTTCTTCAAATGAAAATTTCCTTTTCATATCTTTTGACAACTTATCAATTGGAGAATGATTTATATTCTTATAAATTTGACACTGTTCTCTATATATTTAAGAAAAGGACTTATTATTTTACCAGAGATAAACTGTAAAAATTTATCCCCAGATTTCTATTTGCCTTCTAAAATTGCTAGCATTGGTTTTGTTTTGCACAGTCCTTTATTGAACATAGTTATTGAACATGGTTATTGCAATATCTTTTGAAAAGGGTGTATAGATCTATGTCAAAAGCATCATAAAAAAGTGGAGAGTATCTATGTGTATAAAATATTTATAGTAATTCTTTTTGTGGTGACAATGAATTGCAAATTGAAGGAGTATCCATCAATTGAGGAATGACAGAACAAGTTGTGGTACAAGAATGCAATGTACTGCTATCATGCTATAAGTAATAATGAAGAGACATGTCTCACAAAACAAAGAAACAACTGGATTCACATGAACTGATATGAGTGAATTAATTAACAGGACAAGAAGGACATTGTACACAGTAACAGTAACAGACATATTGTATGATGACCAGCTATGATAGTTTTAGATATTCTCAGCAATTTAATATTCCAAGACAATACCAAAAACCTCATAATAGAAAATGTTATCCACATCCAAATAAAGAGCTAAGCAGAGTGAAATGTACTATTACATGCTTTTGTTTTTGTTTATAATTTCTTTTCTTTTACATATTTTCCCCATTTTTTTATTCTCCTTTCACAGCAAGGCTAAGATGAAAAGATAATTAATATAACTGTACATTTATAATCTCTATCCAAATACTTGTTGTCTTCATGGGGGAGGGGCAAAAGGAAGGAGAAAAAATTGAAACTCCAAATCCAATAAAAGTGAATGCTGAAAACTATCATTGCATGCCATTGTAAAATATCAAATACTTTTAAGTGGAAAAAAATACCGGAGACAATGAAATTATAAAAATACTAAATATATAAACACCAAGTAGAATAGCAACAAAATTCTTAAAGGAAAAATTAAGTAATTACCCTGTCTCTCCTCAAGTCTGTTTATATTTTGAAGTTTGCCTTCCTTTACCCTTTTTCATTTCTGTCAGTGCCCCTCCACTTCTTGGACTCCATTCCCATTCTACTTCAATGTTAGGTAATATAAATTTTTATATCCACCTTTCTATGAATATTATTCCCTTCTGAAATAAATATTGATGAAAATACAGTTCAAATATTGTCTACCACTCATACCCATTTCCCTATCTCCATGAAAAACTCTTTCCTGAATGTGTTTTTTATATGAGATATTTCCCCCATTTTCCTCTCCCTACTTCCATGCCTAGCACTTTCTCAATTTGTTTTTTGAGATCTTTCTATTATCATAATCTCAAACATTTCTTCTATCTATATATACACTACTAACTACCCTAAAATAAGAAAGATTTTAGGAACGTATAAGTATTATCTTCCTATATAGGAATGTAAACCATATAACGTTACTGAGTATGTTATGATTTATCTTTCATCTTTACTTTTTTATGCTTTTTTGATAAATTCACCTCTGGTCATTCCATCAGAAATTATTAAAAAACCTTCAGTTTAATTAAATATGATTTTTTGCCTTGAAGGATTATACTCACCTTTGTTGGGTACACTGATCTTGGTTGTAATACCAGATGTTTTTTAATTTTAATATCATATTCCAAGCCTTCTGCTCCTTTAATATAGTAAATGTTAAATCTTGTATTATTCTGACTTTGAATCCACAATGTTTGAAATGTTTCTTTCTTCTTGAAGTATTTTCTACTTCACCTAAGAGCTCTGGAATTTAGCCATAATATTCCTGTAAGTTTTAATTTTGGGAATTTCTTTTAGTTGGAGATCATAGAATTATTTTAATTTCTATTTTACCCTCTAATTCTGAGATATTAGGATAGCTTTTCTTGATAATTTTGTGAAATACGTCTAGGTTCTTTTTCAGATGGCTTTAAAGTCATCCAATAACACTTATTATAACTCCTTGATCTATTTTCCTGGTCTGTTGTTTTTCTAATAATTTAAAATGTTCTGAATTTCAAATTTTATTCTATATATCTTTTCTCATTTTTGTAGACTTTATTTTGTTTCTTTTGTCATTCATGGGGTCATTAAGTTCCAGTTGTCCAATTCTAATTTTTAAGCCATTATTTTCTTCAGTGAATTTTTGGACTTTTTTTTCCATTTGGTTAATTATATTCTTTTTGTTTTAGGTTTTTGCAAGGCAAATGGGGTTAAGTGGCTTGCCCAAGGCCACACAGCTAGGTAATTATTAAGTGTCTGAGAGCGGATTTGAACCCAGGTACTCCTGACTCCAAGGCCAGTGCTTTATCCACTATGCCACCTAGCTGCCCCTAATTCTATTCTTAAGGTGTTATTTCTTCAGTATATTTTGTGCCTTTTTTATCAAAGAGTTGCTTTTCTTTTCATAATATTCTTGCATCATTTTCATTTCTTTCTCCAATTTTTTTCTACTGCTCTTTAAAATGTCTTAAAGGCTCCTTCAGGAAATCTTCTGTGACATGTACACCTCACTTTTTTCCTTTTGAGACTTTCCTTGGGACTCTATTGACATCATTGTTTTATTCTGAGTTTAGATCATGATTTCCCCCATATTATTTTTTTATATTAGGCACTTTTCTCCTTTGTTCCTCATTTTCCCAGATTATTACTTGTCTTTTAAAAATATAATAAATTGTGCTCTGGTCACAAGCATAGCTATGCTATTCTTTTCATAACTATTTCTGGGGGGGTCTGTAATTTTTTGGTGTTTACAAGGTTGTCTGATTCAAGGAGAATTGAGGGTAACTCTTCCCTGTGCTCTGGTCTTTATCCAAGAAGGCACTTTATTCTCCTGCATTCATAGATGCTAGTCCTCTTCTTGACCTGGGGACTGTGACCAAGTCCTCCACTTTACTCTTTTTTGCAATTCCTAGACCTTCTTTCTGTCTTGGAATTGAAATCAAGACTAAAAGAATGCTTTTCCATCTTGAAACTGTTAATAGGGCCTCTGCTTTCCTAGTGTTGTAAGAGTTAGTATTTTTCTTTACCCTGGAACTGTGTATAGGTAATGGAACCAGATCCTGTATCAGTGGCAGCAAAGATTCTATAAATTTTTTTCTGATCATTAACTGAATCTCTGGGCTCAGAGCTAGCAAGGATGCTATCATGATTACAGCTACATCCAATTTTAATGTTGCTATGACATAGACTGAGCTTCAGGTCAATTCCCATCATAATGTCACTAATCTCACCTAAAAACTTCTTGAAATTTTTTAAGGCTAGAAAAATGTCTAACTGCAACATTTTGATGACTCTGACACTTCAGGAAGCAAGTTCCAACATTATTTTAAAATTGGTTGGCTGGGACTATTGGAAGAGTTCAGCTGAGTCATTACTTGTACTCTGTTATCTTCCACATCATAAAGTTTGTTTAAACTCATGTCTGTCTAAGTTGTTTTTCTTTACCTTGATTATCCTGTACAATTTTAGTTTAGGATTCTAATTTAACAAGATATGGGAAAGAAGGACATAATAAAGTGGGACAGTCATTGTCATTCAATAATGTAGTGAACAGAACTTTTGAAGCAATGACTAAGAGGTGTCAAGTAATTGAAAATAATTAATATTTAGGATCTCATAATCACAGGATTTCAGAGATGGAATATCTATGGCTATATAGCCCCACTCATTCCTTTAAAGAAATCTTTAATATAATATGCCAGACAAGTGATTACCCCGAAATTGTTCCTGAAGATTTCTAAGGAGGATGACTACCACCTAAGGAAGGATCTCATTAGTTAGGGCTGCTTTATTAGAAAATTGTTCCTGATTTCAAGCCTAAATTGATCTCTTAGCTTCCATCTACTGGTCTTGTTTCTTCTCTCTGTGTCAATCTAGAAAGTGTCTATAACCTTTTCCAAATGACACTCCTTCAAATACCAGAAAATGGTTATCAGATGACCAATGCTGATATCCTTTAGCTTATCCAGATATGATATCAACCTTTCATCATCTTGGCTTCCATTCTACAGCTAATCAGTATCATTCTTCAACAACAATGTCCAGAATTGATTAAGAAATTCCAGATGAAATTTAATGAGGCAGATATAGATGGAATATTAGCTCCTTATTCTCAGAAGCTAGCCCTCACAATGCAGCCCAAGTTCCTGTTAGAATACAAATGACCTCTGAGCTTTTGTTTTTAGAAGCCATAGGATGTGCATATCCTGCTACATATTCAAACAGAGTATGTTTTATCATGGCCTCAGATCAAATTTAGCTATAGATCACATCATCTTAATAAATGAAAGAGAACTTAGGTGCCAGTATAGTCTATCTTCCCCATTCATAGATGATGAATCAGAGGTTAGTTATTTGCACAAAATCAGACAGGAGACAGAAGCAAGATTTTGGTTACTATTCTTTGATTCAAAAATCAATGATATTCAAAATCTGATGGTAAGGATTTTTGTAGAAATACATTTTTGGAGGGATATTCTCTTATCACAAGTGGGCCATTTTGCTTCAGTTCATTGTTTATAACATCCTTCCCAACACCTAACCATAATTACTATAAGTTACAAAGAAAACCAATTTCTTTCTGACTTCAGATAAACTGCTTTCTAACTTTGCCTGATCATGACTAATGGGGGATTTATATTTGGCTCAATTGTCTTGTCAGCTTCAAATTTGAACTTTCTTACTTGCTCATGGTTTTCCAATTAGCCAGGACACTAGTTGAAACAGGTGTGTTCTTCTGAAGAGCATGCAGCTGGCAAGCAAATGTCATATCTCCAATTAACTCCTGCCTTGCATTGTTTCACAGGACAGAGCTCACACAATTGCACAAAATTCTGAGATGAATGTGGGGATTAATTGCATCATCTCTAGAAGATGGGATATGCTTCATAATTCAACTCTAGTGCAAAAGCTGATGGGAAAGCTCATAATATACTAAACACACACACACACATACACACACACACACACACACACACACACACACACACCCCACACACACTTTCCTGGTAGTAGGCAATTAATATCACTTAAAACAAGCTAATAAGGACACTAAATGACTTTTGACTTGAGAAAACTAAATTCATGTCAAAAGCACATCAGTGTTTCTCTGAGTAAAAAAAGCTGCATAAATATTTTTGGAGCCAGAGCCCAACAGATATCTCTCCAAATCCTTCTAAATAAATTCCTTTAGAATGGGAGCTATCCAATTTCTGAAAAAATTCATTAAAAATCTAATTGTACTTTATACTTCCTGATCTAAAAATTATAAAATTAATCTTAGAAAATAATAAATTTTAAATTCCTTTGCACACCTCTACCTTAAGAACCTAAGTTCTTTAAGATGAAGGTGGAAACAGGTGTCACCTTAGAATTTTAAAGGTCAGACTTCTGGCCAAGATGGCAGAGAGAAAACAAGCACTGTCTTAATCTCTCCTGACTTTCCCTCACAAATAACATGAACCAAGCCTCTTAACAGAATTTGGATCCACAAAATCCATAGGAGAACCTAGGAGAATATCATCCAACAAGGTATGTCTCAGGGGAGCATGGGTGAGCCAGGGACAGAGAGCAGAAAGCCAGTGCAAGGGAGGCAGGGTGAGACTAGGGTACTAATCTGAGAACAATGGGGGAAGAGTTTGCTCTGTGCCAGGAGGCAGGGAGAGGTACAGTGTAGAAATATTTATTGTGGGGTGAGAGAGCTCCAGTGTGGCAACCAGATCATCAATCCAGTTACTTTAGCTGGTCTGGAAGACCAGAGCCACAAGTCCCCATGTTTTCAGTAAAATCCTTCTGATTCCAATTAATTCCCTCCCCAACACTTTCCTGCGGGAACAAGTGACCCTTCCCAGAACAAACATGCTTACAGCCTCCCCTGCCATGACCCAAGGCTTAGGTGTGGGTGGCAGATCTCTTCTAGTGCTGATTGAGGATTAAGAAGATTAACTATATAGACTGAGAGCCCAGCTCACATTGCTCTAGGTTATACTGATGCTCCCCCCAATCCTCCAGGCTTAGGAAGTGAGTCACTAAGCAAGAAAACGGTCACTCTAGAGAAAGCATCTAGCATTCTCTACATGCTGGCCCACTAGGAGTTATTAAGCTCAGTGAGCAAAGCCTCTAGAGATTTCAATACCAAAGGTCTGTGAACTAGTTCCTTCCACAACACAAGATCACAAATGAAGAAAGGCCATTAAAAAGTGGGGTCAATTGAAAGTTACCTTGAACAAACTATCCTAACTCAGAAAGAACTAGAACTTCAGAGGAGAATATGAACTGGTTTCCAGCCCAGAAAGATTTCTTAGAAGATATCAGGAAGGAGTTTAAAAATCAATTGGAAAAAAAATTGGGGAAAGAAACACAAGATAAAATTGACATTTTGCAGAAGAAAATTATCATCTTACAAGAAGAACATGAAAATATAATTGGACAAGTATAAAAAGAAAATAATTGTCTAGAAATCAAAATTGGGCAAGTGGAAAACTCCTTCGAAAACAGAATTGACCAATTAGAAACAGAGTTTCAAAAGGTAAATGAAGTCAATTCTCTAAAAAAACAGATTTGAATCTGTGGAAGTTATTGACTTCATGAGACAGCAAGAATCTGTTAACAAAACCAAAAAATGAAAAAAAAAAAACAAACAGAAGAAAATGTTGGAAAAACAATTGACCTGGAGAATAGATTGAGAAGAGACAATTTAAGAATCAGAGGGCTTCTTGAAAATATTGAGGAGAAAAAAAATACTGGACACATACTTCAGGATATAGTGAAAGAGAACTGCCCTGATATCATAGAAGCAGAGGGCAAAATAGTTATTGCAAGAATACATGTATCCTGTCCTGCAAGGGATCTCAAAATAAAAATACCAAGGAATATTGTTACTAAACTCCAGACCTGTCAGATAAAAGAGAAAATCCTGCAAGTAGCCAGAAAGAAACAATTTAAATACCTAGCAGTTACAGTAAGCATTGCACAGGACTGCATGCATCTACATTAGGGGATTGAAGGGCCTCAAATATGATATTACAAAGAGCAAGGGAGTTTGGAATGCAGATGCAGCCAAGAATTTAGCATCTGGCAAAATTGAGCCTTTTCTTCCCAGGGAAAAGATGATCAATGAACTTAATAGGAGACTTCCAAATTCTTCCTGATGAAATGATCAGAGACAATAGAAAATTTGGACTTCAAACAAGAGACTCAAGAGTTCTATGGAAAGGCTAAAAAGGGAAAGGAAAAAATATATCAAAAAAAGGTGAAACTGCTAAATCCCCACCTAGGAGAAAGATTCTCATAACTCTTTAGAATTATAAATCTATTAGAAAAGATATAGCCAGAAATAATGGACACTCATGACTTCTCTGTGACTCTGATAGAATGACTTACAAACAATATCTCCTTAAAATGGGGGAGCAATAAAGAGACAGGAGGATGGAGGAGATTGAATGAGGTAAATTACATCATATGAAAAGTTAAATTACATCACATGCAAAGGACCCATTGCAATAGAGGGGAAGAAGGGAGGAGGTGAGAATTATCTGAATCTTAATCTCATTTGATTTGACTCAAAGAAGGATTAAAACATACACACTCAGTTAAGTTTAGAGACTTATCTTACTTTTCCAGTATTAAGAGGGGAAAGGGGAGGGGGAAGGGGAGGAAGAAAATAGAAACTGACATAAAGAAGAGAAGAAGGGGCAAAGATAAAGGGGAAAGAAAGTGGAGAAGGGCTGGATATAAGGGGGAAACACATTGAAGGAAGTGGTATTCAGTGGGAAATAGGGATAAGGTAAAAAAGGGAAATTACAGACAGAGGGAAGATAGAATGGAAGACAAGTACTTATAATTTTGCATGTTAATGGGATGAATTCTGTCATAAAATATAAGGAGATAGTGGAAGGTATCTAAAACAAGAATCCTACTATATGCTGTTTGCAAGGAACCCATTTGAAGCAGAGAGATACATACAGAGTAAAGGCAAAAGGTTGGAGCAGAATACATTATGATTCAGCTGAAGTGAAAAAGACAGGGGTAGCAATCCTTATCTCAGACAAACAAATGCAACAATAGATCTCATTAAAAGAGATGAGGATGGAAATTATATCCTCCTAAAAGGTACCATACATAATGAAACAATTTCAATACTCAATATATATACATGTATATGTATATATATATACATATATATATATATATATATATATATATATATATATATATATATATATATATATATATATATATATATATGATATAAACAGCAAAACTCTACTGGTGGGAGACCTCAACCTCCCTCTCTTAGAATTATAGAAATCTAACCATAAAATAAACAAGAAGGAAGTGTTAAAGAGATAAACAGAATATTAGAAAACCTAGACAAGATAGAACTTTGGATAAAATTTGATAGGGACCAAAAAGTATATACCATTTTTTCTGTTGTGCATGGTGCACAAAAATTAGCAATGTACTAAGGCAAGGCAGAAATAGTGAATACACTATGATCAAGTAGAATTTTTTCCAGGCATGCAGAGTTGGTTCAATATAAGGAAAACTGTTAGCATAATTGACTATATAAATAACAAACCTAACATAAATCATATAATTTTCTCAATAGATACTGAAAAAGCTTTTGACAACATATAGCAATCTTTCTTATTAAAAACACTAAAGAGTGGAAGAATAAGTGGATTGTTCCTTAGAATAAGAAGAAGTATCTATCTGAAACCATCAGCAAGCATTATATGGAATCGGGATAAGCTAGGTGCATTCCCAATAAGATCAGGGATGAAACAAGGATGACCTTTATCACCAATCCTATTCATTATTGTATTAGAAATGTTAGTTTCAGCCACAGAAAAAAATAATTTGAACGAATTATAATTGGGAAGGCAGAAACACAACTCTCACTCTTTGCAGAGGACCTAGAGAACCCTAAAAACTCATCTAAAAACTATTCAAAACAATTAGTAACTTTAGCCAGTAAGAACTGGAAAGAGAAATTCCAGTTAAAATAACCTCAGACAATATAAAATACTTGGGAGTCTACCAGCTAAGACAGATTCAGAAATTATGAAAACAACTATAAAACACTTTTCACACAAATAAAATCAGATTTGAATAACTGGGTAAATATCAACTGGTCATGGATAGGCTGACCTAATAGAATACAACTGATAATTCCACATAAATTAAACTACTTATATAATGTCATGCCAATGAAACTTCCAAAGAATTACTTTAATGAGTTAGAAGAAACTTACTAAATTCTTATGGAGAAACAAAAAGTCAAGAATATCAAGGTATTTAATGAAAAAATCATGCAAAAGGAGGTGCCTTAACCTTACCAGATCTAAAATTATATTACAAAAGATCAGTCATCAAAACTGTCAGGTA
Source organism: Macrotis lagotis (assembly GCF_037893015.1). Classification (NCBI taxonomy): domain Eukaryota; kingdom Metazoa; phylum Chordata; class Mammalia; order Peramelemorphia; family Peramelidae; genus Macrotis; species Macrotis lagotis. Next base: position 29,901,827 of record NC_133662.1, on the reverse strand, counting down.
CTAGATAAGAAATAGAGTGGTAGATCAGTGGAACAGAATAGTTGCAAAAGAGAGAACAGGAAACAATAATAGTTATCTGGTGTTTGAGAAACCCAGAGTCCAACTTCTGGGATAGGAACTCACTCTTGTATAAAAAAAACTGTTGGGAAAAATGAGATATAGTATGGCAGAAACATGGATTAGACCAACATTCATACACTATACCCATATAAGACTAAAATGGGTACAGGATTTAGACATGAAACACAATATTATATTGATTCTAGGAGAGCAAGGAAGAGTTTACTGTCAGATCTATGGAAAGGGGTGCAAATTATGATCAATGAAGAGATAGAGAACATAATAATTTTTAATTAAAAAGTTTTGCACAAATGAAACCACTGTTACCAAGATCAAAAGAAAAAGAGGAAATTGGGAAAAAAATTTGTACAAGTAATCATGGACAATTTTGAGTATCTGTGATGGATAATACAATCTGTATTCAGAGAAAGGTCTGTGGAGTTTAAACAAAGACCAAAGATTATTGCCTTCAATTTTTTTAAAAGTTGTCTTATGTACTACATAATTTTGCTATCTCTAATTTTTTTTTCTTCCTCAAGGATATATTTTTTCTTTCACCGCATTTAATTTGGATCAATGCATACCATGGAAATGATATAAAGATTACCAGATTTCCTTTTGTGGTGAGCAGTGGGGAGGGTGGGGAGGGTTGGTGAAAAATTGTAAAATTCAAAACTATATGGAAATGGTAGGTAGAAGCTACTATTTTATTTAAATAAAATATTTATATAAGAAAAAGAAATTGACTCACGTAGGTATTTGTTTTGTTTTTGTTATTCCTATTTGTTACATATTTTTAGTTTCTTTCATTTTTTCCCCTTTTTAAATGGAGAGGAAAGGAGGAGGAAGATAAAGATAAATGCTTGACAAATTTAAAAGGAAAAAATGAATAAAAAAGATAAACAATCTTCAAAAAACAAAGAATTTTAATGATGGTTCACACCATTCCCCTTCACTCAACATTAAAGTGCGGAGACAATATACTTAACATAAGGAACATGCCTAAGAGACCCAAGTTGATGGTGACTATTAAGGTCTTCATATTAGATTATGTGAGTTTATGAAGTAGTTACTTTTTATTTTTATATTTATATGCAGGGCATTTGAAGTTGTGAAGTGCTCAGGGTCACATAGCTAATAGGTTTCAAGTATCTGAGACATGATTTGAAATCAGGTGCTCTGAACTTCAGGGTCAGTGCTCTGTCCATTTTGCCACTTATCTTCCCCTTATATACTCTTTACTGTTAAGACAATTTAAAAGGCAACATTGCATATTTGATAAAGCTTTGACTTTAAAGTCAAGATGTAAAACTCTGACTTATGATAATACTAATTCTAAGACGCCAAGAAAGCTATTTAACACCTTAGTACCTACATCCAAATCTGTAAGAATATACAGACTAGGAGTTTGCTTGAATTAATACAATGTACTTCCTTGCCAGGAATTCCTTTAGTCAATTAAATCATAGATCCTGTTTAGAAACAAATACAAACAAATAAAGCAACCTACTAGGAGTTCCTTGATAGAATGAAAAACTGTAATTTGAGAATGCTAACACTTTAAGTATTATCATCAATGAACACTTAAGCTGGAATAGTTTGTTATATTAGATCACCATTCACTTATCAAGTATCCAAATGATGAAACAGAACATTCGCAAATTTTAATGAATTTAGCCACTCATGGGAGTGGAGTCAATTGGAAGAAGCATTCAGCTGTGAGTTATCAATATTCCCTTCCAATAACTTTAAAATAACATCTTAAAAATAAAAAAAAAACATCTTAAATCATATACTAAAGTGGCAAAGCCAATAAAAATGACAGGGTCTGTTGTGTGTCCAACACAACTAAAGTAATACAAAGGATAGTTCTGTAACATAGTGGTAAAGTCTGACCCAGTTGCAATATTGGTGAAGGGAATAGGGGTGGGAATGAAAGAAGTTGCATTTTATGGTAAGAGTTCCCATCAACTTGTCAGAAAGAGATTCTTGGGAATCAATATGTTGGCAATAGATACAGGACCAGATGCTGTCAGATGATTCCAATGTCTATGCCTACTTCTGGGTCACAGTTCATAGGCAGAGATGTATACTTTCAGTCAAATAAGAGGAAGGACCATGAAGAGCAGCATTTCTTTTAGTTGAAAGAGGTAAGGCACCCTCTTGAAAAATAGTCTTCCTGGTCCCAAGATTAGCAAGTATTCAGAAAAGCACTATCGCCCATAGTCTCAAGGAAGTAAGTTCAGTGAAAAGCAGTTTTAATTGAAATCTCAATGGATTAGAAGACCTTTCTAGGTAAGGACAAGAGTACAAATAAGGACATCACCTCTCCCCACCTTTTCCCAGATCATACCTACTCAGAAGCACTGAATACTAAAAAATTCCTATAACTGGCTCTGGAAAACACCTTGTGAAAGCTTGGGACAGTGCACTCTCCAATTTAGGACAGAATTCAGCTTTAATATATAGTTCAAACTTAGAAATAGGCTGGTAAAATGAATAAGAAACACTAAAAACAAATGAACCTGTCCTTAAAACATTAATGGTGACAGGGAAGATTCAGACACAAATTTACAAGATGATAATGAAATCAAAACAGCAACCAGCAAAAATTCAAGTAGAAATATTAGAAATGAATACAAGTCACAATACAATACAAGTCTTGCTAGAGATAAAAATATTTTCAAAATCAAGAATGATAAAAGAAATTAGAAAAAAGAAATGAGGGTGATATAAGAAAATTATGAAAATAGAGATAACAGTTTGGTAAAAGAGGCACAAAATACTGAGTAAAATATTAGATTAAAAAATTGACTATTTGCAAAAAGAGGAATGAAAATATATTGAAGAAAAGAATTCCTTAAAAACAAATGGCCAATGGGCAGATAGGTGGTGCAGTGGATAAAGCACCAGCCCTAGATTCAGGAGTACTTAGGTTCAAATCCCATCTCAGACACTTAATAATTACCTAGCTATGTGGCCTTGGGCAAGCCACTTAACCCCATTTGCCTTGCAAAAACCTAAAAACAAACAAACAAACAAAATGGCCAAATAGAAAAAGAGGCACAAAATAATTGCCTATATTAGAATTGGGCAATTGGAAGCTAAGGACTCCAAAAGACATTAAGAAATAATAAAACAAAGTCCAAAGAATCAAAAAAGAAAAATATAATTTATCTTATTTAAAAAAAACAACTGAAGCAGAACCAGAAAATCACTGTATAACATAACAGAAACATGGGGGTGATGATCAACCTTGCTGGACTTGCTCATTCCATCAGTGTAACAATCAGGGATAATATGGGGCTCTCTGCAATGGATAATGCCATGTGTATCTAGAGAAAGAACTGTGGAGTTTGAACAAATACCAAGGACTCTCATCTTTAATCTAGGAAAAAAAACTGATATCTTATTGTCTGATCTTCCTATCTCTTATACTTTATGTTTCTTCCTTAAGGATATGATTTCTCTCTCAACACATTCAATTTGGATCAATGTATACCAGGGAAATAATGAAAACTCTGGCAAATTGCCTTCTGTGGGTGTGTGTGTGGTGGGGGGAGGTTAGTAATGTTAGGGGAAAAATTATAAAACTCAAAATAATTAAAATCTTTAAGTGCACAAAAAAGAAAAAGAAAAAAGCCACTGATATGGAAAAAAAGAATGAGGAGAGCTAGTTTAAGAATTATTAAATTCCCTGAAATCATTAATCAGAAAAATAGCCTAAACGTCTTATTTCAAGGATTAAGAAAAACTACCAGAATTCAAGAATTAAGAAAAATGAACAAAGATAAAATTGAAATGTAAAAATTGCAATGATCATAACCTGAAAGAAATTCCTAGCTTAAAGAGAAAGTACTTCAATCATCCAGAAAGGAATAATTCAAATATTACAGACCTATAATCAGAATCAAACAAGATAATTCACAAAGGAAAAGAGTTGATTACAATTAAAAACAACTTAAACTGTAAAACTGACTTTAAGCCTAGAAAAGAAAAAAATAGACATTCCTGATGAAAAGACCAGAGAGGAATGGGAATTTTGACTTTTAAGGATAAGATTCAAAAATAGCTTTAAAATGTAAGATGAGAGGTAACTATGTGGCACAGTGGATAGAGCACCGGCCCTGGAGTCAGGTGTACCTGAGTTCAAATCAAGCCCAGGCACTTAGTAATTAACTAGCTGTGGGACCTTGGGCAAGCCACTTAACCCCATCACCTTGCAAAAAAAAAATTAAAAAAATAAAAAGTAAATAAAAACGTAAAGATGAAAGTGAACACTTTTGGGAATCAATTAAGTGAAACTATCTAAATTTCTATATGGGAAGATGACAGTGTAAATTCTAAGAATTTTATCACTGTCAATGTAATTAGTTTCTACATAAACAAGGGGTGTAAGTGAGTCAATTATGTTGGATGTAATATAAAAATGGACAGATGAGAAAGATTCACTAGGAGAAGGGGGAAGGAAGAAAGGGAGAAGAATGAACAAAAAACTGTCTCAAATAAAAGATGTATAAAAAGAAGAGTTTTTTACAATGGAAGGTAAAATGTGAGTGGTGGCAGGAAATGTTTGAACTTCATTCTGCATAAAACAGTGAAAAATAGAAACACACATACATACTCATTTGGATATAGAAATTTTTATTATCAAATAATAGGGGAAGGAAGTAAGATAAAGGGATGGGGAATAAATGGTAGGGCAATAAAGGAAGTCAGTGGTTAGAAGTGATCTTAGTTTAGAGGAGAGACAGCAAAAAGAAAGATAAGAACAAATGGGTAGAAAATGGGTTGGAGTGAAATGAGCAGTTTACAAAAATGTGAATGGGATGAATTCACTGGAAGTGATTAGCAGCATGCATTAAAAAACAGAATCCACCTAAATGTTGTTGAAAATAAGAGGTAAAAAAGAATTTATTATGTTTTAGCTGAAGTAAAAATGTCAGGGGAAGCAATCAAAATCTCAAAGGAAGCCATAAAAATACTTAATTAAAAGAGATATGAAGGCAAGCTATGTTATTAATAACCATCATAAGCAATGAAGTAATATCAATGTTAAATAAGTATAATATCTAAATTATTAAATAACAATTAAATTAATTACAGGAGGAAATAAATAATAAAATGATAATTCAACTTACCCTTCTCAGAACTGAATAAAACTAACCAGAAAAAATAAGAAAGGAATTTAAAAAATAAACAGAATTTTAGAAATGTTAAATATGACAGATTTCTAGGGAAAACTGAATGGGACAGGAAACGGCATATTTTTTAAAAAACTTTATATAAAAGCTTGATAATAAATTACCTAAAAACCTTGTAAGGAATGAAATTAAAAAAGAAGAAATATTAAATGCATGTTTTTTCTTACCATAATTGAAGAAATATTGCATTCCTTAAAGTCATGGAAGTAAAATAGGAAATGAAGTGGAATTTATTTGTTTATTTTCATCTATATGCACATGTATGTTTTTAGGTTATAAAATTTCCTTCCACCCTCCCTTCCCATCCCCCTCCCCTCAATGGCAAACAATCAGTTAACATTGAACATATGTGTGTGTGTGTGTGTATCTATCTATCTATCTATCTATCTATCTATATATATATATATATTTCATAATGATTTTACAGATTAGTCATTTTTGGTATGAGGAATTGGAATTAAGGGAAAGAGATACATAAGAGATCATTTTTATAAAGGGTTCATCAGATTCTGAAAGGTTAGTTTTTCTCTCTTTTTGTTTTGTTTTCCTCTGGATGGGATAACATTGTCCATAGCCAGTATAATACAAAATTAGTGAATAAAAAAACTCATATAAACAATTACTTATTTTATGAAACAGAATGTTAACAATGATACAACATGCCAAAATTTGTGGAATGTAGCCAAAGAAATATTTTTGGGAGAATTTATACCTTAAAGTACATAAAGCAAGAAAAGAAGCAGATCAGTAAATTGGAAATGAAATTAAAAAAAAATAAACTAGAAAAATAACAAATTAATTTCAATTAAATACCAAATGAACAGAATGAAAATAAAAGAAATTAGTAAATTTGGAAGCAACTACTCCTCCCAAAAATTGGATCAATAAATAAAGCTTATGGACAAAAACAACAAAGATAAATGATTAATTTCATTTTAAAAGGAAAAAACTAGTATCATAAAATGAAAAGGTAAATAATATCACTCATGAAGAGGAAATTATAATAACTTTTAGGAGTTATTTTGTCTAATTATATTCCAATAAAAAGACAAACTAAATAAGATGGATGAATATTTTGAAAAAATATATAAATTGTTCAAATTAACAAAAAAGGAAATAGAATTGGACAAAATTTGAGAAATTGGCAAAAATTGCTGGGAGAACTGGAAATCAGTTTGACAGAAACTGTCTGTAGATCAATATTTCTCAACATATACCAAAAATAGGCAAAAATAGGTACATGATTAAGATATAAAGTGTGATATGGTTAACAATTTGGAGGGAAAAATGGACAAAAAGTACCTTTCAGATCTATTGAAAAGGGAAAAGTTCATGTTCAAATAAGAGATTGAGAAGATCATAAGAATGAATATGGATAATTTTGATTACATGAAATTAAATTTTTGTATGAACAATATTGATGCAGTCAGAATTAGAAGATAACTGAGAAGAACTTTTACAGCAAATTTCTCTGAAAAAACTTTCATTTCTCAATTATATAGGGATTACATCCAAATTTATAAAAAAGAGTTATTCCCCAATTGATAGTCAAAGGATATGAAAAGTAGTTTTCAGGAAAAAAATATATATGAAAGCTATTGAGAGTTACCTAAAAATTCTCTAGATCACTATTTTTTGTTTGAATTTATTTTATTTTAAGTTTTACCCCAGTTACATGCAAAAACAAGTTAAAACAATTACTTCCAAACCCTTGACTTCCAAATTCTCTCACTTCCTCCCATCTCACTCCCCACCATTGAGAAAGCAAGTTACTTGGTGTAGCCATTAAAATGTTTAGCTATAAAAAATTACTATAATAGTCAAGTTGTAAAAGTATACATATCCCTCTCCCACAGAGAAAAGTCAAGAAAAATAAATGAAAAAAAGTATACTTCAGTCTTTATCCAGACATCTTCAATTTTGTTTTGGGGATGGATAGCATATTTTATCATAAATCCATCAGAGAATTGATTCAATATTTTACCATAGTTGCTGTTGCTAACTGTATCTCCCTCCATCCATTCCCTACTCCCATTTAGTCTATTCTTCCTCTCACCTTTCTCCCTGTCCCTCAAAAATGTGCATCTGTCTACTCTGTGCAACGATGTTCCCTCTCTTCTATTACCTATATCCTCCTGTTTCCTCCCCCTGTTCCCTTTCTCCCATCCCCTTTCTATCCTATTTTCCTCTAACGTAAGATAGATTTCTATATACTAGAGTGTGCATGTTATTTCCTTTCTGACTTCACTTCTGATTGGAGAAAGGTTCACTGACTCCCCCCTAACCTTCCCTCTCTTCCACTACACTGTAAACTCTTTTTCTTGCCTTTTATGTAAAATAACTCCCCCTTCTAACTCTCCCATTTTCCCAGTACATTCCTATCTCTCCAATTAACTCCATCTTTTTCATAGATCGTTTCTTCATTTCAACTCCCTTCTTTGCCTTATCTATATGTTACCTCTAATTGGACTAATTAATGAGAATAATTACATAATACATACAAGCTTTCCTTTCTTCCCTCTCCCATATTTCTAGTAACTCCATTTAGATATAAGTAATATTAATAGTAGAATCACTGAGTTAATGAATATGATATAATTTTTAAAACATATGTAATTATGTTTTCAGTTATATGAAGAGACAATTTTCAAAATCCATTTTTGTAGAACTTTCTCCCTCCCATCAATTCCTCTCCCCACTTTAGCAAGGTATCTGATATAGGTCACACATATTCAATTGCATTATACTCATTTCTGTATTAGTCATTTTGTGAAAGAAATATCAGAACAAGAATAGAAAATCATGAGAAGGGAAAAGCAAAAAATTAAATAAAAAGGTCAAAATAGAATACTTTTATTCTATGGTTCTTTGATTAGATAAGGATGGCGTTTTCTATTGCAGGTCTTTTAGAACTGTCTTTGATCTCACTTGTGCTGAGAAGAGTTGAGTCCATCAAAGCAGTTCATTGCACAATGTTACTATTAAGGAGTACAATGTTCAAGCAATAATGATAGTATTTATCCTTTATTCTCAAAGAAGCCAATGGCAAGGGTGGTGATACCAAGCCAAGTACATTAATTGGATTTTAGTTCAGCAGTACTTTGCTAAGTCCTCAGTCTCACTTTCTTCTCCAGAGTCATCTGGTTCCAGTGGCCACATATGAGTCAGGCCAACTGCAGATAGTCCTGAATTGAGGTAATAGGGGTTAAGACTTTCCCAAGGTCACAGAGCTAGTAACTGCAAGTGTCTGAGTCTGGATTTGAACTCACATCTTCATGACTCCCCTGTGTCACCTAGCTGACCCTGGAGCAATAATATTCTGTTATATTCATATAGCATAACTTGTTCATCTTTTTCCCAAAGGATGAATATGTCCTCAATTTCCAATTCTTTGCTATCACAAAAAGAGCTTCTATAAATAAGTTTGTGCACATGAGCTCTTTATGAGCTCTTTGGGATATAGACTTAATAGTGGTATTGATGAATCAAAGAACATGTACAGTTTATTATCCTTTGAATATAGTTCCAAATACTTCTCCAGAATGGCTGTGTGTTCACAATTCCACCAACAATATGTTTTTGTCCCAGTTTTCCCATATCCCTCCAATATTTATCATTTCACTTTTCTGTCATTTTAGGCAATATGAAAGTATGAGGTGTTTCCACACAGTTGTTTTAATTTGCATTTCTCTAATAGTATCAGTGTTGTCTTATATGACTATAAATAGCTTTATTTTCTTCATTTGAAAATTGCCTGTTCAAAATCTTTGCATATTTTCAATTGTAGTATGACTTGTATTCTTGAACAGTTCTCTATATATTTTGACTCAGTTCAGTATATATTTTAGCAATGAGTCTGTTACAGAAATACTAGCTATAAAAATTGTTTCCCAGCTTTGGGCTTTCCTTCTAGTTTGGTATGTATTGGCTTTGCTTCTGCAATAATGTTACAATTTAATTCAACTGGAATTATCTGTTTTTCATTTCATGGTATTCTCTATCTCTTCTTTGATAATAAATCCTATTTTCCATTAATATGACAGGTAAGCTATTTCTTGCTGTTACAATTGGCTTATGATAACACCCTTTATGTTTAAATGTTGTATCCATTTCAACCTGATCTTTGTATATGTTAAGAGATATTGGTCTATGGCAAGGTTCTGCCATACTATTTTCCAGTTTCCCAGTAATTTTTCTCCAATAGTGAGTTCTTAACCCCAAAACTGGGGTCTTTGGGTTTAATAAATAATAGATTAGATTGTTATATACTACTGTGTCTTGTGAACTTAACCTAGTCAACTTATCCAGTATTCCATTTCTTAACCAATTTCAAATAATTTTAATAACTGTTTTATAATATAGATTTATATCTGGTACAGTTAGATCATCTTCTTTTGCAATTTTCCATCAATTCTCTTGATATTCTTAATTTTTAATCTTCTTGTAGGTAAATTCTATTATTTTTACTAGCTCTGTAAATTTTTTTATGTAGTTTGGAAAAGTAAAATTGTTTTAATCCTTATTCAGTTTTTCCATCATTATTTTTTAAGAGACTGGATATATCCCATGTTTGGGTTAGGATTTTTATAGATTTTAGACATAGAACTAAAATAGATATCATGGTCCACATAGAAACACTACCTCATTTTAAAGATGAAGAAACTTAGGAGAAGACAATTTAATTGATTAGCACAAGTTCATACCTGTAATAACATGTCAGGGCCAGAAGTTTTGTTGAGTTACTCTTATTCCAAACTTGGGTGGTATCACACTACCCATCTCATTAGATTTTAGGTGGCATCTTGGGAGGCAACACTGCTCTCTTCCAGTATTCATGATTATCTATTATCCTGCTCCTTAGTCCCTGCAGTTTTTCTATCATAGGGAAGTTACTTTTGGTTGGAGCTATGGAGGACATCCCAGAGTCAAATAAATGTAAAGTGTTAAGAATATATTGCCTGGGAAAGCTCCAAAAACATGGTGGAAGAAATCATGCTGAATTTCAGGAACACACCCTTGTTCTCTTACCAACTATGATTCACAGTCATGCCTTCATAGCAACAGCAGCAGATGTAGATGGCTAGAGGAGAGCAGAGGAGAGGAGAGAAGACTACCACTGAGAACAGAAGATAATAGTTTTGAATTTGCTAATTTATTTGAGTTTATTGTTGCAAAACCTATACTTTAGCTCAAACTTCTCTTGGTCCCTGATCATATTCAGAAGCCTTAGCCAAAGAAGGGCTTCCTATCTTACCAGAGCAAAAGAATAAACAAACAACCCCCCAAAAAGCTTATAGGGAGCAAAGAGATATGCATTTGGTGCAGGGGTGGGGGGGGGAGGGAGGGAGGGGAAAGAGGCAGAATCCAGAAACAGGATTGCAGCATTTAAAACTCAAAAGGTGATCATATAGTGCACTACTGTGAATACATGGGAGAGGAAATGTAAAATATATCAACATATTTTTTATTGTCTCTTCTATTGGAACATAATTGTTTTAATGTCAGAAAAAAGTTTTATTTTTTGTATTTCTAGTGTATAGTATATCTTATGTGAAAATGCTAAGGCTAAAACTGCCTCTAAAACTGATACAACTTTTCCTGGAGAGACAATTTTCACACAGGTGTGAACAGAGGAATTAGGTATAATTCCCTCATTTCTAAGTTACTGATAAAAAGTGAAGGAGTATTGTGTTCTAGTAGAAGAAGCTTTTTCTCAGGAGTCATTGGTCTTCGATTCAAATCCCTCTTTCTACCTCTGAGAACTTGGACAATTCAATTAACTTTCCAAATTTTAGTTTCCACATCAGTAAAAAGGAAGGTGTTTTATTTTTCTCTGAGGGAGAGGAAAAAAGTTGTAGTAATCAGCATCAACAATTCATTTTTAAAATTATGAGGAGGAGCAGAATTGGAAATTTAGAGTTAAATGAGTTTAAAACAAAGATGTATATAATAAATATTAATGGTATATGTGAATTATCAATTTTGTTGCTGATTCCCAGTCTTTTCTTAATTGGCAATAGCAGCAGGTGTAGGTGGGTAGAAGAAAGGAGAGAAGTCTGCCATTGAGAACAGGACGTGATTTTCTAGAATTGAGACATGTATGCTATTTCATTTGAATTTATTGGTGTTTTGAGTGATGTCTTTTCTTACCTGAGTAAATTGTATTTAAGTGAGGTAGAGCTGCATGAAAGCAACTGCCTCACTCTCTCCTCCAAAGTCATCATGATACAGTGTAGCAAGACAGAATCAAGACAACTAGTGATGGTTCTAGATGCAGTGTATGACCTTGGTGTCCTTGATATCTAATCAAGTTCTAAACACTCCACTATGCCTTGTTTTCTTCCTCCCATTCCGCTAGTGGAAAACTTCATAGGCTTGGGTTAAATACTCCCACTGCTCACTGATGAGTTTGAGTCTCTCTTGGTTACCCTCAAACTGGTTTAGTCTGCCTGCCAAAATGGTTTACTGGGTTATGACCTTTGTGTATGCCACAGATACTTGGAGACACAGGTGAGAGGTGGTTCAGGTGAATATCAAAGGTGGAAAGCAGACCTGAAAAGGGCTCAGCTGCCTTCACATTAAGGTATTAGTCTTCCTTGGACTATACACAATCCTATATACCCTACGCTCAACAAAAGAAATCACTCAAAACCATTTCTCAAACTCCTGTGGTGACAGGTAAGTGACAAAGCAGCAGGTGAAGATACAATGGGAGTTGTAGTCACAACCCTGCACACAGTCGACCCAGGTCATAGGGTTATTTCCCCATTGAAAGCAGCAGTGAGATTAGACAGTCGCCTGGGTGACTGAGAAGCCCTTTTAAGGATTGCACTGCTCACCTCCTGATAAGAGGAAGGGGCTAGAAAAGGTACCCTAAAATTGTCACTTACTCATCCCTGGCCTGTTTACTGCTATAGGTGGGAATCCCACAGTGTGGGAGAGACACAAAAAAATCTACAAATCTTTTTCAAAAAAGATTCCACTCACTACCAATGTATGAAATGTGCATGCACTCATAGACAGTACAAGATTCAATAGACGTGAAAAATGAAAATCTCTTGTTTTGAGAGAACTCAGCAAGTATGGTATTCAAAGAGCAGCCCTGAGTGAAACAAGGTTGGCAAATGAAGACCAGCTTACTGAAGTCAGAGACAAATTCATGTTTTTCTAGAGTGGGCCCAGTGAAGGGGAGCACCATGAATCTGGGCTAGGTTTTGTGATCAAAACTAATCTAGTCAACATTCTTGAATGCCTACCTAAAGGAAAGAATGACAGGTTCATTACAATGAGATTGCCACTTCCAGGAAAATGCCATGCCATCATCATTTGTGCCTATGCTCCCACAATGATGAATATTAATGAAGTTAAAGAAAAATTTTATGGAGACCCGGAGACCTTTATCACCAAAAGTGTACAAGCTTATAATTCTGGATGACTTTAATGCTTGAGTAGGTTTAGCTTACCAGACAAGACAGGTAGTTCTTGGGAGGAATGGTGTTGGAAACAAAAGCAGCAACTATCACTTTCAGCAGCATTTAATCCATTAAAAACAAAAGTGAAAGCAAAGCTTAGAGATATAGGAGTCTTCATTCAGTAAGAAGGAAGATGAAATTCAATTTTATGCAGTTATTAACAAAGCAAAATTTATGATGCCCTGAAGGTTAGTTATGGGCCAAAGACAGACACATGGTGCAACCCAATGCTGACTACTCAGTGCTGATGCATCCACATTGATTAACTATGGGAACCTAGAGCTATGGGTTGATCCTAGAGTGATGGGTTGAACACTTTCATAGTGTTTGTAACAGATCATCATCAATCAATGTAGAAAGCATTGAATGTTTATCCCAAGTTGAAGTCAATCAGTCTCTAGCTGAAATTCCAACTGAAGAAGAGATTTTGAAAGCCATTAGAGTCCTTCCAAATGGCAAAGTACCTGGTGCTAATTCTATTCCAAGTGAGATCTACAAGGTAGAAGGTCCATTGTACATCCAAAAATTGACAAAATTTTCCAGGTAATTTGTCGTGAAGAGGTTATACCCCTAGAATTTAAGGATGCCTCCATTGCTTATCTCTTTAAAAGCAAAGGGGGGCAGCTGGGTGGCACAGTGGATAGAGCACTGACCCTGGAGTTAGGACCACCTTAGTTCAAATATGGCCTCAGACACTTAATAATTACCTAGCTGTGTGGCCTTGGACAAGCCACTTAACCCCACTGCCTTGCAAAAACCTAAAAAAAAGTAAAGGGAACAGATTGTTCTGTGATAATCACAGAGGTATTACTCTTTTAGTAATTGCAGGTAAGATTCTTGCCAGAGAACTGCTCAATAGACTGATTCTTCACCTGAAAAAATGGTCCCCTCCCTGAGAGTCTGTGTGACTTTAGAAAGGGTCAAGGAAGAATCAATATATTGTTTGCAGCCAAACAACTCCAGGAAAAATTCCAGTGGTCAGAATACAATATTTGTAGATCTGGCAAAAGAACTTTGATACCATTAGTCATGAAGGTTTGTGGAAACTTATGTCAAAATTTGGTTGCCCAGAGAAGTTTATTGGTATTATATGTCAATTTCATGACAGCATTCATGCCTGGGTTCTGGATGGTGGATGATGCTGCCGAGATTTCCCAGTCACCAATGGAGTAAAATAAGGATGTCATTGCTCCCATACTTGTTAAATTATTTAAATATTTTATTTGTTTTCCAATTACATACAAAAGTAGTTTCTACCCATCTTTATTACTTTTCAGACATGTAAACTTCTTTTTAGTTTTTTTCCAAGGCAAATGGAGCTAAGTGATTTGCCCAAGGCCACACAGCTAGGTAATTATTAAGTGTCTAAGACCGGATTTGAACCCAGGTATTCCTGACTCCAGGGCTGGTGCTTTATCCACTGTGCCACCTAGCTGCCCGACATTTCTTTTTTTAAAATAAAGATTTTATTTATTTTTAGTTTTACAATTTTTCCCCTAATCTTGCTTTGCTTCCCCACCCCCCACAGAAGCCAGTCTGTTAGTCTCTGTATTGTTTCCATGGTATACATTGATCTAAGTTGAATGTGATGGAAGAGAAATCCTATCCTTATGGAAGGAAAATAAAGTATAAGAGATAGCAAAATTCCATAATAAGATAATGTTATTTTTAAATTAAAGGTAATAGTCTTTGGTATGTGTTCAAACTCCACAATTGTTTCTCTGGATACAGATAGTATTCTCCATCACAGATAGCCCAAAATTATACCTGACTTTTGCACTGATGGAATGAGCAAATCCATCAAGGTTAATCATCGTCCCCATGTTGCTGTTAGGTATTCAGTGTTTTTCTGGTTCTGCTCATCTGACTCAGCAGAAGTTCATGCACATCCTTCCAGGTTTCCCTGAATTCCCATCCCTCCTGGTTTATAATGGAACAATAGTGTTCCATGACAAACATATACTGCAGTTTGTTAAACCATTCCCCAATTGAAGGTCATTCACTTTATTTCCAATTTTTTGCCACCACAAACAGGGCTGCTATGAATATTTTTGCATAAGTGATGTTTTTACCCTTTTTCATAATCTCTTCAGGTTGTAGACCCAGTAGTGGTATTGCTAGATTAAAGGGTATGCACATTTTGTTGCCCTTTGGGTGTATTTCCAAATTGCTCTCCAGAAATGCTGGATGAGTTCACAGCTCTACCAACAATGTATTAGTGTCCCAGATTTTCCACATCCCTTTCAACAGTGATCATTGTCCTTTTTGGTCATATTGGCCAGGTCTGAGAGGTGTGAGGTGGTATCTCAGAGATGCTTTAATTTGCATTTTTCTAACAAGTAGTGATTTAGAGCAATTTTTCATATGACTAATGGATCATTTTGATTTCATCATCTGTAAATTGCCATTGCATATCCTTCAACCATTTGTCAATTGGGGAATGGCTTATATTTTTGAAAATTTAACTCAGTTCTCTATATATTTGATCTTGGTTACAGTGGTTTTGTCTGTGCAAAACCTTTTCAATTTAATGTAATCAAAATTATCTAGTTTGTTTTTAATGATGTTCTCCATCTCTCTTCCTTGGTCATAAACTACTTCCCTTTCCATAGATCTGACAGGTAAACTATTCTTTGATCTTCTAATTTGCTTATAATATTGTTTTTTATGTCTAATTTTTTATGTCTAAATCCGATATCCATTTGAATCTTATCTTGATATAAAGTGTGATATAGGTGTTGGTCTAATCCAAATTTCTTCCATACTAACTTCCAATTTTCCCAACAGTTTTTATCGAAGAGAGAGTTTTTATCCCAATAGCTGGATTCTTTGGGTTTATGAAACATGAGATTACTATAATTATTTCCTGCTATTGCCCATATTCTATTTGACTAATCTACCACTCTATTTCTTAGCCAATACCAGACAGTTTTGATGCCTGATGCTTTATAATATAATTTTAAATCTGGTAAGGCTAAGCTACCTTCTTTTGTACTTCTTTTCATTGAATGCCTGGAAATTCTTTATTTCTACATATGAATTTTCTTACAATTTTTTCTAACTCATTAAAGTAATTTTTTGGAATTTTGATTGATAGGGCACTAAACAAGTAGTTTAGTTTTGGTAGAATTGTCATTTTCATTATATTAGTTCGACATATCCATTAGCAGTTGATGTTTGCCCAGTTATTTAGATCTGATTTTATTTATGTGAGAAGTGTTTTGTAATTGATTTCATAGGGTTTCTAAGTCTGCCTTGGCCCAAGTACTTTTTTGTCTGAAGATATTTTACATAGGATTTCTCTTTCTAGTTCTTTCCACTGTATCTTGCTAGCAATATACAGAAATGCTGAGGATTTATGTGGGTTTATTTTATATTCTGTTACATTGCTAAAGTTGCTAATTTTTTCCAGTAGCTTTTTTAGATGATTTTTTAGTGTTCTCTACATATTATGTTATGTCATCTGTATAGAGTGAGAGTTGTTTTTTCCTTTCTAATTTTAATTCCTTCAATTTCTTTTTCTTCTCTTATTGCTGAAACTAGCATTTATAATACAATAAATTGTGGTATATGATTATTAAGAAATGCTATTCTGTTATAAGAAATGATGGACAGAATGTTCTAATTAAAAAAAAATAAAAAACTTACTTGAACTGATCCAATGGGAGTTATACAATATACAAAATAACAGTAATGTTGTAGTATGGTCAAATGTGAATGACTCATTTTTTCTCAGCACTGTGACCCAAGATAACTCTAAAGTACTTATGGTAAAGAATACTATTCATCCCAAAGATAGAGTTTATGGTGCCTGAAAATAGATTGAAGCATATTTTTCTTGAAGTTTCTCTTTCCTTTGAGGGAGGGGGGAGGTCATGCTTACTCTTACAACATGATTACTGTACTAAACTTATGGATGTCACATTTCCTTTGAGTTACTTCAATTCTGTCTTCCTCATAGAGTTCAACACCCTCACTGATGGGGGCACAACATGCAGGACGATTCTATGCTAGTATCTTCCTTGCTGTACAATCAAAGCTCTTCAATGAGACTTTCAAACTGTCTCCACCTTGTGTGGAGTTCTCCCTAAAATAGTTCTTTTGGTAATCATGTGTCTGGCATTCTAACAATGTGTCCAGTCCATTGCAATGATGGACTGAAGTCACTGTCTGCAGTGATGTTGGAATGCTAAGAAGTTTAGCTTGAGAAAGGAAACTCAATGTCTGGTATCTTCTCCTGCTAGGTGATTATCAGAATCTTCCAAAAAAATTTAAATGGAATTGATGCAGGTTCGTGATTTGGCCCTGGTAAACTGTCCAGGGTTCATAGGCATATAGCAATGAGATTTGCACAATGTCTCTTTAGACCTTCAGTCAGTTTTATAGTCATTCTAATACTACTTCTCTCTCACACCCTTTCTTTCAGTCTCCCAAATACTGAACTAGTTCTGGTAATGCATGTGTCAAACTCATTGTCAATGTGACCTCTTTGGAAAGGACACTTCCAGGGTAAGTGACCTTGTCCACAGTACTCAAAACTTTTTCTATTTGCTGTAATTGGTGGTTCTGGATAGGGATGGTGTTGTTCTGGTTGACAGAGGACTTGTGCTTTCTTGCTGTTAATTGTTAGACCAAAATTATCACAAGCAGCAGAGAATCTATCCATACTTCGTTCCATTCCAGCTCCAGAGGCTGCATTGTGTACACAATCATAAGAAAATAGAAGATCATGCACCAACATTCCTTCAACTTTGATTGTGGGTTGTAGCCTCGTCTAGTTGAAGAATTTGCCACTAGTGTGACCACTTTGAGGTCATGTTCATCTCCACGGAAGGTGTTTGATAACATGGCTGAAAACATCATGTTAAAAAGTATAGGAGACACTATGACCAAGAAAGATTTATTCTAGAAATGCAGGGTAGGTTCAATATTAGGAAAACTGCCAATATAATTGACTATATCAGTAACATAAATCATGATTACCTAAATAGATGGTAAAAAGGCCTTTGAAAAATGACAATCTATTCCTACTAAAAACACTAGAGAAAATGGGAATAAAAGGAAAGGGGAGGTAGAAAGCATTGTTATTTCTCATACAACAGGTGAAAAAGTTTTTGCAGTGGAGTAGAGTAGAGGGAACTGAGGAGACCGAGTGAGCCTTATTCTCTTTGAATCTGGTTCAGAGAAGGATTAATAAACTCAACTGGGTATAGAAATCTGTCTTACACTCGAAGAAAGTAGGAGGTGAAAGGGATGGGAGAAAGGGAGGAGAAGTGATAGAGGGGAGGGAAGATTGTGAGAAGGTGTAGTCAAATGGGAAACACTTTTTAGGAGGGAGAGGATAAAAGGAGAAAGAATAAATGGGGGTGGGGGAATAGGATGGAAGGAAATACAGGTAGCAATAGTAACTGTGGGGGGAAATATTGAAATTAGTTTCTCTGATAAAGATCTCATTTGTCAAATATAGAAAACAATCAGTTTTTAAAAAGTTAAAGCCATTCACCAATTGACAAATGATCAAAACATATAAACAGTTTTTAGATGAGGTGATCAATATTTAATTAAATCATTTTTTAAATAAAATGCCCTTCCTAACTATTGATAAGAGAAATGTGTGTTGGAATAATTCTGAAGTAATGTCTTATGCCTATTGAATTCACTACTAGGATATATATATAGCTATATATATGTATATTTTGTTTTATATATATATATATATATTATATGCAGTTCAGTATCATCAACTCTTTTCTGGTGATAAGGAACTGGAGATTGAAGGTATGCCCAATGGTTGGGGAATGATTGAATAAATTTTGAAAATTACAGGGTGACTGATTGTGTTTGATCTGATCAATATGAACAGAATGCTCTGCCACAGTTTGGGCACAAATCATCCATGTGAACACTTGGGTTGATCAGATCAGACACAATCAGTCACCCTGTAATTTTCCTCAAATATAGTGATGCCATTTTGGTCTTCTTTGATAATGAAGGATACAAACCAATCAGCCAATCAAGCAAACCATTCATGTAAAAACTGTGCTTTAGATCCAAACTTCCCCTGGCTCCATGATCATGACCAGAATAACATTTGTTTTAAATGAGGTGATTGGACCAAATTGTCTAGAACTTTCTTCAAATTGTAGATCTAAAATCAATGATTCTTAAATTATTAGGATAATTTGTGTTTAGCTTATTTAAAATCTGGAAATTCATACCTGATAGTGATAAATCTTGACTCAGTGCCTATATTTGGGGATGAATAGAAGGAATTTCGATTGATTAGACTGAATAAAAGAATTCTTAGGGAATATTATAGCCATCTTCATGTCTTCAAGAGCTAATATTTGGAAAAGAGTTGAGACTGTTCTAGTCTGTCTCAAGAACTGAAGTAAAAAAAGCAAAACTATGTATATAAAATGCAAAGAGGTAAAATTAAGCTTGAGTCTAGGGTATGGGAATAATTCCTTTCAACAAAAATGATCTATTTCTTTAAAAACCTGCCTTTAGAGATAGTAGGATCCGTGAATGGAGATCTTCAATCAAAGGTTGGATGACTGATTTTGGAAAATTTTGTTCTGGGAATTTTATTTTCAGATCTAGATTGGCTTTGGTGTACATTAAATTCCTTCCTAACTTGTCAATTCATCTCAGTTTTCTTGTCCATATGATGAGAGGATTGAACTACTTTGCCTCTGAATTCACTTCTTACTCTAAATATATGATCCTATGAACAATAAATACAAGGTAGGTAAAAAGAAGATAGTTTGAGGAGACAGTGTCTAGTAATTGAGGGTTTGAGTGATCAGGAAGGGTTCCATTTAGAAAAAAAGGTATTAAAATGTTTCTTTTTTTCTTTTCTTTTCTTTTTTCTATTTTACTTTTCATCTGTTTCAAGTTTGAACTTTCACTTTTAAAAATCTTTAATTCCAAATTCTCTTCCTTGCTCCTACCCTAATCCCCCTCATTGAGAAAGAAAGTTACTTGATGTAAATGTATAAAGGCATTGTACAGTAATCATGTTGTAAGAGTAAGCATGACCTCCCCCCTCCCCCAAAGAAAAGAGAAACTTCAAGAAAAATATGCTTCAATCTATTTTCAGGCACCATCAACTCTATCTTTGGGATGAATAGTATTTTTTACCATAAGTACTTTAGAGTTATCTTGGGTCGCATTGCTGAGAAAAAGGAAATCATTCACATTTGATCATACTACAACATTACTTTTACTTTATATATTGTATAATTCTCATTGGATCTGTTCACATAAGTTTTTTTATTTTTTTTTACTTAGAACAATCTGTCCATCATTTCTTAGAATAGCATTTCTTAATAATCATATACCACAATTTGTTCAATCATTCCCCAACCAATGGGCATCCCCTCAATCTCCAGTTCCTTATCACCATTAAAGAGTTGTTATATATATATATATATATATATATATATATATATATATGTTTTATATATATATGTTTTTGTTATATATATATTTATATATATATGTATATTTTGTTTTATATATATGTTTTTGTTATATATATATATATATATATATATGTATATTCTTCCCTCCTGTTTTTCATCTCTTCTTGTATAGAACTCTAGCAGTGGTACTGCTATTCACTGAAAGGATAAACATACTTTTATAGCCCTTTGGGGATAGTTACAAATTTCTCTACATGACTGTTGTATCATAACTCCTTCAACAATGCATTAATCTCATTTTCCCTCATCCATTCCAATATTTGTCCTATTAGTGAATTCAATGGGTATAAGACATTACTTCAGAATTATTCCAACCCACATTTCTCTTATCAATAGTTAGGAAGGGCATTTTATTTTAAAATTATTTAATTAAATATTATTGATCACCTCATCTAAAAACTGTTTATGTTTTGATCATTTGTCAATTGGTGAATAGCTTTAGCTTTTTAAAAATCTGACTGTTTTCTATATTTGACAAATGAGATCTTTATCAGAGATACCAGTTTAAATATTTCCCCCCACAGTTACTATTGCTAACTGTATTTCCTTCCATCCTATTTCCCCCACCCCTATTTATTCTTTTTCCTTTTATCCTGTCCCTCCTAAAAATGTTTTCCATTTGACTACACCTTCTCACAATCTTCCCTCCCCTCTATCACTTCTCCTCCCTTTCTCCCTTCCCTTTCACCTCCTACTTTCTTCTAGGGTAAGATAGATTTCTATACCCAATTGAGTTTGTTTATTAATCCTTCTCTGAACCAGTTTCAAAGAGAATAAGTTTCACTCAGTCTCCTCAGTTCCCTCTATTCTACTCCACTGCAAAAACTTTTTCACCTGTTGTATGAGAAATAACTTAATGCTTTCTACCTCCCCTTTCCTTTTTTCCCCAGTACATTCTTCTCTCAACCATTAACTCCATCTTTTAACTCCATTACTTCAAATTCAACTTTCACCTTTGCATTGTCTATATATGATCCTTCCAACTGCCCTAATAAATGAAAAACTTCATATGAGTTATTAGCATCATCTTCACACACACACACACACACACACACACACACACACACACACACACACACACATATATATATATATATATATGTATATATATATATATATATATATATATATATATTATGCAGTTTGGTATCATTAAATCCCTCATAATTTGTCCTTTCTTTCCACCCTCTCTACGCTTCACCTGAGTCCTGTACTTGAATATCAGATTTTCTTTTCAGATCTGGTTCTTTCATCAAATCCCTTATTTCAATATATGTCCATCTTTTCCCCTGAAAGTGTGTGTTCAGTTTTTCTGGGAAGTTGATTCTTGGTTGTAAACCAATATCTTTTGCTTTCCAGAATATCATATTCCAAGCCTTATGATCCCTTAATGTAGAAGCTGCTAAATCATGTGTTATCCTGAATGTGACTCCATGATATTTGAGTTTCTTCTTTCTGTTTGCTTTAATATTTTATCCTTGATCTGGAAGCTGGCAGCATTCATTTTGGGGGTCTCTTTCACAAAGTAACTGATAATTCTTTCAATTTTTATTTTACTATCTGTTTTCTACTCTTTCTTTTTTTTTTCTATCAAGGCAGTTTTCCTTGATAATTTCTTGAAAGATGAAGATTAGACTCTTTTTTTATCCTGGCTTTCAAGGAGTCAAATACTTTTTTTAGTTATCTCTCCTTGATCTGTTTTCCAAGTCAGCTGTTTTTCTAATGCTATATTTCACATTTTCTTCTAGTTTTTTATTCTTTTGGTTTTGTTTTATTGTTTCTTGATTTCTAACAAAGTCATCAGCTTTCCTTTGCTGCATTCTATATTTTAAGGAATTATTTTATTCAGTGAGTTTTATGTCTCCTTTTCCATTTTGCAAATTCTTCTTTTTAAAGTATTCTTTTCCTCATTGCTCTTCTTCCACTTGACCCTATTTTATTGTGATTATTATTTCCATTGATTTTGCTGGTGGTTCAGAGGTGGTTGGTGATTCAGTGGATAGAGCACTGACTCTGAAGTCTGGAACACATGTTTTCAAATCCAGTCTTGGAAGATGTGTGACCCTTAGCAATTCACTTCACCTCTATTTAACAAAAGTATGTACTGAATCAACTGGGGACCAGAAAATCACATCAGTATCCTTTCCAAGCAGACCCCATTGTCACCATGGTTCATGGGGACACAAAGAATCAGACATGATTGAATGACTGAATCACAGTGTTTGAGCCCTGGGAAAAGTCTTCTCCATGTTTAATCTTATTCATTCTGCTCTGTATTATATAAAATCTCTGCTGGAAAGTAAGGTCTGCATTGTTATCCAAGACTTTCCCACATTACTTATATTCAGAAGATTTCTTATCAGCATGAAGACTCTGGTATGCAAACAACTTTGAATTTTGCCTGAAATCTTTTCTACATTCATTATATGTCAAAGGTTCCTCTCCATTGTGAATACTCTTGTATCTTACGAGTTTTCAGTTTTTATTAAAGACTGTTCCATAGACTTAAAAAATTTGTTGTTTTGGGGAACTCTCTGATGAACATACATGTGTGAACTTTTCTCAGAGGATCTTTCACATTCATTACATGTATAAGGATTATCTTTGATGTGAATCCTCTAGTGTGCAAGACCTGAACTATAACATATTCATTGCATTTTTAAGACTTCTCTCCAGTATGAATCATTTGAAGTTTAATAAGGAACATAGATTTATAGAAGACTTTCTCACCTACATCGCATTGAAAGGACTTCTGTCCAGTATAAATCCTATGATGTAAGGTCAAACATGAGCTCTGCCTAAAGATTTTTCCACATTCCTTCCATTCAAAAGCTTTCTGTCCACCATAAATCCTCAGATGTGTTGTGAACTGTGATTTCTGACTGAAGGATTTCCCACAGTCATTACATTTAAAAAGGTTTCTCTCCAGTGTGAATTCTCTGGTGTATAGTAAGATATGAAGGAAAATGAAACTCTTTGCCACATTCACAACACTTCAGAGGTTTTTTCAGTAGGAAATATTGGAAGATTAGCTACTTCATTCAAATAGCTCTATTTTTCTCCTGCATCTGTCTCTGGTTCTCACATTCCCTGGCATCTCCCAAATTAGAGTAGCAAAAATCCTCTGTTTACAGTTCTTATATGTCAGTCACCTGCATGGATAAATTTTCTTTTGATCTTTTGGATTCCTTGGTCCTTAATTATAAGTCATCACTACCAGAACTTCTTGGATCCTACCTTAGCTTTCTTAGTTGGCTTATGCCCAGCTCCCCTGGCTGGGCTTTGCTTTCTAAGACTGAGAAGCTTTGCCTCAAAGACACCTCTTTTTAGGACCACCCCTTACTTGATTTCCAAAATTTATTTTGAATGCTTCCATGGCCTAGGACCAATTTATATGTGGCTTTATATGTATTTGACTTTGTTATCTTCTTCTGCGCATGTGTTTTCATCTTCCAAATGACCATAGTAATTTTCTGTATTTGGATTTTTTTTTCTTTTGTTGGTTACTCATTTTCTCATCCTCTGACTTAATTTTAACTCTTTGTTAAGCAGAGATTCTGCTTCAAGGATGGAGTATGTACTGTACCAAGTTTTTGAAGGATTTTGCAGCTATTTTCAGAGATATTTCCAGAGACTGCATATTTTCAATTCTTCCAAAATCTTATTAGTGGTTATGACTATTCTCCTTGCCTGTGCTCTGATCTGTGCATGACGACAATTATGCCCTAGAAGTGTGAGGAGAGTCCACTCTGTTGTGCTACTGTTCCTCTTCTTCTTAGGACTGTCACCCAGATCTGCATATGGGTAAAACAACAGAGTCCTGCCTCAATGATAGCAAAGAGAGCCCCTGTAATCTCCTTCTGACCTTTTTACCATCTGTGGATTGAGAACTGCAGAAGTAGTTGTCACTGCTGATTCAGTAGCCCTGGAGGCCTGGTCTTGATCTGGTAGGGTTGGGCCTGAGCTGGACTGTACTCCAATCTGCTCCACCCCATGGGGCAGACTTTTCCTGCTGACCTTCTAAGCTGTACTTTGCAATTTCTGGGCTAAAAGGTCTGGAATCAACCACTGCTGATTCAGGAGCCCTGATGTCTCTTCATGGATTGCTGGATTTACTGTGCCCTGGCTACTCTGCCCTACCCTCTCACTCCATGGTTGTAGAGCCTTCCCCCAAGTCTTTCTCTTTGTCTTGGACTGGAAAATTGTTTCTCTCAGTCTTTCTGTGGGTTCTTCCTCTCTAGAATTTGGTTAGAGTAATCATTTAAAAGTATTTAGACTAGTTTGGAGGAGAGCTCAGGTGAGTTCCTGCCTTTACCATATTGGCTCCACTCCAATTGAGCTGTTTCTCTAATAAATAACTTATTTTAGGATGCTATGGTGAGAAGCTATTCTTTTCCATGCATTGGATATAACATAAGTATTGTACATAAGTATTGAGGTGAAGAAAGAATGTGATGTGTAAAGAATATGGAATACTGGGTTTCAGAGTGCAGGAGTAATATATAATAATGTTTGAAAGTTAGCTTGGGATCAGATTAGGAATAATTTAAGAAGCTAAACAAGAAATTTATATTTTATCCTATATAGAATAGGAAATCATCTGAATATATTGACTAAGGTGACAATATGGACAGTTCTGAAGTTGAGAAAAATCTGATAGTTGTGTCAAAGATAGGTTGGAATTGTCAGAGATTTGAGACAAGAAAATAAATTTGATAGTTATTGTAATAATTTAAGTGGTAGATAATAAGGAACTGGAAAAAGGTGGTAACTGTGAGTGGAGAAAATACAAGAATATTTGGATATGTTAAATTTGAGATATCTCCAAGACATGCATTGGAAATGTAAAATAGTTGGTGAAACAGAACTGAAGGCCAGGTTAGACACTGGGACAACATAGAGATGTAGATGTAAAGATACAGACAATATAAATAGCTGTATAAATATATGTACCTAGATAAATATATAGATACAGTTATAGATATACAATAGTGATATAGATATAAATACAGTCATCTAGACATATATGTCATTTGCATAAAACTAATCATTTATACTAAAGGGAGCTGAACTGTTTACCAAAAAAAAAGAATGTAAAGTGATTAGGTCAGTGGGGCCAGGCAGATTCTATAGTCACACTCAAATTTAAGAAGTATGATGTGGATGATAAGATAGAGAAACATGAAAGATGTAGTCAAAAAGCCAGGAAAGAGTGGTGATGTGATTATCCAGAAGAGATGCAGTTGATTACTAGTTGGAGAATAGAGTATTCAACAATGTCAAATAAAGAAAAGATGTGAAGAAAGAAAAAAGACATGCAAAAGACTATCAGGTTTACCAATTAAGTGACCTGTGGTAATTTTAGGAAAAAAAAATCAGTTGAGTGACATCACATTTTCCATCAAGAGAAATTTTCATTTAGATTGAAGGAAAAAAGGATTTATTAAGTGTCTCATAGTAAGTGCCTATTGCCAAGTACCATGATTAGCACTTTATAAATACCATTTGTTCCTTACAAAAACAATTTGAGGTAAAAACTATTATTCTTACTCTACATTTGATAAAAATAAGACAGAATGAGATTAACTGATATGCCCAGAATCAAATAATTTAAACGTATCTCAGGTTGGATTTAAATTCAGTTTTTCATGACAGTTATTCATCCAGCATTCTATTCACTTTGCCACCTAGCTAATTGTGGTGAAAATGGGGAGATAGACTGGCAACAAACTATCAATATTTCAAAAATTGTCAATGGGAAGAAGTGTGAAACTTCTTTTGTCTGGACCCAGAACGCAGAACTAGAAGCAAAAGGTATAAATCTTACAGCAGATTGAAATTTAATAGGGTGTGGGGGTGGGAGGGAAGAGGGAGGACATAGAGGGAAGATTTTCACAATTAGAGCTCTTCCAAAAAGTAGAATTGACTTCCAGGAGATAGTGATTCCTTCCTATTGGAGATCTTCAAACAGAGTCTGATTGACATATTTTCTAATGCAATATAGAGAGCAGGTAGAGATTAGATGAGAAAGTCTCTGAGGTCTCTTTCATTTCTGGGAATAAGTGAACTCAATTCAATACACACTACCTTTCTTCTCTCCTAGACTGCACCAGAGGCAAACTATCAGAAACTACTTCATCTAAGTATCAACTGTAGAGATTGGTTGCATGGCATTGAGAATGCAACTGAACCTATTACATATTATCATCTTTGTTCATAGAAGGATGCCAGAAATTGCATTGTTTTCAGGGGTGGATCCCCTTCACTACTGAGATAAAAAATAAAACAAGTAATACATGTTGTGTTCTTTAAGGATTTTAATTAAAGAAGATAGAGATCATTTCATTAATACAAATTTGAAAGCAAAGGGTTTTTCTTTTTTCTTTGCTTATTTAATGTCATCTGTGAAACTCTAAAGCATAATAAAAAAATCATTGATTAAAAGCTGATCAGAAAACCTGAGTTCAAGCAATTTACTACCTTTTTGATTTTGGTCTGGTAAGCTCAGTTTCTTCATCAACAAAATAGGAATAATAATATTGAACTGATTAATATGATTTTATTGTTATAACTACTACTTTCCTAATATGATTGCTATTAAATAGAACACTCAAATGAAAGAACCACCCAAATACTCTTTTTTTAAGTTAGTGAACAAAACAGAACAAAACATTTCCATCACTGACATTTCTGAGATCACAGTATATCCAATAAGATGAGCCTTCCCTTCCTTCTGTTTAAGTCCAGTAAATTGTCAAATGGATTCTACCTATGCAACATCATTAATCTCTGTCATTTTCTCTCTATTCATACAGCATATACCCTGTAGTTCAGGTTCCCATTTCTTCTTGTCTGGATGAGGAGGGGGTGGAATAAGCATTTATAAAATATCTATTATATCCTAGGAACTTTATAATTATCACCTTAATTGATCCTCACAACAATACTGAGTCGGGTGCTGTTAGCTTCCTCATTTTACAGTTGTAGAAATTAAGACAAACAGAAGTCACATGATTTCTGATGTCAGGTTTGAATTCAAGTCTCTCTATTTCTATGCTTAATTCTTCATCCACTGAACCATATAGGTACAATTTCTACCTTGAGTTTCTTCCCTCACCAACCATTCTCTAATCCATTATTGCTGAATGATATTCATATAGCATGTATCTAAGCACATTGCATCCCTGCTCAACAAGCTTCAGTAGCTCCTGATTGCCTGTAGGATAAAATATGTGCTTTTCTGTTTGACATTTAACCCTCTTGACAATATGGCTACAATCTTTTTGCATTAATTTAACATTGCTCCCTTTTATGTATTCATTGTTCTACTCGACCTATTTGTTGTTTCTAGCACATGTCATATCATTGCCCTTGCCTCCTTGCTTAGAGTGCTCTTTAAATAATGTCCTATCTGTAATCAGTAACTCCTTTAAAGGTATTTCAAGTATCAATTACTAAGATGCCATTTTTAATTATCCCCAGTGGCTAGTACTTTCCTTCCAAATTACTTTGTATTTATGTTTCATAGATTTTGAATTTACTTATTGGTCTTTCTATTTTCTGCACCAACTCCATGAGTTTCTGAGGAGCTAGGGGTGGAGGGTGATTTGTTCGTTCTGTCCCATGTCACTAGGATAGGACTTGGAAAATAGGAGGTACTTAAATACTTGTAAGAATTAACTAAATTTTTAAAGTTCACATTTTAAATTAGAAAATATACATTACTGAAAATAAATTTCAGTGTTTTTGAGATTTTGCTTTATCAGATTCTAATCCAAATCTTATTGGATTTTATGTGAATTAGCGCTTCCTCTTCTTATATGGACCATAGCCCTTAGGAACCTCAGTCTAGACTGTAACAGTTTTAGAAACCATCTTGATCAAGACTCTCTTTGTGCAAATGAAAAGATTAGGTTTTAGGAAGTTCAAATGTCATGCCTTTTCAGATAAATTGCTTTGGTTTTAAAAAAAAATCACTCAGCAGCCATTAGTGTTATATATATGTTATGTCTTTGAATTACTAAGACTAGTCCTCAAAAGAATCCATTACTGAGCCTGTGGTCAGTATGACCTAAAAGACCTTGTACTTCTCTGAAATAAGTTTTAAGACTTCGATCTGCATGTCCTCTTAGGCATTTGAACTGAACTTCATTGAAGGAATGTTGTTAAATTTGGAGCACATTTTTCCTTCTTGGGTATCCATGATATACTTAAAAATTATTATCATTCTTGATGTGATATATTATACCACCACTTTGGGGGGAAATGAGTGACTTTCTTAAATAATTAAAAAAGATACATGTTTCTTAGTGATCATTTTCTCCTGCCTTATATTGTTGGAAGGATATAAGAAAAAAAATATTTCTCTTTTGCATTGGAAGAAACCAAGGCATAAAATAATTTAAATGATTTACTCAAACCTGCCTACTAGGCCTATTCTATCTCTTACAAAGTAGTTAACAATTAAGTTAATAGTCTGTAGTAAATTAAAGCATTCATCCATCCATTATGAAGGAAATTGAAATAAGGAAAATAAGTAATGTAATAAAGCAAGAAAAAATCTTAATTTTACTCAGATTCTGTTTTACACAAGGCAAGTGAAAATATTTGGTACCTTTCTTCAATTCTGTGTTCACAAAAATATATTCATTCCTCCCTGAGAGAAAGTGTAAAGAAAGGGCTAGAGAGCTGGTTTCATATCCAGTAAAGCCTGCCTTGGAATCACCTCTTTGCCAAGATTGGCTATGTGATTCTGAGCAAGTCACTTTATTTTTTTTTTTAGATTTTTTGGAAGGCAAATGGGGTTAAGTGGCTTGCCCAAGGGCACAAAGCTAGGTAATTATTAATTGTCTGAGACCAGATTTGAACCCAGGTACTCCTGACTCCAGGGCTGGTGCTTTATCCACTGCACCACCTAGCCACCCCTAGTCACTTTATTTTTAACTAGCATTAATAATTAATTTTTAACTAGCTTTCATAAAAATGGTCTCCCTTTGTAGCAGCTTGCAACTTTTGAAATAAGAGGTTTAATTCCTCTTTACTTTCTAGTCCCTACCTTATCATGATATGCAAATTTGAGCTATCATCCTTATATCTCACTCTCTCCTGGATTCTACCTCTGAATCTCCTAGATGTGATAGATGAGCATTTACAATATGTTTTATGGAAGCTGATCTCCATACTAATTTCTATTCTGCACACACTGCATGCATGCTACCCATTTATATACCTTGTATATAAGCTCCCATTGTGTTTTGTCTTCCTTGATTTGAATGAAAGCTTCATGAGAATAAGACATGTATTTACCATATATATCCCCATATTTATATGTTTAAGTATCTGACACAAGCTAAACAATTAAAGTATTCTTTATTATTTACCTATCTTTCTTTCTTCCTCTTCTCTTCCTTTTTTTTAAATCTCTGTCTCAATCTATCTCATTCTCTCTCTCTCTCTCTCTCTCTCTCTCTCTCTCTCTCTCTCTCTCTCGTTCTCTCTCTGTCTCTGTCTCTCCCTCTCTCATATATTCATATTGTATCTTGAATGCATTTGTCATAAGTAACTGATTTAAGGAAACCTAATCATTTCACACCTTGTGAAAAAAACAGAGACATCTCTTTGATGGCAGTTTTGATTGGCTTCTCCTATTAGCTTTAATCCAAATTAAAAGGTGCTATGATATAGTAGATGGAGTGTTGGAGAAGAAAATTGAGTTCAACACCAGCACCATCACCGACACCAATATCTTAGTGACTGAATAGCTAGCTGCATGACCCAATAGAAGTGGCATAAATTCTCTGAACTTTGGCTCCCTCATCTGTAAATAATGATAACAGTACTTAAAGTATTGTTGTTGGGATCAGGTGAGCTGACTACATAAAGAAGTCAACTTTGCAAACCTTAAAGTGCTTTATGCCCCCCATTTTTATTATCATACTTCTACCAAGGCCATAATATAACTTTGGTTACCCTTTTCTGACTTTGATGCTCTTTTTTCCTTCTTTCTGCATAACTTTCTTATCCTCATAACTTTCATTTTTTCTCCCTCTTTATGATTATCCAAAAGAGAGTGGTTAGGAATTTGAGCTGTGGATATGGGAATACCCCCTTCTAAAGAAATCACAGGAGAGTCTTGTGTAATTTTGTTTCTTGAAAGTTTCAAGGGGTTAACAAATCTAGTTATAATCACACAGACAATATGTGACAAATGCAGGACATGATAAATTGTTGACTCCCAGGCCAATCCTCTATCTACTGTGCTACTGCTATCTAAATTACTGGAAAGGACCCATTATTTTTCTTTCATCTCTTTATCGCTTCCACTTCTCTTGGGAATCTAGCTCTCCAAATTAAAATAATTGAAATATCCAGCTTAACTCTCTGTTAGCTGCATCTTTATGCTTAATTTAAGCTGTAATGCTTTATGCCTAATCTTCATGCTTGCTCTCATGACATAAAAGGATATGTTATTATAGATACATTTGTACATATGAATATTCATATGGATATCTCCTCTGCATGTGTGTTATATATGCATGTATGTATTCATATATGAATATTTACACAATGCACATAATATATGTATATATAAGTATGTATGTGGTTCAAATCTCACCTCTGGTACATAAAAGTTGTGATTAAGTGACTTTGGGTAGTCACTTAAATCTCTTAGTGTTCTTGAAAACTCAAATTATATTATGGAGGAGGAATTAATTTACATTTTTATAAAAAATTCTCTTATCAGATGTTACTTATCAGTAACATTGCAATCATAGGTACAGTCTATATCTCCTAAATGGATATATGATTAGAAGCTGGAGATGGTAATGGAAAACACTAATATGATAAAATCATTTTGTTGATCATATCACCAATTACTTGCAGGAGATATTATATTGTGATGGAAATAATGACAGACTCAGAATCAAATATTGGGTCAATTCTCCATCCTGTTTCCAAACACCTGTGTGATCTTGAACAAGTAATTTAACCTTTTAATTTCCTTCATAAAATGTGAAGAATATTTACATTTTCTACTTCATAACATTTTTGTGATGCTCAAATGAATTAGTGTAAACAATATTTAAGTACCCTATGTAAATTAGGCCACAGTATTTAATAATAAGAGCAACAATCACCATTTATATTACTCTTTCAGGAGAGCAGAGAACTTTTAAAAACATTTCAGCTTCACAACTACCAAGTAAGGTAGGAGCTGTGATTATCTCCTCTATATAGATTTAGTAATTCAGCATTCAGCATGTCAAATGAGTGTGTTAATAGGAATGTATAAGGTAGAATTTGAATTCATATCTTCCTCTTTTTCAGTCTAGCCCTCAGAAACACTTACTAAATTGTAAAAACAAATTCTCAGTATGCATCCAAAGATACATTTATCAAGCTTTGGATTATTAAAGTGGTTGTTTTTGATATATTAGTCAAAATTAAATTTCTAAGAGAAGTTTTACCCATAAATCAAGATCTAGACCTAAGAAAGTGTTTCTGACTTAAGCAACTACTTTTCCTACATTTTTAACCTATCTTTATAGGTTAAATCCTCCAAGGAAGTCCCATGGATATCTCGTTTTGAATATATCTATATCTATATCTATATCTATATCTATATCTATATCTATATCTATATCTACATCTACATCTACATCTACATCTACATCTATATCTATCTATATCTATATCTATATCTATATCTATACCTATACCTATACCTATATCTATATCTATATCTATATCTATATCTATATCTATATCTATATCTATATCTATATCTATATCTATATCTACATCTATATCTACATCTACATCTATATCTACATCTACATCTACATCTACATCTACATCTACATCTACATCTACATCTACATCTACATCTACATCTACATCTACATCTATCTATACCTATACCTATACCTATACCTATACCTATACCTATACCTATACCTATACCTATACCTATACCTATATCTATATCTATATCTATATCTATATCTATATCTATATCTATATCTATATCTATATCTATATCTATATCTATATCTATATCTATATCTATATCTATCTATATCTATATACTGAAGATGATAGCAAAGAATAAGACTTAAGTCATTGTCTTAGCTATAATGCCTTGGAAAGATACATGGAGAGATGGTATCCTTTAATTTTGTGGAAGAAAAAAATTATCTAAATAAAGGAATGAAAAAAAAATCCACCCCTTAGAGAATATACGTGGGGAATCTTTGCTGGGATTAGCTACAATAAATGGGTAGGCGAAACTCTAAAATATGAGCCAAAAATTGAATTCAACTCTTCCTATTTTTTTAGGTTTTTGCAAGGCAATGTGGTTAAGTGGATTGCCCAAGACCACACAGCTAGGTAATTATTTACTGTTTGAGGCCAGATTTGTATTCTGACTCCAGGGCTGGTGCTCTATCCACTGTGCCACCTAGCAGCCCCCAGTTCTCTATTTTTTTTAATCCAAAATGAGATTATTGTTGCTAACAACAGACAACTCTCTCTTGTTACTGGTTGTTTATACCTTGATTTTTTCCTTCATGGAAGTGAAATAACAGATTTTCATCTTATTTTATAGGAATCTTATGGTATGATATAATCATATGCTCAAAGATTTATAGTTGGAATGGACCTCAGGCATGAAGTAGCTTCCCTGCACCTATCACCATATTCATTTTACAGAAAAGGTAATAAGTACAGAGAAGTTAAGTGAATTACCCCAAAGTCACAGGGAGTAATATTTAACATTTATGTAGTGCTCTCAGGTTTGTAAAGCACCCCAAACATCTATATTCATATGATTCTCACAATAATATTGTGATAATGTTGTGATTATTATTGTCATTTTACAGATGGGGAACAGAGACATGGAAAGGTTAAGTAACTTTCCCTCATGTTATACAGTTAATAAGTGTCTGAGGCAAAGTTTGAATTCTGACCTTCCTGTCATTTTGCTGCCTAGTTACCTAAGTAGTAAGAGCTTGATTTTAAACCCAGGATCTATGGAATCAAATACAGCTCTTTCCAGTGTATCCTACTGTATCTTCTGGTGTATCCTACTGTATTTATTTAAGTATAATATGTGGGCCAAAGAGAGCTTATGATATCTTAAGCAAAATTCCTCACCTACCTGAAGATAAATTACCTATATAAAGAAAAAATGGAAGAGGGAAAAAAACCCCCAGCAAAACCAATTAATGCATAGAAAAATATCTGAAAATAAATTCATTGTTCCACATGGATGGAAGAAGGTAGCTGCTCATATCTATTCTTTGAGGTTTGCTTGTTTTTTACAATTTTGAAGCATTCACTGTTTTAGTATTTTCATTTATTTGTTTTTCCAACACACACTAGTAGTTTTCACCAATCATTTTCCTTTCAAGGTTTGTAGTTTTTATATTTTTCTCCCTCCCTCCTTTCCCTTCCCCCTCCCCTTACAGAGAGCAATCTAATATAGGTTCTATATGTGAAATTATGTTAAGCATAATTCCATATTAATCATGTTATAAAAGAAGGAAAAACATTAGAGAGAAAAAATGACATAATACATAAAAAACTTAAAAAAAACTGAAGATAACAAACTTTGGTCTACATTTAAACTCCGCATTTTGTTCTCTGGATATAGATGATATTTTTCATCAAAAGTCTTGTAGAATTGTCTTTGATCATTGTACTGATGAAAAGAGTGAGTCTATGAGAGTTGATCATGACCTAATGTTGTTAGTATGTATATTTTTCTTCTGGTCTACTCATTTCACTCAGTTCAGTTCATGCAAGTCTTTCCAGGCTTTTCTGACGTTCCATCCCAATATTTTCTTATAAAATAATAGTATTCCATCAAATTCATATCCCACAATTCATTAAGACATTCCCCAATTGATCGGCACCCCTTTAATTTCCCATTCTTTTCCACCTTTAAAAGGGCAACTATGAATATATTTACACATGTAGGTTTTTTACTCTTTTTCGTGATCTCTTTGGGATACAGAGCCAATAGTGGTATTGCTAAATCAAAGGCTAGGAACAGCTTTTAATATACTATATTCACTTTCAATTTTTTGCTGACTCAGGAACCCTGGTGTCTCTTCCTGGATTGCTGGGGCTATTGTGCCCTGGCTACCCTGCCCTCCCCTCTCAATCCAGGGTTGTTGGTCTACATTTAACTCCATCACAAGTTTTTAGAATTGTCGTTGATTGTACTGTTGAAAAGAGTGAGTCTATGAGAGGTGATTTTTATAACATAGTGATATTCCTTTATATTTATATAGTCAAATGTGTTTAGTTATTTCCCAGTTGATGAGCATTTACTTTGTTACTTAGTCTTTGCTAACACAAAAAAGTGCTTCTATTAATATTTTATTGAAAATATGACCCAGAATTACTTCAATAACTACTTTGTGGTTATATCCCTAATAGTAAAATCTCTGGATCAAAAATATAGATAATTTAGTCATTTTGCTTGCATGATTTCAAATTACTTCTTTTTTTTAAATTCACTTTTATTTTCAGTTTGAAAATGCCTTCCTCCTAATCTACCTCCCTCACATATTAAGGGGACAGGAAAATTATGTTTTTTATGTATAGACATTCCTAGTTTCTTGCAATTTTCAATTAATATAATTGCTTTTGTTGAAAACTAAGATTCTGCCACAGAAACTGTGATATTGGGTTTTTCCAGTCCAAAGATTTGGGTTAGTGTTGATTTTCAGTTTTG
Source organism: Macrotis lagotis (assembly GCF_037893015.1). Taxonomy (NCBI): domain Eukaryota; kingdom Metazoa; phylum Chordata; class Mammalia; order Peramelemorphia; family Peramelidae; genus Macrotis; species Macrotis lagotis. The sequence goes on along the minus strand of NC_133662.1, from coordinate 29,866,861 downwards.
TTTTTTTTTGTATTCCCAGACTATACCATTCATCAAACTTTCTTTTTTCTGCCCATTACTATATTATGTCAATAATTATAACCTTGTAAATCATTTCAAAATCTGGTATGGCTAGTTCCCCTTCCATTTTTAATTGATTCCCTTCATATTGATCTTTTGTTCTTCCAGTTGAATTTTCTTATGATTCTCCCTTTAGCTTTCTTCTTCTTTTTTTTTTTTAGATTTTTGCAAGGCAAATGGGGTTAAGTGGCTTGCCCAAGGCCACACAGCTAGGTAATTATTAAGTGTCTGAGACCGGATTTGAACCCAGGTACTCCTGACTCCAAGGCCGGTGCTTTATCCACTATGCCACGTAGCCGCCCCTTCCCCTTAGCTTTCTAAAGTAATTCTTAGTTTAATTGGTATGGAACTGAATAAATCAATTTAGGAAGCATTATCATTTTAATTATATTAACAGTCTATAAGCAATGCACATTTTATAATTATTAAAACCTATATTTATTTGTGTGAACAGTGTTAATTTAGTTATACTGTATCTTTGCAGGTATAAACTACTAAGTAGTTTATACTGTCTGTGGTTCTTTTACAATGGGGTTTTCTTTCTATCTCCTCCTACTGAATTTTGTTGGTAATATAGAGAAATTCTCGTGATCTTTTTCTCTATTTTGTTTTTGTTGTTAATTTATTTTGATTAGTGTTTTTTTAAGTTACTCCTAAGTATTTTCTGCATAACTCATAATGTAATCTGCAAAAGTAGTAATTTTATTTTCTCAATATTCATGCTTATAATTTTCATAAATTTTATTGCCTTATGATATAGATAACATTTCTAATCTTATATTGAAAAGTAATAGTGATAATGGATGGATGTACTTCTTTGCTCCTTGATTTCATTGGGAAGGTCTTTAACTTTTCCCATTATAGAAAATACTTGCTTTTGATTTTATTTAGATATTTCTAGTGTTTGGGTTCTTTGTCCATTCTTCCAGCCAAATTCTTGATTTTTTTGAATTTTATGTTACTGTTATATACTGCTTACTTCTGGGGGAGGTAACTTTCCAGAGTTTTTGTTGATTCCAGAGTTCATTCTGGGGGAGTACAAGTTTTCACTACTTCTAAAGGCATGAGATGATTCAAAACAAATTTCTCTTCATTGCCTTCTTGGACAGAGGTCTTTAAGTTTATGATCTAATTTAGGATCTATTAGCTCATGTATATTTGAATTTCCGTCGACTATTGCTGGACTCAGTTACTATTAGCCTACTGGAATGTTCTATAGGTTTAGTGTGTCAGAACTGCTAGCTCCTTCTGGTTTATCTCCTTCAGGGTTATATAAGTTAGAAAAGAGTAACACATATAAATTTTTGGTTTTTGATTTGTGTTCAACAATCAGTAACTGTCCTGATGTTATTCAAGGGTATTCCTCTCCATCCAGAAACTATGACTAGGGATTAGATAATGAGAAATGACTGCCAGATGGCACAGATTTGATTCCAATTTTTAAAAGAATTTTCTCTCTACTTTTATGCTTTCTCCCTTGTTATTCTTTCTCAAATCCCTTTCTGTCTTAAGCATTGGATCACTCTTGTTTCTGCCACTTGTTGTGGCCACATAACAGTTGTGATTAGTCCCAATCTAGTACTCAAAGATTTTAGTGTCTTTCCAAAATACACAAAACTTTAAAAATCATTGACTCTGACTTTTTTCTTGGCTTTTCTGATCAGACTAAGTCTGATGTGTTTTCGAGGTTATTATGGAGGTATCCTGGGAGAGCTAAGCAAAACTGTTTCCTCTTCCTCCATCTCGCTCTGCCCCCTCAAACAGTGACTTAATACTTTTTCCAAAATAATTTTACTGATTCACAGCTTCACCAACAACTCAATTGTGTGTCTATTTTGCTATAACCTATTCTAAATTGACATGAGCCAATAACATTTTTGTTACCTTTGCCATGATCAAGTGAACATTTTCAGTTATTTTAAAGTCTTCAAATTTCCTCTGCAGTTTTTAGTATCTCTTCAGTCATATATTCTATATTTTCTAATTTGGCCTTAGAGATGAAGTTATTTTTTTTCCCCAATACTGACCTGTGCTGTTCAGTTGTAAATTATTGTATGCCCTTTAATCAACAGTACCATGGACAAAAACTAGTGTAATGCCCTGGTTTTTAAGTGCTAAATTTTGTTTCCAATTTTGTTACAATATATTAAAGGCACATAAGGAAAATATTCATATCCAGTATATTTTGTGCACATTTTAGCTGTACTGGAACATTTCCAAGAAGTAATATATTGATATTTCAGACTTCTTCCACTGTATCTTCCTCAGCTAGAATCTATATAAAGTCATCTTTCATGACATTTCAAGTATGGTGAACTTGAAGCCTTTTATAATGCTATTTCTTAGTTTCACAGAAGCCACTTGATTTTTCTGACATAGGTGATAATCCCATCAATACAACCCTAAAAGGTCAATTTCCCAATCTTTTAGGGTTTCCTTATAGTTAATATAAGAAAAAGTTACAATTTGCATCATTCCAGCTAATGTTCATCTACTTTGTATTCCTACTACACCCCAACCAAAAATATTGATTGTGGATTTAGTTGAGGCATTGTTATTAGTAATATCAATATATTTCTTATATTGAGTTTTAAAACACTGATAAACCAGGATATAACCATATTAACATGCATTAGATCACATAGTAAAGATAAGGAAATAGCTGATGGACTATATAACATTATTAATTATTCTATTATGGCAAAGTTACATCTCAATGGCTTGGAAATTTTGGTTTAAAATGTGTAAAATATCATTTAGAATAAATATACCTTATTATGTGTCATTTCCTTGACTTTCTACTGTAAATTTCTTCCGCATCAAAAATATCCTTGCTTTGATGAATCAGGAATTTTAGTCCTGAGATTTTGTGTGTATGTTGGGGAGAATTTCTAGCCAAATTGAAGTATCTCTGTTGCATAGCTTTCAATTGTCTATTGAACCACTTCCACTCCAATAATAAGATGTTCCCTCTATGTGGAGTTATATTAATGTGAAGATTGTAGATGGCTTTGATGAGTACTTATGGGAAAATGAAAAACAAAAACCTCTCTTCTAAGTAGAAACAAAAAGGAAAATGGTCAGTTATTACAAAAAATAAGGCAATTTGAAGATATTATTAAGGAATGCAAAATATGAAAAATTATAGACTCATAGACATATTTAACACTTGAAACATACTAAGTGGGCAATTATGATAGTATGGAATTGTGTCACACTGTAAGACTTATTTCTTTGTATTATCATCCTTTAGATTCCAAAGATTTATTTTTTTAAGTTCTCCATGGATGCTCTATTGCCATCAATTAAGGGAATTTAGGGGCAATTTTGCTTATTTTTATTGTTCTACAGTGAAGAAAACTGGGGCAAAAAAACATAAAGTGTAATTCCTATTGGTCACACAGTTAAAAAAAATTGAAATAATGTTTGAAATCTTTTTGATTCAAATTTAATGCCCAAATTTATCACTTAAATGATTTTAATAAAACCAGGAGTACATTTTTATTTATTTATTTATCTATTCCTTCATTTATTTATTCATTTATGTGTTTGTTTATTTACTTATTTTTTGTGAGGCAAATGGGGTTAAGTGGCTTGCCCAAGGCCACACAGTTAGGTAATTATTAAGTGTCTGAGACCAGATTTGAACCCAGGTACTCCTGACTCCAAGGCTGGTGCCTTATCCACTGCACCACCTAGCTTCCCCAGGAGTACATTTTTAAAAGATTTGTTAAGTATACAAACAATCTGCTTTGTCTTTAACAGAATCAATTCAAGACCATGAATATAATAGAAATTTTGTGCTTTGAGATGAATAGGTATTCCAAAAATATCTTTTAGAGATAAGAGAATGAAGTCCAAAGATATGCATATATACATATATGTATACATATACATATACATATACATATACATATACATATGCCTTTGCCTATGCCTATGCCTATACGTATACGTATACGTATACGTATATATATATATATATATATATATATATATATATATATGTATGTATGTAGAAAGTCTGACCTAGATTTATTCCCTAGATGTAAATAATTTCTATTTTGGAAAACTGCATAATGCTTTAAAGCAAGGTTACTGAATAACTTCTCTAAATATAAATAAATTACTCTTTATCCTATGGACTTTTTTGGCTTCTTCCCATAAAGGTTGCTTGCAGTTTATTTTATTAATTCTCAAATCACATAGAGAAATTTGGGCAAAGTGTTGCAGTATAACTGAAACTATTTAAGAATTACTATTAAAAATTAGTTTCTGCATGACTCCTGGGGAAAAGTAGGCTCTATGAAGATACTACAGATATCCATTCAGGAGTTAAAGGAATTTATTTACTAAGTATTATGTTGTATTAGGTTGAACTTTAATTTTCTTTATACATATTTCCATCATTTTCTTTTAAAATCTGTCATATAAAATGTGTTTTTCAAATATTTCCATTAAAAAACTTATTATTTTTGGTTGTAAAGTATCTTGATTTTTAAAAGCATTCCTCCTTTTTTCCACCAACTAACCATCTCCATAACAGCAAAAATGAAAGGGAGGAAAATAAAACAATCCAGCAAATCTTAGTGATACACTCATTAAGTCTGAACATATATATATATATATATATATATATATATATATATATATATATATATATACTATATATATATATAGTATTCCATACCCATTGTCTCCTTCAACTGCAAAAACAAAGATTAACAAATGATTTTTTTTACTGTCTTCAAGGATAATTAAATATATAAGAGCAATTATAATATTCAACTTATATTTTCATATATTTATTCACCTAACCCACCTAAATTCTCCTAATCTCTACTCTTTTCACTCCCAGACAATCATGCCATATTACAAACAATATTTTTTCTAAGAAAATAAAGGAAGAGACAAAATCAGCAAAACCAAACAATACATCCAAAACATATGAATGTTATATAGTGTTTGTTATTCCAGCTCTGCAAAAGGATCAGGTGATAGTATCTTCTAACTCTTCTTGGAGCCAAGTCTGTTTTTTGTAATTTTACTGCACTCATTTTCAATTTTTTGTGATTGTTCTTTCTATTTACATTGTTATAGAAAATGATCATTCTATATGTTATATTCTTGATAAATTTATTCACTCTTCTATAGATTATGTAAAATACTTATTCTTTCATTTGTATTCATCATATTTGTAAATTCTCCTAATCACAACAAAAATATGTTACCATTGTGCTCCAAAATTTTTTGGGTCACTACTTGTTTGAGAACATCTATATTGTTTCCAGTTCATTATATCCAAAGATGCTGCTATAAATATTTTTGAATATATGAAGACTATCTTCACCTCCATGGTTTCCTTGGGGCATAGTTCTTGTAATAGAAATTCTCAGTCAAAACATATGGCCATTTTAGTCAATTTATTTGCATTATTACTATCTAGTTTTCAAAATATGGCTATTTCAAAACTCTACCATTAATGAATTGATGTGCCTATTTTTCTGGAACACTTTTAACATTTATTATCCCCAATTTTTGTCTTTTTCCAGTTTGCTGTGATGAAACTCCAACATTGTTTTGATTCATCTATCTTATTAATACTGATCTGGAACAAACTTTTATGGTTATTCATAGTTTACAATTCTTTTGAGAATGTTTTTCCTTATCCTAGATCTATTAATTTTTTAACAGAACCTTTTTAGTTTCATATAATCAAAGTTGTCTCTTTTATTTTTCATAATTCCCTTTATCTCTTTATAACAGTAATTTTACTTGTTTTTTATTTAAATTTTCTTAGTATGGCCACATTTTAAAATGATTTTGCTGCTCTGTCCAATCGAGCAAGATATCCCCAGTCATTGACTTGGGATGTGTTAATTTAAAAAAAAAAAAATTTACCCAGGTGAGGAACAATGCAGAACAATTTAGCTTGAAAATGAGCTGTGAAAAGGGAAATTAATGGTTTATAAAACTTCTAGAATTCTATCCATTCCATATAAGCCTGTCAGATACAAGAATCTTATTTTCTTTGGGTCAAAAAATTTCCCATATCATAGTTTTTCCTTGTCTTCAATAATTTTTTCATGGTTCCATTAGTTATATGCTCCTTCCTAATAAGAATGATCTCCATTTTATCCCTTTTTTGCACTCAGGGAACTCTCATTCATTCACCCATTCATTCAACAAGCATTTTCTGAATCCCCATTAGTGTTTTTTAATATTTTTTTAACATATCTAATATAAGGATTCCCCCTGAAATTATATACAAGCTTATTTGTATTTATCTGAACCATTTGTTTTTGTTAACATAAACTTTAAAAACCTTAGTTTTCCAGCCTACACATTGAATAGAGTATAGAAATCTATAAGAAAAAGGAGAGAAGGGGCGACAAGGGGAGGGGAGGGGGGCTGTAGGTGATAGAGGAGAAGGTAGATCATGGGAGGGGGCAGTCAGATATAACACTTTTCTTTTTAACTTTGTACAAGGTGGTGGGATTGGGTGGCCCATTGAGTAGTTGCTGGGGCTCTGGGATGGGATATAGGCTTGGGGCCTCTTGGCCCCAGGGCCCATGCTCTGTCTACTGTGCTACTCAGCTTCTCCACAGGTCATTTTAGAAGAGGGACAGAGTGAAAGGAGAGAGAAAATATAATAGATGGTAGTAGAGAGGAATGGATAGAGGGGATTACATTCAACAACAGCAACTGTGGAAAAATATGGAAGTAACTTCTATGATGGACTTATGATAAAGAATGTGATCCACCCAAGACATAGCTGATGGTATCAGAACACAGACTGAAACACATTTTTTTCTTTCTTTCTCTTTATTTCTCATGAGGTTTTATATTTTTGTGAGGGGAGGGAGTATTATGTTTATATTTTCAACAAGCATATTTTAGTAATGTGTAAATAAATTAAAGAAAATTTGCAAAATAAATACTAAGAAAAAAAGGATTAAAAAAAACTCTTAGTTTTCTCACTATAAAATGAGGATTGATTTTTCTCATAGAACTGCATGATCATTGAGTCCTTTCCAGCTCTATTATCTTATCCAACAATAAACTCAATGAAGGAAGTTATTATACCTCTATAAAGTTTTTTTTATTCTCTCCCAACAACTCGAAGCATACACTGAGCTCAGTAAGTACATAGTGCATACCATGATATATTTAATGGTACACATTATCTTACAGAATATCAAAACTACTGAATCACATAATTTAACAGTTAGAAGGAACCTCACCAGGCAGTGAATATGAACTGAAAATGAAAGAATTTCCCCTGTAATAAATTCTGCAAACTGACCGATAGCTTCACGAAGACTTCCAAGAAGGTGGAACTTTCTCAAAGCAGGACATTTTACTTATTGGATCACTTTAATTTCCGAGAAGTTTTTCCTTACATCAAGCTTCAATTTCACTACATGTGTTTCTGTCTTCTGAATCAAATATAACAATCCAAACCTTCCTTTTCAAGATAACCCTTTAAATACAGGATATTGTCCGAGACCGGATTTGAACCCAGGTACTCCTGACTCTAAGGCTGGTGCTTTATCCACTATGCCACCTAGCCCAGGTGTCTTTTCATTCTTGAAATGCCCCCACCCTTCTCCTCTCTAGTCTTCTCAACTCCAGGCTAAACATATTCAATTCCATTAACTAGTACTCACATGGACTTAAGTACATTCTCCAGGGTGAGTGCTCTCCTCTGTAGACTTATCAAGGATCTTTTCTTTGATTTGGGAACTTACTTATTCAGATTAGACCTGATGAGGGTAAGGTATAATGAGGCTATCATCTGCTTATTCCTAGAAGCCATGCCTATCTTAATGCAGCATGACCATTTCTTTTGTGGCTATTTCATCAATCTGATCACTGATATTGAGTTTCATGTCCACTATGATCCCCAAGTCATTTGCAAAATAAATGATAACCATATTTAACCCATATTATAATTATGAAGCAGGTTATTTTTCACAAATTTAAGATTTTTTTCATAAATCTCTAATGAATTATACTTTAGAAGATTTGATGGAATGCTTTAGTTTCTCAGAATTCTTTTAGATTTTGACTTTTTCCCCTGTCATCAACTGCCATCTCACCATTAGAGAACCTTCTGTGTTCAGGCCCCAATCTCCTAAATGATGAATACCTTAATAAGACTATGTCCTTTATAACAGCTTAGATATTTCAATTGATTTATTCTTTGAATCTTTGTGGAATTCTTACTCTTCTTTCCTAAGATACCTGTGTTTTCTTGTCTCTCAACTGTCTGAATCCTCTTTATGGGTTGTCTTCTCCCATTTGAATAGTAGTCCCTTGAGGGAAGGAACTGTATTGTTTGTTTATATTTATATCCCCAGCATTTTCACAATGCCTGGCACTTAATATATACTCAATCATAGTTTATGTAGATCATATGATCTATATCTTTATCCAAGTTACTGATAAAAACTTTAAACAGTCAAGAATTGATCTTTACTTAAACAAAGTCAAGAACTCTCCATTGTTAGTTGTTTTTGATGTTGGACCATGCACAATTCCTCTGTGAATATGACTATTCAACAAATTTGAAACACATTTAATTCCAGTCTTCCTCAATCCATTTTTCTCTATCTTCTCCACAAGAGTAGAATGAAACATTTAAAAAAAAGTTTAGCTAAAATCTTGTAGATTATATCAGACCAATTAGGTTGCTCAGTTTATAGGGCTGATCTAAAAGTTGATCTAAAGTCAGAAAGATTCCATCTTTGGGAGTTTAAATTTGGTCTCTGAAACTACTGTGTGACCCTAGGCAAGTCACATCCTTATTTATCTCAATTTCCTCTACTGTAAAATGAATTGAACAAGGAAATGGCAAATTGCTTCAGTATCTTTACCAAGCAAACCCTAAATGGGCTCACAAAGAGAGACATAATTGAAGGGACTGAATAATAAGAACAATAACAGCAAGTATACCATATCAGTAGAATTTGTCCTATCTGGGAATATAATAAACTTGTCAAAGGAAATGAAGTCAGCTTGACATAGCCTATTCTGGATGAAACCATGCTGATTGTAAACTTTGCTTCCGTTTCTAGGGTGTTCATTAGTCATCTCTTTTGGTTATTTTATTTTTATTTTATTCCATGTCTATATTTTGACGATCATAATTATCTCTCTCAGTGACAAACCTGGACAAAACCTCTTCATCAGCTGGCTTTGATCACCCAAGTTAATGTTCCTTTCCCCTTCTTGGACATCTCTACACCATGCCATTGTTGTATAAACCCCAAATTTCTAGTGACCCTTCATATATTGACATCTCCCATAAGAATGTAAATTCCTTGAGGGCAAACATTCAGTGCTAGGTACATAATGAGAGTTTAGTAAATATTTCTTTCTCTCTGACTTCCCCTTGACCCAAGACTTTTTTAGAAATTGAGGCATAAAAACCTTGTTCTTTTCCCTTTTTGGAAAACTGGGGTAACAATTGCCCTTCTCAAGTCTTTGCTATCTCTTCCACTTTTTTAAAGATCTCTCAGATATCTCTTAGAGCAGTTTACCAATCACATTTTTCAAGCCTCTTTCAGGACTCAGGGATATAGTTCATCTGGGCCAGGTTATTGGAATTCATCAAAGACAGTTAGGTGACCTTTTTCTGTACACTTACTTATCTTGGGAATCAAATTCCTACTACTCATTTTTGTTCTCTTATTTCCAGTGCAAAGGTGATTCTCTTTGCTAAAGAAAACAGAAGCAAAATAAGAATAAAGCAGTTTTTTCTTTTTTGCTATTACCAGCCATCATCATTCTTTTCACACCATAGAAAGACTGTATCCCTTCTTTGGTCCTTTTTTTTCTCCCAATATAACTAAGAAACAAAAAAAGCTTTTATTTGGCTTTGTTTTTATTTATAGTTACATTAAATAAAAATCTAAAATTATACCAAAAAAATCTGTTTTTTTAAAATTTTTCTAAATATTAATTCAACTGGTGAATTTCTTCTGTATCCATATGAGTCTCTTCAGATGAATCTTATTTCTCCTTCTCAGTGGAAATGTCTCTCTTTCTGATACACTCAAATTTCTTTAGGATACCCACAAATATATGGTTACTTCTGGAAAATATATCACCGGACTTCATTGTCCAGTATCAACATTTCTTTACCCCAAACTCCTTTTTGATCAATTTACCCAATAAGGGATAAATAGGCTATCTTGGAAAAAAGCCTTAAGTATGATAAACATCAGCAGATATCTAAGAATGGGAACTTAGTCATCTTCTTTGTGGCTCTAAGTTTTTTCTTCTGAAACCTACCATTCCACAAAAGCATAGCCTTTTTATTAATCTTCAGTTTTTTTAAGAAAGATTTTATTTATTTTTTATTTACACATTACTAGAATATTCTTGTTTAAGGGAAAACATAATACCACCTCCCCCACAAAAATATAAAGCCTCATGAGAAATAAAGCAAAAGAAAGAGAAAAAAAATGTGTTTTCATTTATTGTTCTTTAGTGGGAACCTAGTTTTCAACCTCCTCATTCTGCATATTTTTGACTATTGAAAAATTATAAAAGTATAAACAAATGAAAAGTCCAATAATTGCTTTCTACAATTTCTCAGGCTATTTCTTAATTTACAATTGAGCAGATACTCTATTCTCTCTTTCTCTATTCAAATGATGCAAAATGTTCATCAATAGAGTCCTTGTTTTTTTCATTTCCTTCTCTTTCTTATTTCTTAGATTTCATATTTCTGGTGAAATTTTTTGCAAACAGTCATATATAGTAGAAAAAAACTAATCTGGATTCAATGGTCTTGAATTTGAATCTTTTTTTCTATTTATTGATCTTGTGGGATACATTTCATTTCTCTGGTCTGCTTTTCCGTCTCTGCAACATAAGGAAATTGCACTGCAACTGGATTTTTAGCCTTTGGGATTCTGATGAAGTTTATTTACTCTTCTCCATAATAATATTTTAAATGCAAAGAAAACTGATCAAATCTAAAAAGCATGAATGTTTTTAAAAGTTCACAGGATTCCAGGTTAAGATGGATGAACCTATATAAAACATTTCTATCAACTTAAATTCAATGACTATGAATCAATCATCAGTCAAAAAAAGCATTTGTTAAAGAGTTGTTATTTACTAGACATTATTCTTCAGGACTAGATATTCCAAAACAAATGCAGCATTTCTTATTCCATAGGTGCTTACATTCTAATGACTATGGGATCTTATTTTGTTACTATTCAACCCGTAGTTCCTCTATTCATTCCTTCATTATTACTCCTTAGCATTTAATACTTTCCTAGCTATCAAAACCAGTGGTCTTTTAAGGAATTCTGCTTTACTTTCTCATTTTACTTCATTTCACTGTTAAAGATTCATCTCTTTATATTCACTGACATTTTGAAACCAGAGGAGAGTTTCTTGTTGATCATTCTTGTTGTGCTTTTAAGTTTATCCTTTCCTAAGGTGAATTAGCTTAGGCTTAGTGTTTCTCTGCCAATATCCCCTTCTACCAAATTAAATTCCATCATTAACACTATGTAATCAAAAAATGTAATAGTTTCTACCTTGTTCTATAATTTGTTTTTCTTCTAAACAAATCCAGTTAATTCCATTAGCTTGTTCCTATTCATAATATGCTCCATATTTACTAGATAAGCATATTTTTTCTGTGTTTCTCTATGCAGATACTGGAGGGTCCTTTTGTATGTCACTTTCTGATTTATCCACACACTAATTTCTTTTCTAGCTACATAATTAAAATCTTTGTATCACTCATTCTTTTGTTTTAGAAATGAATTTGAAAAGACTTTTCATTTGTCTTTTGAAGAATGTTTATATTCTCTAATTTAATAGTCTCTATTTTCTCTCTTTCTGACAAAATGTAACAGTCTTAGTTCACTTACTGAGGTTTTACTTTCTCAGTACAAATCAGAGTATTCTTTGAACTCTCTGAGATCAACCCATGTAATCTTACAGAAATTCATACAATTCAATTCCATAAACATTTATTAATCCCCTATTATGTTCTAGGAGCCAATATGAAAACAAAACAAAACAAAACTTTGTCCTTAATCTGCTTCCATTCTAAATGGAGGAAATAAATCACACACAGATAAGTAATTATTGAATATGTGTTTTAAAAATTCAAATAATCTGTGTGTTGAAGAAAACATTGAATGGAATAGGCATCAGAAAAATTCTTATCTTGGAGAGAAAGCCTTAAATGGAACTTGAAAGGAGGTAGGGATTCCAAGACAAAGAAGGAAGAGGAAGAACATTCTGATTATAGGGGACAAACATTACAGTGACAAAGAGTCAGAAGACTGAAAGCCACCTGTCAAATAGTAAATAAGCTAATTTGAATGAATTTGTAAAGTGTATAAAAGTATAATTAAAATCAGTATAGAAAGATCATTTGGTATCAATTTCTGAAGGATTTTAGGTAAGAAACAAAGGAATTGTTGGTGTATAGCAGAATTAGTGAGGGCTACTGAAGCTACTTGCACAAGAGAATGACATGGCAAGGACTCTAGCTTAAGAAAATCAATGTAACAGCTGTGTCAAGGATAATTTGGGAGGCAAGGCATTTGGATGAAGAAAGATTAATTAGGAGATTACATTTTGTGTGTGTACAAAAGCCTAGATAAAAGACATTGGGAGTTTGAACTATGGTGAGCATCATAGGGGTAGAAAGAAAGATACGTATATGAGAGACAATACGGAAATAGAAGAAATAAATTATGACAACTGATTGAAAATGGAGTAATAAAGAATGAGAATAGAATAGAATCCTATATGACTGGAAACATAATGTAGACTTAGACAGAAAAGAAAATTGTAAAAGGGAAAGACAATAGGTTCTTTTACAAGCATACTGAGCAGAAAATGCCCATGGCAACAGCTAACTGCATATGTTCAATAAGTTATGTAGGACTTGAGCTTAGGAGAAACATGATAGATTTGGAAGTCCTCTGGAGGCAATTGGTAGAGCAATGGATACACTGCTTGTCCTAGAGTTAAGAACTTCTGAGATTATACTCCCAGAGGACAATAAAAATGTGCATAATCTTTAATCCAGCAATATCACTGCTCAGTCTATATCCAAAAGAAATCATGAAAAAAGAGAAAAAGATCCACACAATAAAAATATTTATACCAGTTCTCTTTTTAGTAGCAAAATATTGGAAATTGAGTGAATGTTCATTAGTTGGGGGCTCACTGAACTAATTGTGGTATATGAATGTAATGAAATATTATTGTTCGGTAAGAAATCATTAGCAGGTTGACTTCAGAAAAGCAGGGAAAGACTTACATGAACTGATACTGAGTGGAGTGAGCAGAAACAGGAACACATTAACAGTAATATTGTGCAATGATCAAATGTGATCTCAGCAATATACTAATCAGACAATTCTAAAGGATTTGTGATGAGAGATATGTACATCCAAAGAAAGAACTATGGAGTCTGAGTGCAGACCAAAGCATACTATTTTCAATTTAATGTTTTATATGCTTTACAGTTTTTTAAACCCTTTCATTATTTTTTCCATTTTGTTCTTATTTTTCCTTCAAAAAAGGACTAATATGTCAGTATTTTTAACATTTCTATGTATGTATAACCTATATCAGATTATTCACTGTCAAGTGGAGGGGAGAGGAAAAGGAGAGAAGCAGAAAAATGTGGAACTGAAAAATCTTACCAAAAAATGAATGCTGAAAACTCTTTGCATATAATTAGAATAATAAATAAGTTTAAATTTTAAAATAAACAAATAAAAAGGTGGGGGAATTAGCTAAGCAGTGTTGGGAACAGAAACCTTGGTGGTGAGGTAGGTGGATGTCCTGGGAGAGCTCCAGTGTTCTGATGGGGAGAGCTCCAGCAGGATTGCTCAAGGCACCCAATCAGGCTGTTCAGTCAGTGTTCCTAGAGGAACTCTCTAATGTTCCCAGTGAAGCCCCTAATATTCCTGTGGGAGGGCTTGAGTTTCTCCAGCACAAACACAGAAACATCCCCAGGTATTTGCATCTTTCCCCAAGGTTCAGGTGTGGGCAGGGTCATCCCCAGCTCTGATTACACAAACATCTCTCCTGGAATTTCTAGCCCTGACTGTCTAGTCCAGTGACTGGATTGTGTGAGGACAGACCCAGGCAAAGTGAGTGGGTGTCTGACATCCTCAACACAGACAATCCAGAGAAAGTTTTTGGCATTTATTACTAGATGGTCCATAGAGTAACGCCCTGAAATTCCCAACTCCAGTGGGCAAGGTCTTTGTGGTCCTCAAAATAAACCCTTCCCAAAACAAGACCCTAAGAAAAGATAATAATTCACAATATAAAAAGGTCAACACAAAGCAGGGTCTATTGCCTTTTAACTTGGAGATAAGGATACCAGCTCAGAAAAGGAGGATAGAAGGGATTTATATGTGAAACTTAAGAGGATAACATGAATTGTTCTCCAGGCCAGAAAGATTTCTTATAAGAGATCAGAAATGAGTTTAAAAAGTCAAATGATAAAATTGAGAAAATAAATGCAAGATAAAATTAGCATCTTACAACAAAAGACAAGAAAGCAAATCCTTTAAAAATACAATTGGACAAAAGCAAAAAAAGAAAATAATTCCCTCAAAAACACAATTGGGCAAATGGGAAAAAAATTCTAAAAATAGGATTGACAAAATAGAAAAGGAGATGCAAAAGATGAATCCAGAAAATTCCTCTCTGAGAAATCGATTGAGATCAATGGAAACAAATAACTTCATGAAACACCAAGAATTTGTTAAACAAAAAAAGAAGAAAATATAAAATACCTAATTGGTAAAACAACTAACCTGCATAATAGATCTAGAAGAGACAATTTAAGAATCACAGGACTCATTTGAAAACCTTTTTCAAAAAAAAAACAAAAAACCCTGGACTCCATACCATAGGATATAGTTAAGCAGAACTGTCCTGTTTTCCTGGAACCAGATAGCAAAATATTCACTGAAAGGATCCATAGATTCCTTCTTGAAAAGGATCTCAAAATGAATTGCACACCAAGGAATTTTGTGGTCAAACTTCAGGATTATCAGATCAAGGAGAAAGTCCTGCAAGTGGCAAAAAGAAGTAATTCAAATACCAAGGAGCCACATTAAGGATTACACAAGACCTGACTGAATCAACATTAATGGATAAAAGGCTCTGGAATATAATATTTTGGAGAGCAAGGGAGCTTGGATTAAACCCAAGAATCCACTATCCAGTAAAACTGAACCTTCTCTTTAATCAGGAAAGATGAACATTTAATGAAATAGATTATTTTCAAACTTTCCTGATGAATAGACAAAAAATAAGGGCAACTAGTTGCACAGTGCATAGAATATAAGCCCTGGAGTCAAGAGGACTTAAGTTCAAATCTTGTCTCAGCCACTTAATAATTACCTAGCTGTGTGACATTGGACAAAACACTTAACCCAATTGCCTTGCATAAAAAAAAAGAAAGAAAAGTAAGACCAGAGTTAAACTGAAAATTTGAACTTCACACAAGAGACTTAATAGATACATAAAAAGGTAAATAGGGGAAAAGAAAAGAGACTGTTATACAATAAAATTAAACTGGTTACATCCTCACCTAGGAAGAAAATTCTCAGAACCATTGAGAACTGTAACTCTATTAAATATAATAAATTTAGACTGAAGGTATAGACATTCATGCTATATCCATGACTTTGATGGGTTAATTCAAAAAATCATTTAAAAAAGGTGTGGAACTGAAGAGAGAGAGGAGAAAAGGGAAAGTTTAATGAGCTAAATTATATAACATGAAGAGATGCAAGGGACCTATTGCAATAGAAAGAAGGGAGGAGATGAAAACCACCTGAATCTTACTCTCATTGGATTTGACTCAAAGAGGAATTAGTTGAGTTTAAAAACCTAATTTAGTTTTCAAGTATTAGGAGGGGAAAGGGGAAGGCAAGGTGGGATTGATAGAAGGGAGGGAAGGAAGAAGGGGAAAAGGGAAAGGAGGAAAATAAGGGACATCACTTGATAAAACAAGGAAACACATTGAGGAAGGCAGTAAACAGAAGCAAAACACTGGTGAATAAGAATAAATATACTATCGGAGGGTAAATAGTAGAGGGCAAAAAAGAGTTTGTAATTATAACTGTGAATGTAAATGGGATAAACTGTTCCATAAACTGGAAGTGGATAGCAGAGGGGATTATAAACCAGAATCCTACAATATGCTGCTTACATGAAACACATTTGAATGAGAGAAATAACCATGGAGTAAAGGTAAAAGGCTGAAGCAGAATATATTATACTCAACTGAATTGAAAAAGCAGGAGTAGCAATCTTTCTTTCAAAGCAGTTATAAAAATGAATCTCAGTAAAAGAAATAAGGAATGAAACTATATCCTCCTTTAAGGAAACAGACAATGAAGTACTTTCTTTTTTTTAAGCTTGGAGAAGAGAACCTTTTTTTCCTACTAATCATTTCTTTGCAAGGTTTTGAATTTTACATTTTACCTATTCCTAAATTCCCTCCCCCTTGCCCCCAACAGAAAGAAATCTGATAGTCATTATATGGGGTCCCATGATATGCATTTATCAATACTGAATGTATTGAGAGGAAAATAACATGTCCTTAAGGAAGAAAAAATATATTAGAGAAAGAAAAATAATGTAATATATGATGACTTTTTTTTTTAAAATTAAGATAATTACCTTTGGTCTTTCTCTAAACTCCACAATTCTTTCTCTGAATACAGATGGTATTTTCCAACACAGATCCACTAAAATTGTCCCTGATTATTGCACTGATGGAGTGAGTGTCCATTATGGTTGATAATCACCCCCATGTTGCTGTGCAAGTGTAAAGCATTCTCCTAGTTCTACTCATCTCAATCAACATCAATTCACACAAGTGTTTTCCAGGCTTCTCTGAAATCCAGCCCCTCCTGATTTCTAACAGAACAATAGTGTTCCATCTCATACATATACCACAATTTGTACAGCCATTTCCCCAATTGAAGGATATTCCCTCCATTTCCAATTCTTTGCCACTACAGAGCTGCTATGAATATTTTTGTATATCTGGGGGTTTTGTCCTTTTTTTCCATGATCCCTTCAGGATACAGACCCAATAGTGGTATTGCAAAGGGTATGCACTTTTTTAATGCCCTTAGGGCATAATTCTAAATTACTATCCAGAAAAGTTGGATCAATTCACAGCCCTACCAACAATGCATTAATGTCCCAGATTTCCCATATTCTCTCCACTATTGATCATTATTTTTTTCTGGTCATATTGGTCAATCTTAGTTGTGTGAGGTGGAACCTCCAAGATGCTTTAATCTGTAATGATTTAGAGTAATTTTTCATATGACTCTAGACAACTTTGATTTACTCATCTGCAAATTGCCTTTGGATATCCTTTGACCATTTGTCAATTTGGGAATAGTTTTTTTAAATAAATTTAACCCAATTATCTATATATTTTAGAAATGAGTCCTTTTTCAGAAAAACTAGTTATAAAAATTATATCCCAATTTAATAAAGTTCTTTTGATCTTGGTTAGAGTAGTTTCATTTGTGCAAAAGCTTTTTAATTTAATGTATTTAAAATTATTCAATTATTTCTATAATGTTCTCTACCTCTTCCTTGGTCATGAACTGCTCCCCTTTCCATAGACCTGACAGGTAAACTATTCCATATTTTCCTAATTTGCTTATAATATAGCTTTTGATGTCTAAATCCTGCACCCATTTTGATCTTATCTTGTTATAGGGTGTGAGATGTAGGTCTAATCCAAGTTTACACCATACTATCTTTCAGTTTTCCCAATGGTTTTTATCAAAGAATAAATTCTTATCCCAGAAACTAGACTCTTTGGTTTTATCAAACAGCAGATTACTATTATCCAGCACCTAATCTATTCCACTGATCCATCATTCTATTTCTTATCCAGTACCAGACAGTTTTGATGACTGATGCTTTATAGTATAATTTTAGATCTGGTAAGGCTAAGATGCCTTCTTTTCCATTTTTTTTATATTAAATCCCTTGATATTCTTGAGTTTTTGTTTCCCCTTATGAATTTATTTGCAATTTCTTCTAGTTTACTAGTTTTTGGAAGTTTGGTTGGTATGGCACTGAATAAGTAGTTTAATTTAGGTAGAAATGTCATTTTTATTATATTAACCCTGCCTATTGATAAGCAATTGATTTTTGCCCAAAACAATGAAATAATTTCAATAATAAACATGTACGTACCAAGCAGTACAGCATCCAGATTCTTAGAGGAGTTGCTAAATGAGTTACCGGAAGACAGACAACCAAATTCTACTGAAAGGTGACCTGAAACACACTCTCTCAGAATTACTTAAATCTAACCATAAAATAAACAAGATGGAAATTAAATAGATGAATAGAATACTAGAAAATAGATATGATAGATCTCTGGAGAAAATTGAATGGTGATAGAACAGAATATATATTTTTATTTCTGTAGTACATGGTACCTACACATAAAATTTACCATGTATTAGGTCATAAAAAAGCCTCATAATCAAATAAAGGCAGAAATATTAGACCATTATGCAATAACAATCATGTGTAATAAAGGGCCATGGAGAGATAAGAATTAAATTCAAATGAAAACCAAATAATCTAATTTTAAAGAATGAGTAATCAAACAACAAATCAGAGAAAGAATTTATGACTTCACTGAAGAAAATGACAAAGATGAGACATCATACCAAAACTTGTGGGATAAAATTAAAACAGTTATTAAGGTATATATTATATATCTTGATATTCTTAAAATCTTTGTAGCAAGTTATCTTGAAGTTGTCCATTACCTTAAGATGTTTTACTTTGTCTCTTCCAGCTGTATATCTAAGATATTATGGCACCATTTGATTTACATATTTTAAACATTTTAGTAGAATCTAAGCTTCTGGAGGTTAAAAATAGCTATTTCATTACATAAACAAACTTTAGTAAACATCAATTAAATTAAATTTCTATGTATTTTAGTGTACTGTTTAATTTGTAAACACTGAAAAAGCTTTAGCCTTAGCCTATTTTATTCAAGAATTAGTCACATGACTGACTCAGTAGTCATGTGATATTTTGCCTTATTATTCAACCAGAAGGAAAATGTTCATCTGCCAGTTTAGAGCAATCCTTCAAAATTTCTGACTACTTGATGCCACTGTGACTGGAAAGATGTCATTCAGAATCATTCTAAGTAATTTACAACCAAGTTTCCCAAGTATCTGTCTGAAAGCTGTAAATCTTATCTGTGACAAACCCTGGAAAGTAACTTCTCTTCCAAAAGCTTTGGTGACTGTCCTCCCTTCTACTATTTTTACCTTCCTTACATATTTAACAATTTTTCCAATGCTTTTTAAATGTTGAACATAAATGCCACTCACATTGAATTCAAAGATCCATTGTAACTCTCAAAACTCGTATTTCCATGATTTCCTATTCTAGTTCTCAGAGTTCCTATTTTCCATTTTTTTCATATAATGTTATCTGAATTTGTAAAAGTAACTTTCTGGGCATATTTTCTTGCCATGGCAAGCCAAAATTACTGGCTGCTGAAACTCACTGTATTTAAGAGAATTGATGGTAGGTTAGGAAATCCCACAGGGAATTTATCAAATACTGAAATTCCACTTTGGAATGCTGTTCCTCTCACCCTTCTCTTTTTCCCTTCTTGTTTCTATTCCCTTCCCTTGCCTTTCACTTCATTTGTAAAAAGTCAAAACTCACTTTTAGGTTTTAGAATTATGACAATATCTCCATACCAGTAGCACTGACCTTGTGCCAACGTTGACCATTTTTCTGCCTCATCTGACTTTTGATTTGGTTAATACCTTGAAACACTTTCTAATGGCATAGAAGGAGACCTTCAGATGAATCTCCTCTCATACCTCTGTTTCTGATTCTAGACTTTTCTAAAATGCCTCAGTTGATTTGTTATCCTAGAACACACACCTCTATTTCCTTCCTCCAAATAGTGAATTCTCTCTTTTCTTACATTTTAAGGTTATCCTTCACTCCTAACCTGAGTCTACTCCTGACTCATACTTCACCAACTGCTCCAGTCTCATCCATTTATCTTCTATCAATTTTTCAGCACTATATTTATTTATTCTTTCCTAGAAAAGACTGTAGACTTCTTTAGGGCAGTGGGTTGTTCTCTTCCTATATTTTATTCCCAGGCATGAGTGTAATGTCTGCAATACAATAAGTGCTTAATAAATGCATTTTGACCTGAAATAATTTTGTTGGAGGAGCATGACATAAAAGAGAAGGAAGACTCAGGAATGCTCTACATTTATTAATGTATGCAAAAAGTTGAAGCTAAGCATATCTTGCTGATGGCTTCTTTATTAATTTAGAAAATTGTAAAGAGTTAAATGTGTTCATTTTTATAAAACGTTATTATAAAAGTCAAGATTACAATTTAGCTTTTAGTTTTCAGAGTTTTAGGTCTCCTACTATTCCAATTCTTTAATCATAGGATGCTAGAATCTGGGATACTAGATCTAAAGCTAGAAGTAAACTTAGAAATCACTTTAAACCCTCTGAATTTAAATATGTGGAAACTAGGCTTAGGGTAGTTAAGTCACTTAGCCAATATTAGAATAATAGTAAACTAAGTCCTTGTCTAATGATTCTGTGAAAATCATTAGTTGGTATTTCCCAAGTAGATATGATATTACTTTTTAACTGATCCAGTGAATTTTTGGACCTTTAGAAGAAGAGGAATACTTAAAATATAACATTGGGAGAGAATGAGGATAATCTTCCCAAAGTGATTAAAAATTAAGTAATGACACTAGACAAGTGAGTAAGCTAATGGGATTTTTTTCAAATCTGTTATTGTTTAATATAAAAAAACAGAAGAGTACAGGAATGCAGAAGACTAGTCCAAATTTTGATTCTGCCACATGCTTATGTGACCTTGACCAGTCTCTGAATTTCTTGGGGTCTCAGCTTCCTCATACATACAAGTGAAGGCAAAATGATTCTGATGGCAGAGGACCTATCTTCCTCTGATATTTAATACTTTTAAAATTTTGGACAAATTACAGCTTAATTGGGTTTCCATTTCATTTGTAAAATGCATGAGTTTGTGAAAAATGATATCTTTAATTCCTTATACCACTATATCTATCATTTTGTGTCTGCTCAGGGCCCTTCTAATTTTAATCTATAAACTTTAACACCTTAATTTTACTTACCAAATGAACTAATGATGAGGGAAGAGAAAGGATTATGAAGAAAAACAAATCTCTTAGACTCACTGAATCTTCAGAAAGGTAATAAGAATTAAAGATGGTCTCATTGGAGTATATAAAGAGTAAAATGTTTAGATAAAATTGCTTCAGTAGGAAAGTATTTAAACTAGGAATAAGGTAAAATGAGATAAACAATCTCTTAGAAGAAATAATAATGATGGACAAGTGTGACTATCAGCTAGTTTTTTAATGATACTAAGAAATATGAATTATATCAGATTGGTAATGCAAGAAGTTGTAAACTGAACTCTAGAGTCAGGATTAATTTTCTCTAAGGACTTATAAGTAGAGAATGAGAATGTAAGCTTTCTTTTCAGGGAAGAAGATAAACTAGGAAAAAAAGGTAGGGGCATAATAACAGGTACATCTTTTAGAAGTGGTTTAAATGTTTAAAACCTAAATTTTTAACTAAATAATGTCAGTTTATGTAGGTGTTATTTGTAGAATGTTTGAAATTTGAAAAATTCCCACACCCCACAGTAAAATAAAAAGCATTATTAATGCCACAAAACTCAGTGAGCTGTTGAGTAAATAGGGAGCCGTAAACTTGTTGAAAAGAAATGTGGAAATGATATGTAATTCAGTGATAAAATATCCATGACCTAAATGCCTTCTTTTTTGCATGGTGTAGGCAAAACATTAAAAGAAGAAAGTCTTTATGGGAGCCCGAAGCAATAACCTGTCTCATGATTACCCTGGGAATGTCCTTTTCTGCCAGAAAGTAGTTCTTGCCTTCTCTGCTTCATCTTAATGAAACACTTAGCAGATGTATCCCAGCAATTCTCAATCACTCAATTATGAGTTTAATAAATTTCCATGCAACTGGGATAATATTTCACCATTTCAAAAGAGTGATGTGTCAGTGGCATAAATGACTTAATAATCAATCTGTCACTCTCCATAGAACACTATAAAGGACAAGAACCTCGATTTCTTAGCTTGCATGATATTATAAGGAGATGTTTACAAAAGTTGAGGAACAGAGAATTTCAGACTCCATAGATTATCTTTTCCATTCATGTTTTACATCTACTAGTTCAGAAAAAAAGGAGGCACATGTTAAAACTGTGCAAGTGTGGAGAAATATCAAAGTGTTATTAAGGATCTTGGAAAAATTTTCATGCTCAACAAGTACAGTTAGCATGCTTAACTTTGTTAACAAGTAAATAGTTTAAGGAAAATCCAGTATTAATATTGTACTTTGAAGACATACTAGGAATCTGTTGATCTCAGTATTGTAAATGCAATTTTCAATTCTCCTCTGGAATTAGACTTATTTACGAAAGGAAAAAAGAGTAAATGAAACATGCTATTTCTATTTAGAAACAGTAGTTTATAAGTCTATATTAAGGTATGAATTAAGTTTATGAGTTTATTTTTTTTAATTCAGATGAGAATTGAGATACAGAATGATGAATCAATATAACCTTTATTTTCCTTCTCTGATAGTCTAAAACTTAGAAAAAGATTCAGACATGTGCTTTGTAACCTTATCTTCTGTTTTTGCAATAACTCCTACATTTTTCTATTCTTGGTAAGTTATTTCAAAATCTTTTTGGAGGCATGAGAGTAGACCTAAGGAGATAAAGAAGCAATTTTTTGACTCTTGAGGATGAATTATACTACTAGGCACCAACAAAAATTCTTAGATTGAGGAAAAAATCCAACAACACTGGTTCTCTGTATTCCCATTTAATTCACTAACTTCCATTGATAAGTCTTGGATTATGAATTGGAAGCCTCATAAATGTTTGTTTTTTTCCTCCTTTTTTACAAGTCAGAACTCATAACTTCAAATTAAATGTGGTCCTGATAAACACCCTTCCAGAAAACATTTATAGAGGTTTAACACAATATACAGGAATTCTTCAAAGATAATCATCACTCTATGGTATCAGTGTAACATTTTGACTTCTCATCTGTTATCCATCACTTTGGCCACATCAATCAATCAATCATCAAGCATTTAATAAATGTCTTTTATGGCTAAATAAGGACTAGGAACTGTGGGAACAAAGGGAAAAAAACAAACAAAATCTTTACCTCAAGAAGTTCAATGGTAGGAGGTAATCTATGAATCAATAAATGGATTTAGATAATATAATACATGTACGTAGCAGACACAAGAAACCTTAGAAGAAAAGGATCAAGAAATGCATTGCTCTTTTTAAATCTTTCACCATAAATATAGCAGGTAAGTCATCATTAGGAATATGCTTTTTTGACTTAAGGCATCATGATTGGCTTTTTTAATTATCTGCGATGTTGATTCTTCAGGGAATGTGGAGTTACATTATCTTAAATATATATAACATAACCACACTGGAAGTGTGTGTGAGAGAGAGATAGACAGAAAGAGAGAGAGTGACAGAGACAGAGAGAGACAGAGTGACAGAGACAGAGACAGAGACAGAGAGAGAGAGAGAGAGAGAGACATAGAGAGAGAGAGTGTGTCAGAGACAAGGAGTTTCCTTAATAAAAATACTCTGTTTTTCTGTTGAATTCTGAATTCAGATCATTATCTGAAATTTTCATAATCCAGGTAGTTTAGCCTTTATAGATAAAAGAAATCAAAACATCTCAGATAAAAGATTTATCTATCATCTATCTTACCATATATCTGTATATATAATACTTATGAATATATATATATATATATATATTACACGCACTTATATGTATATGCATATACATATGTATAAATATCCTGTTACAGTATTTACTATTATATGGGATAGATGTGGTACATCTAGAATAATGTTCTAAATGTGCTAAAATATATACATTCATATGTATATATATACATAAATATATATAATATAGCATTAAACATACATGTCTAGTATATGTCTATCTATTTCTAGTATATCACTAAATATACATATAATATATGTATTTGTGTGTGTGTGTATGTATTTATCAAAGATATGTATACATAACACAACTGATTTCTAGGGTTTCCAAAACCCATTGGCTCTCCATCGTCTCTTCTGCCTTATGCTGAGTGTCTTGAAATGCTAATAAATATACTTACTGTGATAGTCATATAATCTTAACGTTTCTTTTTGGTTCCTTGAAATAACCAATCCTGAGGCTAAAAGTCTGACTATTAACCGTACCACAAGCATTGTATTAAGCACCTTGTAAATTGTAATTCATTTGATCCTCACAATGAACTTGCAGGAGAGTCACTATTATTTTCCACATTTCACTGAGGCCAGCTCAGAGTCTAAGTGATCCACCTAGAGTTATTCAGATGATAAGAGTTCAGAGGCACACCTTGTATTCATGTCTTTCTGATTCCAGGTTCAGTACTGGGTCTAATATAATATTATATGATGTAATGTAATGTATGTTCAAGTAATGTCATGTAATATAGCATGACATGGTTAGACAAAATATTTATCAACATAATCAAATAACATATATCATTTATTATATTATACAACATATAATAAAATATGTAATGCAAATAATACATAACTATATATTGTTATGTTACATAAAATTCTTTAGAAGTCTTACAATTCTACATAAATTTTAGTCACCAATAAAAATTTTTTTTAGAGAAGCATTATCATAAAGAAAAGGCAGAGGTGATAGATAGAAGTAAGAATCAGGAGACAAGAATTCAAATCTCTACTTTCAAATAGTATCCTAAATTTAGGACCCTGGCTAAGTTATTTCATTTCTCGGTGCCTAAGGAATCACTCCAAGACTCTACATTTTAAAACGATTGATAATTTGTTTTGAAAGAAGACATTCCCTGATTGGCAATTCCCTATATTTATCGAGGAGTTAAGATATGGCAAAAGTGGTCACTGGCAAAAGTGTTCACACAAATAAAAACCTTCCCTTTTAGGAGTATTATAATGATTTCACTCTGAGTCTTATCTTTTTCATTGGATTGCAAGTTTTCTGAGGGCAAGTAAAATTATTTCATTTCATCTCATATATAATGAGCTTTTGTCTGTCATA
The DNA here is from genome assembly GCF_037893015.1 of Macrotis lagotis. Lineage (NCBI taxonomy): Eukaryota > Metazoa > Chordata > Mammalia > Peramelemorphia > Peramelidae > Macrotis > Macrotis lagotis. Next base: position 29,841,524 of record NC_133662.1, on the reverse strand, counting down.
TGGAAATGGATACCATTTTATTTTTATAAATGTCTGTTCTTCTCTAGTGAAAAATAGAAGTTACTTTTTTATTAGAGTCACTACTGACATATTAATCCAGACAGAAGCAAGGATAAAGTTAAAAAAGTTAAGTTGTATTTACCGAATTAGCACTATTAGGATCTTCATTAAACTTATTGGAAGCTTGAATAGGGAAAGACAAAAAGACATTAATCATATACATTACACAGTAGAGCTACAATGCTTAAAACAGAGATAGAATCACCATTGTAACTCCTAATGTTGCAGCAACTGATCATTTGATACTACCATTTTTCATTCATTATAAAGTAAGCCAGACTAACTCTTGTGGAGACATAATACTGAGCTATGTTATTTGTTCAGTCTGTGACATGAAATGCAATGTAAGAAAAAGGGTTAACTAGAATATTCTAAAAAATTCCACTTCAGGAAAGGCTAATGAGAAAGAATCAAACTCTAATAGTGGAGACTCCTTTTTTATTACATTAGCACAGAGGCTCTTAACCTAGAGTCTTCAAACCATTAATCAGGGGGTCTGTGAACTTTAATGGGGAAAAATTTACATCATTGTTTTTAATTAACCTCTAAATAAAAATGAACATTTCTTTCAAATATTTAGAAACAGTATACTGAAGATGGATTCATAAACTTCACCATAGTATTGAATTCATAGCATACACACAAAGAAGTAATGACCCTCTAATATTAGTAGAATAATTCATTTCAATTTAAGCTGCCAAAAATTGTTCATATACTTGAAACAGAGAGTATTAGTATTTTTGAAACATGATAGAATCTTAGTCTTAGAATGAAACTTAAAGATTGTTGAAAAAGAGGTTGGTATAGTTACAAATTATGAATTCAAATTCTTGATTTATTATCAATATAGCTTTGGAGAAGTCATTTAAGTTTCCTATAACTCAATTACTTCATCTGTAAAATGAAAGAGTTGGACTAAATGACCTCTAAGTTGTTGCTTTATTCAAAGATCTAGTTCAACCCATTCATCTCAGAGATGAAGAAGCTGAGGTCTACATAGGCAGTCAAATGAAGAATTTTGGATTATTCCAGATAAATAGCATTATCATCACTTGCTGCAACATTAGGAGTTCCAATGGTGATTCTATCTCTATTTTAAGCATTGTAGCTCTACTGTTTAATGCATATGATTAATGTCTTTTTTGTCTTTCCTTATTCAAGTTTCCAATAAATTTAATGAAGATCCTACTAGTGCTAATTCGGTAAATATAATTTAACTTTTTAAACTTTATCCTTGCTTCTGTCTGGATTAATATGTCAGTAGTGACTAATAAAAAAGTAACTTCTATTTTTTCACTAGAGAAGAACAGACATTTATAAAAATAAAAATAGCATCCAATTCCATATGACAGACAAAAGCTCATTATATATGAGATGAAATGAAATAATTTTACTTGTGCTCAGAAAACTTGTAATCCAATGAAAAAGATAAGACTCAGAGTGAAATCATTATAATACTCCTAAAAGGGAAGATTATTTGTGTGACCACTTTTGCCAGTGACCACTTTTGCCATATCTTAACTCCTTGATAAATATAGGGAATTGCCAATCAGGGAATGTCTTCTTTCAAAACAAATTATCAATCATTTAAAAATGTAGAGTCTTGGAGTGATTCCTTAGGCACTGAGAAATGAAATAACTTAGCCAGGTTCCTAAATTTAGGATACTATTTTAAAGTAGAGATTTGAACTCTTGTCTCCTGATTCTTCCTTCTATCTACCTACCACCTCTGCCTTTTCTTCATGATAATACTTCTCTAAATAAAATTTCTATTGGTGATTAAAATTTATGTAGAATTGTAAGACTTCTAAAGAATTTTATGTAACATAACAATATATAGTTATATATTATTTGTATTAGGTATTTTTTATTATTTTTTACATTATTTTATCCTCCCTCCACTCCAATTACTTGGAAAAACAAGATTCAACATTCCCTTCAAAATTCTTGAGTTCCAAATTTTCTCCCTTCCTCCCACTTCACTCTTTCTCATTGAGAAAGCTAGTTACTAGACATAAGTTAAAAATGTTAAGTTAAAAAGTCTTTACAAAGTAAAGTAAACAAAATGCCCCCAATCCCCCCCCAAAGAGAAACCTCAAGAACAATGAAATAAAAAGAAAACAGTATGCTTCTGAAAACAGCTACCATCAATTCTGTCTTTGAGATGGATAGTATTTTTTATCATAAGCTCTTCAGAGTTCTCTTGGGTCAAAGCACTGCTAAGATAAGCTAAATCATTCAGAGAAGACCATTCTACAACATTACATTTCCCATGGAATCAGCTAATGTAAGCTTTATACTGAGAACATCCTGTTCATCATTTTTTTAAAATATTGATTTACATTTTTATTTATTTACACATAACTTAAATATTCTTGATATAAGAGCAACTATATTCCCCCCCTACCCCACAAAAATAAAACAAAACAACAAATAAAGTGAAAGAAATAGAAAAAATTCTTCAGTCTGTGTTCAGATATCATCAGCAATGTCTCTTGGGCAGATCTCATTCTTTATCCTAAGTCCATCACAGAAGGTATTTCCACATTTTTTCACAGTTCTTGTGGCTTATTTTAATTCCCTCCATCCATTCCTCCCCAGTACCATTTATTATATTTTCTGTCTCCTTTCACTCTGTCCTATTCAAAAGTGTGCAGTTGAGTGTTGCAGTAGACAGAACACTGGCCCTGGGGCCAGGATGCCCCAAGCCTACATCCCACCTCAGAGTCCCAGCAACCAGCCAACAGGCAGGCCACGCAATCATACCTTGCAAAAAGTAACAAAGAAAATGTACTATATTTAAATATTCTCTCCTATGATCTACCCTCTCCTCTATCACCTACATCCCTCCACCCTCCCCCATCTCCTTTCTCCCATCCCCTTTCTTTACTTTATCCTCTAGATTTCTATACTCTATGAAGTAAGTATGTTGTTTCCTCTCTGAGCCATTTCCAATGAGAATGAAGGCTCCCTCATTCCCCCTCAACTTCCCCCCTTCCATACCATTGCAAAGGCTATTTCTTGACACTTTTACATGAAATCTTAGCTTATCTATGTCTCCTTTCCTTTCTCTCAGGACATTCCCTTTTCACCCATTGACTCCATCTTTACAATATATTATACCTCAAACTCAGGTCACTCCTGTACTTTGTCTATATGTTTCTTCTAAATGCTTTAATAAATGAGAAGCTTCATATGAATTATCATTATCTTCTTCCCATGGAGGAATACATGTATATCATCACCACCATTAAATCTCTCATGATTTGCCCTTCTTGTCCATACTCTCTATGCTTCACCTGAGTCATATACTTGAAGAACAAACTTTCTGTTCAACTCTGGCTGTTTCAACAGTAACATTTGAAATTATCCTGTTTCACTGAAAGTCCATCTTTTCCCCTGGAAGAGGATGTTCAGTTTTGTAGGTAATTGATTCTTAGTTGCATTACAAGCTCTTTTTGCCCAATAATTTTTAAACCATCTCTCTTGGATCTGTTTTCTACATCAGTTATTTTTTCAATGAGATATTTAATATTTTCTTATTGTTTTTCATTCTTTGGGTATTTGTTTTACTGTTTCTTGATTCCTCACAAAGTCATCAGCTAACTTTAGCTCCATTCTTCATTTGAAGGAGTTGTTTTCCTCAGAGAGCTTTCTGATATTTCCATCTGAGCAATTCTGCTTTTTAAGGGATTCTTATCATCATTAACTTTTTGTATTGCTTTTTCCATTTGACCTAAACTAGTTTTTAACGTGTTACTTTTTCAGCATTTTTTTGGTCTCCATGACTAAGCTGTTGACTTGGTTTTCATGTTTTTCTTATGTCTCTCTCATTTATCTTCCCAATTTTTTTCTATCACCCTTCCTTGATTTTCAAAATCTTTTTTGAACTCTGCCATAGCCTGAGCCCAACTCCTATTTCTCTTGTAGACTTTAAATGCAGAAGTTTGGATTTGTCATCTTCTGAGTGTGTGTTTTGGTCCTCTATGGAACCAAAGTAATTGTCTGTGGTCAGCTTCCTTGTTTTTTTTTGGTTTATTCATTTCCCCAGGCTGTGCCCTGATTGTGGGATGCTTCCTGAGCTTTTGAATATTATTGGGAGACCCCTTCAAGGACCTCAGTTACTTAAAGTTCCTGAGAGGCTCTGACTGTGCTGCTGGCCTGTGGTTTCCTCTGTGGATGACCACAAACAAACCCCTCTGCCCTGGAGCTGTGAATAGGATCCCTGTTGCATGGCAATCAGGGCCCAGATTGTGACCAGGGTCTGAATATGGACAAAGCACAAAAATAGCAGGGACAGAGGAGAGATCTCGACAGTCTCCTGGAAGCAGATGCCCAGGGACCTCCCTGATGGGCAGCTTTGTGGGTCTGCTTCTATTTTTTGGGATCTTGGCTGCACTGATGGCTGCAGCTGTGCCAAGGGTCATAACTTCATTGAGAGACAAGTTGGCCTGGGCTTCATACTCAGTCTGGCAGAACTTTCCAAGCTGATCTTCTAAGTTTTGCTTAGAGTTTCCTGGGTTTGCTGGTCAGGAATCTATGTCTGCTTCCAGGAACCAACTCCTCCAGGGATACAGGCCCCCAGGGGCCTGTTCCCAGAAGGCTGGAGTTCCTTCATTCCATTGTAGTGATCCTAGCTGTACTGCCACCCCCTCCAACCACATGGAACAGAGACTTCCTATGATCTTCCAGGTCACCTTGGGCTGGAGAATTGCCTCACTGGATCTTTCTGTGGGTTCTGTCTCTTGAAAATTTAGTTAGCATCATAATTTTATGGTTTTTGAAATATTTTTGAGAGAGCTCCTGGGAAAGCCTGTTCTTGTGGAGCCATCTTGGCTCTGTCTCACATCATTTCTTATAATAGAATAGTATTTCATCATAATCACAAACCAAAATTTCAGTTATTTCCTAATGGATGGGCTTCCCCTCAATCTTAAGTTCCCTGCCACCAGAAAAAAGCTGCTATAAATATCCCTCTCTACATATGTGGTTTTCTTCCAGTACTTCATCTCTTCTGGAATATATACCTAGCAAAGTCACTGCTTGGCCATAGGGTAGTCATAGTTTATAGCCCTGTAAGTATGGTTGCAAATTGCTTTACAGAATTGTTGAATTATGTCAACTCTTCCAATAGTACATCAATGTCTCAATTTACCTACATCCCTTCCAACATTTGTCATTTTCTTCTTCTGTCCAATTAGTCAATCCAATAAGTATTAAGGTACTACCTTAGAATGGTTCCAACTCATATTTCTCTATCATTAGTGAATTTAATGACAAACTTACCTGAAAACTTGATCCATTTATCAATTGGGGAATAGCTCTTATTTTTTATGTTTGAGAAATGAGGTCATTATCAGAGAAATTTGTTCCAATGTTTTCCCCCAGTTATTACCATTATCTGTATTTGTCTCCATTCTATTCCCACACACCATTTATTCTATCCTGTCTCTACTGTCATCCTATCATCTGATTACCCCTTTCCATTATCTTTCCTCCCTTCTATCATCTACCTCCCCCTCCTTCCATTCTCCCATCCCTTTCCTCTTCTCTCTTTCTGGAAGGAATTCTATATTCAATGGAATATATATGTTATTCCCTCTCTGAGTCAATTCAATGAGAGTAAGGCTCACTCACTCCCACTCACATTCTTCCTCTTCTACTCCACTGTAAAAACTTTATCTTGCCTCCTTTATATGAAATAGCTTATTGCATTTTACTTTTCCCTTTCTCCCAGGACATTCATCTCTCATCAATTAATTCCATCTTTCAAATATATTATAACTTCAAATTCAATTCCCACCTGTGTATTTTCATTTGGATGTCATTATATAAAAAATATTTGTAGTGATTTAGGGGAGACTTTAGGTGAGTCCCTACCCTTATTCCATCATCTTGGCTTCACCCCAGTGTTTTTGTTATTATTAATAATGGTTTCATTCTCTCACTTCAACTTATTTATGCACTGAGTATTTTTTCATTATTCAAGGTTATATTTCTCTTATGTTTCGAGCTATCAAGTAATATCTTATCACTAGTCATTTTTCTCTCCCTAACAGTATCATTTTCCCCCATTTGTCAAGAAGAAGGAAATGCTAAGCCATGCATTTATCTTTGTTGAGAGTATGGCTGAAATGTTGCTGTGACTTAACACTGAGATGACCTGAAAGGCAATGGAAAAGGCAGATAAACAAGCATCTGCTTTAGTCACATGGGGGAACATAGCCAATTCTGATAATTATCTGTCTCTATACTAAAGAACATGACATCTGTTTATGTGTATTCTTGGTAGGGGGTGGGAAGAAAGTACATGTAATTTGTCAAACAAATCTCACACTTTCCATATTCATAAGAACAGGAGAGCTACAATATCCCCATGACTCTCTAGAAGAATGACTAAGGTAGGAAGAGTTATTATTCATAGTGTATCAATTAGCTAAGACAAAAAGAGGGCAGAAAATTGTTGCCATCTTTCATGATAGTATATTCTATAAGAATTAATGAACCCTAATGCTATCCCTTAAACTTAAGAATCTACTCCACATTTTGTGGGGGTAGGGGGATGAAAGGGTTACTAAATTGTGTGGGGGTATTTATGTGTACATGTGCTTGTGTACAGTTTTTCAAAATTCCTTCTTAGTCTGGTGGAAATACGGAAACTCCACATATGCACCAAAATATTCTTCTAGTAGAGAAAGAATAGCCTGGACACAGCAATAACACAGCCAGAAACCAAGTAAGTGATTAGCAAAACTTTTAGAGATGGGTATGATCCTTGTTCATTAAATACACTTTTCACTATCTTATCTATTTGTCCATGCCCTACAAGATAACAGATTTTATCTCAATAGGAAGGAAATTTCTTAACAATTAGGGATCCAAAATTAGAAAGATAACTTTGGAATATTTTGGATTCCTAGTTCCTGGGGGGTAGATGTGGAGGTTAGATGCATCTTTTCTAAGGATATTCATGCTTCATATATGAGTTGTATTAGGATTGGGATACTAGGAATCTTAAAGTTAGTTAAAAACTCAGCATAACACAGAAGAGGTTTCTAGTTATATCTGGCTAAATCTTCTCTAAATTTCTTTTAGTGTCTTTGTCCACTTTCTGTTTTTTGATGATATCAGTAAATATATTTCAATTTTATTGGATAACTCATCCTATAATCTCTTATTTTAATATTATCAATGTTGTATATTAATTATTTTTATTAGACATTTCCTTATATTATTTATCTATTTATTTATTTTCATCCATTTGCATATGCATATTTTCAAGTTACAAAATTTCCTTCCGTACTCCCTTCCCACCCTCCTCCCTGCAGTAATGAATAGTCAGGTTAGCACTGAACTTACATATTTTGATAAACATGCTTACAGATTAGTATTAGCTATTTCTTATTTGAGGAATTAGGATTAAGGATAAGAGATAGTTTTTATAAGGTTTTCAACAGATTCTGAAGAGTTGGTTTCCTTTATGTGTGTGCGTGTGCATGTGTGTGTTTTGTTTTTTACATAGTCCGTAGCCAGTTTAATACAATTGTCCTAGCTCTCCAAACTGCTGAAAAGAGCTGCTTCCTTTAAGTTTGTTCATCTCACATTGTTCTTGATGCTGTCTACATTATTCTATTGGTTCTACTACCTTCTCTCAGCATCAGATTCCTTAAGTCATTCCATGCTTCTCTATAGTCTGACCATTTATGATTTCTTATGAACAATGGTATTCCATAGTATTCATGTACCATAAATTGTTTAGCCATTCCCAAATTGATGGGCATCCCCTCAGTTTCCAATTCTTTTCCACTAAAAAAGGGCTGATATGAATATTTTGGAACATGTAGGACTTTCCCCTTTTTTATAATTTCTTCTGGATAAAGACCTAGAATTGGAATTGTTGGTTCAAAGAGTATGAACAGCTTTATTGTTCTTTGGGCATGCTTCCATATTGCTCTCCAGAAAGATTGAATCCATTTACAGCAATACATCAATGTCCCAATCCTCTCACAACCTCTCCAACATTGATCATTTCCCCTTTTTCTCATTTTGGTCAATCTGATAGATGTGAGATAATACCTCATTATTGTTTTAATTTGTATTTATCTAATCAATAATTATTTAGAACATTTTATATGATTATATATATATATATATATATATATATATATCTTTAATTTCTTCATTTGAAAACTGTCTGTTCATAACCTTGACCATTTATCAATTGGGGAATGCCTTGTGACCTTACAAATTTGATGAAATTCTCTATATATTTTAGAAAACTGACCTCTATCAGAACTCCTAGTTGTGAAGATTGCTTCCCAGCTGTCTGCTTGCCTTCTAATTTTGAGAGCATTTATTTTATTATTGCAAAAACTTATAAAATTAATATAGTCAAAATGATTTCTTTTGCAATTTATAATGTGCCCTAATTCATGTTTTGTCATAAATTAATCCCCTTTCCATAGATCTGATACATAGATTATTATTTGGTCTATTAATTTATCTATGGTGTCATTCTTTATGTCTAAATCCTGCAACCATTTTGACCTCATTTTGATATAAGTTTTGAGATGTGGATTTCTGCCTACTTTTTGCCATACTATTTTTCAGTTTTCCCAACAATTTTTGTCAAATAATGAGTTCTTATTCCATAAACTGATGTCTTTGGGTTTGTCAAATAGCAGATTGCTGTAGTCATTTACTGTGATTTCTTTTGATCCTATCCTAACCCACTGATTCATTACTCTATTTCTTAACCAGTACCAGGCAGTTTTGATGGCTACAGCTTTATGGTATAGTTTTAGATCTAGTAGAGCTAGGCCACCCTCCTTTACATTTTTTCATCAGTTCCCTTACTATTCTTACCCTTTTTATTGCTTCAGATGAATTTTGTTACTATTTTTTTCTAATTCAGTAAAGTAGTGATTTGGTAATTTGACTGAATTGAAGCTGAATGGTATGAAATTGAATAAATAATTTAATTTGGGTAGAACTGATATTTTATTATGTTAGCTTGACTTAATCATGAGCATTTGACATTTTTTCAATTATTTAGATGACTTTAATTGGGTGAGAAGTGCTTTATAAATGTGGTCATACAGTTTCTGGGTTTGACTTAGGAGGCAAATTCTTAAGTTTAATATTGTCTATAATTATTTTAAAAAGAATTTCCCTTTCTCTCTCTTGATCCTTTAGTGTGGAAGATGCTAAATATTTTGACTGTATCTCCATGGTATTCAAATAATCTCTTTCAGACTGCTTGCAATATTTTCTTTTTGAATTTTGAATTTCTTTTGGGTGGAGATTGGTGGATTTTAAATTTTCTGTTTTGTTTTCTGGTCCTAAGATAATGAGGAAATTTAAATTTTTTTGAATATAATATCCAGGCCTTTTAGGTATTGCTTTCAGTTAATTTGATATTTTTAAAATTATCTCTCCTTAATCTATTTTCCATGTCAGTTGTTTTCCCTTGAGATATTTCGACTTTTTTCTATTCTTTTGACTTTTGTTTATTTCTTGATGTCTTATGGAGGTAATAGTTTTCACTTAACAAGTTCTGGTTTTTATGAAAATATTTTCAATGAGATTTGCTCTCTCTTTTTATATCTGCTCAATTTTTATTTTTATAGTTTTTAATTTTTATTAAAGATATTATTTCAGTTTTACAGTTTTCCCCCAATCTTGCTTCCCTCCCAACACCCACCCCCACAGGATAGCACTCCATCAGTCTTTACTTTGTTTCCATGTTGTACGTTGATCCAAATTAGGTGTGATGAGAGAGAAATCATATCCTTAAAGAGAACAGAAGTCTCAGAGGTAACCAGATCAAACCATAAGACATCTGGCTTTTTTTTCCGAATTGAAGGGAATAGTCCTTGTACTTTGTTCATACTCCACAGCTCCTTATCTGGATACAGATGACACTCTCCTTTGCAGACAGCCAAAAATTGTTCCCAATTGTTGCACTGATGGAATGAGCAAGTCCTTCAAGGTTGAACATCACTCCCATGTTGCTGTTAGGGAGTACAGTGTTTTTCTGGTTCTGCTCATCTCACTCAGCATCAGTTCAGGCAAAGCCCTCCAGGTTTCCCTGAAATCCCGTCCCTCCTGGTTTCTAATAGAACATATACCACAGTTTGCTAAACCATTCCCCAATTGAAGGACATTTACTGGATTTCCAATTCTTTGCCACCACAAACAGGGCTGCTATAAATATTTTTGTACAAGTAATGTTTTTACCCTTTTCCCTCATCTCTTCAGGGTATAGACCCAGTAGTGGTATTGCTGGGTCAAAGGGTATGCACATTTTTGTTGCCCTTTGGGCATAGTTCCAAATAGCTCTCCAGAAGGGTTGGATGAGTTCACAGCTCCACCAACACTGTAATAGTGTCCCAGATTTCCCACATCCCTTCCAACAATGATCATTATCCTTCCTGGTCATACTGGCCAATCTGAGAGGTATGAGGTGGTACCTCAGCGAAGTTTTAATTTGCATTTCTCTAATAATTAATGATTTAGAACATTTTTTCATATGGCTGTGAATTGCTTTGATGTCCTCATCTGTAAATTGCCTTTGCATATCCTTTGACCATTTGTCAATTGAGGAATGGCTTTTTGTTTTAAAAATATGACTCAGTTCTCTGTATATTTTAGAAATGAGTCCTTTGTCAGAATCATTAGTTGTAAAGATTGTTTCCCAATTTACTACTTTTCTTTTGATCTTGATTACATTGGTTTTATCTGTGCAAAAACTTTTCAATTTAATGTAATCGAAATCATCTAATTGGTTTTTAGTGCTGTTCTCCAACTCTTCCTTAGTCATAAACTGTTCCCCTTTCCATAGATCTGACAGGTAGACTAGTCCTTGATCTCCTAATTTGTTTATAGTATAGTTTTTTATGTCTATGTCCTGTAACCATTTGCATCTTATCTTAGTAAAGGGTGGGAGGTGTTGGTCTAATCTAAGTTTTTTCCATACTAACTTCCAATTATCCCAGCAGTTTTTATCAAAGAGGGAGTTTTTATTCAGGTGGCCTGACTCTTTGGGTTTATCAAACAGCAGATTACTATAATCCTCTCCTGCTTTTACACCTAGTCTATTCCACTGGTCCACCACTCTATTTCTTAGCCAATACCAAACAGTTTTGATGACTTATGCTTTATAATATAATTTTAGATTGGGTAGTGCTAAGCCACCTTCGTTTGCATTTTTTTCATTAAGCTCCTGGCAATTCTTGACTTTTCATTTCTCCATATGAATTTACTTACAATTTTTTCTAGCTCATTAAAGTAATTTTTTGGAATTTTGATTGGTAGGGCACTAAACAAATAGGTTAGTTTTGGAAGAATTGTAATTTTTATTATATTAGCTCTACCTATCCATGAGCAATTGATATTTGCCCAGTTATTTAAATCTGATTTAATTTGTGTGAGAAGTGTTTTATAATTGTTTTCAAAAAGATTCTGAGTCTGTCTTGGCAAATAGACTCCCAAGTATTTTACACAGTCTGAGGTTACTTTGAATGGAATTTCTCTTTCTAGCTCTTCCTGCTATTTCTTGCTAGTCGTATATAGGAAAGTTGAGGATTTATGGGGGTTTATTTTATAACCTGCAACTTTGCTAAAATTGCTAATTGTTTCCAGTAGTTTTTAGATGATTTCTTGGGATTCTCTAGGTAGACCATCATGTCATCTGAGAATAGTGAGAGTTTTGTCTCTTCCTTCCCAATTCTAATTCCTTTAATTTCTTTTTCTTCTCTAATTGCTGATGCTAACATTTCTAATACAATATTGAATAGTAGTGGTGATAATGGGCACCCTTGTTTAACCCCTGATCTTATTGGGAATGCCTCTAGCCTCTCCCCATTGAGTATAATGCTTGTTGATGGTTTCAGATAGATACTGCTAATTATTTTAAGGAACAGTCCATTTATTCCTACACTCTCTAGTGTTTTTAATAGGAATGGATGCTGTATTTTGTCAAAAGCCTTTTCAGCATCTATTGATATGATCATATGGTTTCTGATAGGTTTGTTATTGATATAATTGAGTATACTAACAGTTTTCCTAATATTGAACCAACCCTGCATTCCTGGAATAAATCCTACTTGATCATAATGTATTATCCTAGTGATGACTTGTTTTAGTTATTTTGCTAAGATTTTATTTAGGATTTTTCCATCTATATTCATCAGGGAAATAGGTCTATAATTTTCTTTCTCTGTTTTAACTCTTCCTGGTTTAGGTAGCAGTACCATATTGGTTTCATACAAAGAGTTAGGCAGAGTTCCATCTTTCCCTATTTTTCCAAAGAGTTTATATAGGATTGGAACCAATTGTTCCTTAAATGTTTGGTAGAATTCACTTGTGAATCCATCAGGCCCTGGAGTTTTTTTTATGGAGTTCACTAATGGCTTGTTGAATTTCTTTTTCTGAGATAGGGTTGCTCAGTTATTTAATCTCTTCTTCATTTATCCTGGGCAACTTAAATTTTTGTAAATATTCATGCATTTTACTTAGATTATCAAATATATTGGCATAAAGTTGGGCAAAATAATTTCAAATTATTACTTTAATTTCCTCCTCATTGGTGGTGAGTTCACCTTTTTCATTTATAATACTAGTGATTTGGTTTTCTTCTTTCTTTTTTTTAATCAAATTGACCAGAGGTTTATCAATTTTATTTGTTTTTTTCATAATACCAACTTTTGGTTTTATTTATTAATTCAATAGTTTTTTTGCTTTTGATTTTATTAATTTCTCCTTTGATTTTTAAAATTTCTAATTTGGTATTTGATTGGGGATTTTTGATTTGTTCTTTCTCTAAATTTTTTAGTTGCATGTTTAGTTCATTGATTTCCTCTTTCTCTAATTTATTCATATAAGCATTTAGAGCTATAATATATCCACTGAGAGCTGCTTTGAATGAATCCCATAGGTTTTGGTATGTTGTTTCATTATTATCATTATCTAGGATAAAATGGTTAATTCTTTCTATAATTTGTTTTTTGGTCCACTCATTTTTTAAGATGAGGTTTTTTGGTTTCCAATTTTCTCTGGGTCTATATCTCCTTGGCCCAGTATTGCATATGACTTTTATTGCATTGTGATCTGAGAAAGATGTATTCACTATTTCTGCCTTTCTGCAGTTGATCATTAGGTTTTTATGTCCTAGTACATGGTCAATTTTTATATAAGTTCCATGTACTGCAGAGAAAAAGGTATATTCCTTCCTATCCCCAATCAGTTTCCTCCATAAGTCTACCATATCTATTTTTTCTAACAATCTATTTACCTTCCTAATTTCTTTCTTGTTTGTTTTATGATTTGATTTATCTAGATCTGATAGCGGGAGGTTGAGGTCTCCTACTAGTAGAGTTTTGCTGTCTATGTCTTCCTGTAATTCTTTCAGCTTCTCCTCTAAGAATTTGGGTGCTGTCCCACTGGGTGCATATATATTCAATATTGAAATGACTTTATTGTCTGTGGTACTTTTTAGCAGGATAAAGTTTCCTTCCTTATCTCTTTTAAGGCTATCTATTTTTGCTGCTGCTTTGTCTGAGATAAGGATTGCTACCCTTGCTTTTTTTACTTCAGCTGAAGCAAAATATATTTTGTTCCAACCTTTTACCTTTACTCTATATGTATCTCTCTGCTTCAAATGAGTTTCTTGTAAGCAGCATATTGTAGGATTCTGGTTTTTAATCCACTCTGCTATTTGCTTACGTTTTAAGAGAGTTCATCCCATTCACATTCAAGGTTATGATTACTAATTCTTTATTGCCCTCTTGCTATCTTCCCTCTGTTTGTATTTTTTCCCCTTCAATTTTTATTTATAATAATTTTCCTTTGGTAAATTTTTGTATTTCTTTTCCCATTTATCTTGTTAGTTTTGAAGATCTCTTTAAAACAGTGAATTTCTGTATGTCTTATTCTTTTTTTTTATCATTAGCCAATTTTGATTTTGTTGGTGCTTTTCTGGTCACTTTTATGTTTGATTCATTTACCAAATAGTTAATTTATTATAATTTCCATGAATCACTCTCAGTTCATTCCTCAATGTTCCCTTCACTAATCATTTTTGTCTTTACGTCTTCCAGGAATTCTTCTGGAGCTTATGCTTAGGCAACATTTTTCCTTGAGACTTTTGTTGTACTTGTCTTCATTTTGTTGCCTTCTGCAGAAATTTTATTTTGGTCTTCCTTGGCAGCACAGTAGCCTTTTATTGTCAAGATCTTTTTAATGTTGTTGTTTTTAGCTCATTTACCCATATCTCTTCACTTTGAACTGTGTGTTAAAATTTGACTCTACTCATCTGGAGGTGGAGAAGCAATGTCCTAAGTTTCAAGCTTTTTTTGAACTTCTGTTTTCAGTGTTAGTTCTGGAAAACTGCAAGTTTCTGGTGCTTATTAGGTGATATGTTTAAAGGAAAGATATGGTCTTTGTTCTCCTGGAAAGAACACTGATCTTTATCCAAGGGGGTCTCTATTCCCCTACAATTGTAAATGCTAGTGTTTCTCTAAGTCCTTTAATTTTGATCAAGACCCATGTTTCCTTGTGACAGATGAAAAGTGCTCCTCTGTGGTCTAGAACTGTGATTTAGAATTGCAATACAGTTGACAAACAGCACCAAGATTTGCACTGAGTGACAGAAAAAGATTTTAGCAATCTCTGACCCTTAAAATCATTGGGATGAAAGTTCCCTAAACTGCTACTAGGTTAAGTAACCTAAGGTCAAGTAACCTTATTGTCCTTGACTGGTACTGTGGCTGCATGTCACAGCATTATCCCAGCAGCAAAAATTCTCCTGTCAATCATTTAAACTGACTTAGGCTGAAACATGTCTCACCCTGTACTTTTTTTTTTTTAGCTCAAACAGTTCTAGAATTGAATTTGAGTTATAATTTTAAAGTTCGTTTGAGGAGAAGGTTGGAAGAGCCTAGCTGGGTGGTTGCCTCTCCTCTTCCATCTTGGATTTATCCCTACATTTCAGTATATTCAAAAGAGATTTTTCTCCACATTCATCACCATCCCCTAAATGGGCTATTACTGTTCATATGAATATTCTTGATCAGTTAGAGAAATCTCATAAAAATATCTAATATGTATATACCCAGCAATCCTTTAAGAATATTTAAAGAAATACTAAAAAAATTATTACTAACTTTTATTTGTGTGAATCAAATTCAAATATTCTTGAACTTTGTTTAAATCAAAATTTCTGATCTGAGGTATTCTAATTTAACTTGCATAAGTAATAGCTAATGAATTTCCACTGACTAAAATATATCTCATTTTTAAGACAAATATTTTGAATGTAAATATATCTATCTATTTAGTAAGTTACATAAACTGCATAAACTCACTGCCCTTCTCTGGCATTGGATTGTGACAATATAGAATAAATTTTATTAAATTTTATTCCTGAGTAAGAAGAATAAAATGGATTTGACTAAATATTTTGTTCATCTGTTCAAATCTCACAAGTATTTGATAATTTTTTTTCTCCTGTGGTTTGAAGAAAGGGTTGAAACTTGTATTTTGTAATTTTCAAAGTTGCAAATACCCCCTTTGTCATCATTAATCAATTTCAAAATTCATCCATTAACATTCCCCCTGAAATACCCCTCCCAAAACTAACAAACATATTTGTAATAATTTTTTTGCCATGTAACTTTTTAACATAATCATTATTTTCCCAGGTATCTTATCTTATCTGAACTCTTCCCAGAGACCCATTCCAGAAAATTTAAAGAATTTTAAGTAATAAAAGAGGAATGTAAAAGAGAGAGGAATAAAATCAGCATGATGGAATAATACACACAAAAGTACTGAAAATAACTTAACAGTTGTGAATTCCCAAGATCTTCCAATCCTCAAGTGTACTTGTCAGATTCCTTTATTGAATATGTTCATTTACTCTGCTCTAAAGAGAATCTAGCTATATGATTTATATATGTAACTTTAGAAATGTTTAAAAGATCATAAATGAAAGGAAGAGTAGAAAAACACTTTAGAGGAAATTTGAAGTGATCCTATACCTAAGGTAAAGTTTTTTAGGTCATATATTATTCCTTTTCCTGTAAGTGCTAAGTAAAAGACTAATTAGTAGTTCTGATTCATTATCTTCATCTTTCCAAAGCCACCCTAGAATGTAATAGTTCACATTAATCTGCACAAAGAACTTTATCTTTTAAAGGGAAGTAAGAAGGCTATATATATTTGGAAATTATGGTTATTTAAAAATAAATATATAAATATACACTTAAAATAATTTCCAGGGTCAGCTAGGTAGCACAGTGGATAGAGCACTGGCCCTGGGGTCAGGAGGACCTGAGTTCAAATCCGGCCTCAGACACTTAATAATTACCTAGCTGTGTGGCCTTTGGCAAGCCACCTAATCCCATTTGCCTTGCTAAAACCTAAAAAAATAATAATTTCTAACTATAGCCTTCTCTTTTCCCTATCTTTGTTTTCCATTTTAATGAAAATTAAAAATAAATTTTAAGAGAAAGAAAACATGCTTTGTAAAAAGCATTCAACCAATAAATCATATCTGAAAGTTTATGCTTTCTTTTATAACCACAATATTCCCATCTGTTCAAAGTAGAGGAAGGAAAATATATTTTCTAAACTTTTCTTTGAGATGAACAACGCTTATCATAAATCTCAGAATTAATCTTATTAGTAATTAATTTTTGTTCTCTCCACTTACAATGACATCAAATTTTTGTCTTCTCATTTTGCTGTGAATTCTTCATATGCATTCAAATTATGCAGCAGAAATGTTCCATTGTTTTTATGAGGCAAATTTTCTTTAAGCATTCTCCAAAAGGTGGGTATTTTTGTTTCAATGTTTTTGCTAGAACAAAAAGTTTTCTTGAATAAGAAGGGAGGTTTCTTCATATTATTAAATTGCTTAAAAGTAAAGGCCTTTCATTGAGAGATATGGTTCAAAAGATAATAGGCATAGTTATTTTTATAGCTTTTTCTTAAGATCTATTTTTTATTGCCGAGCCTATAATGCACTGTACTAAGTACCACAGATACAAATACTAGTCCCCCAAAAAGATATAGACTCTTACCAACAAGGAGCTTAACTCTAATTTGGGATGGTAACACATAAAAGGGAGCTGAAAAAGAAAATAACTTCTAGAGGGAGAAGAGATACTCAAATAAGGGTATGTTGACAAAGCCTACAGAATAAAGAATAGATACACACATAGAAATATATATGTGCACAAGTATATGTATACTTTTCTGTAATGGATATATATATATATATATATATATATATATATATATATGTATATCTATATCTATATATATATATGTATATCAAAATATATGTGTTTATTTGCATATACAAATAAATATATTTGTATGGATGGATGGACATATCATATATGTATCCAGAACTGAGCCTATTATTCCAATCTTTCTTGTCTTCTTAACTCTCCGCTTTCATATCCCAATTCTGATGAGTTGGGAGGTTTTGCCATTTCTGTTTTGTAACTTTTTTTTGGTATATTCCTAGAGTAGCCAACTTTAGGCTATGCCTGGACTATTGCAATAACTTTCTGGCTTGCTTTAGTTCAAATTTCTTCTATCTAGTCCATCCTATGCTCTGCTACTTCCTGAAACACAGATGTGACCATGTGACTGAATAAATGCTACTGGATAAATGCTAATGGATTACTCTAATCTCTAGGATTAAATTTAATATTCTCTGTTTGATTTTTAAAGCTCTTTATAACCTTACTTCTTCCTGCTTTTCTACTCTTCTTTCATCTTTTTTACCTTTATTACATTGAAATGGATTGACACTGGTCTTTTTTGACAGTCTCTTACATATGATACTCCATCCTCTAACACTAGGTAATTTCTTTGTCTGTTCCCCCCTTTCTAGAACTCTCCCATATGCAAAATGTTTTTCCTCAAATCTCCTGTAATATGATGCCTCTCTTCTGAGATTACCTGCCTTCTGTGTGTCTGTGTGTCTATTATCTATCTTTCTGTCTATCTGTTTATCTACCTACCTACATATAATCTCCCTCACTTAGCTTGTAAGGGTAGGTATTGTAGGACAAAATTCTTTCTTTCTATCCCAAGTATTTAGTATGGTGCTTGGTATATAGTAGGCACTTAATAATTGCTTAATGAGTGACTGTCATTATAAATACAGTTCATCATCTAGTCATGTACTGGTTCATTCATTGTTGGATAAAGAGCATGAATTAAGTGAGTCAATAATTGAAATTATATTTGCATATTTGAAAACTGTTTTAACAAATACTTAAATATTCCCTAATTTTTAATATCATTCCAATCTCAACTCTTCTGTAACAATGAAAAAATTTTTGTTGTTGTTGTTGTTGTTTTTGAGTTTTTGAAAGGCAATGGGGTTAAGAGGCTTGCCCAAGGCCACAGAGCTAGGTGTGTCTGAGGCCGGATTTGAACTCAGGTACTCCTGACTCCAGGGTCAGTGCTCTATCCACTGTGCAACCTTGTCACCCCTACAGTGAAAAATTCTTTAAAAAACCAATTGATGCAGGGTCTATGTATAATGTATAATATGATCCACCACCATCACTTCAGATGTGGATGGAGACCATATGGAATTGAGGCATATTCTATAATTCTCTTTGTTCAATGAATTTCAATAGCCAAAGAAATCATTATTTAGTTATTCTCTATTTTGCGAGAATTAAATCAAAGCTGATCAGTGGACAGCAGACAGAATCTGTCATTTGAACCACATTTCAAACATTATATTTCAACACTTCAAAAATGAATGAAACAATTATTAAACTGTTACTGTATTAAAAGCAATATTTTAAAGCTGGGGATACAAACCAAAAAGCAAGACAGGTTTTGCTCTCAAGTAGCAGGTACTACATGTAATCTAATCACAAGCTATTAGCTGAAAGTCAGATGAAAACGTCCATCAATTATTAGCATGTTGCTGCAAAGTAGATAGTAATGTCTCTTATTTGATATCATTTCCATTGACTGAATCACATCAATTTTCTACTCAAAACTATTTGACAGTACTAAGAATTTAGAAGACAAAAATCTTTCCTTTCTGGGTCTTCAAGTAAATTAGTTGTAACACTTGAAGTAGTTGCTGCCAAACTGTATCTCTTTAGATACAATCATGCATCAACCCAGGGTGACTTCGTGTAACAAATAGAAAGAACCACCAGCAGCAGCATGACAATGATAATGATGATGATAGTGATGAAAACTCCTACTTCTACTATCTACTACCTACTCCTATTCTTACTACCTACCTATATACTTACCTACCTAGAATTTCTATAGAATTTACTATGTTCCATACACCATGCTAAGTATTTTACAACTATTATCTCATTTTCACAACTAGGAAATAGGTGAGGAAATATCATCCTCATCCACAGAAACTGAGGGAAAGAGAGAATAATTGAATTGCCCAAAATGAGACAGCTAGTAGGTGTCTGAGGTCACACTTCAATTTAGGTCTTCCTAACTTCAGTCCAGAATTTTATCATTGCATCACATAACAATGGATGGAATTATTTCCATGATGGTCTGGTATATACTGCCTTTTATAGTATTTGATGACAGTTATTATGTTTACAACAGTTTTAAGAGAGTTTTAAAAAAACTAAAAGAAAAATAACCTAGAGGCATCCTAAATGACTAATCTCACGGGATCTAATTTTTACATTTGTCACAAACTGTTTTCCCTATTTTCTTTATTCTTATATAAATTATATGCACATTTTCATATTTGCATTTTGATTCATATACTTTGTTCTCTATTATTCATTCTATTTATTTAATATAAAAATTTTATTTCTTGTTTAGAGCCAAAGAAAATATAATTTTTGCTTTTTTCTATCTTCATAATTGTTCTCTCTTATAAGTTTAAACCTTTGATCTAATTGGACTTCATTATGGCATTGGTCTGAGATGAAAATTGAAAATTATTTTGCTTCATAATGTATACTAGTTTTCTAGATAATATTTATGAAATGATAAATTATTCTACCAATTGCCTTTTACATACATTTTCAAAAATTAATCTGTTGTATGTATTTACTTATATTTTTTGATATCTTTCTCATATGTATAGTAATATTTTTCTTCATTTTCTTTCTGCTGGGTATTACATGATTTTAATACGAACTACTTTAAAATGTTCATATGTATATTATTACTTTTATTCATTTTCTTCTGACTGAGTATTACATGATTTTGAAACTAACTACTTTAAAATGTTGAAGGAGGCAAGAGTCACTTTAGTAAATTTCCCACAGATTAATTTATTTTCTGGTTATTTTTAAATTTATTTTCATCCATATGCACATGCATATTTTTAAGTTACAAAATTTCCTTCCACCTTCACTTCCCACCTTCCTCCCCTCAGTGGTGAACTGTCTTGTTATCATTGTACATAAATATTTTTGATAAGCATGTTTATGGATTAGTTATTTTCAGTATGAAGAATTAGCATTAAGGGAAAGAGAAACAGAAGAGATAATTTTTATAAAATGTTCATGAGATTCTGAAGGATTTTTTGCGTGTGTTTGTGTGTGTGTGTGTTATTTTGTTTTGTTTTTCTTCTCCTGAGCTGTTTCTATCAAGGTTGTTCATCTCACAATGTTGTTGTTAATGTGCATGTTGTTTTCTTGGTTCTACTCCCTTTGCTCAGCACCAGATTCCATATGTCATTCAATGATTCTCTAGAATTCAATCATTTATGCCTTCTTATAGAACAATAATATTCTATTTTATTCCTGTTCCATAAACTTGTTTAATTATTCTCCAATTGATGGATATCCCCTCAATTTCCCATTCTTTGCCACTACAAAAACAGCTGCTATGAATATTTTGGAACATGTAGGACTTTTCCCTTTTTTATTATTTCTTCTGGATATAGACCTAGAATTGGAATTGCTGGGTCCCCTGGACTGATTTTCAATATTTAGTCATTAATTTTCCACATAAATATTATTTTGAAATAATTCATTTTTATTTATAATTTTGAATTTATTTTTTCCTGATAGAATAAAATATAGGTTGTAATTTATCAACCAGTTGAAAAGTACACTATTCAGTCAATTTGATGTTTTCCCTATATGAAGTAAATATTATATTTATCTTTCAAAATAGTAATATGTGTGTATAAGCATATTATATGTACTTTAAAGATCACACCTATATGTATATGTTTACATAAATGCATGGATATATAGACATATAAATGCATGTGTATGTGTGAGAGAAAGACAGATCACAGAGGGAAGGCACTAGTACTAAGGGGATGTTGGGGAAAGACTCTTTATATCCTGCTACTGACAGCCAGCCAGAAAAAAATACTTGAATGATGAAATGAAAGGTCATGTATAAGAACTGCAAGGAGGCAATATCATTGGATCATAGGGGGAGTAAAGTGGGAAAAACGCTAGATAGGATAACCACATTTAAAAAATTATGGATTATGTTTTCCCCAACCATAGTAAGAAAAACAAAACAAAACAAAATACAGAGGGGAAAAAAAAAACAACCCTACCAAATCCGATGAGCACTTTACAAAAATTTTCTCTTATGTATTTATTTCCCTTAAAACTAATTCTTCATGCCCAAAACTACTAATTTATAAATACATTTAACAAACTGTATATGTAAAATGCTAACCTGACCATTCCCAACTGAGGGGAGGGGTGTGGGAAGGGTAGATGGAGGGGAAACTTGTTTTTTTGGGGGGGTTTGCAAGGCAAATGGGGCCAAGTGGCTTGCCCAAGGCCACACAGCTAGGTAATTATTAAGTGTCTGAGACCAGATTTGAACCCAGGTACTCCTGACTCCAAGGCCAGTGCTTTATCCACTGCGCCACCTAGCCGCCCCTTGGAGGGGAACTTGTAACTTTGAAATACACATGTACAAATAGATGAAAATCAGTTTTAATTAAAAAAAAAGAAAAAAAAGACTAGAAATTTCAGAATTGGTTATGATATGAAGACCTGTAAAGGACAGAGAATGATTTATTTGATCCTGCATAGAATAGAAAGCCACTGGAGTTTATTAAATAAATGAGTTGTCAAGGTTATACCTGTGATATTTGAAAGCTAAGTGATGGGATGGACAGGGACAGGGAAGTACATGATGGGGGGGGGGACTCCAAATAGAATGTTATTGTAATAGTCTAGGAATGAGGTGATGAAAGTATGCATGGGTTGACAGAAGTTTTATAGGTGATAAAGGACTTATATGAAAAATGCTACAGTGCAAAAATGACTAATCTTGACAACCAATTTGATATATGAGAGAGAGAGAGAGAGAGAAAATGAAAGAGAGAATGAGAGTCTTAGAAAGACATCTAGATCATAATCTTAGTGATTGAGAGGATAATGATATTCTCAACCTTAATAAAGAAGATAAGAAGAGGAGAGAGTTTGGGGGAAATATTTGAATTTAAGATATTAATGATATTAAGATATTAATGAGACATAAAAGTCAAGTTGTTTTAATATACAATTAGAGATATGGGACTGAAGGTTAGAAGAGTGATTAGGACTACATAAAAAAATCTGAGGGTTATATGAAAATTGAATCCATGGGAGCTGAGGAGATCACCCAAAACAAGAATAGAGCAAGAAGAAAACAGGGCCCAGGACAAAGACTTGGATGTTACTGACAGTCCGTTAACCTGAACAAAAGTCCTGAAAACAAAGAAACTCAAAAGGAAGAGTTTGAATGAAAGGTAAGAAGAGAGTACCGCTATAAAGTCCTAAAGCACAAGAGTTATCAAAGCTACAGGGAAATCTAGAATTATGAGTTGGAAGAAAGACTAGTAGATTTAAATGATCATTGTTAACTTTGTAGATAGCATTTTTCAGATGCCTAATTATGAGAAGGGAAATAAAATTGTAACATAAGAAAAAAGTGAAAGGAAAAGAAGAAGAGGCAACAATCATAAATTCTCAAGGAAGAGGAATGCATAGGACAATATTCATTAGATATAAATGAATAAAGGTAAGAATATTTTTGGTGATGGGAGTGATATGAAAGTAGCTTATATCAGTAAAATAGTAGTCAGTGGATATGGTGACATTGAAGAACAATGACAGAATAATAATATCATAGGAAACAATCTGCTGTAAATAACAGAAAAGAATAAAGTCACTTCTGCTTGTAGACAAGTTTGCTTTGGTTATGAGTTGAGCCATATCTTTTTGTGGGATGGCAGTGAAGGAGCATATTGTAGTATAAACCATCTGACTAATGTGACATGAAGAGAAGGAAATAACAAAGAACTCTCAAAGAACTTCTCTCTGTGAAGCATAAAGCAATGATCTCAGATGAGGGGGAAAGGGAAAGGGAATATGGGAGCATTAAGGAAGGATAGAAACTTGCTATGGTATAGTACACTAATTATGGAGTTATAAAGTATTGTCTTGCAACAATGAGAGATAAGTTGAAATTACAGAACTTGAAATCACAGTGTACTGTGTCAACACATTTCTTCTTATCTTTTTCAGCTTCATTTAGGATAACATGACTAGGAGTATAGGCAAGAGAAAATATGGTATTTCAAGACTAAAGATAGAAGGGCACTGTCTATATATGGATAAGGCATTCTAGAGGATAATGTAAATTAAATTGGTTCACCAAGACTTCAGAGGGGATGGTGAATGATGACCTCAGCAAAAAAAGTGAATATTATGATGATCAGAGGTCATAGAGAGGATAAAAAGAGATTTTTAAAGATGCAAGGCAATGATAGGGGTTCTAAAACAGCAGACTGTGATCAGAGGTAGTAATGAATATTGAACACTTCTCAGTGATGACACTATCAAAGTTTATTACCATCTGTGATGTGTGGAGACATAGATTATGGAAAGTGAATAATTTGGGGAATTAAAAATGTTAAGACATTTGAGGGAGTCTCAATATGTATGCTGAGATCTAATATGAGGATATGTGATAGGGAAGAGATAAAGACTGCAACCATTAAAATGACTTTTATAAGATGTCATTGGAAAAATAATGCAAAACATCACCATTCACCATTTGTCTTTCTATTGTAGGAAAGATAGGGTACTTGCAATCCTCAATTCATTATGATGGTCTAGGGGCTATGTCCATATAGCATTAACAGGAGAATGTTGACATTAAAAGTTATATACTTTGGAATTATTAAAAAATATTTATAATTGTTCAAATGTTACCCAGACCAATTTTTTTACAACTTTTGAACCTATTCATTGTCCAACTATAATATTCTTCCATAAATGGAATAAACTGACTGTTAAATTTCATCAGTATGCACAACATATTTCTCATTATGTTTCTTTTTTGCTCAAGGTAAATTTTTAGTAAAAGTCCTACTCATTGGTAGAAATTTCACTGAAGAAGCTTTGTGATGTTCTGGAAATTATTGGAACTAGTTAAATGTGATATGTAAAACGAAACACTCAAAGAAACTCCATGTAAAGGGTATGTTTATTTTCTATATATTTTGTTCAGGGAATCTTCCATAATCTGGGCTGTCAATTTATATAAGTAGACCTTAATTTGCTTCTCAATGGTCAGATAAATAGATCATTGAATAAAATCATTTCTAGAGTTACAACTATTATAGAATCATATTTAATTTTAAAAATTTGTGTGTGAGGCAGATGATTTGAGTAGAATCTTCAAAACTGTATTTTGTTCTAATAAGACAAAGGCTTGAAAAATAAAAGACAATAGATGGATCTTAGGTGCTTAATATTTCTTAGGTAGTTGTAGACCAGTAGAGATAAAAGTAATATCTATTATTTTTGAAAACCTAAGCACTTTAAAAGTAAATTATTTAATTTGATTTTTGTTTTGTATAGATGATAAAGGAGATAAGGGAGAAGTGTCATGCTCACAATAAAACAATTAGTATGTGTTTTGAGAGAAGATTTGAACACAAGTTTTCTTGACTCCCAAGTCCAGTGCTCTTATCCATTATATCACAGTTTTCTTCTGCAATATTTATTTGTAAAACCTGCTTATTCCATTTTTATCTTTTTCTAAATCATACCCTTATCTAATGATAATATAAAATTGAAGATAGCCTGGGTTCAAATAGTGCCTCTGACTAGCAACTAATTCTGTGACTCTGTAAAAGACACTTTACTTTTATCAGTTTCAAATTCTTTCCATAATAGGAGGATAATAACTGGTTTGTTGTGAAGCTGAAATGAGAATATATTTTATTATTGTACATAGTGCATGGAGTATTTTTTGGAAAATAATTTTCTTACTTCTTGCCAGATAGTTTTGCAAAGTTTAAAACATTCTAAAAATGTCAGTTATTATTACTGTTTATTGATTCTCTGAAACTGAGTCTCAGGTTGCAAAGAGGAACATTAAGTCAGTCAGAAAATAAATATATATTAAGAATCTATATTGTTAACATGAAGAGTACAAATGCAAGAAATGCAAAAACCAAAGGAATAAGAGCAACAAAACAAACCCCAAAACACAATCCTTGCTTTCATGGAGCTCATAGTCTATTAGGAGAGATAAGAAGGAAATTTTCATGTGCAAATAAGCAAAATGTAACATAAATTAGAGCTGATCACTCTAAGGAAGGCAGTAGACTAAGGAGGATTAGGAAAGGCTTTTTGTAAAAGATTAGATTTTAATTGGACTGGAAGACCATGAAATAGAGATGAGGAAAAACAGTATGCCAGGCATGGGATGGGGGAAAGCTTTTGACAGTGTTTGAATCAGGAGGAGCATCATGTTTGAGGACCAGCAGGAAGATTAATTATCACTATCTCACACAATACATAAAAGAGAATCTCAAGAAAAATATAAAGTTGAAAAAGATTGGAAAGACAAGGAAGATCAGGTTATAAAAGACAAAATAAAGCATTTTATATTTGATCCTGGTGGTAATATGGTGCTACAGATGGTTACTGAGCAGTGTGTGTGTGTGTGTGTGTGTGTGTGTGTGTGTGTGTGTGTGTGTGTGTGTATGATAGACAACTGGAATTAAATTTTACATCATTTTGGTAGCTGAGTCTTGCAATAATCTCAGATAAGGTAATCAAGTGTCCCGTGAAACAAATTTTAGTAGTTTTTGATCCATTATAACACTAGACACATAAATCCTTTTATTATCTTCCATTTTGCAGTAAATTCTCCATGTCAACTGATTTCATTCATAGCACTATACTAATATAGATATGGATCATCATTTTTGATAATGTATCAACTCTTATTGTTCAACAAAGAGCACACACTAATAGTGCCAATAATTCAATTAGTCTCTCTATATATATTATATCTATTTTCCAGATCCACACTTGAAGGTATTCTAGTGTGGTAGTACTTGGCAGAATTTGGACTCCACTAGTATGGATTTTAAAAACACAGATGACTTCATACCACAATGAGGCATTAATATAGTATTTAGTAGAAGATAATATGAAATTGTGGAACACTGTCAATACTTTCAGCTAAAATAAATTAGTTGCTTTAGATTCTTGATAATATGAATTATAGGACAGAAACTTTGAGTAATATTAACATATAAATAGAGACACAAAATGCCAGATTGAGAGTCAGGGAAAACCTGGATCCTAACCTTCCCTCTGACAGATACTGGTTGTGTGATTCTACACAAGTCACTAAATCTGTGAATGTTTTAGATATCTCTTTAAGACATTAAGTTGACTTGGTATTTAGAGTTTTCTCCTCTAGAAGTTTCCTTCATCTTGAAATAATCCTATCTCTAACATCTATACTATTATGTAGATAATGCCAAACACATGCAAGGTTTAGGAAATCCTGGGTTTAAGTTTTGCTTCTTGATTACATTATCTGTGAAAGACATATTATCTTGATCACTATTTGACTACAGTTAATTTTTCAGTATTTTCTGACACCCAAACACATGTTTCAAAATAACATTGGTGGTGGTGGAGAAGTGTGTATGTGTGGGTGCATGTGCATTTGTGTTTGTTGTGTGTGTGTGTGTGTGTGTGTGTGTGTGTGTGTGTGTGTATGTATGCATGTTAGGAGGAGGGAGTAGTGAGGTGTTTCTAGCTATATATGAGTTTCTGACCAAAGGAAATACAATTCAAAATAAAAAATATATTAATAATTGCGTGTAGTATGATTTGGAAGTGGAGAGACTAATGGCAGGTAGGAAATTCACCAAGTTATTTAGAGGTTGCAATGAAATTGAATTAATGGCTGTGTAAAAATAAGGGAGAAGAAAAAGTGAAAAATACCACCAAAGTTATGAATATGATAAATTGGGTGCATAGTAGTTGCAAAGTTAGGAATAATAAATCTTAAAAAGGAATGTTAGGGAAAAATAAATAAGAGTTTATGTTTGAGTCTGTTGAGTTTGAAATGTCCATAGAGATTCCTTGAAAGAAATTGGAGCTTTTGTTCTGGAATTCAAAAGAAAGTTAGATTTTGCAATATTATTAATATTATCCAATTGCTTTATTTATATTTTAAAATTTATTTATTTATTTTGAATTTTATATTTTTCCCCTAATCTTGCTTCCCTCCCCACACTCCCCACAAAAGGCAGTCTGTTAGTCTTTACATTGTTTCCATGATATACATTGAACTAAGTTGAATGCAATAAGAGAGAAATCATATACTTAAGAAAAAAATTCAAGTATAAGGGAAAGCAAAATTACGTAATAAGATAACAGATATTTTTTATAATTAAAAGTAATAGTATTTGGTCTTTGTTCAAACTCCACAATTCTTTCTCTGAATACATATGGTATTCTCCATCACAGATACCCCACAATTGTGCCTGATTGTTGCTCTGATGGAAGTAGCAAGTCCATTAAGGTGGATCATCACTGCCATGTTCTTCTAGCTTCTGCTCATCTCTCTCAGCATCAGTTCAGGCAAATAATTCCAGGCTTCCCTGGATTCCCATCCTTCCTGGTTTCTAATAAATCAAAAATTTTCCATCTCACATTTATGCCACAGTTTATTAAGAATGTCTAATGATGGACATTCACTTAATTTCCAATTCTTTGCCACCACAAACAGGGCTGCTATGAATATTTTTGTGCAGGTAATGTTTTTATGCTTTTTCATAATCTCTTCACGGTATAGGCCCAGTAGTGGTATTGCTGGATCAAAGGGTTTGCACATTTTTTTGCCTTTTGGGCATAATTCCAAATTGCTCTTCAGAAAGTCTGGATTAGTTCTCAGCTCCACCAGCAATGCATTAGTGTCTCAGATTTCCCACATCCCTTCCAACATTGATCATTGTATTTTTTCTTTATTTTAATTAAAGATATTATTTGACTTTTACAATTTTCCCCCTCATTCTTACTTCCCTCCACCCCCACCCCCCCATGGAAAGCAATATGTCAGTCCATGTTGTACAATGAGCCAAATTGAGTCTGATGAAAGAGAAATCATATCCTTAAGGAAGACACAAGAAATCTAAGAGGTAACAAAATCAGACAATAAGATACCTGTTGTATTCTAAATTAAAGGGAATAGTCCTTGAACTTTGTAAAAACTCCACGACTCTTTATTTGGATACAGATGGCACTCTGCTTTGCAGACAGCTCAAAATTGTTACCGATTGTTGCACTGATGGAATGAGCCAGTACTTCAAGTTTAAACATCCATTCCATGTTACTTTTAAGGTATACAGTGTTTTTCTGGTTCTACTCATCTCACTTAGCATCAGTTCACACAAAGCCTCCTAGGCTTTCCTGAAATCCCTTCCCTCCTGGTTTTTAATAGAACAATAGCGTTCCATGACATACATATACCACAGTTTCCTAAGCCATTCCCCAATTGAAGGACATTTACTTGATTTCCAATTCTTTGCCACTACAAACAGGGCTCCTATAAATATTTTTGTACGAGTGATGTTTTTATCCTTTTTCATCATCTCTTCAGGGAATAGGCCCAGTAGTAGTATTGCTGGGTGAAAGGATATGCTCATTTTTGTTGCCCTATGGGCATAGTTCCAAATTTCTCTCCAGAAAGTTTGGATGAGTTCACAGCTCCACCAATAGTGTAATAGTGTCCCAGATTTCATACAACCCTTCCAACAATGATCATTATCTTTTCTGGTCATATTGGCCAATCTGAGAGGGGTGAGTTGGTACCTCAGAGAAGCTTTAATTTGCATTTCTCTAATACTTAGTGATTTAAAGCAATTTTTCATATAGCTATGGATTGCTTTGATCTCATCAGTAAATTGCCTTTGCATATCCTTTCATCATTTGTAAATTGGGGAATGGATTTTTGTTTTAAAAATATGACTCAGATCTCTGTATAATTTAGAAATGAGTCCTTTGTCATAATCATTAGTTGTAAAGATTGTTTCCCAGTTTACTACATTTCTTTGGATCTTGGTTACAGTGGTTTTATCTGTGCAAAAGCTTTTTAATTTAATGTAATTGAAATCAGCTAGTTGGTCTTTGATGATGTTGTCCAACACTTCCTTAGTCATAAACTGCTCCCCTTTCCATAGATCTGACAGGTAAACTAGTCCTTGAACTTCTAATTTGCTTATAGTATTGTTTTTTTATGTCTATGTCCTGTAACCATTTGGATCTTATCTTGGTAAAGGGTGTTAGGTGTTGGTCTAATCTAAGTTTCTTTCATACTAACTTCCAATGTTCCCAGTAGTTTTTATCAAAGAGAGAGTTTTTATCCCAATAGTGGGACTCTTTGGGTTTATCAAACAGCAGATTACTATGATCGTATCCTACTTTGTACACTTAGTCTATTCCACTTTATTTTTTAGCCAATACCAAACAGTTTTAATGACTGATGTTTTATAATATAAATTTTAGATCGGGTAGGGCAAAACCCCCTTCTTTTGCACTTTTTTTTCATTAAGATCCTGGAAATTCTTGGCTTTTTATTTCTTTGTATGAATTTACTTACAATTTTTTTCTAACTCATTAAAGTAATTTTTTGGAATTCTGATTGGTAGGGCACTAAACAGGTAGTTTAGTTTTAGTAGAATTGTCATTTTTATTATATTAGCTCTACCTATTGATGAATTGTTGATGTTTGCCCAGTTATTTAAATCTGATTTAATTTGTGTGAGAAGTGTTTTATAATTGTTTTCAAAAAGTTTCTGAGTCTGTCTTGGCAAATAGACTCCTAGGTATTTTATATTGTCTGAGTTTAATTTGAATGGGACTTCTCTTTCTAACTCTTCCTAATGAATCTTGCTAGACATATACAGGAAAGTTGAGGATTTATGAGGGTTTATTTTATAACCTGCAATTTTGCTAAATTGCTAATTGTTTCCGGTAGTTTTTTGGATGATTTCTTGGGATACTCTAGGTAGATGATCAAGTCATCTGCAAAGAGTAAGAGTTTTATCTATTTCTTCCAAATTCTAATTGCTTCAATTTCCTTTTCTTTTCTAATTGCTGAAGCTAACATTTCTAATACAATATTGAATAGTAGTAGAGATAATGGGTACCCTTGTTTCACCCCTAATCTTCTTGGAAATGCTCCTAGTCTCTCCCCATTGAATATAATATTTGTTGATGGTTTCAGATAGATGATGCTAATAATTCTAAGGAACAGTCCATTTATTCCTATATCCTCTAATGTTTTCAGTAGGAATGGATGCTGTATTTGTCAAAAGATTTTTCAGCATCTATTAATATGATCATATAATTTCTGATATGTTTCTTGTTTATGTAATTGAGTATACTAATAGTTTTCCTAATATTGAACAAACCCTGCATTCCTGGTATAAATGCGACTTGATCATAATGTGTTATCCTAGTGATAACTTGTAATCATTTTGGTAAGATTTTATTTAAGATTTTTCCATCTCTATTCTTCAGGGAGATAGGTCTTTAATTTTCTTTCTCTGTTTTAACTCTTCCTGGTTTAGGTAAAAGCACCATATTGTTTTCATAGAAAGAGTTAGGCAAAGTTCCATCTTTCCCTATTTTTCCAAAGAGCTTATTTAGAGATGGAACCAATTGTTCCTTAAATGTTTAGTGGAGTCACTTGTGAATCCATCAGGCCCTGGAGATTTTTTCTTAGGGAGTTCAGTGATGGCTTGTTGAATTTCTTTTTCTGAGATAGGCTTGTTTAGGTATTTAATCTCCTCTTCATTTAACCTGGGTAACTTATGTTTTTGTAAATATTCATCCCATTTCACTTAGATTATCAAATTTATGTGGCATAGAGTTGGGCAAAATTGTTTCTAATTATTACTTTAATTTCCTTCTCATTGTTGGTGAGTTCACCTTTTGCATTCATGATACTAGCAATTTGATTTTCTTCTTTCTTTTTTTAATCAAATTGACCAGAGGTTTATCAATTTTATTGGTTTTTTTCATAATACCAACTTTTGGTTTTATTTATTAATTTAATAGGTTTTTTTGCTTTTAATTTTATTAATTTCTCATTTAATTTTTAGAATTTCTAATTTGGCATTTAATTGGGGATTTTTAGTTTGTCCTTTCCCTAATTCTTTTTAGTTGCATGTTTAGTTCATTGATTTCCTCTTTCTCCAATTTATTCCTGTAAGCATTTAAAGATTTAATATATCCCCTGAGAACCACTTTGAGTGAATCCCATAGGTTTTGGTTTGTTGTTTCATTATTATCATTATTGAGGATAAAATGGTTAATTCTTTCTATAATTTGATTTTTGGTCCATTTATTCTTTAAAATGAGGTTGTTCAGTACCCAATTGGTTCTGGGTCTATATCTCCTTGACCCAATATTGCATATGACTTTTATGGCATTGTGATCTGAGAAAGATTGTATTCACTGTTTGCCTTTCAGCAGTTGATCATTAGGTTTTTATGTCCTCGTACATGGTCAATTTTTGTATAAGTTCCATGTACTACAGAGAAAAATGTATATTCCTTTCTATCCCCATTCAATTTCCTCCATAGGTCTATCATATCTAGTTTTTCAAACAATCTATTTACCTCCTGAACTTCTTTCTTATTTATTTTATGATTTGATTTATCTAGATCTGACAGTGGGAGGTTGAGGTCTCCCACTAGTAGAGTATTGCTGTCTATAGCTTCCTGCAGTTCTTTTAGCTTCTCCTCTAAGAATTTCGATTCTATCCTTTTGGGTGCATATATATTCAGTATTGAAATAACATTATTTTCTATGGTACCTTTTAGAAGGATAAAGTTTCCTTCTTTATCTCTTTTAATGCTATCTATTTTTGCTGCTGCTTTGTCTGAGATAATGATTGCTACCCCTGCTTTTTTTACTTCAGCTGAAGCAAAATATAATTTGCTCTAATGTTTTACTTTTACTCTATATTTATCTATCTGCTTCACATGAGTTTCTTGTAAGCAGCATATTGTAGGATTCTGGTTTTTAATCCACTCTGCTATTTGCTTACGTTTTAAGGGAGAGTTCATCCCATTTACTTTCAAAGTTATAATTACTAACTCTTTATTGCCCTCCATGCTTTATTCCTTCTGTTTGTATTTTTCCCTCTTCCCCCCACCTTTATCCATATTCCCCAGTATTTTCTTTCTTAATACTACACCCTTCAATGTGTTTGCCCTCCTATATCCCCCCTCCCCTTCTTTCCCCTTTCCCTTTTCCCCTTCCCTTCCTTTTGTTAGTTCCCTTTTTCTCCATTCCCCTTCCCTTTCTCCATCCCCCCTCCCCTTTTCCCCTTTTAATACTTGAAAGCTGAGAAGTTTTTAAGTTATCTAAATTGTGTAAATTGACTTTAAGCCTAGTCTGATTAGAATAAGATTCAAGTGTTTCTCACATCCTCCCTTCTTCCCCTCTATTACCATAGATATTTTATACCTCTTAGTGTAATGAGCTTTACCCTATTCACTCCCCTCCCTCCTCCCATCTCCTTCCTGTCCACTTTTTTAAAGGAGGGAGTGGTTTTTTATATCATTCTAACTGAGACATAAAAAATCCTGAGTATCTGTCACTTCTAGCTAAGTACATTCTATCTAACAGAGTTAAAATTCTTGAGAGTTATAAGAGTCTTTCTATCAAGTGGGGTTAAAGCCAATTACATTTCATTGAATGGCAGTTTCATGGAGAGGTCATGAATGTCCATCAGTTCTGGCTAGGTATATTCTCTCTGTTAGTGTTACAATTCTCAAGATTTATATGAATCTTTTTCCCCCATGCTGGAATATAGCCAGTTTCAAATTATTGGATAGCAGTTTTTTTTTTCTTTTACTGCTCCACCTTTTTTTATCTTTTCATGTGTCTCTTGAACCTCCTGTTTGATGTCCAAATTTTCTATTTTGCTCTGATCTTTTAATCAGAAATTTTTGGCATTCTATCCATTTCATAAAATGTCCACCTTTTTCCCTGGAAGAGAATGCTCAGCTTTGTGGGATAGTTTATTCTTGGCTGCATTCCAAGCTCCCTTACTCTTGGAAATATCTTGTTCCAGGCCCCTCGATCCCTTAATGTTGATACAGCTCAGTCTTGTGTAATCCTTACTGTGGCTCCTTGACATTTAAACTGTTTCTTTCTGACTGCTTGCAGGATCTTCTCTTTTATCTGATAGTTCCAGAATTTGGCCACAACATTCTTTGGTGTTTTCATTTTAGGATCTTTTTCTGAAGGGGATCGAAGTATTCTTTAAATAAATACTTTGCCCTCTGGTTCCATGATATCAGGGCACTTTTACATCACAAGATCCTATAATATCAAGCCCAAGATTTTTTTCTATTCAATATTTTCAGGAAGTTCAATAATTTTCAAGTTGCTCCTCCTCGACCTGTTATCCAGGTCCGTAGTTTTGCTGATGAGGTATTTTACATTTTCTCCTATTTTTTCTTTTTTTTTCTTTTGTTTAACTGGCTCTTGCTGTTTCTTGGAGTCATTACTTACTGCAGATTCCATTCTTTTTTTAAGAGAGGAGTTTTCTTCATTCACCTTTTGCAACTCCTTTTCCAATTGTTCAGTTCTACTTTTGAATGAGCTTTCCATTTGACCAAATGAGGTTTTGAGAGAATTATTTTCTTTTCGTATTTGTCCAATTGTATTTTCTAAGGATTTGTTTTCTTGTTGCAAGGTATTAGTTGTGTCTCCCAAATTTTCCGATTGATTTTTAAACTCCTTCTGTACTTCTTCCAGGAAGTCTTTCTGTGCTGATGACCAGATCATATTCTCCTCAGAGGTTCTAGGTCTTTCTGAGTTTGGGTTTTTCCCTTCCAAGAAATTTTCTATGGACCCACAATTCCACTGACCCTTCTTCATTTTTCTAAGACCTTGAGTTGGTGAGGGGCTGGTTCACAGGGGCTTGGGAGTGCAATTTCGCTGGCTGGCTAGTAGGAGGTGTTGGTTCCTTTCTCTGGAGTGTCTGTGACCTTGATTGAGGCCTTTTCCCTTATCTTGAAGGGAGGGGTTGGAGCTAATGAATCCTTTTACCTTCAATCAATGGTGGACTTTACCCTGGGGTGAGGCCATTCCTCTCCCTATTGTCAGCTGGGCTGGTTCTTCTGCTCACACACCTGTGCCTGAAGCAGAAGTAGTCTGCTATTGTTTGTTCTTGGAAGAGGCCTCAGCTGCAATGGAGTTATGGACTCAGAGTTATTCAGACCAGAGGATCCCAGTGATGGTTTCTGCAGCTTTCCCCTCAGCCTTGTTTGCAAGCTCCAGAGGGTCAGTACTACCTCTGCTCCCTAGTTGACTCACCCCTGCCATCCAGCCCCACTGCTGATCCAGCAGGTCCAGCTCTCAGGCCCCCAGACTCCTGGCTCCAATTCAGCAGCCAGTCTGGCTAATCTGGGGCTGATTCACCCTCCTCACCCAGACTCACCGGCCCAAATTCATCCAATGCCACTGAGGGAGACAAATCCTGAGGTAGATGTTCTTTCTCCTGGCTTTTCTTTCTGGGTTTTATGAATCCTGTTTCTGTTAAGACGTTCATTTCATATGATAGATGGGGAACATCAGGAGACTTTAGAACTTTGCCTGTCTTCTCTCCACCATCTTGGCCAGAAATCAATCACTGTATTTTCTGGTCTTATTGGCCAGTCTTAGAGGTGTGAGGTGGAACCTCAGAAATGCTTTAATTTTCATTTCTCTAATAAGTAGTTATTTGGAGCAATTTTTCATATGACTATGGATCACTTTGATTTCCTCAGTTGTAAATTGCTTTTGACCATTTGTCAGTTGAGAAATGGGTTGTTTTTTTAAATTAATTTGACTTTGTTCTCTGTATATTTTAGAAATGAATCTTTGTCAGAAGTACTAGTTTTAAAAATTGCTTCCCAATTTACTACATTTCTTTTCATCTTGGTTACAGTGGTTTCATCTGTGCAAAATATTTTTAATTTAATATAATCAAAATGATCTAGTTTCTTTCTAATGATGTTATTCATCTCTTCCTTGGTCATAAACTACTTCCCTTTCCATAGATCTAACAGATAAGCTATTCTTTGATCTCCTAGATAACATGATTTTTTTGTCTAAATACTGTATCCATTTTGATCTTATCTTTGTATAGCATTTGGTTTAATCTAAGTTTCTGCCATATTAACTTCCAATTTTCCCAACAGTTTTTATCAAAGAGAGAGTTTTTATCCCAATAACTGAACTCTTTGGGTTTATAAAACAGCAGATTACTCTTATAATTTCCTACTATTGTACCTAGTCTATTCCACTGATCCACCACTTTATTTCTTAGCCAATACCAGACAATTTTGATGACTGATGCTTATTGATAAAAATTTTATATCTGGTAGGGCTAAGCCATTTTCCTTTGCAATTTTTTTCATTAAATCACTAGAAATTCTTGACTTTGTAGTTCTTCATATGAATTTAACTTAGAATTTTTCTAACTCATTAAAGTAATTTTTTTTAAATTTTGATAGGTAGGACAATAAATAAGAAGTTTAATTTTGTTAGAATTAGGATTGGGGTTATGTTAGCTCAGCCTGTCCATTAGCAGTTGATATTTGACCAGTTATTTAAATCTGATTTTATTTTTGTGAGAAGTGCTTCGGAGTTGTTTTAAAAAATGTTCTGAATCTGCCTTGGCAGGTAGACTCCCAGGTATTTTACATTCTCAGAAATTACTCTGAATGGGATTTCTATTTCTAGCCCTTTCTTCTATATGTATCTAGTCATATATAGAAATGTTTAAGATTTATGAGGGTTTATTTTAAATCCTACAGCTTTGCAAAAGTTGATAATTATTTCTAGTAGTTTTTTAAGATAACTTTTTTTGTATTCTCTAGGTAGACCATCATGTCATCTACAAAGAGCGAGAGTTTTGTCTCTTCCTTCCCAGTTCTAATTTCTTCCATTTCTTTTTCTTCTCTTCTTCCTGAAGCTAACACTTCTAATAAAATATTGAATAATAGTAGTGATAATGGGCATTCTTGTTTCACCCCTAATCTTATTGGGAATGCCTTTAGCCTATATCCCTGTTCATATAATGTTTGTTGATGGTTTTAGATAGATACTACTTATTATTCTGAGGAACAATCCATTTATTCCTATACTCTCTAGTGTTTTTAGTAGAAATCAGTGCTACATTTTGTCACAAGGTTTTTCTGAATCTATTGATATAATCATAGGATTTCTAATAAGTTTATTGTTGATATAATCAATTATACTAACAGTTTTCCTAATATTGAACCAGTCCTGCATTCCTGGGATATATTCTACTTGATAATAACGTATTATCTAGTGGTTACTTATTTTAATCATTTTGTTTGATTTTATAAAATATTTTTGCATCTATATTCTTCAGGTAGATAGCTCTATAATTTAATTTCTCTGTTTTAACTCTTCCTGGTTTAGGTATCAGCAACATATTGGTGTCATAGAAAAAGGTAGACAGAGTTCTGTCTTTACTTATTTTTTGAAAGAGGTTGTTCCTTAAATTCTTGATAGCATTCACTTGTGAATCTACTGGCCCTGGAGAATTTTTCTGAGGGTGTTTAATGATGCCTTATTGAATTTATTTATCTAAAATAGTGTTATTTAGGTATTTAATTTCCTCTTCATTTAACCTGGACAACTTATATTTTTGTAAATTTTCATCTATTTCACTTAGTTTATCAAATTTATGGGCATACAATTGGGCAAAATATTTAAAAATTATTACTTTAATTTCCTCCTTGAAAGTGAGTTCATGTTTTTCATATATGAAACTATGAAACTAGCAATATGGTTTTCTCCTTTTTTATTTAATCAAATTATCTAGAGGGCTATCAATTTTATTTTTCTTTTCATAAAACCAAATCTTGATTTTATTTATTAGTTCTATAGTTTCTTTGCTTTCAATTTTATTAATTTCTGCTTTAATTTTTAGAATTTCTAATTTGACATTAAATTGAGGGTTTTTAAGTTGTTCTTTCTCTAATGTTTTTGGTTGCATGTTTAGTTCATTGATTTAATCTTTCTCTAAATTATTCATGTAAGCATTTTAGGATTTCCCCTGATAGCTGCCTGAACTGTATCCCATAAGGTTGCTATTTTGTTTATCTAGTTTGAAGTCATTAATTTTTTATACAATTTATTGTTTTTATCCACTCATTCTTTAAAATTAGGTTATTTAGTTTCCAATTAGTTCTGGGACTATCTCTCCCTTTCCTGTAATTCCATGTAATTTTTATTACATTATGTTCTGAGAAAGATAGATCCAGAATTTCTACCTTAATCCAATTGATTATTAGGTTTTTATACACTAGTCCATGGTCAATTTTTGTGTAAGTGCCATTTCTTACATAAAAACATATATATATATATATATATATATATATATATATATATATATATATATATATATATACATATAATATTAATGTATTTATATATATGTATATATACATATATATATATGTGTGTGTGTGTGTGTGTGTGTGTGTGTGTGTGTCTTTCTATCCCCATTCAATTTCCTCCTAAAGTGTATTGTATCTATG
The DNA here is from genome assembly GCF_037893015.1 of Macrotis lagotis. NCBI lineage: Eukaryota > Metazoa > Chordata > Mammalia > Peramelemorphia > Peramelidae > Macrotis > Macrotis lagotis. Next base: position 29,803,564 of record NC_133662.1, on the reverse strand, counting down.
TTTTCTAACAATCCATTTACCTCCTTAAATTCCTTCTGTTTTTTTTAATGTTTCATTTACCTAAATCTAAGAGTGGGATGTTAAGTTCTCCCACCAGTTAGTTTTGGTTCTGTATCTTCCTGTAACTCCTTCAACTTCTCTCTTAAGAATCTGGATGTTATACCATTTGGTGCAAACATATTTAGTAATGAAATTACTTCATTGTCTATGGTACCTTTTAGGAGGATATAGTTTTCTTCCTTATCTCTTTTAATACTATGTAATTTTGCAGCTGCTTTGTCTGAGATAAGGATTGCTACCTCTGCTTTCTTCACTTCAGCTGAAGCAAAATATATTTTACTCCAACCTTTTACCTTTACTCAACATGTATATCTCTTCTTCAAATGAGTTTCTTAAAAGTAACATTGTAGAATTCTGGTTTTTAATCCACTCTGCTATTCTCCTTTGTTTTATGGGAGTGTTAATACCATTCACATTCAAAGGTATAATTGCTAACTCTTTATTTCCCTCCATTCTATCATCCTTCTATTTGTATTTTTGCCCTTTTTTCACTTTTATCTATATTCCCCAATATTTTGTTTCTGAATACCACCACATTAAGTGTGTCTGCCCTACTACATGCAACCCCCTCCCCTTTCTTTCCCCTTTCCCTTTGCCCCTTCTTCCTTCCCTCACTTCTGTCAGTTCTTCTTTTCCACCCCCTCCCCTTTTCCCATTTCAATACTTCAGAGGTAAGATAATTTTATTAACTGAGTGTGTGTATGTTAGCTTTGAGCCTAATCTGATGAGAGTAGGATTCATGTGGTTCTCATCTCCTCCTTTCTTGCCCTTTATTGCAATAGATTCTTTGTACCTCTTTATGTAATGAATTCAATCTCCTCTTTCCTCTTGTCTCTATATTGTCTCCCTTTTTAAGGGACGTATTCTGAATCACAGAAAATTCATAAGTCTCCATCACTTCTGACTAGTATATTCTCTGTAACAGAATTGCAGTTCTCAAGAGTTATAAGAGTATTCCTCCTAGGTAGGGATATAACCAGTTTCATCTTTTTGGATAGCAGTATTTTTTTCTTTACCCTTTATCAACCTTTTCATGTGTCTCTTCAGTCTCCTGTTCGAAGTTCAAATTTTCTATTAAGCTCTGGTCTTTTGATCAGGAAAAGGTGAAAGTCTCCCATTTCATTAAATGTCCATCTCTTCCACTGGAAGAGAAGGCTCAATTTTGCCAGATAGTGAATTCTTGACTTCATTCCTGCTCCCTTGCTTTTTGGAATATCTCGTTCCAGGCCCTTCGATCCCTTAATGTGGATGTAGCCAGGTCCTGTGCAAACTTTACTGTGGCTCCTTGGAATGTAAATTGTTTCTTTCTGGCTGCTGTCAGGATTTTCTTTTTATCTGATAGTTCTGGAATTTGGCCATAATATTCCTTGGTGTTTTCATTTTTGACCCCTTTCTTTAGGGGATAGATATATTCTTTTTCTTTAGATTTTTCTTTTTGCAAGGCAAATGGGGTTAAGTGGCTTGCCCAAGGCCACACAGCTAGGCAATTATTAAGTGTCTGAGACCAGATTTGAACCCAGGTACTCCTGACTCCAAGGCCGGTGCTTTATCCACTATGCTACCTAGCCGCCCCAATAGATATATATTCTTTTAAATAACTATGTTGCCCTGTGGTTCCATGATGTCAGGGCAATTTTCCATCACTAAATCCTGTAATAATAATTCCAGGATTTTTTTTCTCTTCAATTTTTTCAGGGAGACAAATGATTCTTAAGTTGTCTCTCCTGGTTCTATTCTTGAATTCTGTGGTTTATCCAAGGAAGTATTTTACATTTTCTTCTATTTTTTTGGCTTTTTTAAAACAGATTCTTGTTGTCTCTTGAAGTCATTAGTTTCCACAGACTCCTTTCTTTTTCTGAGAGAAGAATTTTCTTCATTAACTTTTTTCAACTCCTTTTCCAATTAGTCAGTTCTATTTTTGATTGATTCCATTTGCCCACTTGTGGTTTTGAGAGAAATATTTTCTTTTTCCATTTTTCCAATTGTATTTTCCAAGGATTTGTTTTCTTGTTGCAAGGGTTTAATTTTCCCACCCAAATTTTTCAGTTGATTTTTAATCTCCTTTGAGATTTCTTTAAGGAAGTCTTTCTGGGCTACAGACCTAATCATATTCTCCTCAGAGGTATTAGATCTCTCTGAGATAGGGTCTTTGACTTCTAAATAGTTTTGTATGGACTCCCCTTTCCATTGGTCTTTATTTTCTTAAGAGCTTGCATTGGGGAAGGGGATAGTTCACAGATGTTTGGTGTCGAGGTCCCTAGAGACTTTGCTCACTGGGTTTAATAAGTCCAAGGGGGCTGATCAGTAGGGGGTGCTGATTACTTTCCCTTTTTTTTTAGGTTTTTGTACTTTCTTTTTTTTTTGAGAGATTTTATTTATTTCAAATTTTACAAATTTTCCCGTAATCTTGCCTCCCTGCCCATCCCCCACCCAGAGAAGTCAGTCTGTTAGTTTTTACATTGTTTCCGTGCTATACATTGATCCAAATTGAATGTTTTGAGGGAGAAATACTATTCTTAAGTGGAAAAACAATAAAATATAAGAGATAATAAGATTATATATATTTTTTATATTAAAGGTCTTTGGTCTTTGTTTGAATTCCACAATTCTTTCTCTGGTTACAGATGGTATTCTCCATTGCAGATAGTCCAGAAATTTGCCTGATTGTTACACTGATGGAATGGGCAAGTTCATTAATATTGATCATCACTCCCATGTTGCTGTTAGGGTGTACAAAATGATATACCAGTTTGTTAAGCCATTCCTCAATTGAAGGACATTCACTTAATTTCTCATATTTTTGCCACCACAAATAATTTTGCTATGAATATTTTTTGTAAAAGTAGTGCTTTTACCCTTTTTCATAATCTCTTCAGGGTATAGACCCAGTAGTGGGATTGCTGTATCAAAGGGTATGCACATTTTTGTTGCCCTTTGGTCATAATTCCAAATTGCTCAACAAAAAGGCTGGATGAATGTTGATTACTTTCTCTAGAGTGTCTGTAACCTTGATTTGAGGCCCTTTTCCTTGCCCTGGTGGGGGTTGGTGGTGGTGCTGCTGAATACTTTTATCCTTAAACAACATGGGCTGGGCCGTAGGGCAAAGGTAATTAAACTCCCTATTCAGCTGAGGGAGATCTGCTGCCCATGCTTGAGCCTGGGGGTGGGGGGAGTGGGTTGTTACTATGTTCTGGGAAGAGGTTTCAACTGAAATGAATGTATGGAGTGTGAGTTTTTGAAGATAAGAGGAGCCCAGAGGATTGATGCCAGCTGCTCTCTACAACTCTCTGACATGGAACTCACTCTCTAGCCCTACTGGACCTCCCCAGACTGTTAGTCCGAAAGTCAAAGTCTCTGCCCCCCTGTTCGCTCTTGGAAAGTAGCTCCCACAGTCAACACCTACATGGCTGATTTTAGGTTATTCTGGCTCTCAAACTACTTATGATGGTTCTGCTCTCTGCCCCTGGATTACCCATGATCTCCAAAGACAGACCTTGTTCATAGATATTCTTCTCCTAGCTTCCTTTTTCTGGGTTTTGTTGACTGGATTTTTGTTACATGTTTTTTTTCCATATTATATATAAGGGAAGATGAGGAGACTTTAGTCTTCTCTATGCCATCTTGTCTGGGAATCAACCTATCCAATTACTTTAAAAGAACTTGCTTACACTCAGGATAATCAGGTGCTTAAAAAGACCATGGCTCCATCAGTTAATGGAAATAAAAATGATAGATTTTTTCTTTACAATTCCAAAATCTTACGAACACACCGAGAAAAAAATAGCTGAAAATATTTGACTTTGAGAAGAAGAATTCGAAGAACAAAAATTTGCTTTCTGCTTTTTGGGAAAAAAATACACATAGTCAGGGAAAGCCAAGTCTAAGAAATATGTATACCCTAGAAGAAAGTTTGTCCAGTTATCTAAGAAAGAATTAAAAGAATCTCCCTTTCCTTAAACCTAACATCATAGAAACTGGAAGAAGAATGCAGCCATCAGTTTCTCTTCATTGCTCTATATTAAAAACATCTCATTAATGACACTAGAACTCTTTCCTGAGTCCTAGTTAGAAGCAGTAATTCTAGCTATGACTTTAATTATAGAATCTATTCCCTATGCTATTTCCCAAGGTCTTTTTGTCTTCTGTTTTTCATTATCAGTACCCAATACACTTGCCCTAAAGTCAAGGAGGACCTAAATTCAAATTCAGTCTCAGACACTTAATACTTACTAGCTATGGGATCTTGGGCAAAGCACTTAATCCCATTGCCCCCCCCCAAAAAAACCGAAAGTATGGGTAAATTGTAAAGGACTTGATGATATGAAGAAAATTAGAAGACACTAAAGTAGGTTCCAGATAGTGTAGCAGATGGAGCATATTTGACTTGGAGTCAGATGTCCTGAGTTCAAATTTAGCCTCAGACACTTACTAGTTGCATGACTGAATAAGTCACTTAATTTATCTGTCTCAGTTTTCTCAAGTGTAAAATTGGGATAGCAATAAATGTTGTTAAAAAGTTCAAATGAGACAAATATTTGGAAAGCATTTAGGATATTATATTATACATAATAGATACTGAATTAAAGTTAGTTCCCTTCTGTCTAGTTATAAAAAGGAATGTGAGCTTTTAGAAACTTTGAAGCAGAGCTTTATGCAGCAAAGGGAAAAGATGAAAAAGCTTTCAAAAATAATTTCTTGATCCAATGAATAAAGAAATACATTTAAATAATCATGGCATTATATAGTTTATTAAACCTATACCTGATGTGAATGTGCTTCAGGAAAATACAATCCTATTGGATTTTGGAATGATATTAGATTTGAATAATGTCATTAATTCCATCAGTAGCAATCTTCATTTGATTAGTCAGTCTTTCATGACCTTATTATATAGCTTTGCTTTCACCACTGTCCTTTGTGTGCACACTATTGTCCATTAGAAGAGAAGGACCTTGAATCTTAAATCATTTCTTGCACTGCTTTCTAAATACTAAACTGGAATGTACTTTCTTACATTCACAGGAAAAGTGTATCTATACTTTATACAGTTATCCTAAAAACAGGAATGTGCTGATAAATGTTTAACAATTGACTTTCGAAAAAATAAAAAAACCAACCAAAAAAAACCAAATTGGCACTGTTGAAAAATATGTTGACTCAGAATCCTATTTTTCCCAACTTTATTTATCAATCACCTTGGGAGGAGGTTCTGATAGAGAAGACCAAAACTTCTTGTATTACCTGCCCTTTGTCATGAACCAACTACTTGCAAATTCTCACAATCTTGGCATATTGGGGAGGAACTGAAATTACAGATCCAGTCTCTTTTGCAGAGGTAAACCTATCTGAATTGCCTTAAAAGATAATCTATTAAAGTTGTCCCCAATTTGAAGTCATTGCTAATATTCAATCATCAGACCATCGATGTGTTATCCTGAGGCTCTTATAATAAAATTCCTTTGATTTCATTGTACAGAGCTTTGCCTTCTTAATCAGAGTGAATCCCCAAATAATTTTTTTCTTTCAACAATACCATTTTGAGTTTAATTAGCTTCACTATTCTTTTCAACATCACTTTTTTAAATCTAAACCAACAAAACAGTAAATAAAACAATCCCTGATTTCCGAATAGATGTTAACACTGAAAATTTAACAATTGCTTTAGAGCTTGATTAAACTAGCTTTAGCATACTTCTACTAGAAGACTTACATTTAAGAACCTAAACAGGACTTCCAGAAAAGAAAGCAGAGAGAAGAAGGCACAGCTGACACATGAGTCTTCTTATCAGACTTGGCTCAAAGTTAACTTACACACATATTCATGTAACATAAAAAATCTAATCTTTCGAGTATTGAAAGGGGATAAGGGGAGGGGGGCAGAGAAAGAGAGAGAGAGAGAAAAGGAGAACTAACAGAAGGAAGGGAAGGGAAAAGGGAAAAAAGGGAAAGGGGAAAGAAAGGGGAGGGTTTTGATATAGAATGGCAAACACACTGAAGGGGGTGGTATTCAGAAACAAAAACCTGGGGAATACTGATTAAAAGGGGGAAGGGGAAAATACAAACAGAAGAAAGATAGCATGGAGGGAAATAAAGAGTTAGGAATTATAATTTTGAATGTGAATGGGATGAACTCTCCCTTAAAAGGTAAGTGAATAACAGAGTGGTTTAAAAACCAGAATCCTACAATATGCTCTTTACAAGAAACTCATTTGAAGCAGAAAGATACATATAGAGCAAAGGTAAAAAGTTGGAGGAAAAATATATTTTGCTTCAGCTGAAGTGAAAAAAAAGCATGAGTAGCAATCCTTATCTCAGACAAAGCAGATGCAAAAATAGATAGAATTAAAAGAGATAAGGAAGGAAACTATATCCTCCTAAAAGGTACCATAGACAATAAAATGATTTCAATACTGAAAACATAATGGGTTAGAATCCAAATTCTTTAGAGGAGAAACTGAAAGAATTATGGGAAGGGACTTCTGGCCAAGATGGCAGAGAGAAGACAGGCAGTTCTAAAGTCTCCTGATCTTTCCCCATCTATGATATGAAACAAACCTCTTAACAGAAATAGGATCCACAAAACACAGAAAGAAAAGCCAGGAGAAAGAACATCTAGCTCAAGATTTTTCTTCTGCAGCTATGGGTGAGTCCGGGCAGGTGAGTCCAGGCCCAGAGGGTGGATCAGCCCTGGATCAGTCAGATTAGAGGCTGAATTTGAACCCAGGAGCCTGAGGGCCTGAGAGGCAGACCTGCTTGAGCAGCGGTGGGGCTAGACCACGGGCACTTCTAGGGAGCAGAGACACTGGTGTTGGCACTTACCCTCTGTCGCTTGCCAACAGTGCTTGGGGGGAGACTTCCCATACAGGAGAGCTACGGGCACCATCCCTGGGCTCTTCACGTCTGAGGAACTCTGAATCCATGCCTCTATTGCAGTTGAGGACTCTTCCCAGAACAAACATGGGATACTTGTGAGCATGAAGATGACAGCCTTTTTTATATATATCATGTTTAGAAATGTATTGCTTTTGTATCTCCCTCATTCCACTTATTTAGAGAGACATGTCTTTATGAATGTCAGCAGACCAAAGTCTGCATTAAGTCCTTGTTTCCCATGTAAAATCCACAAAACTAATTGTGTTCTCTCAAAGCAGAGTTATAATATAGAGAAGAGTTGACAGAAAAAAAAAAAACTAATTCTTTAATTGAAAGAAAACCAAATCACAGAAGTTTAATGCTATTAGAGGAGAAAAACAAACAAAAAATCCTTGAAGTTTGAAAGTAATTACTAAATTAGGAGATGAATAGATCTTTTTATTTAAAGAAGAACATGAAACATAGAAAGTAAGTGCTTTATTTGGCAAACTCACAAGCAACTAATCCATGTTTTTAGGAAATAGAAGTTATTTCTATAGCTTGGGAAACTATCAACTGGGTAATACATTGCCAGAAAGGACCACAGCCCAATTCAAATTTTGGGTGAATCAAAAAAGGATTGATTTATAATCATGACTGAGGTATAAAATTATGCTGATAATAAACTTTTAATGGAATAGAACACTGACTAGTCAGAAAATGTACATAGATATATTTTAGAAGGGTTTTCTTTAAAACTTCCTCTGACATTACTTTAAATATATTATTTAAAGTCCTTAGGGCAAACTTTAATAAAAAAGAACTTATTGTCTATCAAAATAATATCATACTTTAAAAATCATTTGCTATCTTTTTGTAACCCTTACTAAGCTCAGTGTGCAATACCTGAGAAAATCATTCATTCAATGATATCCTTAAGAATGATAAACAAGTTTTGGTTTTAGTTTCGATCTGAGGTAGAATATTTTTAATGATCATTGAAAGAATTGGGTTCTCTCTTTGTCTCCCTCTTTCTTTTATATATTTCTAAATGTCTTTCTAGTGCTTCATCTTTATTTCTATTTTCTGTCTATTTATCCCTATGTCACTCATTCTTTTTTTACCCTCTCTGCATTTCTCTCTCTTTCTCTCTTAGCCTATATGTTTATCCTCTATCTACTAGTCCCATTTATAAGAGGAAAAATAAGAGCTAATATACATATGTATTCTTCTATAGATTCATCCATGTTACCTATGTATCTATGTATCTGTGATTTATCTATGGCTTTTATTTTTCCAAAATAATTTACATATTTTTTATCATGAGGCCTTCAACAACATTCTTATAGGACAAGTGTTGTAGTAATTCTTATTATTTTTCAGTTCAGGAAAGTGAGTTTCAGAAAAAAAAAAATGATTTATGCATGAGTTCGATCTCTGACCATCCTGATTAAAAGTCTAGCATTTTTAAATTTTGGGGTAAATGGCAATTATGTGTATTAGGGGAAGTGGTGATGATAACCTAAGCTGACAGTTTTCTCCCTCTCTCTATCTCAATCTATCTCAGGTCTCTTTCTAAATGTATTTATTTATGTATATACATACATTTATATATATTCATGTTGATTTGTGTCTAAATATAAATATATATATATATATATATATACATATACACACACATATTTATCTATCTATATGAAACATATCTCCATCTAGACAGAGAGATATCTATAGTTTGGGGCAGCTAAGTGTCACAGTGGATAGAGCACCAGCCTTGGAGTCAGGGGGACTTGAGTTCAAAGCTTGCCTCAAAAACTTAATAATTACCTAGTTGTGTGACCTTGGGTAAGTCAATTAACCCCACTGCTTTGCCAAAACAATCCCAAACAACAACAAAAAAGAGATCTCTATATTTCTTTCTATGATATGTGTGTATATGTATCCATATCTATCTAGATCTCTCTAGATGGAAATCTCTAGAACTAGATAGATAAATAGATATTTGATATTTATAGAAGTATAGAAACTTCTATAAATAGACATAAAAATTATATATATATATATATATACATGCATATATTATGCACACACACAACAGAATTGAATTGAAGTGTCTGGGTTTGGGATTGAAATCAATTTTTATGACTGTAGGCCTGAATTTCTAAAGAGAAAAATGTATTATTGCAAACTATTAAGAATTGTTAAGTGTCTGAGAGAGCAAGAGATAACCAACCTCAAGTACTTCAATAAGTATTTATTAAATTCCTTCTAAATGCCAAGCACTGTGCTTGCAACATAATTGTGCAAGATACAGTCAGCATTCTTTAAAAAAATTACAGTGCAATGAGAAAAGACAACACATAAAATGACACTGAAAAGTGTGGGGAGCATTATAGTGAGGAAGACTGCAGAACCATACCTGGTGAGAGGACATGATGTTCTGTGGAGCTCAAATGAAAAAGATTAGTAACTGAAGAATGTGTCATTAAGTGAAAAGATGTGAAAGTTCAGGGTCTTCTTATAAATGAAGACTTTTAAATGAGTTTAATGCTTCACTGTCTAGCCCTCCAATTTGATGTCTCATGTTTTTGTTTCCTGTGACAGTTATGATCAGAGAGGCACTTAACAGTTTTATCCCCAAGGGTTTGTTTATCAAATAGTGTTTATGGATTTTGGATATACATAAAAGGCTTCTTTTTGGAGGCACTATTAAACCTTGTTGTGTGTATGTGTTGGTGTGTGTCTGCTGCACTGAATCAAATTCATATTTGCAATCAATAGTATATAATGTCAATAGATGGTATATTTTGGAATCTTGCATTCTATGTATATTTTCTTCATAAGATCATGCTTTATAGATCCACAAATGGGGAGCACTTGGTTTTTACTTTTCAGTTAAAAAATGACTTAAGGAGAAGTAACTTACCTGGTATGACTTTATGTCATCCAATAATAAAATGAGAAAACCCAAAGAATGATATACACAACTTCTTTAGCAACATAAATGAACATAACACTAAGTGTAATACAAATAATGGACAGTTGAACATCTAGAAATGATCTTAAGAAAAAAGATAATGAAATGTATCCATCCTTTTATGAAAAAGCTACTATTTGGGCAGACTATATAAAATGCAAATCATATCATGCTGAATTCTCATTTTCATTATCAACATTATTAATATTTTGTCACAAAAGAAAACTCAGTCAAAGGAAAATAATTTTTGTTTGTTTTGGTTTGTTGTTTACTCTCTTTCCTGAAATGTCCATTACATAAAGACAAAAAGTCATCAATAAAACATTTTAAGAGTATGTTCTTTTGCAGAAAAAAACGTGAAATATTGCCATTCTTTCCCATCTGATATTTCCATCAAGTGTGGCTTGAATGGTTGTGAAAATCATTCTCATTAAGATTTTATAAAGACGAGAAAGTATATGAAACTGTAGTTTTAATATCCTTTGGGCATCTCATGGTACAAGATTTTTACCATTTAGGGATATTTCTCCCCTCCTCATCCACACGTGTAAAATGAGAACCCAACCCTTCAAAAATGTCATTGTCATGCCTCCAACAAAGTCCTCCTTGGTATAAATTCCATCTAGTCCAACTCATCTTCCTAACTTCATCTACATTTCAACTTGCACTTATGGCATATTGAGCACTGAGGTTTTAGATTCCAGTTGAAGTGGTTTCACTGTCACTAATGTAAAAATTTCATTTTTATAGAACTACTGGCAGAATGAAAATTCTGACACCATTAAATATTTAATTAAATTGAAATGGAAAATGTTAAAGACCACAATGCAAATCTGCTCATTTTCTTTTCAATTTTTTCTCTTGACTGTCTGTTAAAGTGTGGGACTAGAGATGGGGGAAGAATAAAATGAGAACAAGTACATAAATATTTTATTGTTGCTTAGTAGCAATAATATAAATTTAATCTTTTAAACACTTTTAAAGAAAGTATTTGAGGTTAAACCCTTAAGAAAAAATATTAATATTGGAATTATTTTACCTGATTTATGAATTATTTTAGGATTAAGTGTATAAATTCTAAGGGATGATAATATGTGTTCCCTCAGAACCCCAATAACATCAGAAGTAACATATGAAGGAAGTCTGAAAGTGCTTTTTTATGTTCTCATTATCTTAGAAGAATGGAAAAAGAGGCAAAATAGGACATGTTAGGTCAGAAAAGGGAAAACTTACTAATAGAATTCATTTCACATAAAAGGAGTGTGTAAGGAGTGTGAGAATGAGAAAGGGGAAGTATTGTTTGAACCTCATTTTCAAATGAATAGATCAAATGAGTGTGGAACATATGAAATCTATTTTATTCAACTGGAGTTTGTTGTGGAAATATATTCATAAGTAGAAACAATGTAAAGAAGCCTATATCACTGCAAGCTATAAAAATGTGCTCCATATAAAATAATAAAAAAATGACCTAGTGACTAGAATTATAAATTAGTAACTTTTTTATATATTTTATAGTTGGATATACAAATTCTCATCCTACATGTATAGACCTCAAAATGTATTCATAATTAAGCCAATAAAGTGTATATAGGAACTAGATAATCATTCAATACTGAATTATTGCTACCATTATCTCATATATAGTATTAATCCATAAAAAGATAACACCTTAATAGATGTCACCACCCTCATGTAATCATAATCTTCAACAATAATGTTTCAAAGAGTGACAAGGATTATAAAACCTAATGAAAACCTATTTGTAATTCTTCCTCCTGTTATTTTACAGTCTAATATTTAGTGTTATTATAATAAAACTACAGAAAGATCTTTGTATACTTTTTCATTAATTAATAATGATTGAAGGAATTAATAATATTTGGACATTCTCAATTAATAAACTAGCTGAAAGGTCAAACTAGATCCTCATTTATTTGATAAATGGGGAAAATCTCTTTTCTCAAATGCAATTTGTCAAAACTCTCTCTCTCTATAGTCAATCTGTCATTAATTGGCCTAGCATTAAATTTTAAAATTGCTGAAAATAATATACTTTAACAATAAAATCACCAAATAACAGTAACTTATTTGAGGTGTAAAAATGATTATTTTTAGAGTAATCTCAAATTTTCCTATAACAGTAGATGACCTCTTCACATCTGAAAATGTTAGACTCATATCATTTAGTTTTCTAAGGACAATAAAGTTTCTTTATAGGCACCATCTTCATCCTCTTTGCAAGCTAAGATTCATCAAAGTTTCATAAAGAAGATATATTTCCTTCAACTTTACCTTTATTTCTCTATTTCTCTCCATATATGCTGCTTAGAAGAAACTCATTTGAAGCAGAGATATATATAGAATAAGGTAAAAGACTGCAGCAAAATATATTTTGCCTCAGGTGAAGTGAAAAAAGCAGGGGTAGCAATCCTTATTTCTGACACAGAAAAAATATCTAGCATTAAAAGAGATAAGGAAGGAAACTATATACTCCTAAAAGGTACCATAGACAATAAAGTAATTTCAATACTAAATATGTATTACCCAATTGTATAGCATCCAGATTCTTAGAGGAGAAGTTGAAGGACTTACAGGAAGACATAGACAGCAAAACTCTATGAGTTTGAGAACTCTATCTCCTGCTCTGTGATTGAGATAAATATAACTATAAAATAAACAAGAAGGAAGTTAAGTAGGTAAAGAGATTGTTAGAAAACCTAGGCATGATAGACCTTATGGAGGAAATTGAATGAGAATAGAAAGGAATATACCTTTTTCTCTGCAGTACATAACATTTACACAAAAATTGACCATGTACTAGGGCATAAATACCTAATAATGAATTGCAGAAAGGCAGAAATAGTGAATTCATCTTTCTCAGATCATAATGCAATAAAAATCACATGAAATATTGGGTCAGGGAGATAAAGACCATAAACTAATTGGGAAGAAAATAACTTCATTTTAAAGAATGAGTGTATTAAACAATAAATTATATAAAGAAATAATGATTTCATCCTAGATAATGACAATAATGAAACAACATGCCAAAACATATGTGAAACATTCAAGGCAGCTGTCGAGATATATATTATATCTTTTAATGCTTACATGAATCAGTTAAAGAAAGGAAATCAATGAACTAAATATGCAATTTAAAAAAAATAGAGAAAGAACAAATTAAGCCCCCCAGTTAAATACCAAATTAGCATCCTAAAAAATAAAGGAAAAATTAATAAAATTTAAAGAAAGAAAACTATTGAATTAATAAAAAAGCAAGAGTTGGTTTACTGAAAAAATTGATAACATGGATAAACCTCTGGTCAATTCAATTAAAAAAAGAACAAAGAAATTCAAACTGCTAGTACTATAAATGAAAAAAGGGGAACTCACCACCAATGAGGAAGACATTAAAGTAATAAATAAAGTAATTTGGAATTATTTTACCCAACTACATGACAAGAAATTTGATGATCTAAGTGAATGAATATTTATAAAAGTATAAGGTGCCCAGGTTAAATGAAGAATAAGGTGGCTTAGCCCTACCAGATATGAAATTATGTTTTAAAGAATCAGTCATTAAAACTGTCTCGTATTGACTAAGAAATAAAGTGGTGGATCATTGGAATAGACTAGCTGAAATAGCACTCAAAGAATCCAGCTATTGGGATAAAAACTCTCTCTTTGATTAAAAAAAAACTGTTGGGAAAATTGGAAATTAAGATGGCAAAAACTTGGATCAGATGAACACCGCACATCCTATACCAGGATAAGATCAAAATGAATACAGGATTTAGACATAAAAAGCAATATTATAAGCAAACTAGGAGATCAAAGAATAGTTTACTTGTCATATCTATGTAAGTGGGAGCAGTTTATGACCATGGAAGAGATGGAAAACATCATTAAAAATAAACTGTAGAGTTTTGGCTACATTAAATTAATAAGCTTTTGCACAGACAATGTAGAAATGTAGTAAATTGGGAAACAATTTTTACAACTTTTATATCTGACAAAGGATTCATTTCTGAAATACATATATAGAGAGAACTGAGTCAAGTTTTTATAAACATAAACTATTTCTCAACTGACAAATGGCCAAAGAATATGCATAGGCAATTTATATATGAGGAAATCAAAGTGATCCATAGTCATATGAAAAATTGTTCTAAATCACTACTTATTAGAGAAATGCCAATTAAAGCATGTCTAAATGTCCTAATATGATCAGAAAGGACAAAGCTCAATGTTGGAATGGATGTGGGAAATCTGAGACACTAATACATTGTTGGTGGAGTTGTGAACTCATCCAACTTTTCTGGATAACTATTTGGAATTATTCCAAAAGGGTAACAAAAATGATCCATTAATATCACTACTGTGTCTATACCCAGAAGAGATTATGGAAATGGGTAAAAATATCATTTATACAAAAATATTCATAGCAGCCCTGTTTGTGGTGGCAAAGAATTAGAAATTAAGTGAATGTCCTTCAATTAGGGAATGGCTTAACAAACTGTGGTACATATTTGGCAAGGTACACCAAAAGAACATTTACATCCTAACAGAATCATGGGATTGATGGTCAACCTTAATGGATTTGCTCATTGCCTCAGTGCAACAATGGGGTACAATTTTGGGTATCTGCAATGGAGAAAAATACTATATGTCTCCAGAGCAAGAATTGTGAAGTTTGAATAAAGACCAAAGACTAATACCTTTTATTAAGAAAAAAAGTTATATTAATATGTAATTTTGTTTTCTCCTATACAGTATGTTTCTTCCTTAAGGACATGATTTTCTCTTATCACATTTAACTTAGATCAATGTATACCATGGAAACAATGTAAAGACCAACAGAATGCCTTCTGTTGGGGGGGGGGGGAGGCAAGCAACTTTATGGGAAAATGGTAAAATTCAAAATAAATAAAATCTTTAAAAAAAAAAGAAACAATGGGGGAGGAGCCAAGTTGGTGACAGGAGAAGTTTCTCTTAGGTGCTCTCTCTCTTTAATATTTCAAAACTTATAAAATAAGAATAATAACTAAATTTTCAAGAGACAGAAACCGCAGAGGGATTGAGTAAGGCAATTCTCTAGCCAAAGGTAGACTGGAAAATAGCAGAAAGGCTCAGCTTCATGGGATTAGAAAGGTAGCCGCCACAGTGAAAGAACTTCAGCCTCCTAGAGGCAGTCCCAGGGCACTGGGAGACAGGGCTCACTGCAGCAGGAACAGTTTCCTGACCTACACCCTCCAGAGCATGGAGCACAACTTGGAAAATGGGTGGGGCTTTGCCAGAGCAAGCTCATGAAGCCCAGCCCTCAGGGCACTCAGCAAGCAGGGTGACCACTGAGATCCAGATCCAGGAACCAGAAGCAAGAGGAGTCTGGTAAGCAGGAGACCCCCGGTGTGAGTGCTGAGACTAGGTAGGAGAGTGGAGAGATACTGCCAAGATTTTCCTCTGTACCTGGAACATGACTCTGGGACTCTGACCACATTCAGATCTTGATTGCAATCTAGGCCCCCATAGAACAGCTGT
This sequence comes from Macrotis lagotis, assembly GCF_037893015.1. NCBI lineage: Eukaryota > Metazoa > Chordata > Mammalia > Peramelemorphia > Peramelidae > Macrotis > Macrotis lagotis. Next base: position 29,788,134 of record NC_133662.1, on the reverse strand, counting down.
CTGCCCCCCCCACCTCAGCTCCATGGCAGAGGGGTGAGCTTGTGGTCATTCACAGACCAGGAGGGAAGACAGAGCTTCACATACTGAGATCCTTGTGGGGAGGTGTCCCAATAACACTCAAAAGCTCGGGAAGCACCCCAAAACCAAGAGCAGGCAGGGGAAATGATTAAACAGACAAAAAAAGAGGAACACCATGGAGAAATACATTATCTATGAAGCCAAGAAGGATCCAAATACTCAATCTGAAAATGAAGAAGCACAAGCTCTGGCATCTAAAGACTCCAAGTAAAACGAAAATTGGGTTCAGGCTATGACAGAACTGAAAAAAGATTTTGAATATCAAGTTAGGGAGATAGAAGAAAAATTGGGAAAAGAAATGAGACAGATGCAGGAAAAACATGAAAAAGAAGTAAGCAGCTTAATCAGGGAGATCCAAAAAACTGCTGAAGAAAATAACATGTTAAAAACCACATAGGTCAAATGGATAAAACAGTACAAAAATTTAGTGAGGAGAAGAATGCTTTAAAAAGCAGATTTAGGGGAGGCTAGGTGGTGCAGTGGATAGAGCAGTGGTCTTGGAGTCAGGAATACTTGGGTTCAAATCTGACCTCAGACACTTAATAATTACCTAGCTGTGTGGCCTTGGGCAAGCCACTTAACCCCATTGCCTTCCAAAATCTTAAAAAGAAAGCAGATTTAGCCAAATGGAAAAAGAAATAAGAAAGCTCTCTGAGGAAAACAAATCCTTAAGATATAGAATAGAACTGAGGGAAGTTGCTGATTTTACAAGAAATCAAGACAATATTTCAAACCCCAAAGAATGAAAAATGAGAAGGAAATGTAAAACTCCTCATTGAAAAACAACTGATCTGGAAAACAGATTCAGGAACGATTATTTAAAACTTATTGGGATACCTAAAAGTCATGATCAGGAAAACATCCTTGACATCATCTTTAAAGAGTTCCTACAGGAAAATTGTCCTGATATACTGGAAGCAGAGGGCAAAATATAATTTGAGGAAATCCACCTATCTCCCCTGGAGAGAGAGCCCAAAAAAATAACCCCTGGGAATATTATAGCCAAGTTCCAGACATCTCAAATGAAAGAGAAAATATTACAAGCAACCAGAAGGACAAAATTCAAATGTGGTTGAGCTGCATTCAGGATCACATAAGACTTAGCCGCAGCTACATTAACACATTGTAGGGTTTAGAATATAATATTCTGGAAGGCAAAATAGCTCAGAATGCAACTGAGAATCAACTACCCAGCAAAACTGAAAATCCTCTTCTAGGCAAAAAGATTGACTTTCAATGAACCAATGGAATTTCAAATGTTCCTGTTGAAATGGCCAGAGCTGAACAGAAGGTTTCATCTTCAAATACAGGACTCAGGTGAAGCATAGAGAATGGAGGAGAAGGGTAAAATATGAGAGACTTAATGATGATGAACTACATGTATTCCTGCATAGAAAAATGATATTGATAATACTCATGAAAAACTTCTCATTTAATAGAGCATGTAGAAGGAGCTTTTATAATTGAAGTACAGGAGAGAGCAGAATTTGAAGATATAGTATATTGTAAAAATGGAATCAATGGCTAAAAGGGAGATGTAATGAGAGTAAGAGAAAGGAGAGGTAGAATAGGTTAAGATATTTCATACAATAAGACATTTTTATTACAATGAGCTATTGCAATGCTACGGAAGGGGGGAAGGCTAAGGGGAATAAGGGAAACTTCATTCTTATTAGAGGTGGCTAGGAGAGGAAACAGCATAAATACTCAATGGTGTATAGGCAAGAAGGAGAGAAGGAGGACGGGGGGGAAGGGGGAGGATGTGAGTGATGGAGGAGAGGATGGACCATGGTGGGAGAGTGATCAGACATAACATACTTACTTTTTTACTTTTTGAAAGGGACTGGGATTGGATGGTCTGTCCATGACCGTAGGGTCAGATAGATTCTGGGCCTAAGGGTTGGTATGTGGGCTCTGGGCCTCTTGGCCCCAGGGCTGGGCATCTGTCTGCTGCTCCACTCAGCTACCCTATAGCACTAAGAAGAGGGACTGAGTGAAAGGAGAGAGAAAATATAGTATATGGTAGGGGGAAAGTGTGAACGGTGGGAGTTGTGATCAGCAATGGCAATGGTGGAAAAATATGGAAATAGCTTTTGTGATGGATATATCATAAAAATGTGATCCACCCACGTGACAGAGCTAGAGATGATGGAACACAAACTGAAATGCATTTATTATTATCATTTATTATTATTATTATTATTTTATTATTATTATTATTATTATCATTATTATTATTAGTGGGGCTTGTAGGTCAAATGGGGTTGGGTGGCTTTCCTGGGGCTGTACAGCTGGATGATTGTTGGCATTTTTGAGGCTTGGGTGCTCCTGGCTCCAGGGCCTGTACTCTGTCCACTGTGTCACCTGGCTGCCTCTATCATTATTATTATTATAATTATTATATTTATTTTAATATTTTTTCTCTTTCCTTTATTGCTCATGAGGGTCCATATTTTTGCGGGGGTAGGGGATATTATGTTTTATCTTAACCAAAAATATTTTAGAAATGCATAAAAACATCATTTGTACAAAAAATATAAATAAATATTAAAAATGAAAGAACAGAGGAGATTAAAATCTTTTTGGAATAGGTTATCATACCCATTGTTTTGTATGTTATTGGAGTTATTTCAGATATGTTTTCAGTGAATATACAAGGTTGAGTTTGTAACCTAATGCTTTCCTTTAACCAAACATAAAGAACAGCAAAAGAATAATTTGATCCAATAGTATGTCTCTTCAAAAACTATTGAAACAGATCATAGTAATGTTATAGCAATGCTTCATATTTTCAAGAAAATTAAAAGTTCAAAAATCCTTTTCCTCTGCACTATAACTTTTTGAGGTAGTTAGTATAAATATCATGTTCCTTATTTTACAGAAAATATAACAGCTACTGAGAAGTTAAATAAATGACCCAAGGTCATGAGTGAACCAAGGCTTCTCTGATATCAAATTGCTTGATCTTTTTAATTCTTTTGTATCTTCTATAAGATGTGGTGGCGTGGGATCAATATATACTTTGCTTTTGATGCTTATTAATTCTTCAACACGGACAAGTCACCTACCATTTTTATATAAATATATTTACATAAATGTATTTACTTTTCCAACTTTGTGTAAGAATAGGTTTTAATCAATCTTATTTTGTAAGATTTAGAATTTCACATTTTCCCCTTCCTCCCTTCCCTCTCCCTCCCCCTGACAGACAACAGTCTAAAATAATTTATCCATTTATGAATATCTTAAATATATTTTCATATTAATCATGTTGTGAAAAATCAGAGCAAAGGGAGAAAAGAATATGAGAGAGAAAAAATGAATCAAAACAAATTTAAAAAATTAAAATTAGTAAATTTTGGTCTACAATCAGATTCAACAAATTGTTCTCTGGATGTGGATGGTATTCTCTATCAAAAATTCTTTAGATTTGTCCTTGATTATTATATTGTTGAGCAAGTCTACCACAGTTGATAGTCACATAATATTGTTGTTAATGTATATAATGTTCTCTTTTTTGCTCACTTCACTCACCATCAATTCATTCAAATCTTTACAAACTTTTCTAAAGACTGACTCCTCATGATTTTTACAGAGCAATAGTACTCCATTACATTCATATACCACAGTTTTTTCAGTCATTCCTCAAATTAATAAGCATGTCCTCATTTTCCAATGTTTTGCCACAACAAAAAGTTGCTATAAATATTTTTGTTTATGTAGATTTTTTACCCTTTCTTATTATCTCTTTGAGATAATCCTTGAACCATGAGAATATACCAGAAATTACACTCAGAGAAAATTCATTAACAGGAAATCACAATTCTTATTTCAATGCATACTTATAGGTCCCTGATCAATTGTAGTGTTATGTAGGTTTTGACAATGATTAAAATGTAAGATCATTAATTATAATTATTTTTGGTAGAGATTGAAGTATTAAGGTGATCAGCCTTGCTTGATGTACATCAAATCAAAACAATGTCCCAGAAACAATGAATAGAGATGAAAAATACCGAGAAAATCTGAAACTCATTCTTAACCTTGGAAAGGATCATGTGGCAAGACTTCAAAATCAAATGTTTAAAATTAGTTGGTTAGAGAAATGGACAAAAAAGGAAGGATTGAAAGAAAGAAAGGAGGTAAAAAGAAAGGTGCAAAGAAAGGAAAGAAGGAAGGAAGGATAAGGTTTGCTAGCAATAACTTCTGTAATAACACACATGCTACTTTGCCTCATTGAACAAAATGAAGGATTTAGGCTCTCCAAAATGCATTCTAGAGTTAATATTCTTTGATGCTACTTCAATTTTATTTGAGTAATCCTCAAAAAATTCCTACTTGAAGACTTTGCTGTTATATATGACCCTAACTTTCCATAGCCTATTCTTTTCTATCTTCTCTTTTTATTTTATTTTCTTACATCTTCTTTTCCCCCAGTTATATGTAAAAACATTTTTGAGGGGAGGCTAGGTGGCGCAGTGCATGGAGCACTGACCCTGGAGTCAGGAGTACTTGAGTTAAAATCTGACCTCAAACCTTTAATAATTACCTAGCTGTGTGACCTTGGACAAATCACTTAACCCCATTCCCTTGGGAAAATAAAAACCTAAAAAAATTTTTTAAAAAGTAAAAAAATGTTTTTTGGATAAAAACAAAAAAATCTATGAACTTTATTATGTTGTCTATAGTGATTTCTTAAAATTTATTTTTCCAACTACATGCAAAAATAGTTTTCAGTAATCAGTTTTTGTAAGGTTTTGACTTTAACATTTTTCTCCCTCTTTCCCTTCCCTCCCCCATATCCCGGCAGAGAACAATCTAATATAGCTTATATATGTATAGTTATGTCAAATATATTTTCATATTATTCATATTGTGAAAGAAGAATCAAACACAAAGGAGAAAAAATACACAAGGGAAAGGAAAAAAGCAAAAAAAAATAAAATGCATTTTTAAAAATTACAAATCATAATCTTTGGTCTGTCTTGAGACTCTATAGTTCCTTTTTTGGACATGGATGGAAGATTCCATCTCAATATTGCTAGAATTTTCTTTGATTATTGTCTAGCTCAGATGAGTAAACCCATTGTATTTGATCATCACCCAAGGTTGCTGGTAATCTGCACAATGTTCCTTTTGTTCTGACCTCTTCACCTGCTATCAGTTCATTCAAGTCTTTCCAGACTTTTCTGCAGTTCTGTCCGTCATGATTTCTTAGTGAACAATAGTTCTCCATTTCATACTTAAGTCAGAATTTGTTCAGTCGTTCCTCAAATGATAGACATCCACTCACTTGCTTTTTTTGCCACTAGAAAAAAGAGCTGTTATAAATATTTTTGTTTATGTGAGGTTTTTGCCCTTTCTTGTGATCTCTTTGGACCTAAAAGTGTTATTGTAGGATCAAATAGTATGCACAGTTTTATTGCTCTTTGGACATAGTTCCAGATTGCTCTTAAGAAAGAATGGATCAGTTCACAACTCCACCAATAATACATTAATATTCCAGTTTTCCTACATTCTCTGTAACTTGAACATTTTCCTTTTTTGTCATATTGGTCAGTCTTATAGTTGTAAGGTGTTGTTTTAATTTGTATTTCTCAGAGTTGTTTTAATTTGTATCTCAATAATCAATAAGGATTTAGAACATTTTTATATGGCTATATATAATGTTAATTCCTTCATCTGAGAACTACCTGTTTATATCATTTGAACATTTATCAACTGGGGAATGATTTGTATTCTTATAAATTTGACTCAATTCTCTATATCTTTTAGAAATGAGTCCTTTATCAGAAAATTTAGACATAGCAATTGTTTCCCAGGTGACTGCATTCCTTTTAATCTTAGTTGTAGTGGTTTTATTTGTGCAAACCTTTTTTTAATTTAATGTAATCAAAATTATCCATTTTATAATGCTCTCTATCTTTTCTTTGGTCATAAACTTCTCCCCTTTCCATAGATCTGACAGATTAAACTATTGCTTGTTTTCCTACCTAGCTCTTGATATCAACTTTATGTTTTTGGTCCTGTACCAATTTCAATGATATCTTGTTATAAGGTGTGAGATGTTGTTCTATGACTAGTTTTTGCCATAACATATTTTAAAATCAAACAAATTAAAGATTCATCTATTTTATTACTTTTTCATAAAAATAACTTTCAGATTTATTTCTTAAATCAATAGTTTCCTTATCTTTGATTTTATTTATTTCTCATTTATTTTTTTAGAATTTCTATTGGTTTTAATTTGTTCTTTCCACCTTATTTAGTTGCATGTACAATTCATTGTTCTCCTCTTCCTCTATTATATTGATGTAAGCATTTAGAGATATAAAATATCTCCTATTAACTGTTTTGGCAATATCCCAAAGATTTGTTTTAATTTTATTTATTTATTATTTTGGTAAAGCAGTGGGGTTAAGTGGCTTGCCCAAGGCCACACAGCTACATAATTATTAAGTTTCTGAGACCAGATTTGAACTCAGGTACTCCTGACACCAGGGCTGGTTCTTTATCCACTGCACCACTAAGCCACCCCATATCCCACCGATTTTGATATGTTGTTACATTATTATAATTGTCTAAGATAAAATTAGTTCTAAGATGTATTGTTTGATCCACTTATTATCTAAAATTAAGTTATTTAGCTTTCACTTACTTTTTATTCTATCTTTCCATTTACACATGATTTTTGTTGCATCATAATCTCCTTTTTTGCATTTGACTGTGAATGTTTTATGCCCTAATACGTGGTCAGTTTTGGTGTAGATGCTGTGACAGCTGAGATAAATGTTTATTCTGTTCAATCTCTATTACGTTTTCTCCAGAAGTCTCTCATAACTAACTTTTCTAAAATTCTATTTATCTCCTTATCTTCCTTCTTGTTTGTTTTGTGGGAAAATTAGTCTCATTCTGAAAGAGGAAGGTTGACATCCCCTTCCAGTGTAGCTTGATGTCTAGGTCTCTTTGCAATTCATTCAACTTTGCCTCTCAGATTTGCATGCTATGTGACTAGGTACATATATATATATATATATATATATATATATATATATATATATTTAATAATAATATAACTTACTTGCCTATGGTGACATTTTAGAAGATGTAGTTTCCTTCCTTTTCCTTTTTCATGAGATGCATTTTTGCTTGTGTTTTGTATGATATTGGGATCACTATCCCTATTTTTTTTTTGCTTTGACAGAAACATAGGATATTTCTTTACCCTCTGTGTATCTTTCTGCTTCCAATGTGTTTCTTGTAAACAACATATTGTAGGGTTAATGATTTTAATCCATTCTGCTATCTGCTTCCATTTTGTAGGAGAGTTTATCCCATTCATATTTACAGTGAAGATTATCAATTCTTTTTTCCCCTCCATGTTTTCTTTCCCTTCTTGTACTTTTCTATTTCCTTTCCTCTTATTCCTCCTCACCCATGTTTTGCTCCCTTTCCCCTTTAACTTTTCTTTCAAATTTTAACTTAGTTTCCTTTCATTTATAACTATGCCTTCCTTTTAATCAATACCTTCTTTTGTTTCTGTTTCTTCCCCCCCTCCTCATCCCTGTAGAGTAGGATAGATTTTTAAATCCAGTTAAAACTCAATTGGGAATATATATTATTCCCTCAATGTATTGAATAGAATTTGTTTAGTGTTCATACCCTTCCTTCTTTCCCTCTATTATAACAGATATTTGTACCTTTTCACCTGGTGTTATTTATCCCCTAATATATAGCCTTCTTTTTATGTTTTTGTAGTTTTCAAAGTACTATCAATCAAAGTGCAATCAACTATAGATTGATTTCTTGATAAGCTCCAAATACAAAGATTCAAAGTACATTCAAAGGTTTTTTTGATTGATTGATAAGCATCATTGCCTCATAGTCACTGAGAACCCTCCCTTGTTCTGTATCTTACTTGAGTGAAGTATGGATTAAGGTAAGATCACTTCCTAATTTCTTTATGTCCTATCATTCTGAGTAGGTTCTCTCATTCTCTGCCACTATGGTACTAGTAACATAGCAAAGTCAATTCTTATTTAATTAATTAAAAAATCTCTAAAGTGCTCTTAAGTAATGGAATACTATGAAGGTCTGTCGTAAGAACTTTTCAATTGATTATAAGGTATGGGACACGTTGGCATTAGACCACGCAGTATGATATACCCTCATCAGAGAAAGTGCTGGTCTATATGAGCAAGTCAGAATTAAAGTAGATCAAAGGAAACATGGAATTCATAAGTGTAAAGTAAATGCCCCAGCTTTTCACCTAGACTGTATTTGTTCAACCTGTGGTAAAGCATTCTGACCTCATATTCATCTGATCAGCCAGAGTCAGATGCCCTGTAATTTGTCTCAAACATAGTGATTTCATTTCGGTCTTCTTCAATAGAAGGATAAGAATTAGCATATCCATATTTTCTAAGTACCATATTTTCAACTGTATCAACCCTTTAAGAGAAATACAAATCTCAAAAAGTTGCAAGTGCTATCTTCCTTGTAGAGATGTATACAACATACTATTCCTTAATAGGGGTGGCTAGGTGGAACAGTGGATAGAGCATCAGCCCTGGAGACAGGAGTTCAAATCCAGTCTCAGACACTTAATAACTACCTAGCTGTGTGGCCTTGGACAAGCCACTTAACCCTATTGCCTTGCAAAAACTAAAAAAAAATATTCTTTAATAATAATATTTGTTTTGTTTTCCCCCCTTTTGTTTTCCTTTTTATTCATCTCCTTGTATTTGAAAATTGAGTCCTCTATTCAGATCTGGTCTTTTGAGAAAGAAATTTTGAAAGTCCTCTTGAACAACTATCATTTTCCCTGACAGTTTATGCTGAATTTTGCAGGACAGCAAATTCTTGACAGTACTCCAAGGTCATTTGCCCTCTGAAATGCCATATCCCAAGAACTCTTATTCTTCAAACTCTTAGTTTACTTTCATTTATACCTTTGCCTTCCCTTTTATCAATACCTTCTTTCTGTTCTGTTCCTTCCCCCACAATCCCTATAGAATAGGATAGATTTTTAAATCCATTTTAAAATCAATTGGAATATATCATATTCCCTCCATGGTAGGGAAGCTGATAAGTATTGTTTAAGTCTGATGGTTCTTTCTTGGTCTTTAAAGTGTCTTTCTTTTGGCTGCTTGCAGAACTGTCTCCTGTATTTGAGAATTTTGAAATTTGGTTATAGTCTTTGGAATTTTTATCCTGAGGTCTCTTTCTGAAGGAGTTTTGTATATTACTTCAATGACTATTTTGTCTTCTTGATTTAGGAGATTTGGACAGTTTTCTATGATAATTCCCTGAAATGTATTTTCCAGGCTCTTTTATTTTGATCTGGGCTTTCTGGTAAACAAATCATTTGTAAATTGACTCTCTTGAATTCATTTTCCACATCACTTGTTTCTCCTAAAAGATATTTTATGTTTTCTTCAAATTTTCAGTCTTTTTTGCTTTGTTTGATGAATCTTGGTGTCTCATGAATTCATTGGTTTCTATTTGCCCAAATCTATTTTTTAGGGTATTGTTTCTTCAGTTTCCTTTTTCATTTAGTTAATTTTACTTTTTGCTAAGTTGTGTTCCTTTTCCAGTTGGTCAGTTTTATTTTTTGAAGAGTTACATCCATTTTCCAATTGGTTATTTTTACTTTTAAAGGAGTTAATTTCCTTAGTCGATTTCTCATAATATTCCTGCATGGCTCTCATTTCCCTTTTCCCATTTTTCTTCTTCCTCGCTTCTTTAGTCTTTAAATTATTTTTAAGCCATTTTGAGATTTCCCATGCAGGAAACCTTTCACTATTTTCTTCTTCTGAGGTGGCATTTTTACCATTTCTATATGAATAATAGTTTTCTATGGTTAGTGCACTTTTAATTTCTTTTGCTCATTTTGATTGTTTGAGTTCAGCTCCTGAGGTATATGGAGTATGGAGCCAAACTTTTTGTACTGGGAATGAGGTTTGATCTCTGGTTTATCACTGGCCAAGATGTTGTCTTTCAATGCCAGAGTTGCCTATACAGAAGTTTGTTTTTCCTTTATGTCGAGGTTCTGTCCATGCAATAGGTTGTTCGCAACCCAGTCCTGTATTTTGTTCCAGTGTTCCCAGGGTTCAGACCTTGTTTGGAGTTGGAACCTTTCCTCCTGGACTGTTGTCTAGCTGCTGGGACCTGGACTAAACTGTGAACAAAATCCTCTTGTCTTTCGGACTCTGCTGTCTAGCTGGGCTTTACTTTCTCTTCCCCCCCCCCCCACAAAAAGACAGACCTTTGCTGAAGATCTTCCATAATGTTTACAGTTAAAAATTTGTTTAAATCTTTTCTTTTTTATTGGAACGGTAGCTTTAATATCTGTGCAGAGGTTTCAGTTATTGGTCTATAGGGAAAACATCCAGGAGTAGGTTAAGTTCAAGCCAACTTCTTGGGTCCACCTCAGAATTCCACCAAAAATAATTTCAACATCTTAAACTTTTCTGAGAAAAATCAGGGCATACTTAAAATGGAATTTTGAAATGTTTGAATAGGTTGTTTGAATGAATCAATGTAGTATGTCAAATATAAGAAAACAAATGGGAACAGAGATGGGATCTATTATATACTTCATGGATTAATGTATTCTCCCATTATGTTTGAGAGAGGATATAGAAACATTTTAGAATCTATATTCAAAGTTCTGTATATTGACCATGGTCATTCTATGGTCTAGAGGAAGAAAAATAGAGTTATTTAGGAATATTCATAAGAAATGACATTAATTACAACCAGAATATAAATTTTAAAAAATCTATTTAATTGAGAGAGCTATTTCAGAAATATAGAAATACAGAGGGGCAGAGCCAAGATGGCGACAGGAAAGGATCCTCCCTTAGGTGCTCTCTCTCTCTGATATTTCCAAACTTATAAAATAAGGACCTTAACTAAATTTTTGAAAGATATAACCCACAGAGGGATCCAGTCAGGCAGTTCTCCAGTCCAAGGTAATCTGAAAAGAGCAGAAAGGCTCCACTCCATGAGGTCTCTTCTCCCATATACTTATGGGCCATAGAACTTTCAATAAGTATCAGATGCATCTAGTATTAGCAAGGGGTTTATTGTAACCTCTTTTTGGTCAGTTGCTCATCCCCTTTGTCATCTCTGTGCTAGAAAGCTCTCTAGGCTTGTACTTCTGCTGCCATCAGTCTCCAAAGATTACCACTGGTGGTCCGGTCCCTATAGGCCTGCCCACATTTCAATGTTACAGATCTCTCTCATGGACCTCCTAACATGTCATTGGCTTAACAAATGCCTCTCCCTGACATTTTGCTAGCTCTGTCATTTTAAAATTTTACTTGAGACTCAACTTTTAAGTTGTTTACAGGGAGAGGGACAGCTAGATGGTGCAGTGGATAGAGCACTGGCCTTGGAGATGGGAGTTCAAATACAGCCTCAGGAACTGTGACACTAGCTGTGTAATCTTGGGCAAGTCACAAAACCCTGATTGCAATATATCCAGGGCCATCAACTACTTGTCCTGATTGAGATGTGACCACTATATCCACATGATTCTAGAGAAGAAAGTAGGTCCTGTGACTTAACACAGTACTCCATCACTCAAATCCAGTTCCTGTTCCTGTCATAGCATTACCTCCATGATCCTCTTTGAGAAAGGACAAACATTGTCATCGATACTTGAAGAGACATTGCTTATACTCTGCCACCTTCATGTGACCTTCTGAATATGAATCCATCTTAAAGAAGGTGACTTAGATAACTAGGAAGAAAAAAATAATGAATCAGACTTATTTTTTAAAATAACAACTTCATTTCCTAAAATAGATCTAATATTAAAGAAAAGTTTATAGAGATGTCTTGTCATTTTCAAAACAACATCTTAGGAATATGTGAAAGGATTATAATATTCAATTTCAACAACTCCACCTGTATTAATGACTCATTTCCTTGGAGTTTTTTCAATTTTTATATTGTACAAAAATATCTGGCATGTACCAAGTGATTTTCTAATTTGCATTTATAATCTTGGTCTTAAATACCAGAAAATAAACCAGTCTGTGTTAAGTAAGCAGAGATCACCATCACTTAACACCATGTGGTAGACACATTTAAGGAACCTCTCATCTTTTCACAGCTTTTATGAGCAACCTGTGTTAATATGGACTTTAATTTTCCTTCAAGGATGGATTGTTCTTTGTCCTTCTTTTTGGTTGGCATGTTCTACTTTTCATATTTTTTTCGTTCTCCTTAAATTCAAGTACTATTTAGTTCTTCTGAGCTCATTCACAGATGCTATGTATGATTATTGAAAGTGAAAATCAAAGCCAAGAGCAAATTATCTGATATCCAACCATATGGGTTTTAACTGTTAATTGTATCTTTCTGAGGATTAGCAATTTAATGACTGCTACTCAAAATATGAAATATTTCGAAAGGTACTCAAAATAAGAGGTATGGCTTAATGATTAGGCAAACTCAATTGATTTCTGAGTTAAGGTCAGTTTGTTTATTTATTCAATAAGTATTTGTAAAATGGCTATATTTTTCAGAACATTGTGTGAGGTACCAGGAGAGACTCATATATTTAAATAAGATGACAGGATACTTACTTTATGGAACTTACAGTCTAATAGAAGGATTCTTTTATAAACAGAAAAAACTAAAATTCTCAATAAAATTAAAAAATAAACAGAAAATGTGGGGAAGAGCTGAAAAAGAAAGAATCATATGTACTATGACTTATGGTGCAAGATAAGATGCCAGTTTATATTTTTGACCAATTTCCAGTGAAATTCAGCCTTTTAAGAATTTATATTTTCATAGAAATATACTTTCTTGGAATTTTTCTGTGCAATAAATAAATCCTTATGATCTAAATAAAATAATTATCTGTGTAGTCTTCACTGCTTTAAATCCAACATAATTTGACAGCTCAAATAAAAAAATATCTATTATTTCACATTTTTAACTTCCATCCAAACTATAAGCCAATCTGTATGGCATTCTAGAAGAACTTGGAATATCAGGAGGAATGGATTAATTGCACTTTGTATTTAATCCCCATTGCTTTGACCATTGTATTTATATCATAGGATTTTTTTAATGTTCTTTGCAAATGAAACTAATTTTTCTAGGTCACATAATGAAACAAAATATCTTATGTGGGACAAATGCAGTTGATATAAAGAAACTGAAATTGCACATCACAGTGAAACTCGTTTATTCTTTATCACTCAATTATTTTCCCCACTATGCTATTTCTCCATCTATATCTTACTTTTTATCTAAGTCAATACATATCCTTCTGTCCACTTCTAATCTTCCATATCACAACTGTCTCTTCTGTAATATATCAGGCATCTCTCATGCCCCTAATTAACACAAGGAAGATACTAGAAATATAGAGAATATCTAGCTAAAGATGATAGTTTTGGAATATTGGTAAGAACTACTTAGAAAATAAAATGGAAATGGATGATCAAATCAGCCAGTATATGACTATGAAGAGTAAAACAAATAGAGACTATATGAGAACAAACATTTATTGCAGGTTTTTTCCTTCACCCAGAAGAAGTATTAACTGATACATTTTAATTTTTCCTCACCAAGATGCAGATATATATGATTGGTACAGAGTAAAGAAGAAAGAACTGGAATTTTTGCATATCACAACTCCATAAAACTAGCAATTTTTGTTTCTAGGACAAATTGCATTAAATTTCATTTCTATTTAGTTTGGGCTGATGGTACTGTGTTGGAGGGAGGGAGGGAGATCAGCCTGAACTGAAGTGGAGGAAGAATTCATATGCAGTGCAATTTTCTTAAACCTAATCTAGTTCCAACTTTAACTAATAATTCTTGCTAAATATAATAAAAAAACTCACCTATCCCAATGCTATTGAAGGATTTCAAGTCCTGTCAACACCTCCCTAAATCTCACTCCTTAAAAACTACTGAGACAAAAATCCCGATATCCCCCATATCTTTATGGCTGTTTTTATTCTCCCTATCCCCAACAGCACATTTCATTTGTTGAAGCCTGATCAAGTACTCTTTTTGCTGACTCTGCTGTAGCATTACTCTTAGAATGAGGAAATGGAAGGATCAAGAACCACTAGTTGTTTAAAGGGCTAAACTTGAAATCAAAAAGACTAGGGGCTAATCGTGCTCTATAATCCAGGGAAGTCACACTATAACTGGTAGCTATGCAACTCAGTACCTAGAATTCTGAATCTTAAGACAGAATAAACTAAACTCAAATCCAGCTTCTGGCTACTTATTAGTTATGTGACTCTGGGCAACTCAAATCTATGTGTCTTGGTTTCCTCATATTTAAAAGTGAAACATTAATAGCAACTACTTGCATGGGTTGCAATGAGGAATTAATGAGATAATAATTTTAAAGCTCTGTGCAAACCTTAAAGCACTATGTATATGCTAGTCACTATGACTACATCTCTCTGTGCCTGGATTTCTCCATCTCTGAAATAGTGTTTATAGTATCTACCTCATAATACTTTTGTGATGTTTCTAAAGTGCTTTACAGATTTTAAACCTCTAGTGAAATGTCAGTTTTTATTTAAAGTCAATAAAAAAAGAAATCAAGACAAGGAGAATTGTTAATTTGAGTGAGAAAAATGTCTGGAAACAGCTATCACAAAGATAAGAATTTGATTGCAATACTTCTATATGTGAATCCATGTGTATCTTCTATAAACCTTGAGAGTAAAACCTGACAATAGAAGAACTGAAAAAAGATTTTCCCTTTACCTTTTCTCATTTAAATTTATTCACTTAATATGTTATTTGGTGAAATATCCTTCTCAATCCTTAATATCTACGTCATCACTTCCAAAACGTGTTATTATCTAAGAAACGAAATTGAGGAAGTAATTGTAATAGACCTTTATTCACCTCAAAGAAATTTGGTATGAATTTATTCAAACAAAATTTATATTATCAAAATACATTGTCATTCCATATTCTAATTCAAGTCAACACTCATTTCCCAAGTGCCTACTAAATATCAGAGACTTCACTGGGGATACCAAAAAAAGCAAAAAATTATCCCCCTTCTCAACTAGTTCGTAGTCTTCTGGGAGAATCAACTCTTCAACAACTATTTATAAACAAGATATATTCAGAATAAATCATACATTATCTGCAGAATAAAGACACTAGCATTAAAGAGGATGAGGAAAGAATTCTTGTAGAAGGTGGGATTTTATCTGGGACTAATAGGGAGAGGATTGTAGACTTGAGAAACATAAAGTATGGAATCAGGAGATAAAATGAAGTGTCTAAGGAACAGCAAAGAAGTCAATGCTGTTGAATAACAGATTATGTGGAAGGGAATATGATCTAACAAGGCTGGAAAGGTACAAAGGACTTCAGATTGGAAAGGTTTTTATTGTTGTTACTTGTCTTTCATTCTCAATGAAGACCATGACATGAGGGAGGTGACATCATGATATGCATGTAAATTGGATTTGAGAGGGAGTGCAGTGCAAAGTCATTGGTCTCACTTTCTAGTCCAGAGGCATTTAGTTCTAGTAGTCAGATATGGATCAGGATGACTGTAGATGTCCCTGAATTCAAAGTGGATAGGATTAGGTGCCTTGTCCAAAGTCACAAAAGTAGAAAGTGTCAAGTATCTGAGGCTGGATTTGAACCTAGATCCTTTTGATTCCATGAACAGTACTCTATTCATTGTGATGTCTAGTTGACCCAAAAGGTTTTAAATACCAAATAAAGGATGGAATATTTGATCCTAGAAGTGATAGGCAATCATTAGTTTCTTTTTTGTGTTTTTTAGTTTTTACAATTTCTTTCTTTTTTTAATTTTAATATATGGTTTTGAAAAATTCATTACTTTTTATTTTACACATTAATAAAATATAATTCCCCCTTCCCCACAAAAAATAGAAAAACTTCACAAAAATAAAGTGAAAGAGGAAAAAACTGTACTTCAGTCTGTGTTCAGATACCATCAGTTCTGTCTCTGATGGTAGATCATATTCTTTATCATAATTCCATCAGAGAAATTGCTTGCATATTTTCCCCACAGTTGCTATTGTTGATTGTATTTCCCTTCATTCATTCCTCGTCACTCCCATTTATTCTATTTTCTTTCTTCTTTCACTTATCTCTCCTCAAAAGTGTGCTATAGGGCAGCCAAGTGGCACAAAAGACAGAGCACAGGCCCTAGCACCAGGAACACTGGAGTCAAAATCCCGCCCTGGACACCCAACAACCACCCAACCATATGGTGCTGGGCAGAACACCGAATTCTACCACCTTGGAAAAAACCCAAAAAATAATGTATTGTATCTGACTACCTCCTCCCATGATCTATCCTTACCTCTATCATCTACACCCACCATCCCATCTGCCAGTCTACTTTCTCCCATTTCCTTTCTTTCCTTTTTACTCTAGGGTAAGATAGATTTCTATACACCATTAAATATGTATGTTGTTTTCTCACTGAATTATTTCCAGTGAAAATGAAGGTTCACTTTTTCCCTCTCATCCTCCCCTGACCCTCCACTCTATTGCACAAACTTTTCCTTGACTCTTTCACATGAAATATCTTATCCCATTTTACGTCTCCTTTCCATATCTACATTCCTTTTTCACCCATTGATTCTGTCTTTGTAA
Organism: Macrotis lagotis; assembly: GCF_037893015.1. Classification (NCBI taxonomy): domain Eukaryota; kingdom Metazoa; phylum Chordata; class Mammalia; order Peramelemorphia; family Peramelidae; genus Macrotis; species Macrotis lagotis. Next base: position 29,771,409 of record NC_133662.1, on the reverse strand, counting down.
TATATTATATCTTCATATTCAGTTCTCTCCTGTGCCTTATGTAAATATTCTCCTCCTAACTGTTCTATTAATTGAACTGGTTCATATGAGTTAACAATATCATCTTCCCATGCAGGAATACAAGCAATTAGTACCATTAAATTCCTCATAATTCACCTTTTCTTTTCCACCCTTTATATATTTCACCTGAATCCTGAACTTGGAGATCAAACTTTCTGTTCAGATATGGTTGTTTCAATAGGAAAGTTTGAAATTTCATTATTTCTTCTAATATCCATCTTTTCCCTTGGAAGAAGATGTCCAGGTTTGTTGTATAGTTGATTCTCAGATTCATTCCAACCTCTTTTGCCTTACAGAATATTGTATTTCAACACCCATGAGACTTTAATGTGGCTGCTGCTAAGTCCTGTGTAATCCTGACTGCAGCACCATGATATTTGAATTGCTTCATTCTGGCTGCTTACAATATTTTTCTTTGACTTAGGAGTTCTGTAATTTAGCTATATGATTTCTGGGAGCTAGTTATTTTTTTGTATCTCTTTTAGGAGGGGATTGTTGGCTTCCCTCAATTATTATTTTGCCCTCTGCTTGTAGGAAAATGGGGCAATTTTCCTGTAGAATTTCTTTAAAAATGCAGGCAAGATATTACCTGATCATGTCTTTCAGGTAGCCCAATAATTTTTAAATTGTCTCTCTAGATCTGTATTACAGGACAATTGCTTTTCCAATGAGCTATTTCATGTTTTCTTCTATTTTTTCATTCTTTTGGTACTGTTTTATTGTTCCTTGATTCCTCACAAAGTCATCAGCTTCCCTTTAGCTCCATTCTACATTTGAAAGAATTGTCTTCTTCAGAATTTTCTTATCTTCTTTTTCATCTGGTCAATTCTGCTTTCAAAGGTATTCTTCTCACTAACTTTTTGGATTGCTTTTTCCATTTGACATAAACTAATTTTAACACATTGTTTTCTTTGGCATTTTTTTGTATCTCCTTGACCAAGCTGTTGACTTGGTTTTCATGTTTTCCCTACATTGCACTAATTTCTCTTTCCAATTTTTCCTCTAACTCCTTTATTTTATTTTCAAAATCTTTTTTTTTTTTGAGATTTTCTGTAACTTGAGCCCGATTACTATTTTTTTGGAGGTTTTGGATGCAGAACCTTGGACTTGTCATTTTCTGAGTGTTTGTTTTGAGCCTCCATGGAACCATAGTAATTTTCAATGGCCATGCTCTTTTTCCTGTTCACTCATTTCCCCATGCTGATTTTGAGAACCTTCCTGAGCTTTTGAGTATTATTGGGGCACCTCTAAAGGACCTCAGTTCTTCAAATATCTTATGAGATATTCTGGCTCCTCTCTTGTCTGTGTTTCCCTCTGCCCTGGAGCAAGGAGGAGGTTCTCTGCTCTATGGCAATGGAGACCCCAGATTGCAAATAGGGTCAGAATGTGGACAAAGCACCAGAGTCCTCTCCCAAGCATAGTGTAGGGAACTCTACTGTCTTCCCCTACCCCCTTAACTTTGAGTGCTCTGGAAACAGCAGCAGTGAGGCTTTTTGATGGGTTGCACCATGAGTCTGCTTCTGTTTTTTGGAGGCTGGACCTAGGCTAGTCTGCACTTTGTGATTACTCTTTCAGAGGTTTCCCTGCTGATCTTCCAAGTCGTGCATGGTGATCCTTTGGTTGGGAACATTGGATATAGCTTCTGCTGCCATAAGCTGATGCCCTCAGGGACCCAGGCATTCCACAGGCTGTTCCTCGAAGGCTGGAGCTCATCTGCTATGGCACTGTGTGATCCTGTTTGAACTGTTGCCTCATCTGAACCTGATGTAAAAGAGCCTTCCCACAGATCTTCCAATTTACCTTGGGCTGGAGAATGGTTTCACTGGATCTGTCTGTGGGTTCTGTCTCTACAATTTAGTTAGAATCATAATTATAAGGATTCTGGAAAATTTTGGAATAGAGCTTCTGGGAAATCCTGCCCTCATGCTGCTAACTTTGCTCTGCCCTCTTATTAGAGTTTCTTGATTAGGAGATATCATGACTGTATCTGTGCCTTAGAAACATCACTTCAATAACTGAGTACAAGATATATTAGAGTGGAGAAAGATATGAGAGGCAGAAACTAAACAGAAAATCAAAAAATCTCATTTGAATGGCACTTTAGAATCCATAAAGTTCAATCCACAACTGCTTTAAAAGTATCCTCTCCTTCAAAAATGCATATTTCAATTTCAGTTAAGATTAATAGTGGGGGTGGTGGCTAGGTGGCACAGTGGACAAAGCATTGGCCCTGGAGTCAGGAGTACCTGGGTTCAAATCTGGCCTCAGATACTTATTAATTACCTAACTGTGTGGCCTTGGGCAAGCCACTTAACCCCATTTGCCTTGTAAAAAAAATAAAAAAGATTAATAGTGGGAAGCAGAGTCAAAATGATGGAAAGAAACCAAAAATTTCACTAAAATCTCCCTAGCTTCCCACAGAAACAATTTTATTCATGCCTTTAACTAGATTTTGGAGTGATTGAACCAACCAAAAGAAGGGATCAGTGTTCCAGCTTTATATATCTTGGAGCTAATTTAGAAAAGATCTGTCTTACTCAAGGGGAAGAGGATCATGGCCAAATGTAGCAGATATGGTACAAAAGAATGGGAATCTCTTAGCAGCTGTACAGCTCACCAACCAAGGCCTTAGTTACCAGTTCATCAGATCAGCAATAAAGAAGGCCAAATGAAAGACATCCAGTGCCAGTATTGAAGGCAAATTGTTAGCCCCAGAATCCCAGCACAATGGGTGAGACTAACCTAGAGAATCCCAGCTCAGTGGAGAAACTACTAACATCTGAGACTCGGTGGCGGGGGGGGGGGGGGGGAGTAAATGAGCAGTTTTCTGATCCTAAGCCCAGTAAACTGTGACCAGGAACAGAACTCAACCTTAAAATATGAACTAAGCTAAACATGATTAAGAAATAGAAAAAAGGTCCAAGAAATAGAATAAATACTATGGTGATAAAGAAATCAAAACACCATATTGAAAGGACATTGGAAAGGTCCATATTAAAAACCCAATAGGATATATGAATTGGTCTCAAGTCCAAAAAAAGACCTCTTGGAAGAGATTTAAAAAGATTTTCAAAATAACTAGAAGAATCAGGAAAAGAAATGAAAGGTATACAAGAATGGTATACAAAGGTATACAACAGCTTTAAAAGGGTTAAACAAAAACTGATGAAAGTAGCTCCTTTAAAAATACAATTGAATAAATGGAGAAAGAAAAAAAACTCCTTCAAAAATAGAATTGACCAATAGAAGAGAAAATAACTCCCTTAAAAATAGAATTGATCAAATGAAAAAGGAGATGCAACAACTAAGAAGAAAATTCCTCAAAAGGTAGAACTGAGCAAATATAAATGTAAAACTTTATGAGACATGAAGAATCTGTCAAACAAAACAATAAGAAAATAAAAAAATGGAAGAAAATGTAAAATATGCCATTGGAGAAACAACTGATCTGGAAAACAGGTTTAGAAGAGATAATTTAAGAATTATTGGACTACCTGAAAGCCATGATTAAAAAAATATCTAACCAAAATCTTTCCAGAAATTATCAAGGAAAATTCCCCTGATAACTTAGAATAAGGGGGGTAAAATAGTTATTGAAAGAATCCACCAGTCACCTCATTAAAGGGATCCTAAAATGCAAACATCAAGGAATATGGTAGCCAAATTCCAGAATTATCAGATCATGTAAAAAGACTGCAGCCAACCAGAAAGAAATGATTTAAATACCAAAGAGCCACAGTCAGGTTTACACAGGACTAAGCAGTTACAATATTAAAGGATCATAGATCCTAGAATATGATATTCCAGAAGCCAAAAGAACTTGAATTAGAACAAAGAATCAACTTCTCTACAAAACTGAGAATATTATTTTAGGGGGAAAGATGGACATTTAATAAAATAAGGGACTTTTGAACTTTCCTGTTGAAAAGATGAATGCTGAACAGAATAGAAAATGAACAAAAATGTTATTCAATAAAACAAATTATTTATATTCCTATATGGAAAGATGATACTTATATCTCTTAAGAATCATATTTCTATTTGAAGTGACATACATAGACAGAGGATGTGGGCATAAATTGATTTTGGTGTGATGATATAAAATTAAGAGATGATAGAAAGATTATACTGTGGAAAAAAAGGAAAGGGGGAGACAGAATAGGGAAAATTGCATGACATGAAGAGTGGCAAAGTAGCTATTATAGTACAGGGATTGAAGGAAGGGGATGAGAATACCTTGAATCTTGCTTTCACCAGATTTACTGCAAAGAAAAATAACATATGTGCTCAATTGTGTTTAGAAATTTATCTTGTGCCAGATGTACTTAGGAAGGGAAAAGCAAAAAAAGAGGGGAAGTAGAGTCTATTGGAAGGAAGGTTATAAAGTAGGATAGAAAAAGAAGGGGAAAAGAAAAAGAAAAGTTTGGGAGGATGATTGAAGGTACTACAGACTGAGAGATCAGAAATAAAACACTGCTAAGGAGGGATGGGGAGAAGGAACAGAGAAAAGTACAAATGAGAGGAAAATCAATTGGAGGGCAATACAGAATTAGTAATCATAATTGTGATAACTATGAATGGGATGAATTCTCCAGAAAATGGATGTGGCTGGTGAAGTGGATTAAAAAACCAAAATCATACAATATGTTGTTTAGAAGAAAAACATCCAGAACAGAATATATTATGGCTCAATTGAAGTAAAAATTCAGATGTAGCAATCCTTATCTCAGACAAAGTAAAAGCAAAAATATTTCTAATTAAAAGAGATAAATAAGAAAACAACATATTGTTAAAAAAGAAGCACATGGCCAATAAAGTAATATCAATTGTAAACATACATGCATCAAGTGATATAGCATTCAGGTTCTCAGAGGAAAAAGTAAATGAATAACAGAATGATATAGAGAGCAAAACTATACTAGTGGGAATTCTTAACTTCCATCTCTCAGAATTAGATAAATCCAACCACAAAATAAACAAGAAATAAATTAATGAGGTGAATAGAATGTTAGGAAAAATTAGATATGAGAAATATAATGTTGGTCCTCCTATTTTTTTCAAAGAAGAGCATGATAGCCCAGCCCAGTCCAGCCCAGTCTGGCCCAGAGATCACCAGCAACAGCTTGAAAGGGCAGGGAGAGGACTCTGCTACACCAAAATGAGTGTAGAGTAAGGAGCACCAGCCACAGAACCTGCAGGAGATTTGGGAGAAACTAGCCTGTACCCCCCAAAGATAGTAAGGGAAGTCTGAAGAGATTTCTCTGCTTTCCCTTGTGGTAGGACTCTGCTATGAGCCTTCACTGAGATCCAGGTTGCAGTTTGGGCTTCGATACTAAGATAGCAGGATCCTCCTTATAGCACTAGAGCAGAGGGCAGTATGGGGACCCTCTACATATCAAAGCACAGGCAAGAGAGCATAAGACCTTGGAGGAATAAAGGTCCCAGTGAGGCACTTGCCCCCCAAAAATAAAACTCCAAAGCCTTGGAAGTGCTGTAAATTAGTCTTGGGCTGTGGAAATGAGTAAACAACATAAAAAGAAGAATCTGACCATAGAGAATTATTTTAGTCCCATGGAAGATCAGAACACATACTCAGATGATGACAAAATTGAAGCTTCCATATATAAAACCTCCAAGCGAAATAGAAAATGGACTCAGACTATGGTTGAGCTCAAAAAGACTTTGAAAAGCAATTAAGGGAGGTGGAGGAAAAATTGGGAGGAGAAATGAAAGTGATGCAGAAAAATCATGAAAACCAAATCAAAAGCTTGGTGAAAGATAGACAAAGAAGACCATGACATCAGGGAGGTGATACTATGACAAGCACATTAATTGAATTTGAATGGGAGGGTGCTGTGCTAAGTCATCAGCCTCATTTCCTCCTCTAGAGTCATCTAGGTCTAGTGACCAGGTATAGATCAGAATGACTGGAGAATATCCCTGGATATGAGGCAATCAGGGTTAAGTGACTTGCCTAAGGTCACACAGCTAGCTAGATTCAAGTTTATGAGACCAGATTTAAATTCCTATCCTCTGACTCCAAGGCACAGTGCTCTATCTACTGTGCCACCTAGCTGCCCTGATAGACATATAAAGTAAATTGAATGGGAGTAGAAAGGAAGATACTTTTTTTTCCAGCAGTATATAATAACACTTTCACAAAAATTGCCCATCTTTTAGGGCATAAAACCCTCGTAATAAAATACATGAAGGCAGAAATATTAAATGCATCCTTGTCAGATCATGACAAACTGAAAAGTGCATGTAATGAAGGACCTTGCAAAGATAGACATAAAATTAGCTGGAAACTAGATAACCTAATTTTAAAGAATGAGGTGTGTCAAACAAGAAAACATAGAGATACAATAATTTTATCCAACTGACAATAACAAAAGATATGGGATGCACCCAAAGCAATCAGTAGGGGAAATTTTATATCTCTAATTGCTTACATGAATAAAATAAGGAGGCAATCAAAGAATTCAGCATGCATGTAAAATATCTAGAAAAAAAGAACAAATTAAATATTACCAATTAAATACCAAATAATAAATTCTGAAAATTATGGAAGAAATTAATAAAATCAAAGTAAATATATTGAAAAATAGATAAAACTAAAACTAAAAGTTAACTTTATGAAAAAACAAAACAGATAAATCTTTGTTTAATTTGATTAAAAAGAAGAAAAGCAAATAACTAATACCAACAATGAAAAGGGCAAACTCCTCCCCAATGAGGAGTAATAATTCATAGCCATTTTGCTTACCTGTATGCCAATAAATTTGTTGATATGGATATAGATCTACAAAAATTTAAATTGTCCATATTAACAGAAGAAAAGTTATATACATAACAGTGCCAGAAATATGGGAGTGTTTGGGTTCCACAAGAATGTACAGGGAGAATTGTCAGTTTACATTACAAAGACTGGGGTCTTCCTGTATTGTTTCCTGTGGGTAAGTACTTGAGTTAAGATAAAGGATTTAGCCTCAATCTGATCAAAAAGTTATATTAAGTCAGGTCTGCCCCACCAGCTCTAAATTAACTAGAGTCTGTGTCCTCTCCTTTATGTATGCTTGAAGGAGGTAGTTGTTCTTGTTCATTAGTATAATGAGTAGGTGGGGAAAACCTATGGGGATGGATATATCAATTAGATTGTGATTGCAACCAATGACTGGCATGAAGGGGAGGAATAATGTCTTTCAAAATGCAAATAATACCTAACATTTGGGGATTTCATGGGCTCCTCTCCCCTTGAGAGAGGTGTGCTATTTATTAACATGTCTTAAAAAATGTATTCACTGGACAAAGTATTTGGGAGCCATTTTTAGCAATTTGGAGGCTCTTCCAGGATATAATATAAATCTTTTCAGTACTTTATGAGAACACAAGAGAATAATTTGCACAAAAGGCTTGATTTCAAGTACATTTTCTTGATTTTCTCTTAGGGGGAAATATCCCAGAGATTTCTGGTAAGACTTTCCCAAGAGAGTAATTAAAATGTCTGGGGGTTAGAACCAGTTTAATGGGCCATCTCCAGAGTGGTGGAGTGGTGGCCAGAACTGCCCTGAGCCAGATGAGAAATCCTCCAGGCAGGATATCTATCCTGAAAGAGAGGTCAGAGGATAATAGGGTACCCCAAAGGGAGAAGACCATTTGGGGTTCCTCTCCAGGAATTTCCCCAAAGTCTATGCTCACCAAGGCAATTAATGAGAACAAAAACAAAGCCTTGTCTTATCAGATCTAAAACTATATTGTAAAGTGGAAGTCATCAAAATTTTCTGGTCTTGGCTAAGAATTAGAATGGTAGATCAATAGAATAAATTCGGAACAAAAGCAACAGTAGTAAATGTCTATGATAGACTCAATGATAGACTTTGATAGACTCAATGACTCCAATCTCTGGGATAAGAATTCACTCTTTGACCAAACCTGCTGGAAAAACTAGAAAATAGTATCCTTCGAAACTAGGCAAAGATCAATGTCTCAGACCCCATACCAAGATAATGTCAAAATGAACAGGATTTTGACATCCACTTGACACTTTCTGATATTATGTATATGTCATCCCTCACCTAAATACCTTCTCCTCTTTTATCAATACTGAAATTGATAATAGAACAGGAATGCTACTTAATTACCCTTTGACTCAGCTGACCTTTCCTCTGAAATTCTAAACAAAACCATACTATCTCCTCCTGTTATAATGAAAGCTCTTTGAGGGGTGGGACTGTCTCCTTTTTATTTTTGTATCTCCAATACCATTTTTTGTGTAGCAGTAGAAACTTAAATATGTAGTTTGTTTTTTCTTTACATTTTATTGATATAACCTAACTTTATAACCTGGTTCATTTTTCACCTGATTGTGATAAATGTTGGAGAGAATTCTGATTGAACATTGCATGGTTGTATGAGAATTGGTGTGGTTACTTTAGAATAAAATTCTTTTTTACTACTGGCTAATATGGCAGTAGAGAAGACAGGTAGAGTTCTAATCTCCTGGTCTTCCCTTATAAATAATATGAAACAAAGATCTTAACAGAAATCTAATTCACAAAACCCAGAAACAGAGAATAGGAGAAGAAGATCTACCTCAAGGTTTGTCTTTCAGGATCGTGGGTGAGCTGGGTGCAGAGGGCTGACTCTGCCAGAAGCACAGGACAGGGACATAGCCTGAGAACTCGACTAGCCTGATCATCGGGGTGGACTACAGCCTGAAAGCCTAAAAGTGGTGCACAAGCCTGATAGGCCAACTAGGGAGCTGAAGCATTGGTTGTGGCACTGAAGGTTGGAGCTTGCAGGCAGAGCTGGAGGGAGAGTTCCAGTGCTTCATTTCAGCTGAAGCCTCTTACCAGAACAAACACAATTACATCCTACCTCTGCCCCAGGCAGGTGAGCAGAAGACTTCCCTCAGCTGTGAATAGGGAGAGCAATTACCTTGATCTAGGGCAAAATACACCATTTATCAAAGATAAAAATACTCAACAGTTTCATTCACCCACTCCAAGTTAAGGGAAAGGGCCTCAAATTAAGGTCATAGACACTCCAGAGAAAGCAACCAACACAGCCTTCTACCCACTTGGAGTTACTAAGTCCCATGAGTAAAGCCTCTAGGGATCCCAACACCAAACCTCTGTAAACTAGCCCCTCCCCTCACACAAGAGCTTAGGAAAAGGAAGAAAAGCCACCTTGGGGGGGGGGTCCATAGAAAAATTCCTAGAAGGAAAAGAACTTAACTCAGAAAGATGTAGAACCTCTGAGGAGAATATGATCTGGTCTCCAGCACAGAAAGACATCCTTGAAGAAATCAGGAAGGAGTTTAAAAATCAGTTGGAAAATTTGGGAGAGACAATTAACACCTTGCAACAAGAAAACAAATCATTGGAAAATACAATTGGACAAATGCAAAAAAGAAAATAATTCTTTCAAAACCTCAATTGTTCAATTGGAAAACTTTCAAAAACAGAATTGATCAATTGGAAAAAGAGTTGCAAAAGTAAATGAAGAAAATTTTTCTCTAAAAAAAGAATTGAAACAGTAGAAACTAATGACTTCTTCAGACATCAAGAGCCTGTTAAACAAAACCAAAACATAGAAAAAAATAGAAGAAAATGTAAAATACCTCTTCAGCAAAATCACTGACCTTTAGAACCAATGAAGAAGGGACAACCTGAGAATTATAGGTCTTTCCTGAAGAGAACAAAAGCCTGGACATAATAGCAGGATTTAGTGATGGAAAACTGCCCTGACATCATGGAATCAGAGGGAAAAATTGTTATTGAAAGAATACATTGATCCCCTCTGGAAAGAAATTGTAAAATTAAAATACCAAGACATGTTGTGGCCAAATTCCAGAACTATAAGATAAAAGGAAAATCCTGCAAGCTTCCAGAAAGAAACAATTTAGACACCAAGGAGCCACAGTAAGGATTACACAGGATCTGGCTGCATCAACATTAAGGAATCAAAGGGCCTCGAATGAAACATTCCTAAGAGCAATGGAGCTTGGAATGCAGCCAAGAATCCACCACCCAGCAAAGCTGATCCTTCTCTTCCAAGGGTAAAGATGGACATTTAATGAAATGGGAGATGTCCAACATTTCCTGATGAAAAGACCAAATTTTAATAGAAAATTTGCACATCAAACAGGAGACTCAAGAGACACATTAAAAAGTTTAAAAAGGGGAGTAAAAGAAAAAACCTCCTATCCAATAAGATGAAACTGGCTATATACCGACTTGGGAGAAAGGTTCTCATAACTCTTGAGAATCGTAACTCTATTAGAGAGAATATACTTAGCCAGAAGTGATGGACACTCATGACTTTTCTGTGACTCAGAATGATTTAAAAACAACACCTTCTTAAAAAGGGGGACAGTAAGGAGACAAGAATAGGGAGGAGATTGAATGGGGTAAAAATCTCATTACATTAAGAGGTACAAAAGACCTGTTGTAATAGAGAGAAAGGAGATGCTTAAAACCACCTGACTCTTCCTCGAATCAGATTTGGATTGAAGTTAACTTACACAAACACTCATTTAAGAAACTTACCTTACCTTTCAAGTATTAAATTGGAAAAGGGGAGGGAGAAGATGGGGACTGGGAGAAAAAGGGGAGCTAACAGAAGGAAGGGAGGGAAGAAGAGGGAAAGAGAAAGGGGCAAGAAAGAAGAAGCAGGTTGACATATGAGGGCAAATATACTGTAGGTGGTGGTATCCAGAAGCAAAATACTGGGGAATATGGATAAAGGGAGAAAAAGGAAAACATCCAAACAGAGGGAAGATAACATGGAGGGTAATAAAGAATTAGTAATTATAATTTTGAATGTGAATGGAATAAACTCTCCCTTAAAATGTAAGTGAATAGAAGGATATGGTTCCTCTCTTGTCACATTCAGTTTAGATCAAGGTATACCATGTAAACATTGTAAAGTCTAACAGACTGCCTTCCATGGGGGGGGGGGGGGAATGGGGACGGGAATGAAGATGGGGGAACTGTAACACTCAAAATAAATAAAATCTTAAAATGTCAAAAAAGAATAAATTTTTTTTAAATCAAGGCTGCAAATGGATCAAATGGATATCAAAAGTTATATAGATTGCATTTTATATTTGAATATATATATATATATATATATAGTCATAAAGTTCATTTAATTCAAGTGAGACGTTTGGCTTAACCAATAAAGAGGACTTGTTCTCCCCCAATAGACAATTAGACAATGCCTCAGAATCCTTAGGGAAGCAATATGAAAGTCAATGATTTGATAAAAAGTTAGTTTCTTTGAAGCTTCTAAACCTATCTCTCTTCATGACTAGAATTGTTCTGCATCAGCTTCTTACAACATGCTGATACTCTTTCAAAGAAAATTTCTCCTCTCTAAAAGTATCACAAGAATTCTACTTATTAAACAGTCATGCATTGTTCCATCAAAATTCCCTATAGCATTTAGCATAATTTCCTGAAAAATTAACCAGGTTAGAAAGGTTTAAAAAAAACCACAGGATTAATTCAGCTTTTGCTATGAACAAGCAATGGTTTTGGAGGCAAAAATGAGACAGTCCATCCCCTCAGGGATCTTCCATTTTAATAGGAGGAGATAATATTGCTTTAGTTTAGAATTTCAGAGGAAAAGTTAGTAGAGTCAGAGTGGAGTTTACTGGAATATATTTTCCAGTAACAATAGCAGTATTGATTTGATTGTGATACCAAAACTGGAAAGGAGGAAAAGGAATTTAGGTGAGGGAGGGTATTTGTCAAATGGCTGACACATGCAAGAAGATGGATTAGACATAAAATGAAAATGGCTGTGTTGGCTATATTCAGTGGGCCATATGATAAGACATTCATCAATCAGAACAGAATGATCCCTTGGGCAAGAGTAAGGAATATATTTGTTTTCACCATAAAGCAGAAGTAGTTTGTGATATTAGAACAGATTCCAATTGGGACTCATGAGACAAGCTCTGATATTAACATGAATCATGACTTCAAAAAGCAACTTTTCAGACCTACTTTAATCATCTGTAAAATGAAAGAATTTGCTTTCTCAGGTCCTTCCAACTTCTAATATTCAAAGATAATACTTGACATTTATGTGGCATTTTATATCCCTTGTGTCATTTAATTCTCACAATGAGAATGTGAGGAAGAAACTCTGAATATCATTGTCCCTGCAAAATGAATGAGAAAACTGAGATGCACCTAGCTTAAGTGACTTATCTATTGTCACACAGCAAATTTTAGACAGCCACCAGGCACAGACCTTGGATCACTCAGTTTTTTTATTACTGTATCTTTCCTGAATGCCATTCTACATCCATACATTTTTAAAGAAAATTGAATTTAATTAAAATTTATTTTCAGTTCTTAATGCTCTCCCTCCCTCTCATCCTTCTTCCACCTTAGAAAATGGAAGAAATGTGTCTAACCAAATTTTTAATTGGAAAAAAAGCAAGTATAACTTTAAATTGTTACGAAAATATTGTCTACCTCTTTCAGGTTCTAAGATTCTAGTTCCCATCTCCATTCTGATCTATACATTCATCCCATAGTAGGTGTAAAGAAAAGGAATCAGGAAGATGAATCTTTTAAAGAATTTGTGGTATGATATGAGTTTTATTTCATGGGCAAAACAAGAGATTTATTTAGATTGTGTAACTGAAAATGACCTGAAAAGCAAAGGATCCACTGATTCTTTTGTGTTGTAGTTCTTTAACAATTAATCTCTCTGCTGCTTTTAACTCTCTCTCTCTCTCTCTCTCTCTCTCTCTCTCTCTCTCTCTCTCTCTCTGTGTGTGTGTGTGTGTGTGTGTGTGTGTTTCAAGTAAATGAGCAGATGTGTGTGGAAATCTGAATGTCTAGCAGGTTTTTTCCCTTATTCACATGATTTATTGTAAATAGTGTGTTTGAAGCTATTAATCTGTAGGCAAAAACTTACTTAAAGGGCAGGTTTGACCTTGACAACACCCTGGGTCAATTTCACACTTTCTTTCACCCTATTCATTATAAGCACAAAAATCTTTATGAGATGAATGATAAACTATTTTCTTGTTATACTTTATCAAATAGTGTTGCAAATAGCTGAGATAAAAGGATGGGGAATTCATTCTTTTAATATTAGTAATTATATATGCTGAACAGATTTATAATATGAATACTTAGATGAGATAGTATTATAGTCTATACACATGTGAGAAAGTATGACAGGCAGGCATCGTGACACTGATTCTGTAAGTTTTATATGTTTACAATTTCTTGTAAAGTTATCATACTGCTCAAATACATCTTGGTAAACTTTCTTTACAGCAAAAGCATATGAAAACTTGAATTGAAATAGTTATCTAAGTGAACACTAAAAGGTGTCTAGCATTAATTTAAATGTTACTAAATCATACCCCTTCTCAAAATTGTACTCTATAGTTCCCCTTATCTCAAATTTTATCCTAATATATCATGTTTTGTACTTTATTCCATAATTTGAAGATATACTTTAAATTACAACTACAAGATTGGGAAACAAATTCAATGTAGATAGATTTGTGAACTGATTCATTTTATATTAAGTCAAAGAAAATAAATGAACAAAGGAAATAAGAGATCATTTGATTTCAATCTCATATTTGGACAGAGAAAGAATGAATATCCTAACAAAAAAAAATTGGACTTCCAGAGTTGAGTAAAGAAAGCAATGTGAAACTTGTGTGTTCCCAGAGCTTTTTCCTACATAATGTCAAAAGAAACATCTACACAGACATTAAAGCAATAGATCACAGAAAAAAAAAAACAACGAAGCAAGTTCACCACTCTAAATTTTTTAGCAGATCTTTAGTGAAGATAAGTGTCTTTAGGGTAAAAGGCAAATAGGAGGTCTAAGTGGGAGAGCTGGAAATCCAACAGGACATTTTGAGCCATAGTATAGCCCTGGTTGCAGCAGTCAGGCAGTAGCCCAGGTCCCATTAAATAGATACAGACTAGATCCCAGCAACAAGGGCAGGACATCAGGGAGAATCCTAGTCCCCCAAAAAGTCTGAGCTCTTGGAACAATGGAACAACAGATGGGACTAGGTAGTGAACAAACCACTTCATAGGCAAAAACCTGAACATAAAGAAGGGAACAAACCTCTGTATATGCAATGCCTAGCCTGCATAGGCAACACATTAACAAGCAATAAACCATGGATCAAAGCACAGACCCAGCACAAAAAGCTAAGGACTATATTCTCTCTATACTCGAGTATCAGGGCAAAACTATAAAAATGAACAAAAACAGCAAAAAGAGTGCTATAGATAGGCTGCTACTATTCAGAGAGAGATAATAAAAATTCCATCTCAGAGAAAGAAAACAATGACAAATTACTTGCAAGGCAAATTTGAAAAGAGCTTATGAATTGGACTCAAATCCAAAATTCCAAGGGAGAGCTTAAAAAAAATTTAAAGACAGAAAAGAGGAGGGAGTAAAATGTAACAAAGAAATGATAATCATGCAGGAGAATTATGAAAAATTGATCACAGAAATAAATTCCTTTAGGAGTAAGAATGAAGAAATTGAAATAGATTGTAATATCAAAAAAAATAAAGCAACTGGAAAAGGAATGAAACTCATCAAACAGTAAAATGGAACAACTGGAAAAGCAAAACAACTCATTCAAAAGTAATATTGACCAATTGGAAAAGGAAATACAAATGCAAACTGAAGACAATGAAACCCTACAAATTAAAACTGGACAAATAGAAACTGACTCTATGAGAAACCAGGTTTCCATCATTTAAAATCAAAAAGGCTGAAAAAAATGAAGAAAATGTTAAGTATTTTTAGGAAAAATAAAGGACCTGGAAAATTGATCCAAGAGAAGTAATTTATGAATCATTTGTCTTTCCAAAAGTTTAAATCAAGACAAAAAAGAGCCTGGAAAATAAATGATTATGGAAAATTGACCTATTAGATCAATAAGACAAAATAGGTCTTGAAAGTATATACATAACACTTTCAAGAAGAGACACCCACAATAAAATCTTAAAGAATTATCATAGGTGCAGCTAGGTGGCATAGTGGATAGAGAACTGGCCCTGGATTCAGGAGTACCTGGGTTCAAATCCGACCTCAGACACTTAATTATTACCTAGCCATGTGGCCTTGGGCAAGCCACTTAACCCCATTGCCTTTGAAAAAAACTAAAAAAAAACAAAACAAAAAGAATTATCATAGACAAATTCCAGAATTCTCAATTAAAGCAGAAAATTCTGCAAACAGCCAAAAAGAAGCAATGTAAAAACAAAGGAAACACAATCAGAATTACACATGACCTATCAGCTTCATCATTGAAATGTCAGAGAACTTAGAATATGACATTTTTGGAGGGCAAAGGACCTTGAATTGCAACTAAGAATTACCCCGCAAAATTCAGCATATTTTCTCAGGGGAAAATATGTTTTTTCAATGAAATAGAGGGCTTTCAAAATTTTCTTATAAAAAGATGAGAACATAACAGAAAATCCAATCATCAAATATAAAACTGAAGAGACTCATAAAAAGATAAATGAAAAGGGGAAAAACATTGGCCAAGAACATTTAACTGTACATATCACTACAAGGGAAGAGAATACTTGTAACTCCTGAGAATTGTATTTCTCTTAGTATAGTTAAAGGATTTAATATAGCTGAAGGAGTTGTATTTAAAGGATATGGGTATGAGACATGAACCAATGTTGATTATGAGGGTGGTATTTCTTATAGAGACAGAAGGAGGGAGAGTACTTAGAGGTGGAAGTGACCTTGCCTTAATTTATACTTATAGTTGACAAAGGTCATAATGCTATGGTTGGAGTCCTAAAGG
Organism: Macrotis lagotis; assembly: GCF_037893015.1. NCBI lineage: Eukaryota > Metazoa > Chordata > Mammalia > Peramelemorphia > Peramelidae > Macrotis > Macrotis lagotis. The sequence goes on along the minus strand of NC_133662.1, from coordinate 29,755,514 downwards.
GACAGAAGAAGGGAGTGTACCTAGAAGGGAAAGACATGAAAAGATCATGAAGTGATTTTCCTTTGCTTGATGCTTTTATTACAATTGGAGGGAATGTGCTGGGGTGGGGAGGCAGGTATAAACAGTTCATGAAATATTTTGGCTTTGCAAGATGCTTTGGCTCACGAGGAACTGTGTTTATGGAGGACAATAAAGGTTTATTTTCAGATCATGTAGTAAGAAAACTAGCATGTAATAAATGGAAATGGAAAGATAAACCAAAAATTAATGAAAACTAAATAACCTAATTTTAAAGACTGAGCTGATCAAACAATAAAATAACAATTTTATCCAAGAAAATGACAGCAATGAGATACTATGCCAAAATTTATGTGAGGCAACCAAATCTGTTTTTAGGGGAAACTTTTATATATCTAAATGCTTATTTGAATAAAGAGACAAAGAGGTCAATGAGTTGAACATGCAACTATAAATGTTACAGCAAGAACAAATTGAAGAGATCCTAAATTAAATAACAAATTAGAAATTCAAAAAATATAGGGAAAGATTGACAGGATTAAAAGCAAGAAAACCATTGATCTAATAAATAAAACAGATTGGGTTTTATGAAAAAAACCCCAACAAAATAGATAAACCTTTGATTAATCTAAATTCAAAAAAGAAAAAATTCCAAATTATCAGTATCAAAAATGAAAAGGGTGATCTCATCACCCACGAGGAAGAAATCAAAGAGCTATTTTATATAAATAAATGCAAATCAATTTGACAATCTGAGCAAAATGTATAAATATTTACAAAAGTATGAACTACCTAGATTAATAGAAGAAGAAATAAAATCTTATTCTATCATTTTATTTCTTTTATCTTAGTTTTAATTCTTCATTCACAAAATAACCAATTTGTAACATGTTGACATGTACAACTTTTTCCAGACTTTTTGCCACTGAGATAGGTGGGGTGGGAAGTGAGGGTGGTAGAAAATTGTGTAACCTATAAATATGCAAGTGGATGAATGCTGAAGAAGATTTTCATAACATGTAATTGGATAAATAAAATTAAGTATCAATCAAAAATAAAGTATAAAAGCCTAGTTGAAAATAGAGATTTTTTTCCATATTCACTGATCATACATGGATCACTACAACTCCACATTAGACTTTTATTTAAAATGCAATCTATATTTTATTATCGTATTATCGTATTATCGTAAGAACAGTCCTAGAGGAAAAAAAAGAAAACAATCAGTTGTCAGGAACAAATGAGCTTTTCTATACTTTAAAAATCAATTTATGAATTAACATTAGTCAATAATCATTATATTTTAGGATAAAGCCAGCTCTGTCTTCCTGATAGCAAACTACTGACAACACTAAAATAAGCCTGATTAGCTCACCTGAAGAGGTGAGTAAAGAGCTTTCAACTCTTCTTTTTTACTTGTGTTTCAGAGGGGGGAGGGAATCAGCTGACAAATGAAGCTTATTCATGAGTTTTAAGTCTCATCTACAATCTGATACTCCATTTGGTTTTATTTCTCTTTCATAACCCAGGCTTGGTTCTTGGTAATTCTTGGTATCATATACCAATTAAAATTTTTCTGATTTTATTTCTCCTTCATGACCCAATGTACCCATACTCTGATATAGGGGCCAAAGTCACAAAAATTCTTCTTCGTAACTCTTTGCAGTGGGAACCAACTCAGTTTAGTTTTTCTTTATAAGAAATAGAAATTCCCAGACGAAGCCCTAGGAAGGATTGATATGTGAAAGCATTCCTCTTCCAATTTCTGGAAAATATGTGAGTTAAAACTGATTGGTGGTAAAAGACAATATTGTCAATTAATAGCAGCATTAAAAAGAATTTTCCTTATAGTTGCAATCCAAAGCACCTTGGATATAATTATTCTTCAAGTGAATGTTTTGTGAAAACTCTTTCAAAAATTCTATTATGCATATATACACATACATGTGACCAGTGTACATACATGCATACATGTGTATATATATACAATAAAATAATACAGATGGGACTATGCATCTATACATGCTTACATATTTTATAGGTATATATACATATATACCTATAAAGACATATATTCCTATATCTATATGCATACTAGATAAATATACACACACATGTATACCTGAACACAAAGGGTAGACACACTCTCAATGAATGTGAATAGCAAACTCTTCCTGTGGGCTGCTTTGAGATTTAATAAATTGAATGCTAGGTTTATTGTTATGCTAAAGCCAGGGCTATCTCCAGTTGTCCTGATCCAGATCTTGCCCACAGGAATCATCTGGTTTCAGAGAAGAGAGTAAGACTGGTGACTTTGCAGTGCCCTTACACACTTAAGTCCAATTCATTCGCATGTCATGGCATCACTTCCTTGAAGTCATGGTCCTATAAGATGATGAAAATCAAACAACAATTTCCTCAGTTGGCATTTGTTGGCAAAATTTAACATTCATAAGTGAGACCAATAAGCTCTTCCAGCGTGTATATACCATGCTTTGAATGCTCAAGGAAAACAGAACAAATTACAAATTCAAACACATTTTCAGATCAAAATAACTTCTATCTATAAAATAGGCCACTGTCTTTAGGTAGACAATCTCTCAGAAGTTACAATAGGCTAGAAACTCATATTCAATTTTCCCCTAATAATATGTTGAAGTTTACTCTTGCATATCATCTTAAATTTTAAAATGGAAATAATATTCCTAGACATTTTTAAATGTTCTTAAATGACCTGAACTCAGGTAAGAGTTGTAGATCACAGAAATTCTTTGCAGTTTCCACTTGTTTTTAAAATTGCCAGGTATCCTCTTTGACTTTCATTTAAGGAAGCGTTTTATTTTTTTTTCCTTTAAGGAGTATTTTCTTTCCAGTTACAAGAAAAGCATAAGTTCTGCTACCTGTACTGGTATTTATACTGGGTGACTTGATATAATAATTGAAATTCAATAACTTCCTTACATTAATTTTTAGAAGTAGCAATTTTCCTTCATGATTAGTGGTGTCAGACAGGAATTTGTGGGCCTTTGTTACTTCTTGTAAATTGGAAACTTGCCTTCTGCTTTGTGCTGCACTGCATAATGATATATTTGTGCCTTAACTATGCTCTAGCCCTTTCAATACTAATCTAATCAAATGATGCATCATAAATATTCATAATAGAATATCTGTGGCATTGGCTGTCACTTAGGAGACAACTATATGATTCCCTTGCCTTGGGCTTGTCTGTATCTGTCTTTGAAAATTATCTCCTGATTCACTAGATATCCATAGTTCCCTCTCAAATTACCAAGACAGCAAGAAATTCCCCATGTATAGGACGCTCCCATGTATAAGATGCACCTTAATTCTGGGGATTGAAATTTGAAAAATATACATAAAAGTTATTAAACATAAATTTTATTCCATCATAAAAGTCATACAGTTCCTCATCACTGTCAAAACTTTCATCCATTGTTCTCATTTGTGTTTGATGAAAAATCACTGTCTTCAAATACTGCCTCATCCTCAGTTCCATCTTTGGCATTTGAAATGCCATACTTCTTACATTACTTGACAACAATCTCAATCTTGATATTATCCCATGATCTTTTCACCCAGGTACAAATTTCTTCACTCTTTCTGTTGGTGTCAAATTGTCCCTAGAAGACTTAATCATCATGATTTCCATTCATTTCTGCAAACTGGATCACTTTTAATTTACATTCAGAACCACATGAAAATCTTTTCTGATCCATTTCTGGACAGAATATAGCAAAACATAACCTAGTATACCAGAAACAAATGCAAAACAATGAGCACAAAGGCAAAAAGCTCAAAAAATTTCCAACCACTGTATAAGATGCTCCCAGCTTTTAGACTCCAAATTTTTGGAAAAACAAGTTCACCTTAAATAGGGGAATTATGGTACCTGTATCTTACCAAGGTCTAATGATAGCTTCAGAATATGTAAAAGGACAGATAATGACCAAACCTCTTGCACGTGAATAAGTGGTATAGAAAAATCGAAATTCATACACATACCTTTTTAAAGAGAATCATTGATTTAAAAAGGAGTATAGACTGTTTTCTGGCCAAGATGGCAGAGAGAAGACAGGCACAGTTCTAAAGTCTCCTGATCTTTCCCCATATATGATATGAAACAAACCTCTTAACAGAAATCCGATCCACTAAAACCCAGAAAGAAAAGCCAGGACAAAGAATATGGACCTAAGGATATGTTTTCCATGGTCCTGGATGAGTCCCAGCAGAGAGGGCAGATCAGCTATAGATCAGCCTAATTAGCAGCAGGATTGGAGCCAGCAGGGCTAGGCAGTGGTGGCTTGAGTCAAGTAGGGAGCAGAGGCATTGTTGTTGGCGATGACCATCTGGAGCTTGCCAGCAGGGCTAGAGGGAGAGTTCGGGTGCAGGAGAGTTGTGGACATCATCCCTGGGCTCCTCTGGTCTGAGGAACTCTGAGTCCATACCTCCATTGGGGCTGGGGCCTACTCCCAGAAAAACACAATTACAGACTACTTCTGCCCCAGGCACAAGTGTGTGAGCAGAAGAACCAGCCCAATTCACAATAGGGAGAGGGGCAACCTCATCCCAATGTAAAGCCCATCATTGATTGAAGACAAAAGTGTCTAACAGCTTCAATCAGTCCCTCCAGGTTAAGGGAGAAGGCCTCAATCAAGGTCACAGACACTCCAGGGAAATGAACCAGCACCTCCTATTGGCCAAGCGGAGAAATTACACTCTGAGCAAATTCGCTATCACCTCCTACCGGCCAGCTGGAGATATTGCACTCAGTGAGCAAAGCCTCTAGGTATAACAACACAAAACCTCTGTGAACCAGACCCTCCCCAATTCAAACTCTCAGAAAAAATGAAGAAAGGTCAGTGAAATGGTGGATCCATAGAAAAATCCTTGGAAGGAAAAGACCCTAACTCAGAGAGACCTACAACCTCTGAGGAGAATATGATCTGGTCTCCAGCAGAGAAAGATTTCATTGAAGAAAGAAGGAAGGAGTATAAAAATCAATCGGAAAATTTGGGAGAGTCAATTAACACCTTGCAACAAGAAAACAAATCATTGGGAAATACAATTGGACAAATGCAAAATGAGACTTATTCTCTCAGATCCTCAATTGGGCAAATGCAAAGAGAAAATAATTCTTTTAAAACCTCAATTAGTCAAATGGAAATCTCTTTCAAAATCATAATTGACCATTGGAAAAGGAGTTGCAAAAGGTAAATGAAGAAAATTCCTCTCTGAGGAAGAGAAAGGAGTCTGTAGAAACCAATGATTTCATGAGACAGCAAGAGCCTGTTAAACAAAACCAAAAAATATTAAAAATAGAAGAAAATGTAAAACACCTCATCAGCAAAGCCATTGATCTCAAGAAGAGATTGAGGAGGGGCAAACTGAGAATTATTGGACTTACTGAAACACTGAAGAGAAAAAAAAAGCTTGGGCTTAATATTACAGGATCTAGTGATGTAAAATTGCCCTGATATCCTGCAACCAGAGCGCAAAGTAGTTATTGAACGAATACATGGATCCCCTCTCGAAAGAGATCCTAAAATGAAAACACCAAAAATGTTGTGGCCAAATTCAAGAACTAATAGATAAAAGAGAAAATCCTGAAAGCAGCCAGAAAGAAAAAAATAATTTAAATACCAAGGAGCCACAGTAAGGAGTATGCAGGACCTGGCAGCATCAAGATTAAGGGATCAAAGGGCCCAGAATAAGATACTCTGAAGAGCAATGAAGCTTGCAATGCAGGCAAGGATCCGCTATCCATAAAAGCAATCCCATTCAAAGTATCCTCAGACAATATAAAATACCTGGGAATCTATTTGCCTAGGCAGACTCAGAAACTTTTTGAAAAAATTTTTAAAACACTTCTTACACAAATTAAATCAGATTTAAATAACCGGGCAAACATCAACTCCTCAATAGGTAGAGCTAATATTATAAAAATGACAATTCTACCAAAACTAAACCACCTGTTTAGTACCCTACTAGTCAAAATTTCAAAAAAAAAATACTTTAATGAGTTAGAAACAGTTGTATGTAAATTCATATGGAGAAATAAAAGTCAAGAATTTCAAAGGATTCAATGAAAAAGAATTCAAAAGAAGGGGGCTTAGCCCTATCCAATCTAAAATTATATTTTAAAACGTTCATCATCAAAACTACCTGGTATTGGCTAAAAAATAGGGTGGTGGACCAGTGGAATAGACTAGTTGAAATAGAAGGAAACAATTATAGTTATCTGCTGTTTGATAAACCCAAAGAGTCCAGCTATTGGGATAAAAACTCTCTCTTTGATAAGAACTACTGGCAAAATTTGAAGTTACTTCGAAGAAATTAGATTAGACTAACACCTCTCACCTTATATCAAGATAAGATCCAAATGGATACAGAATTTAGACAGAAAAAAACATACTGTAGGGAAAACAGAAGATCAAGGACTAGTTTACCTGTCAGATCTATGGAAAGGGAAGCAGTTTATGACTAAGGAAGAGATGGAGAACATCACTAAAAACAAACTAGATGATTTCGATTACATCAAATTAAAAAGCTTTTGTACTGACAAAACCATTGTAACCAAGATAAAAGCATGTAGCAAACTGGGAAACATTCTTTACATCTAATATTTCTGACAAAAGACTCATTTATATAATATAGAGAACTGAGTCATATTTTTTTTTTGAAAAACCCATTCCACCATTGACAAATGGTCAAAGGATATACAAAAGCAATTTACAGATGAGGAGAGCAAAGCAATCCATAGTCATATGAAAAATTGTTCTAAATCATTACTTATTAGAGAAATGCAGCTTAAAGCTTCTGAGTTACCACCTCACACCTCCCACACTGGTCAATATGACCAGAAAGGATAATGATCATTGTTGGAAGGGTTTTTGGAAATCTGGGACACTATTATACCGTTGGTGGAGCTGTGAACTTTTCCAACGTTTCTGGGGAGAAATTTAGAACTATACCATAAGGGCAAAAAAAAAATGTGTATACCCTTTGATCCAGCAATACCACTACTGGGTCAATACCCCAATGAGATGATGAAAAAGTGCAAAAACATCACTTAGACAAAAGGATTCATAGCAGCCCTGTTTGTTGTGGCAAAGAATTGGAAATCAAGTAAATACCCTTCATTTGGGAAATAGCTTAGCAAACTGTGGAATATGTATGTAATGGAACACTATTGTTCTTTTAGAAACCAGGAGGAATGGAATTCAGGGAAGCCTGGAGGGATTTTCATGAACTGATGCTGAGTGAGATGAGCAGAACCAGAAATACAATATATAATCTAACAGCAACATGGGGGCAATGATCAACTTTGACAGATTTGCTCATTCCATCAGTTCAACAATCAGACAATTTAGAATGGAGAATGAACGAATACATGGATCCCCTCTCGAAAGAGATCCTAAAATGGAGAATACCAGTCTGTATCCAGAGAAGGAACTGTGGAGTTGAACAAAGATCAAGGACTTTTAGCTTATATTTAGAAAAAATCTGATATCTTATTGTCTGATCGTGCTATCTCTTATACTTTATGTTTCTTCTTAAGGATATAATTTCTCATCACACTCAATTTGAATCAATGTATACCATGAAAATCATGTGATGACTGACAAATTGCTTTCTGTGGGGGTAGGGGGAGGAAAGTAAGATTAGAGGGAACAATAAATAAAATTTATAATTAAACAAAAACAAAAAAGGAATATAGAGATCCAAACTGAGTAAAGAAAAGAAGATATACAATGACTACAAAAAGGCAGATGGAATAATAACAAGTTCTGAAAAAATAATTGTTACAAAATTACAATAAATTGCCCAAGATTGATCCTTTAATTTTATGACTGGCAGAGATGGAAAGATCTAGACTTCAAAATGCAAAGAACAAGCATGACCTCAAAAGATTTCATTAGAAGATACCTTCCCCCACTCCTCTAGAGGTAGGATACCCATTGATTCATCCCTGGTAATGGTAGTATGTAGGAAATTCAGAATCTGAACCTAGGTTTTGGGTCCTCAATTCTAACCCTTCCATTGCATCAAGCCATCAAATAGAAGACAAGCATATATTGAAGAGTATTGAATTACACTGAAGTGCCTATATGTGTACAACTTTTAGCCTGGGATTTTCAATAGTAATTGGATGACATCACATAGATTAAAGTCTATTATTTAAAAGCTACAAATTCTATCAGCATTTAGCTGTAAAAAGTACCTTCTCTATAGTCAGAGAAACGAAGTTTAATCCTACCACTGATACTTATCACTTTTTTGTGTCTTTTAGCAATCCATTCTAACATCCCCAAGTGTCAGTTTCCTTGTTTGTAAAATAAGAGAGTTTTGAAAGGTGGTCTCTGGGGTCCCTTTGAATTCTTGAACAATGATCTATACACTGTTTTAAATTTTATCTCACTAACCTTCCTATGCCCTAAGTTTTTATTTTTCCTATCAATTCTTGTAGGCAAAATACCATCCTGAATAGACAGCTCACCTCTGAGTAGAAAAAAATATTTGCTGAAGTCATCAAGATATATTTGCCATGTGGCAAATAAACTTGGAATCTATGCAATTTTCTTAAAAAAATTATGTTTAGAGTGAGTGCTGATCTACTTTATTAGATGGAGTTTTTTATTTTCCTGGAATTTATTGAATTGTCACTATATTCATTGATCAATTACCTAGTCTATTCTTAAATACTTTTTCTTCCTACTCCTATCTTTTACCTATAGTTGCATTTACTACACATCTATTAATCTTAAGAGATCTAATTTGGTGTAAATATTCTTTCCCCTGAGAAGCCCTTATTGATTTCACCCTCCTTTCAACTTTTACAAAATTTTTGTTCTTTCTATTATGCTACATATTATTTCATAAATGTTTTTTTTTTCCAATATTTTTATTTGTTTTTCCAATAATAGCCAATGTAGTTTTCACCAATCATTATTTTGAAACATTTTGAGTTTTACATTTTTCTCACTTCCTCCCCTTACTCCCCCTTCATCACGACAGAAAATAATCTAATATAGGCTCTACATGTTTAATTATATTAAACAGATCCATTTTAATCATGTTGGGAATGAAGAATCAAATCCAAAGGGAATTAAAAAGAAAACATTAGAAAGAAAAATGATATAGTATTTAAAATAACTTTTAAAAATTGAAAAGAGTAAACTTGTTTTAAATTTAAACTCCACATTTCCTTCTCTTGAATATGGATGCTTTTTATCATAAATCTTTTAGAATTGATTTTTACTATTGTATTGCTGAAATTAAAAAGTCCAATTTAGTTGATTATGCCATTTGTCATGCTAGTTTATATAATGTTCTTCTGGTTCTGTTCATTTCATTCAGCATCAATTCATGTAAACTCTTTTCTAAATTCTCATCCCTCATGATATCATAATTTGTACAGTCATTCCTCCATTGGTGGGCATCCCCTCAATTTCAAATTCTTTTCCCCCCACAAAAAAGAGTATATTTTTGCTCATGTGGATATTTTACCCTTTTACATTATCTATTTTGGGTTACAGATCTACTAGTGGTATTGCTGGATCAAAGGATATGCATGGTTTTGTTTGGTCATAATTCAAAATTACTCCCCAGTAAATTTAGATCAGCTTACAGATCCATCAACAAAGTTTTTTAGTGTCCTTGTTTTCCAGAATCTCTAATATTGATCATTTTTTCTTTTAAGTCATATTGGGCCATCTGAAATATGTGAGGTGATACCTCTGAGTTGACTTAATTTGCATTTCCCTAATCAATAATGATTTAGAAGGGAAGCTAGGTAACACAGATGACAGGGCACTTGCCCTGAAGTCAGGAGGATCTGAGTTTAAATGTGGCCTCAGACCCTTAATAATTGCAAGCTGTGTGACTTGAGCAAGTCACAATATCGTTGCCTAAAATAAATAAAATTTAAAAAACTAATGATTTAGAGCAAATCCATATGACTATAGCTAGCTAGCTTTAATTTCTTCATATGAGAGTTTTCTTTCCATATCCTTTGACCGTTTCTCAATTAGGGAATGACTTGTTCTCTTATAAAATTGACTCAATTCTCTGAATCACTAGAGTCACTGAATCTCTGAGTCACCAGGAACAGTAATTGTAAAAGTTGTTTCTCAATTTCCTGCATTCCTTTTATTCTTGATTGGTAAATTATGCTCATAGCTTTTCTAATACTGAAACAATCCTCCTTTCTTGGTATAAATCCTACTTGATCATAATGTATTACCCTAGTGATAACTTTCTACAATCACTTTGCTAATATTTTGTTTAAAATTTTTGCTTCTATATTTCTTAGTAAATTGATCTATAAGTTTCTTTTTCTATTTTTGACTCTTCCTTGTGTAGGTATCAGTACTGTATTAATGTCACAAAAACAATTCAGTAGAACTCCCTCACCTATGTTTTAAAATAGCTTATATAGAATTGGAAGTAGTTGTTCCTTTAATGTTTGATAGAATCCACTCCTTAATCCATCTGACTCTGGAGATTTTTTCTTAGTGAGTTCATTGATGGTTTATTCAATTTCTTTTTTTTTATTAAATGAGGTTATATAAACATTTAATGTGCTCTTCTTTTACCCTGGACAACTTATAGTTTTTAGTAAATATACATCCATTTCACTGAGAGTGTGAAATTTCTTGACATACTATTGGTGAAAATAGATCTAAATTAGACCTCTAGCCAAGATGGTGGAGAGAAGATAGGCCCTGTGCTAAGGTCTCCTGATCTCCCCTGATATAAAATATAAAACAAAACTCCTAACAGAAATTTGATCAACAAAAGTCAGAAAAAGAAGCTAGGAGAAGAACATCTATCTCAAGGTTTGTCTTCAGGGATCCTGGGTGAGCTGGGTATAGAGAGAAAAGAACCTGCTGGGAAGGGCGAGAGCCAGACTAACCCAGGAATAGCCGGAGGCATGAATGTGGGACCTGGGGTCCAAGAGCCAACTGGGGTTGGGACTGATGGTGTAGGGCTCTCTGGCAGTGCTGGACGGTGCGTTCCAGCACAGAAAGTTGCAGACATGGAATTGCTGGGCTCTTCTGGTCTAGAGGACCTCAGACTCCATACATTCATTTCAGAAATATCCTCTTCCCAGAAAAAGCATAACAGTCCCCGACCCCCAGACTCAGGCATGAGAGGCAAAGCTCCCTCAGCTGTGAATAGGGACAGTAATTATTTTGCTCCAGGGCATAGCCCACATGGTTCAAAGAAAAATGTATTCTGCAGTGCCACCCACACACAAGGGAAAGGGCCTCAAATCAAGGTTACAGAAACTGCAGAGAAAGTGATTAGCACTCATGACTGGCTGGGCCACTTGGATTAACTAAGACCAGTGAGCAAAACCTCGAGGAGCCCCTACTGGCCAGCCCTCTTGGAGTTACTAAGCCAAATGAGGAAAACCTGCAGGCATTCCAACACAAAACCTCTATGAACTAGAACCTCTACTTACACAAGATCTTAGTAAAATGAAGTAAAACCACCACTGGTCTTACTGAAATAATTGAAAGCTAAAGACCCTAGTTCAGAGATATCTAGAAATTCTGAGGAGAATGTGATCTGGTCTCCAGCCCAGAAAGACTTCCTTGAAGAAATCAGGGAGGAGTTTAAAAATCAACCAGAAAATTTGGGAGAGAAAATTAACACTTTACAATGAGAAAACAAATCCTTGGAAAACACAATTAGACAAATGCAAAAAGAAAATAATTCTCTCAAAACCTCAATTGTTCAAATGGAAAACTCTTTCAAAAATAGAATGGACCAATTGGAAAAGGAGTTGCAAAAGGTAAATGAAGAAAATTCTTCCCTTAAAAACGAATGGAGATTGTGGAAACTAATGACTTCATGAGACAACAAGAATCTGTTAAACAAAAGGAAAAAATTGCAAAAATAGAAGAAAATGTAAAATATCTCACTGGCAAAACTACTGACCTAGAGAAAAGAAGTCAGAGAGACAATTTAAGATCACTGGTCTCCCTGAAAATATTGAAGAGAAAAAAGCCTAGACTTAATTTTACAGAATTTAGTTATGTAAAATTGCCCTGACATCATGTAACCAAAGGACAAAATAGTTATTGAAAGAATATATTGGTCCCCTCTGGAAAGGGATGCCAAAATGAAAACATCAAGAAATATTGAGGCCAAATTAAAGAACTATCAGATATAAGAGAAAAATCGTGCAAGCATCCAGAAAGAAACAATTTAGATATCAAGGAGCTACACTAAGTAATATGCAGGACCTGGCTGTAGCAACATTAAAGGACTGAAGGACCTGGAATGCAATATTCCAAAAAACAAGGGAACTTGGAATGCAGCCAGGAATTCACTATCTGGGCAAAACTGAGCCTTCTCTTCCAGGGGAAAAGATGGGAATGTAATGAATTCCTAGTTTTCCTGATGAAAAGACTAGTCAAACAGGAGACTCATGAGACACATGAAAAGGTTAAAAAAAAGGTAAAGAAATGAAAACATTGCTATCCAATAAGTTATACCTGGTTATATCCATACCTGGGAGAAAGAGTTTAATAACTCTTGAGAATTGTAACTATAGTAGAGAGAATATACTTAGCCAGAAGTGATGGACATTCATGACTTTTCTGTGACTCAGATAGAATGATTTAAAACTTTATCTCCTTAAAAAGTGGAACAGTAAAGAGATGGGAAGATGGGGAAGAATGAATGGGGTAAATTTCATTACGTTAAGAGGTACAAAGGACCTATACAATAGAGGGGAAGAAGGAAGGGTGTGAGAACCACCTGAATCTTACTCTCATCAAATTTGGCTTAAAGTTAACATAGATACATACAATCAGTTAAGTTAAGAAACTTATCCTCCCTTTCAAGTATTAAAAGGGGAAAGGGGGAGAAAAGGGGAAAAAAAGAAGAAAGGGATGGATGAAGGGGCAAAGGGAAAGGGAAAAAAAGGGGAGGGGAGTTGGGTATAGGAGGGCAATCACATTGAACGTGCTGGTATTCAGAAACAAAATACAGGGGAATATGGATAAAGTGAAAAAAGGGGAAAATACAAACAGAGGGAAGATAGCATGGAGGGCAATAAAGAGTCAGTAATTATAACTTTGAAAATGAATGGGATGAACACTCCCTTAAAAGTAAGTGAATAGCAGAGTGGATTAAAAACAAGAATCCTACAATATGTTCCTTAGAAGAAAATCATTTGAAGCAGAGAGATACATATAGAGAAAAGGTAAAATGTTGGAACAAAATATATTTTTCATCAACTGAAGTGAAAAAAGAAAGGGTAGCAATCCTTATCTCAGTCAAAGCAGTTGCTAAAATGGAAATCATTAAAAGAGATAAGGAAGGAAACTATATCCTCCTAAAAGGTATCATAGACAATAAAGTAATTTCAATAGCAATTATGTATACACCCAATGGTATAGCATCCAAATTCTTAGAAGAGAAGTAGAAGGAGTTAGAGGAAGACATAGACAGCAAAACTCTACTGCTGGGAGATCTCAACCTCTTGCTCTCAGAATTAGATAAATATAACTATAAAATAAACAAGAAGGAAGTGAATGAGATAAATAAATTGTTACTTATACTTGATAGATCTATGGGGTAACTTGAATAGGGATAGAAAAGGATACACATTTTTCTGCAGTAGATGGCACTTACACAAAAATTGAACCTGTACTAGATCATAAAAACCTAATAATCAATTGTAGAAAGGCAGAAATAATGAATACATCTTTCTCAGATCATAATACAATAAAATTCATATGCAGTATTGGGCTAGGGAAACATAGAACCAAAAATTTTTTGAAATTAAATAAACTCATTTTAAAGAATGAGTGGATCAACCAGCAAATTATAGAAAGATTTAATTATTTCATGCTAGATCATGACAAAAATGAAGCAACATACCAAAACTTATGGGATGCAGCCAAGGAAGCTGTTAGGGGATATGTTATATCTTTAAATGCTTACATGAATATATTAGAGATAGAAGAAATCAATGAACTAAACATTCAACTAAAGAAATTAGAGAAAGAACAAATTAAAAACCCCCAATTAAATAACAAATTGTAAAATCTAAACTTTAAAGGAGAAATTGATAAAATTGAAAGCAAGATAATAATTGAACTAATAAATGAAACCAAAAGTTGGTTTTTATGAAAAAAACAATAATATTGATAAACTTCTGGTTAATTGACTAAAAAAAGAAAGAAGAGAGCCAAATTGCTAGTATCATATGTGAAAATGGTGAACTCACCATCAATAGGGAGGAAATTAAAGTAACAATTTGGAATCATTTTGCCTATCTCCATGCCAATAAATTTAATCATATAAGTGAAATGGATGAAATTTCACAAAAATGTAAGTTGCCCAGGTTAAATGAAGACAAAATTAAATACCTAAATAACCTCATTTCAGAAAAAGAAATTCAACAAGCCATAATTGAACTCCCTAAGAAAAAATTTTCAGGGCCAAATGGATTCACAACTGAATTCTATCAAAAATTTAAGGAACAATTGGTTCCAATTCTATATAAATTTTTAGAAAAAAATGGTTGATGTCAGAACTCTGCCTAACTATTTTTATAACACCAATATGTTGTTGATACCTAAACCAGAAAGAGTTAAAATAGAGAAAGAAAATTATAGTCTTATCTCCCTAATGAATATAGAAGTAAACAAATAAAATCTTAGGAAAATGATTCTAACCAGTTATCACTAGGATAATACTTTATGCTCAAGTAGGATTTATCCCAGGAATGTATGGTTGATTCAATATTAGGACAACTATTAGTATAATTAATTGTAACAATAAGGAACCTATCAGAAAATATATGATTATATCAATAGATGCTGAAAAAGCTTTTGACAAAATACAGCACCCATTCCTACTAAAAATACTTGAGATTGTAGGAATAAATGTATTATTACTCAGAATAATAAACAGTATATCTCTAAACCATGAGCAATTTTTATATACAATGGGGACAGGCTAGAGGCATTCCCAATAAGATCGGGGGTGAAACAAGAATGCCCTCTATCACCATTACTATTCAATATTGTATTAGAAATGCTAGCTTCAGCAATAAGAGAAGAAAAACAAATTGAAAGAATTATAATTGGGAAAGAAGAGACAAAGCTCTCACTTTTTGTGGATGACATGATGATATGCCTAGAGAATCCCGAGAAATCATCTAAAGACTTTTAGAAATCATTAGCAACTTTAGCAAAGTTGCAGGATTTAAAATAAAGCCTCATAAATTCTCTATATTTCTATCTATATCTAGCAAGATGCAGCAGAAAGAACTAGAAAGAGTAATTGCCTTCAAAGTAGCTTCAAACAATATAAAGTGCTTGGGAGTCTACTTTCCAAGGAAAATTCAGAAACTCTATGAAAACAACTACAAAAAACTTCTTAGACAAATAAAATCAGATTTAAATAACTGGACAAATATCAAGTGCTCATGGATAAGCCAAGATAATATAATAAAAATTACAATTATACCAAAATTAAACTACTTATTTAGTGCTCTATCAAACAAAATTCCAAAAAATTACTTTAATGAGTTAGAAAAAAAAATTGTAAGTTTATTCATATGGAAAAATAAAAAATTGAGAATTTCCAGGGATTTAATGAAAAAAGTGAAAAAGAAGGTGGCTTGACCCTACCAGATCTAAAATTATATTATAAAGCATTAGTCATCAAAACTGTCTCATAATGGCTAAGAAATAGTGTGGTGGATCTGTGGAATAGGCTATGTACAATAGCAGGAAATGATTATAGCAATCTACTGTTTGAGAAACCAGAGAGTCCAGCTTTTGGGATAAAAACTCTCTTCAATAAAAACTTTTGGCAAAATTGGAAGTTAGTATAGTGGAAACTTGGATCAGACCAGCACCTCACACCCTCTACAAAGGTAAGATCAAAATGGATACAGGATTTAGATATAAAAAAACATTATAAGCAAACTTGGACATCAAGGATTAGATTACCTGTTAGATCTGTGGAAAGGGAAGCAGTTCATTACCAAGGAAGAGATGGAGAACATCATTAAAAACAAACTTGATGATTTTGATTTCATTAAATTAAAAAACTTTTGCACAGACAGTAGTGAATATCAAAAGAAATATAGTAAGTTTTTACAACTAGTATTTCTGAATAAAGACTCATTTCTAAAATATTCAGAGAACTGAGCCAAATTTAAAAAATAAGCCATTCACAATTGACAAATGGTCAAAGGATATGCAAAGACAATTTACAAATGAGGAAATTAAAGCAATCCATATCCATATGAAAATTGCTCTGAATCAGTACTTATTAAATGAAAATTAAAGCATCACTGAAGTACCTCACATCTCTCAGACTGGCCAATATGACCAGAAAGGACAATGAACAATGTTGGAAGGGATGTGGGAAACCTGAGACACTTATACATTGTTGGTGCTCTTGTGTCAACTCATCCAACCTTTCTGGAGAGCAATTTGGAATTATGCCCTAAGAGCAATAAAATTGTGCATATCCTTTGATCCATCAATACCAGTACTGAGTCAAAATTTTGAAGAGATTTTGAAAAGGATTAAAACATCACTTGTACCAAAATTTTCATTGCAGCCCTGTTCATGGTTGCAAAGAATTGAAATTGAGTGAATGTCTATTACTTGAGGAATTCCTTAATAAAGTGTGGTATAGGTATGTGATAGAAGCCTATTGTTCTATTAGAAACCAGTAAGGATAGGAATTCAGGGATGTCTGGAAAGATTTGCATGAACTGATGTTGAGCGAGATGAGCAGAACCAGAAGAATATTGTACCCTAACAGGAACTTGGGGTAGATGATCAACCTTATTGGGCTTGCTCAATTCCATCAGTACAAGAATCAGGCACAATTTTGGGCAACTGTTAGAGAGAATACTATCCATATCCAGAGAAAGAATTGTGGAGTTTGAACAAAGAACAAAGAACAAAGACTATTACTTTTAATTAAAATAAACTATGATCTTATTATATAATTTTGCTATTTCTTACACTTTATTTTTCTTCCTTAAGGATATGATTTCTCTCTCATCACATTCAACTTAGATTAATACAAACCACAGAAACTGTGTAAAGACTGACTTCTGTTGGGGGGGGTAGGGAAGTAAGATTAGGCATAAAATTGTAAAGTTCGTAATTAATAAATTAAGAAAATGGAATAGAAAACAAACAAAAAAACAGATCCAAATTATTGCATTAGTTTTTTCCTCATTGGTGGTAAATTCACCATTAATAGTTTTGATACAGGTATGTGGTTTTCTTTTCCCTTTTTAAAAATCACATTAACCAAAGATTTGTCTCTTATTTTTTTTATAAAACCAGCTTTTAGCTTCATTTATTCAATTGTTCTCTTACTTTCAATTTTGTTAATTTCTCTTTTATTTTTACAATTTCTAATGTGATATTTAATTGAGGATCATTAATTTGTTCTTTCTCAAGATTTTTTAGTTGCACACCCAATTTATTGATCTTATTTTTCTCATGTATGCATTTAGAGACATAATTTTTCCAATAATTTCTTTGTCTGTCTCCCATAATTTTGGTATGTTATTTGCTCATTATCATTGTCTTGGATAAAATTATTAATTATTTCCATGATTTGTTGCTTGATCCACTCATTCTTTAAAACAAAGTTATTAGGTCTCTCTAATTTTAGGTGTATTTCTCTATGGCCCTTTATTGCATGTGATTTTTATTTCATCATGATATGAAAAGAATGCATTAAATATTTCTGCCTTTCCAGATTTGTTCATGAGGTTATTTTAAAGCCCTTATATATGATCAGGTTTTTTTTTTGTAGGTACTATGTAGTACAAAAAAATATATTTCTTTCTATCCTCATTTAATTTTTTCCAGAGGTCTATCACATCTAACTTTTCTAATATTCCATTTACCTTCTTAACTTCCTTCTTGTTTATTTTATGATTAAATTTATCTGATTCTGAGAGCAGGCAGTTGAGGTTCTGCTACTAGTACAATTTCACTTTCTATGTTTTCCTGCAACTCTTTTTCTTCTTCCTCTAAGATTTTGGATGCTATACTACTTGGTACATACATGTTTAGTATTGTAATTACTTCATGGTATCTTTTAGAAAGATGTTTTCTTCCCTGTGCCTTTTAAGGAGATCCATTTTTACAATTTGTCTGAGAAAATGATTGCTATCTCTACTTTTTTCACTTCAGGTGAAGCATAATATATCTATTCCACTCTTTTACCTTTAATCTGTGTATATCTCTTTACTTCAAATGTGGTTCTTGTAAGCAGCATATTGGAAGATTCTGGTTTTTCAAAATAGTGTTATTAAAAATTTTTTATCATTATTGATCCAGTGTAAATTTGCTTAGGGAAATTCCCAGATATTACTATTTTTTTGAACACCCATGGACTAGAATAGTGTCTTGCACATAATAATTTTCATGAGTAAATGAGTATATGAGTAAATCCTTGATTTAAAAAGTCTTTCTTACTCTCTAATTAGATTTCCTTACAGCCACTCTCATTTGTCAAGGGAATGTTCTCCAGATAGAATAAGAAAAAGTAAGAGATATGAAAATGTAAAAGCTGGATCTCAGTGAGAATGTACTATTGTTATGTCTTTTAATAGTAATCATTTTAGAAATAAAAATGATGTGAACAAAGCTTTTCACTTAAATAAAAATAATTCAGTCTTCCCTTTGAACCAGTTTTCTAAGACTTTAGCGAAGCCTATTCCATCATTTTGCAGCTACTATTGTTACATCTTCTGTATGTGCCAATCTCATTTTTCTCATAGTTCAGTAATTCAAGGGAATAAGTATTTATTAAGTAAATGTGCAATGCCTAGGGGATACAAAGAAAGGGAAAAAAAGTTTTTATTCCTTGTAGTGCCTTTAGTAGAATTTTTTTCTATTTCTGAACATTGTTGTCCTTGAAATGTAATGTTATTCTTGAAGATTCATCTATCCATAAGACCATATATCTAAAACACTTCATGTGGGTACAAAGATTTTTATTTAATTCCATCAAGGAATTCAAAGAAAAATAAGATATACTGTGCTTCCCCATGCATAAGATACACCTTAAGTTTGGGGATTGAAATTTGAAAAAGAATTACATAAAGTTATTGAACTCAAGTTTTATTCATCATAAAATTCATACAGCTCCTCATCACTGTCAAAACTCCCATTCATTAGCTTGTCTTCATCTGTGTTTGATGATAAATCACTGTCTTAGCAGAGGTTCTGACAGCTCTCCTGCTTGTCAGACAGCTCTGATCTGTGGTTGACCACAAGCACTGTCTGGGCAAGAGTGGTACATGTACATATGCTTATTTCATTCTATTTCATGAACTGGAAGTAACAATTGTGTCCTCCTTTGAAATCAGTCCACTTCTTTTTCATCAACATTTCTTCTTGTCTCATGCTGAACCATCTTTGTGGGCATAGGAATTCCAACTGGCCTTTGCTCTTCAATGATCTCTTCAATTCCCTCTCTAAATCAGGCCATTGTGCTGACTTGCCTCTCATGACCTTCTTCTGCTGGGTCATTCTCACTAGGGATTCTTCTTCCCCTAGTCAGTCTTGGAATGTTTTCTCAGTTGGTGGAGGATTAAACTTATGTTCAGCAGGACAATTTCCATTCACTTTTGCAAACTGGATCACTCTGAACTTGAATTCAACACTGTATGAAAATCTTTTCTGAGCCATTTCTGGGCAGAATAGGGCAAAACTTAACCAAGGTTGTTACCAAAATACTGGTAACAAATGAGCCCAAAGACAACAAGCGTGAAAAAGTAAGAAATGCAAGTAAAATTATCTGCAACCACTAAATATGTCATTCCTAGTTTTTGAACCTCAAATTTTTTGAAAAAGAGTGTATCTTATACTTGGGGAAATACTGTACTTCTTGACTTCAAGCATTTTACATATTGCTATGGGGAGATAGTATATGATGTACTATTAAGATTTCAAGGGGTGGCTGGGTGATGCAGTAGATAAAGCCTCGGCCCTGGAGTCAGGAGTACCTGAGTTCTAGCCTCAGACACTTCATAATTACCTAGCTGTGTGGCCTTGGGCAAGCCACTTTACCCCATTTGCCTTGGAAAAAAACTAAAAAAAGACTTCAGAAGAGTTCAGATTACTGTGCACTAAAAGAATCAGGAAAAGATTCATGGAACCACAAGGATTTCAGAAGATAAATACAATTTAAAGACATGTAAAGAAGAGGGAAGGTCATTTTGGAAAGTAGAATTTTCATGAACTGATATAGAGAGAGTCTGGGGGTGCAGTATATAGCCTAGATGGGCTAGAATGCAATGATGAACAAATGAGCAGACAGAAAAATCAAAGAAAATTGAATGATCCCAAACTATGAAGATCATTGAATTGATTGAGAGACCTTGGAATTAATCTTATAATCAATGGGAGGCCTTTTTCAGTTCTTTTGAACAAGTGATTCATCATTCATTCATTCAATACCAAATGGCATTGTGAATGGTAATATTTTAGGTAGATAAATCTGGCAGTGATGACAGATACAAAGGCAATTCATAGAATTACCTATGCTATTAAAAACACAATGTATCAGAAGTCTTAGCTTTATAGCTTATAACTGCAGTAATACTTTTGGAAAAGATTATATATCATGTTATAAATGGAAAGAAATTTTCTTTTAAATATGTGTTAAATTGTAACACTAGTAAAATAATGGAAATAATCTGAAATAACAGAAATCACTCAAAAATATTTTTGAAGTGTTTACTTCGTGTTAGACTTTCTGTTTATAAAGAATGGTAGAATCAGGCTTTTCCCTTAAGTAGCTCACAGTCTAAAGGTGATAAATGATGTATTAATAATGAAATACATTTACATATATATATATATGTGTGTGTGTGTATGGATATGCATGAATACACACTATTTATGTATATACATAGATATTTTTTATTAATTTATGCATCTAAATCTCTCTTTACATTTAGTAGGTAGGCTCACTCTTTTCATATTATATATATGTATATATAGATATATATAAAGTCTTATTATAATTACTTTATTATACATTGTGTCTGCCCATAATAATGTGAACTCCTTGAGGGAAGGATCTGATTATTTGCTTGTGTTTGTGTATGTATATATAACTCTTGCACTAATTCTTTCTATATCTCTGTATTTCTTTCCTTCTGTCTGTCTCTCTCTCTCTATCCATCTATCTCCAGCAAGTATAGTAGGGGAGTATAACTAAATCATAGAATACATGATCTAGTAAGTAAAGTATAAGGAAATGGTAAAGGTAAGAAGAGACAAGGTCATAAATAATTTTAAGTGGCAAAAGGAAGAGGTTATATTTGATCTTGAAGATAATATAGAGTCATTCGAGGCTATTGAGGTGAATTATATTATTGGTAAAAGGGGGGAATTAGAGAAACTTTATCTCAAATTGGTACCTACTGAATAATTAACCTCTAAAAAAATGAAAGTTAGGGGGTGGCTAGGTGGCACAGTGAATAGAGCACCGGCCCTGGAGTCAGGAGTCCCTGAGCTCAAATCCGGCCTTAGACACTTAATAATTACCTAGCTTTGTGGCCTTGGGAAAGTCACTTAACCCCATTTGCTTTGCAAAAACCTAAAAAAATAAAAGTCAGAAATGTCAGTCAAATATTTAATTGAAGTATATATGGGTAGACTTGAAGGTCCATACTTGCCTCTATATGGAGAACCTATTCAGATCAACTGAAAACATAAATTCTGTAATCTTCAAATAAGAGAGTCAATTTAAGGGATCAAAAACAACAAAATTTAAGCCAGAAGGATGCAGAAGACTTGAAAACAATTACATGAGTACGTGGGGATTTCCAATGATCATTTTTTCCATCATTTATAATTTTTTCCCCTAAGAAAATGGGCCTAATTGGAATATCCATTCTTAAGAATATCCAGGTTTGCAAATCATTCAAAACAAAGTTTTATGTTCCATCATAGATTTTGCTTGTCACCAAATTGCTTTTACTTTCAATTGGTCTTCAAAGAATCAGTTTCTCTTTTGTTACTCTTGATTGCTACTTTTTTACTCTTGATTCATTTTAAATATCACATGTGTCAGATGACATAATTATGTTGTTTCATGCTGTGAAAGGCTTTAGAGATCATTGAGTTTTAGTTCCTTATTTTATAGTTGAAGAAATAAAGGCCCCAAACCAAAAGTGATTTTTATACCAAGTTGCACAAGAAATAAAGAGCAGAATCACATATCAAATTCAGTTTCTCTTTCTCCAATGTGGGTCCTCTTTGCACCATATTGATGCAAAGAATTATGAATGTATTATGAATGTAGAAAGTATATAATCAGAAATAAATTTGGTAAAGTTTTATGCTGTTAAATTGACCCCTGTTGTTTTTATACTGTCTCCCCATTCCTCCTTCATCCAGCTTCTGGTTCCCAGTTACTTGACCTTGCCCATTTATGCTAATGTGAAGGAAATTACATGTTGAATTTAGAGGTCCCACAACTTGGGAAAGGAAGGACCAGTATGTAGCTTTCCCATTGGAGAATACCTGGCTCAAGTATGAGATCATTCCCCAAGTGCCACCCCTTGTCCAATTTACAACAGAAGTGTATTTAAGAGAAAGACCTGCCCTTTTTCCTTCTCTCTCTCTCTCTCTCTCTCTCTCTCTCTCTCTCTCTCTCTCTCATTTACCAAGCAACTGTGCCTAACCTTTTGTTATTCACCCTGTCCTAAAGTGCTTGTTGATTCACTGGTTCACAGGGAGGAAAAAATTTTAACCTCTTTACTTTTAACAATTTGTAATAAAATCCTGAGCATTTTTAGTCTCAGAGAGTACAGGAATTCCATCGTATTTCTGTAACACTCAATTTATATCTTTAATTGGTGACCCCAAAAATCTCACTGGTCACAGTATCACATTGCTACTTGAACATGACTACATTTAGGGGTATTGAGTTGTGAAGATTAATTTGATTAAATTCAACAAATATTCACTTACCACCCACTATATAACATGTCATTGTGGTAAACACAAGGAATACAAAGAAGAACAGATAGTTAATGAAGGACAGCTGTAAAGAAACAAAACTATGATCTTAGTATGATTCAATAATTCAATTCAAGAAATATGTCTTAATCACTTAAGCTTAATACTCCAATCTAGTCATAAGAGTTCTTAATCTAAGGTCCATAAAATTAAAAAAAAAACAAAACAGCTATTTGAATAATTTAATTTCAATATAATTGATCACTGTTTATATATATGTAAGTATGTATTATAAAATAGTATTTAAAAAGTCACTAGTAGTTAAAATATTATATTATTTACTAGTCTAGGTTTCAATGATCAAAACAAACAAACAAACAAACAAAAAAATGCCCCTTTACCTTCAAGGAGTTTATATCCCACTATGGAATTTCTAGAATATAGCAAATATATTGGTAAGTGTGCAGATTTTATTTATTTTTCAGTTTCTGGTGGTGGTTCAGATTTGGAAATGACTACTATAAAAATTAACCAATCTTCAATTATCTAACTCCCTGTTTAGTTTGGATGGCACACTGACTGTGTGAGGAAGGTAAATGTGAAATAAGTCAAATTTACTACTAATATTTTGTGGGAATACAAGTCAAATTGATAGTAAATGGATCTTCCTGGTTCAATGCTATAAGCTCAAAAAAGATATCAAATTCTTGACAATATTTAGTTGTTCCCATTATCCTTAGTGTGTAATTTTATTATCTAGTAGCCAAAATTTTGGTCTAATTCATGAGTGGAGATTAATATTCAATTTCATTCAAATAGTCAAAATATACTATATCTTGAGTTACTTACCATTATTATCATATCCTTTTCATTATCTTTTTACCCCTGTACTGTGTTTTCCTTGGTCTCTTTGGGGGATTAGGATTTAAGAGTTTAAGAAACATTAAGTTAGTGTACAGCTGCCTGACATAGATCTCTTAGGTTCTGTCTTTATTCTGCATTAATGTGATTAATGGATAGTGTGCTGATCTCAAAGCCATAAAGACCTCAGTTCAAATATACTGCAAATAATATTATAGTATAAACATGACCAAGGGTGAGCAAGTCATTTGTCCTTTTAATATCCTCAAGCTACAATTTAGAAATGAGTTAGTTAGCTCTTCTCCTAAAGGAGTTAAGCATATAGGAAAGGATGAAGGGAAGGAGAGAGAAAAAGAAAGAGATGAGAAAAACAGAACAGAGAGAAAAAGAAGAGAACAAGTCCAAGTTATATTTCTGACTACGACTACCTTCTATCACTAAATAGATATTCTCTGTATGGTTGACTTTATCTTTTTATTATTATATTTATTTTTTATTATTTTGTACAACTGATGATTTTTTATACATTACTAAAATATTCTTGTTTAAGAATTAACATAATACCTCCTCCCCCCAAAAAATATAGACCCTCATGAGCAATAAAGTAAAGAGAAAAAAATAAAAATAAAAGTAAAAAAAAAATTTTTAAATGTGCTTCAGTTGCATCTCTGTAGCTGGTGGATCACATTCTTCATGATAAGTCCATCACAAAAGTTACTTCTATATTTTTCCACTATTGCTATTGCTGTTCACAACTCCCTCAATTCATACTTCTGCACTATCATATACTATATTTTCTCTCTCTCTCCACTCTGTCCCTCTTCTTAAATGTGCTGTATGGTAGCTGATTGGTGCAGCAGTCCCCGAGCCCACATACCACCCCTAAGGCCCAGCAACCACCCAGTCCTGGGGTTCCTGACGGACCACCCAAACCCAGCCCCTTGCAAGAAGTAAAAAAAGAAAATGTGTTATATCTAAACACTCTCCCCCATGGTCCAGCCTCTCCTCCATCACTCACATCCTCCTCCTTCCCCCACCCCAAACTCTCCTTCTTATTATAGTTGTCTATACCCCATTGAGTATATATGCTGTTTCCTCTCCTAGCCACCTCTGATGAGAGCAAAGGTTCCATCATTCCCCTTAGCCTTCCCCCCCTTCCATATCAATGCAATAGCTCATTACAATAAAAAAAATTATTATATGAAATATCTTAGTCTATTCCAACTCTCCTTTCTCTTACTCCCATTAAATTTCCCTTGAAGCCATTGACTCCATTTTTACAATATATTATGTCTTAAAATTCAGCTCTCCCCTGTGCTTCATTTACAAAAGCTCCTTCTAGCTGCTCTATTAAATGAGAAGTTTGTTATGAGTATGATCAGTATCATTTTTCTATGCAGGAATACATGCAGTTCATCATCATTAGGTCCCTCATATTTTCCCCTTCTTCTCCACTCTCTATGCTTCACATGAGTCATGTATTTGAAGATCAAACTTTCTGTTCAGCTCTGGTTGTTTCAACAGTAACTATTGAAATCCCCCTGGT
The DNA here is from genome assembly GCF_037893015.1 of Macrotis lagotis. NCBI lineage: Eukaryota > Metazoa > Chordata > Mammalia > Peramelemorphia > Peramelidae > Macrotis > Macrotis lagotis. The sequence continues at coordinate 29,730,074 of NC_133662.1, read as the reverse complement.
TCATTGAAATTCCATCATTTCTCCTGGAAGAGTATGTTCAGTTTTGCTGGGTAGTTGATTCTTGGTTGCATTGCAAGCTCTTTTGCCTACCAGAATATTATATTCCAAGCCCTACAAGCTTTTAATGTAGTTGTTTCTAAGTCCTGTGTGATCCTGACTGCAGCTCCACGATATTTGAATTGTGTCCTTCTGGCAACTTGTAATATTTTCTCTTTGACTTGGGAGTTCTGGAACTTGGCTATAATATTCCTCTGGATGTTTTTTTTTTGAATCTTTTTCCAAGGGGAGATCAGTGGATTCTCTCAATTTATATTTTACCCTCTGCTGTTAGGATATCTGGGCAAGTTTCCTGTAGGAATTCTTTAAAAATAAGGTCAACGCTCTTTTCCTGATCATTACTTTCAAGTATCCCAATAATTTTTAATTATCTTTCCTGAATCTGTTTTCCAAATCAGTTGTTTTTTCAATGAGACATTTCACATTTTTTTCTAATTTTTCATTCTTTTGGTGTTGAAATATTATATCTTTACTTCTCGTAATTCAACAGCTTCCTTTAGCTCCATTCTACATCTGAAGTATTTGTTTTCCTCAGAGAGCTTTATTAACTTTTTTTTTCCATCTGACAAATTCTGCTTTTTAAAGCATTTTTCTCCTCAATCACTTTTGAATTGTTTTATCCTTTTGACTTATGCTGGGTTTTAACATGTTATTTTCTTCAGCAATTTTTGGATCTCCTTGACTAAGCTGTTGGCTTCTTTTTCATGATTTTCCTACATCTCTCTCATTTCTTTTACCAATTTTTCTTGTACCTCCCTTACTTGATTTTCAAAATCTTTTTTGAGCTCTTTCATACCCTGAGCCCAATTTCTGTTTTTCATGGAGTCTTTAGATGCAGAAGCTTGTATTTCCTTATCTTCAGATTGAGTATTTTGATCCTTCTTGGGATCATAGACAATGCATTTCTCAATGGTCTTCCCCTTTTTTCTTTACACTCTTCCCCTGCTTGTGCCTGGTGTGGGGGTGTTTCCTGAGCTTTTGAATATTACTGGGATACCACACACACACACACATGGATCTCAGTGTGTGAAGTTCTGTCTTCCCTCCTGGTCTGTGAATGACCACAAGCACACCACTCTGCCACCGGGCTGAGGTGTGTATGTGTGTGTATGGGGGGGGCTGTTCTATGGGGTGCCCAGACTATGATTAGGATTTGAGTGTGGTGCCCCAGTGTCCTATTCCAGTTACAGAGGACAGATCTTGGAAGTTTCTCTCTACTCCCCTACCTTTGGTAGGCTGAGCATTCAGGGCTTAGTTGCCTGGGAGCTCCTGCTTACAGTCTCTGATTGCTTCTGTTTCCTGGATATGGGTTGCTGTGGCCACAGCTGCTTGCTGAGTGCTCTGAAGCCTAGGTTTCACATGTTCATTCTGGCAGAGGTCCCCCTGCTGTTCTTCCAAGTTGTTCCCGGTGCTCCCAGGGGTGTAGGTGAAAAAACTGCCCAAGCTGCTGGGAACCCCAGCTCCTAGGTACCCTGGGGCTGCCTCTGGGAGGCTGAAGATCCTTCACTCTGGTGGGTTGCTCCTTTAACCCCATGAAATGGAGACTTTCCACTATTGTCCAGGTTACCTTGGTCTGGATAATTGCCTCACTGGAGCCCTCTGTAGGATCTGTTTCTCAAAAATTTAGTTAGAGCCATAATTTTATGATTTTCGAAATATTATAAAGAGAGCATCTAGGAGAGGTTCTTCCCCTGTCATCATCTTGGCTCCACACCCAAAAATTTTCATGGTAATATTATTTTTATTATTTTCTTACTTTTTTCTTTCCTTTTTAATTTATAGAATAAAACAAGCATTTCAATAATAGTATAATTGAAAAGATGATTGTCCCTAAAACTACAAATATATGATGTACAATTTACTATTCCCTTCAAATACACAGGAAAGTTATCATATATATCTTTTTAGTTTTTTTCTATTTTCCCACCCCTAGAAACTGGTACTATTAAACACAAATAGGCATATCTGTACTTGTACACATACATAATATAGATGCAAAATAATTCTGTACAAGCTTCTATTTATCAGTTCTTTCTCAATGCAGAAAGTGTCTTTCTTCATAGTTAATTTGGGTGTTTGGAATAGACAAAAACTTTTATTCATTCTTAAAATAATATCACTTTTACTTTATACAGTGTACTCTTGGTTTTGCTTATTTTACTCATTATTTCATGCAAGTCTTGCCATTTTTTTTGAAAAATCAATGAGCTCATCATTTCTTTTTGCATAGTAGTAATCTATCATAATCATACCACAAGTTGTTTGGTCATTACCCAATGGTTTTCTTTTCTTCCATTCAGAGAAGACTTCAGTCAAGTAAAAAACTATGGTTAATGTGAATTTGCACTGAAGCAATGAAGTAAAGTGGGCAAACACTATGGTTGAAATTAGAAGAACTTGGTTTGAGTCTTCAATTTTACTTTCACCTATGTGACCATAGAGAGGTAGTGTAATGCCTCTAAATCTTCTCTTCCTCATTTGTAAGTTAGAAGTAATAATAACTGTCCTCTTTTCTCACCATCATATTATAGAAATTGAATGTGAGTACACAAACTAGAAAATTATTAATATAAAGTATCCTCACTTAACATTTCTTTACTGAGTGTCATACTAGCTATGTGAACTTGAGCAAGTCACTCAGCCCCATTGTCCCACAAAAAAAGATTTTAAAGAAAAAAAGACAAAGAATATTATAGCTTCAAAAATGATCCAAAATATAAGGCAGTAGCATGAGGGTTTGTTCATAGGGAAGAGATGAGTTTTTTAAAAAGGATAAGTTCAATAAGGTATTATCAAAGGAGCCAATTAATGAGGCATTGAGGAGTTTCTGAAAATCAAAAGAGGGAAGGAAATGATCATTTAATCAAGACCCATTTGTTGTGACAGTTTTATAAAAATGTTATTCTCATCAAACTCACTGTTCTATGTGAAGAAAGTATGATTATTGTTATCCTCATTTTACAGATGGGGAAAATGAGATGGACAGAAGGTAAGTGGCCTAATCAGGGTCATATAGCTAGCTATGAGGATGAATTTGAACTTGTCTTCTTGACTCTAGTTCTAACGTTCTATTATTTTAAAGAGTGATTATAATTTTAAAGAGAGAAGATGATCAAAAGCTCAAAGAGCTAGAAAAAATGAGGGAATAGGTTTAAGCACACAAGTGAAGACTTTAGCATTGGTAAGGAGGAGCACTACCTCCTTCTCAGTGGCTGAGGCAAAGGATGAAGGAATGTTAATAATACTGAAGTTATTTCATTTGTCCAACTGGAGAAGATAAAAAATAGTTGAATGATATTGTATATCTGAAATAGTGAAAGGTCAATGACAAAATCCTGCCGCAATATATTAGACACTTCTGTCCAGCTGATTACCACATCATTAGTCAACTCTTTGGAATTCTTTATGTTCTATTATGGATCCACTTAACTATGTGGTTGTCAAGCCTATGTTTCTATATTCAAAAAGATACTGAAAGAGATATTGCCTCTATCTAAAACCATCACTGAATATTAGATGGAATGGGAATAAATTGGGATTTACAATATGATCAGGGGAGAAACAAGGATGCCCATTATCACCATTACTATTCAATATAGTATTAGAAATGTTAGCTTTACCAATAAGAGAAGAAAAAAAAATTAACACATTAGAACTGACAAAGAGGAAGCAAAACTTTCACTATTTGCAGATAATATGATGGTATCTTCATAGTACCTGAGGAAAAATCAGCTAAAAAACTAACATGAAACAATTAACAAATTCAACAAAGTGGCAAGATATAAAATAAGCTCACTTAAATCATAAGCATTTCGAGATATGAATTTAAAAAACCCAAGAGAAAAAGATAGAAAGCGAAGTTACATTTAAAGTAACTGCTGACAGCATTAAATTTTTGGGAATCTACCTCCCAAGACAAACCCACAAAACTCTTTTCACACAAATAAAATCTGATCTTACAGTTGGAAAATATCAATTGTTCATGGTTAGCTTGAACTAATAAAATAAAATTGAAAATTGTATCCAAATTAAAGAAATATTCTATCTGTCAGATCTATGGAAAGGGGAGAAATTTATGATTAAGCAAAGAATAAAATATAAGTTGAAAAATGATTTATTTTTAACTATATTAAATAAAAATGTTTTGTACAAATAAAACCAATGCTGCCAAGATTAGAAGGAAAACAGAAAGATGGGAAACAATTTTCATAGATAAGTATTCTGTAAAAGGCTACCTTTCTGCAATATGTAGAAAATTAAACCAAATTTATTAGGTTATGGGTCATTCCCTAATTGATAAATTGTTAAAGTATATGAACAGGGAGTTTTCGGATGAAGAAATTAAAGTTAAATATAATCATATGTGAAACCATTTCAAATCATTACTGATTAGAGTAATGTAAATTAAAACAACTATGAAGTACCACCACATACCTATCAGATTGGCTAAAATGACAAAAAGGCAAAACCATCAGCATTGGAGAGTTTGTAGGGTGATTCCTGCTTTAATGCATTGTAGCTAGAGTTGTGAAACAATCCAATCATTCTCGAACTAATCCAATCAATATGGAACTATGCCCAAAGAGCAATAAAGCTGATTCTTCCCTTTGACCCCAAAATATAACACTCATTCTATATCCAGAAGAAATTATTAAAATTGGGAAAAGTCTCACATGTTCCAAAACTTTCAAAGCAGCTCTTTTCATGGTAGCAAAGAACTGGAAATATTGGGAATGCCCATCAATTGGGGAATGACTGAACAAGTTACGGTATATGAATGTTATGTAATATTATTGTTCTATAAGAAATCATGAGTTGAGGGGTGGGAAGCTAGGTGGCTTAGTGGATTGAGCACTGGGTCTGGGGTCAGGCGGACCTGAGTTCAAATCTGGGCTCAGGCAGTTAATAATTACCTAGCTGTGTGAACTTGAGCAAGTCATTTAACCCCATTGCCTTGAAAAACAAACAAACAAACAAACAAACAAACAAACTAAACAAGAAAGTATGAGTGGTATGACTCTACAGAAGCATTGAACAGATTATAGGAACTGATCCTGAGCAAAGGGAGCAGAACAAAGGGAACATTATTCACATTAACACCACCACTGTGAGTTGATCAACCTTGATGGATGTAGCTCTCTCAGTTGTTCAGAGATCTAGGACAACCCTGGGAGAACTGTTGTGGACAATTCTATTCACATCCAGAGGAAGAAAAACAAACAAAACAAACTTATAAAATCAGAATGAACAATACATTCATTTCTCTAAATTTCTCTTTTATTTTTCTTTCCTATTTCAGGCTTTTCTTGCTTTTTCCTTCACTTCAATTCCTCTAACACAAAATGACTAATCTGTAAACAAGTTAAATACAAATTTACATATACAATATTCATTAGACTGTGGGCAGGGGAGTGGGACAGGAGGAGGAAAGGAAATTTTGTAACACAAATATGCAAATACATGTTGATTTTTTTAAAATTAATTTATTTTGTAAATTTTCATCCATTTGTACATGTATATTTCCAAGCTACAAAATTTCCCTCCAGTCTTCTTTCCTACCCTGTTCCCCCAGTATAAAACTATCAGGTTAGTATTTTATATACATGTTTTGTTAAACATATTTACAAGTTAGTAATGTTTGGCATGAGGAATTAAGGTTAAGTGAAAGAGGTAATAAGAGATAATTTTTATAAAGTGTTCATCAGATTCCATAGGGGTGTTTTTTCTGTGTGTTTTGGTTCATTTTGTTTTTCTTTCTCTGGTTGGGGATAATATAGACCATTATTAACAATTGTCCTACCTCTCTGGACTGCCAAGAGGAGTTGCTTCCATCGAGGTTGTTCATCTCATAATATTGTTGATGTGTACATTGTTCTCTTGCCTCTACTGCATTTGCTCAGTATCAGATCCAGTGAGTCATTCCAGGTTTCTCTAAAGTTCATACATTTATGGTTTATTATATAACAATAATATTCCATGGTCTTCATGTACCATAACTTGATTAGCCATTCCCCACCTGATGGGCTTCCCCTCAATTACCAATTCAATTCCACTAAACAGAGAGCTGCAATGAATATTTTGGAATATGTAGAACTTTTCCCTTTTTTTACAATTTCTTCTAGATATAGGCCTAGAAGTGGAATTTCTGGATCAAAGCGTATGAATAGTTTTATTGCTCTTTGTGTATAGTTCCCCATTGCTCTTCAGAAGAATGTATCCATTCACAACTCCACCAGCAATGCATCAATGTCCCAATCCCCAAACAATGACTCCAACATTGATTATCTACCCTTTTTCTCATGTGAGCTAACCTAATAGGTGTGAAATGACACCTTGTTGTTGTTTTAATTGGCATTTCTCTAATCAAGAATCATTTGGAATATTTTTTCATATGGTGATATATATAGCTTTAATTTTTTCATATGAAAACTGTCCATTTCATTTGACCATTTATTACTTGAAAATGACTTGTGAACTTATAAATTTGATGCAATACTCTAAATCTTAAAAAAGAGATCTTTATTAGAACTCCTGTTTTTTGAAGATTATTTCTCAGCTTTCTGCTTTTCTTTTAATTTTGGCAGCACTGATTTTATTAGTGAAAAACCTTCTAAATTTAATATAGTCAAAATCATTCATTTTTTCATTATATTCTGTAATTATTCTTTGGTTACAAATTTATCCCTTTCTTATAGATCAGATAGATAGCATATTTTTTATCTAATAATTTATCTATGGTATTGTTCTTTATGTTTAAATCCTGTACCCATTTTGACCTTATTTTTGTATAGGGTATGAGATGTGGATCTATGTCTAAATTTTGATACTATTTTTCAGTTTTCCCAGTAATTTTTGTCAAATAGTAAGTTCTTATCCCAGAGGATGATGTCTTTGGTTTTGTCAAATAATAGATTGCTGTAGTCATGAAGTTTTATTGAATCTCTCCTTATCCACTGATTCATTACTATATTTCTTAACCAGTACCAGGAAGTTTTGATGACTGCTATTTTATAGTATAGTTTTAGAATTGGTAGAGCTAGGACACATTCCTTTACATTTTTCATAATTTTCCTTGCTATTCTTGCTCTTTTATTGCTCCAGAGGAATTTTTTTTTACTCTTTTTCTTGCATGGTAAAGTAGTTATATGGTAGTTTGATTAGTATGGCACTGAATAAGTAATTCAATTTGAGTAGAGTTGTCATTTTTATTTTATTAGCTCAACCTAACTGTGAGAACTTGACGTTTTCCCAGTTCAGGTGAGGAAAGCTGTATAATTGTGTTCATACAATTTCTGGGGTTGTCTAGGGAGGTAGGTTCCCAAGTATTTAATGTTGTTTACAGTTATTTTAAATGGAATTTCTCTTTTTACCTCCTGTATTTGGGCTTTGTTGTTCATATCTAGAAATGCTGGTGATTTATGTGGGTTTAGTTTATATATCCTGTTACTTTGTTGAATTTTGTTAATTATTTAAAGATGATTTTCTTGGGTTCTCTTGGTATACAATCATATCTGCAAAGAGTGAAAGTTTTTCTTCCTCATTGCCAAATGTGATTCCTTCAATTTCTCTTGTTGCATTTCCAAAACTTTATTGAATAGTAATGGTGATAATGGGCATCCTTGTTTCACACCTGAATTTATTGGAAATGCTGAGTTTATTCCCAATAAATATAATGATGGTTTTGGGTAGATATTATTTATTGTTTTTTTAAGGAAAACTCCATTTATTCCTAGAATTTCTTGTGTTTTTAGTAGGAATGGATGTTATATTATATAAAAGGATTTTTCAGCATCTATTGAGATAATCATGATTTCTGTTGGTTTTACTATTGATATGTTTAATTAGGTTGTGTCTTTTCCTAAAGTTGAACCATCCCTGGCTGCCTGGTATAAATCCAACCTCATCATATTGTATTATCCTAGTAATAACATGCTCTAGTCTCATTGCTAAAATTTTATTTAAGATTTTTTTCCTTCATTAAACATTAGTAATATTGGTCTATAATTTTCTTTGTCTGTATAGTTATTCCTGGTTTAGATATTGGCATCATTTTGGTGTCATTAAAGGAATGTGACAGAACTCCTTCCTCTCCTATTTTTAAAATAATTTATGTAGAATAAAAATTAATTGCTGCTTAAATGTTTGGTAAAATTCTTGTAAATCTTTCTGGACCAGGAGACTTTTTCTTAGGGAGTTTATTGATATTTTCTTCAATTTCTTTTTCTGAGATAGGGTTAAGTAATTTATTTCCTCTTCTGTTAATCTGGGAAACTTTTATTTTGTAAATATTCATCCATTTCTCTCAAGTTCTCCAATTTATTGGCTCAACAAAGTAGCTCTCAATTATCTCTCTAACTTCCTCTTCATTGATGGTTAGTTCACCCTTTTCATTTTTGATAATGGTAATTTGGTAATCTTCTTTCTTCTTTTAATCAGATTAACCAGAAGTTTTATTGGATTTTTCAGAAAACCAACACTTAGTGTTATTTATGAGATCAATGGTTTTCTTGTTTTCCATTTTATTACTCTCTCCCTTGATTTTCAGAGTTTTTAATTTGATATTTAATTGGGGTTGTTTAATTTTTTTCTTTTTCTAGCTTTTTTAGTTACATACCCAATTCATTGATCTCCTCTTTCTCTATATTTTCATATAGGCATTTAGAGATATAATGTTTCCCCACAAAACTGCCTTTACTGCATCCCATACATTTTGGTATGATGTTTCATTATTATCATTTTCTTGGATATAATTACTGAATATTTCTATTATTTGCTGTTTGATTCACCCATTATTTAAGATAAAGTTATATAATTTTCAATTAGTTCTTGGTTTATCTTTCCATGATCCTTAATTATGTGTAATTACATCATGGTATGGGAAGTGTGTATTTATTATTTCTGCTTTTCAGCATTTGATTTTAAGGTTTCTGTGCCTAAGTACATAGTCAATTTTGGTGAAGGTGCCATGTATCACAGAGAAATAGGTTTATTCTTTTCTATTACCATTAAGTTTTCTCCAGAGACCTATCATATCTAAGTTTTCTAAGATTTAATTCACCATGTTCAATTTGTTGTTAGATTTATCTGGTTATGAAAGAGGGAGATTGAGGTCTCCCATTATTAAAATTTTGCTCTCTATTTCTCCTATTTCTCTTTCAGCTTTTCCTCTTGAAAACTGGATGCTGTATTACTAGGTGCATACATGTTTAGTAATGATATAGCTTCATTTCCAATTGTGCCTTTTAAACAAATGTAGATTAATTTTTGCTTTTACTTTGTCTGAGATTAGGATCATTTCACCAGATTTTTTTTTATATCCACCAAGGCAAGAGATATTTTGCTCCAAATTTTTATTTTTACTCTGTGTGTATCTCTCTGCTTCAAATGTATTTTTATAAGCAACATATTGTAGGATTCTAGTTTTTAATCCATACTGATATCCACTTCCATTTTATGGGACAGTTCATCCCATTCATATTTAAAGATTTACAGTTAAGATTATTAATTTATATTTTCGTTCATGTTTTCTTTCTCCATCTATACTCAGATCTTTCCTTTTTCTTATTCCTCCTCACCAAAATTTATTACCTTTCCCATTTGACTTTTCTTTTAGCAATTTAACTTTCAGTTTATTTTCATTTATTCAATTCCTTTTTATCAGTTTCTTCTTCTTCCCTTATCTTTCCCATTCTCAGCCCTTCCTCCTTCTAAATTGTTAGATTTTTAAACAATGAGTTAAATCTGTTGAATAGCATTTACTGCATTCACATTCTCCTTTCTTTCCCCTCTAAAATTATAAATCTTTGTGCTTCTTCCCTTGGTACTCTGATATTATTAATCAGCTAATATCAATCCCTGTTCCATTATTTGATTGCTTGATGAGCTCTCATTGTTATCAAGATAACATCACAGCACTTCCTGCCAAGATGGGGGAGAGAAGACAGGTATAATTCTAAAGCCTCCTGATCTTTCCCAATCTATGATATGAAACAAACCTCTTAACAGAAATACGACCCACAAAACCCAGAAAGAAATGCCAGGAGAAAGAACATCTACTTCAGGATTTTTTGTTCTGCAGCCATGAGTGAGTATGGGCAGGTGAGTCTGGGAACAGAGGGTGCATCAGCCCTGGATCAGGCAGATTAGTGGCTGAATTGCAGCCTGGAAGCCTGAGGGCCCTAGAGCGGAATCTCCTTGATCAGTTTAGGAGCTAGACTGCCTGGGCCTGAGTCAACTAGGGAGCAGAGGCACTGGTGTTGTTGCTGACCCTCTGGAGCTTGATGACAGGGCGGGGGGGAGAGTTCTGGTGCAGCAGAGCTGCACACAACATCCCAGGGCTCCTCTGCTCTGAGGAATCCTGAGTCCAAGCCTCCATTGGGGATGAGTCCTCTTCCCTGAACAAACACAATTACAGACTAGTCTGCCTCAGGCACAGGTGGGTGACCAGAAGAAACAACCCAGCTCACAATAGGGAGAGGGATGACCTCACCCCAGGGTAAAACCCACTATTGATTGAAGGCAAAACTATTCCCTTGATAACCACCTTAATTCAGACCAGATGTTCTAAACTAAAACTTTCCCATGGGACTGAAGCCACCCTGTTGGCCCAGAGTCTTCTTTGTTTAATTGATTATAAAAATCCCTAATTTCCCCTCACTTGTTGGAGTTTGCCTATGGAGAGATGGATCCCTCTGCCTAAGATTTCCCCATTTGGGTTCCAGACTCGTGGCACTGATTTGGTACTCCCCAGCTGCCTTTTCTGAGCTGTGGTGTTTTCTCCCGAATTGTTGTTTTCACTTTCTTTCTCTTCTATTTTAATTATATTACTCATAATTGTTATTGGACTAATACTGCTGGTACTATTTTATTATTGTTCCTGTAAATCTACATCCCTTCCTTGTTGTTTTATCTAAATAAATGTAATCTTTCTTCTTTCAATGACTGCATTTTATTGTGGTGTGAGCAATCAAGGAACCAAGACTAAGACTAGTTAAATCTTAATTATGCAAAATTGGTGTAGTCAACAGGATCACTACATCAAAATGTCATTCTTTGAAAGAAAGAAGGGAAGTAAGAAAGAGGAATTTAATGAAATACCAGGATGGGAAGAAATACCTTATTCAGCTTTAGCGCAGGCTTGGGCTGTGCATACTGACCCTTGTAAAGATTAGGGAAGTCGGGTTAAAAATGGTATGCCTCCACAACTGATTGAATGTTTAAACAAAATTAAGGTGGATGGGGGAAAGAGTTAATAGGAGTAGTACAAAAAGGATGGTCTATAATAACAGCTTACAAGAAAGTCTGTGAAGCCCTATTTGATCAGCAGAAGGAAAAGGTAGAAATTGAAAAGGAGTTAGCTGAATTGCAGGGAAGAGTGTCTATGTTACAATGTCAAAATTTTATTTTAGGAGATCAAGAAAGAAATCACCAAACCATACCTGAGAAGGCAGCAGTTAGGGTAGCTCAGTACAAGTATAAAAATAGGAAAGGACAAGTGAATACGAAAAAGGTTCATGCTATTTTAGCCTCAGCTGGACCCTCCTGGGACCCAGATAAATGAGAATGAAATATTTGGGAAGAAGATGATATAGAGTAGGAAGAAATTATTAAGGAAGAAATACCTGAAGTAAATAAGTACTTGATTGAAGAAAAAGTTAGACCAGTGGCGTGGTGTAGAAAAGAGCAGAATATGGCAAGAAATAATGCTCCTTCACTCATGCAGATAGAGGAGGATTTTACTCAAAGAGAAATATTAGATTTGTTGGAAAGATTCTCTCAGCTCCCTGGAGAAAATATGTTAACCTAGTTGGTGAGAATAAGTGACACTGGAGCAGGAGGAATGTGGTTGGATCATAATATTACAGGAAATTTATTACTTTAACTCCCAATCCCCATATACAACAGGCTATTCAGAGACACTCAAGCATAAATCCTCAAATACCTAACATACAAAACACAACTTTATTGGAATTAGTAGCTCAAGGATTATAAGAGCAATATCCTGATCCAACCCTATGGCCCCCCAATAATTGCCCTTGGTATACCATAAGGGACAGAATTCAATGATTAAAGGAGGAAGTGATGAAAACTTCCTTAATTCTAGGACATGCAGATACATATTTAGATGATGGAATTACAGCTGCACACAGAGCTGTTCTTATAAAAACAGACCCACCTGCTTATAAGCACTTGGTATTACTATGATGTTAGCAGGCCAAAATGACCCATTGGGACATATTATATATAAGATGGCACAACTAAGTGACTTGGGTGACCTTGGATTGTCTAGTGATAATCATGACAGATTTAACAAAGAAACCAACAAAGAAGGAGTGAGAGTTAATAGAAAGGATATGTTTATGGCCTTATTAAAAGTTGGCATGAAAAGGGAAGACATTGATAGCAAACCCACCAGTGAACTATATAAGAAAAAGTTGGGGCAAGTTGACTATAAAGAAAGTGTACATGCCTATACTACCCCCTCTGCCCCTCCAAGCCTATACCCTTCTTTAGACCCATGGAAAGGGAATCCTTTTAAAGATGAATAGGAGTCTAGCCAAAGCCCTCCAAGTCCACCCTTTAGTAACTGACTTAAGGTCACGTGTAAAGATTTTGATTTATTGGAAAAATGGATCTACTACTGTTGCCAACACTTTAGTGGACACGGGAGCAGAGGCCACTTTAATATATGGAAATCCCCATAAGTATAAAAAGGGGGAATAATATTACAATTTCAGGACTTGGTGGAAACAAAATTAGAGCAAAACAAGTACAATTAGAAATGAAAATTGGACAATTTCCTAGGAAAGAACACAATGTAGTAATTGTACCTATTCCTGAATATATAATAGGAATTGACATTTTGAAAGGCATGGCTTTGAGACTTCTGAAAGGGAAGTATCAATTTGCAGTGAGAAAACAGAGTATTTCTACAGTAGTGGTAGGGCTTCTAAATATGACTCCTATCACGTTCCTTCACCAATGCAAGTGGTAAGCCAAAAACAATATAGGATACCTGGAGGGCATGATGAAATAAGTAAAACTATACAAGACTATGTAAAGGCTGGTGTATTGGTCACTACCACCAGCCAATGGAATAATCCAATTTGGCCTGTATGAAAGTCAGACAGTTCTTGGAGCATGACAGTAGACTATAGGCAATTAAATAAAGTAACATCCTCTCTATACACTACAGTTCCAGATACTATCACACTGATTGAATCTATACAGACCTTTTCAGGCCATTGGTATGCAGTAATAGATATAGCTAATTCTTTCTTTACTATTCCAGTAGATCCAAAACAATGCAGTCAGTTTGCTTTCACTTGGCAGGGACAACAATACACATTTACTACATTGCCCCAAGCTTATATACATAGTCCTACAATATGTCACAGGATCATAGCTGAACATTTGGATGAATTAAACTGGGTGAATGTAAAAATTTCACACTATATGGATGACAGCATCTTATAAACTCATAGTAAGGAAGATTTAGAACTTTACCAAAATTAATAGATCATATGAAAAGTGAGTGGTGGGAAATAAATCCAGACAAAATACAAGGCCCTGCTCAGACTGTAAAATTTTTAGGAATAATATGAATAAGGGTCATGGAGAAATTTTGCCTAAAGCCAGACAGAAGATTCTGGACTTCTCCCCACGTAGAGATAAGAAGGAGGCACAGAAGTTTATTGGTTTGTTTGGATTCGGGTGAAATCATATTCCACATTTAGGGCAAATCTTGCAACCCCTGTATAAAGTTACTAGAAAGAAGCATGTATTTGATTGGGGAACATGGGAGCAAGAGGCTTTTGAGGCTGCCAAAACTGCAATTCAGATAGCATTAGACCTATGGACATTAAAGAAGGGACCCATAGAATTACAAGTATCTACTTTATATAATTATGCTGATTGGAGTTTATGGCAAAGACAAGAGGGAAAAAAATGTTCCCATAGGATTCTGGTGCAGAAAACTACCCAGTACTGGAGAACATTATACTCCTTTTGAGCAACAACTTTTAGCTTCTTATTGGGCTTTTAAATGAAACTGAATGATTGACAGTCAATCATGATGTGATACTTAGACCCCAGATATCTATCATGGGATGGATAATGGGAACATCTGCTTCTCATAATATTGGACATGAACAGGAATTGTCTATGAAGTGGAAATGGTATATTCAAACTAGAGCTAAGTCTGAGAAGTCAGGGGTTTCCATGTTGCATGAGAAAGTGTTAGAATGACTTGCTTATTGAAGAAATGAGACCCCTGGTACAGTCATACCTAAAGTGCAATCTCCTGTAAAATGGAATGAAGGATATGATTCATTATCAGATTATAAAATAGAATATGCATGGTTTATACATGGTTTACAGATGGTTCTGCTAATATGTAGGCCAGGAGAGATGGTGGAAAGCTGTCTCATTCAACTCCAAAACAAAAATTGTTCTTACTATCACTGGAAAAGGTAAAAGTAGACAATGGACTGAACTCCATGCAATTTATCAAACCATTGAACATGATAAAGGAATACAATGCCATATATTTACTGATTCATAGGCTGTAGCTAATGGTCTGGATATATGGATGCCAGTATGGAAAGAAAATAATTGGGAGATTAATGGGAAACCATTTTGGGGATCTGATTTGTGGAACAAATTTGGTAATGGTGTCAAAGTACTAATGTTTCAGTTTTTCATGTAGTTGTTCATGTGAAAATGGACTCCCCTGAACATGAGTACAACTCTCAAGTGGATGAGTTAGCCAAAGTGCTAACCCAAACCAAGGCTGAGGATGAGAACCTTGCTCTACATCAATGACTCCACACAACTTCAAGACACTTGAGACCCTCTGCCTCATACAGGTGGGCATTAGATAGGGGTGTTCATTTACCATTAGTGATCATTAGAACATGTTTATAATAAATGCCCCCAATGTCAATTATATCAGAAAAAATTTGTCCTACAGTCTATTAAGGGACAGTTGTCAAGAGGAATACTGCCTGCACAAATATGGCAGATAGATTACATTGGTCCTTTACCTGTAAATGAGTGTTGTCAATATGCCTGCACTTGTGTGGACACCTATTCTGGAGTTTTGATTACATATCCCTACAAAAGATCAATGCCGAAAAATACCTTCAAAACATTGGATACAATTTCCCTTTATTATGAAACCCCTCTTCAAATGCAGAGTGATAATGGCTCCCATTTTAAAGAAGAAATTGAACAATATAGACAATATCAAAGTATTGAATGGATATATCACATTCCCTATTATGCCCAGGCTGCAGGGTTAATTGAAAGAATGAATGGGTTGCTCAAAGTAAAACTACTTAAGCTTGAGGATAATACTTTGAAAAAGTGGAAAGAAAATCTTTTTGAGGCACTGATTTAAGACTCCCCAGCTGCCTCCTCTGAGTCATGGTGTTTTCTCCCGAATTAGTGATGTTTTCACTTTCTTTCTCTTCTATTTTTAATATATTACTCATAATTGTTATTAGGCTAATATTGCTGGTACTATTTTATTATTGGTGTTGTAAATCTGCATCCATTCCTTGTTGTTGTATCTAAATAAATGTAATCTTTCTTCTTTCAATGACTGTGTTTTATTTTGGTGGGAGCGATCAAGGAACGAAGACTAAGACTAATTAAATCTTAATTATACACAACCAGAGAGAAATAATTTAAATATTAAGGAGCCACAGCAAGGATTATGCAGGACCTGGCTGTATCAACATTAAGGGATCAAAGGGACTGGAAGGAGATATTTCAAAGAGCAAGAGAGCTTGGAATACAGCCAAGAATACACTATCCCACAAAGCTGAGCCTTCTCTTCTAGGGAAAAAGATGGACATTTAACAGAATGGAAGAATTCCAAAAATCCCTGATGAAAAGACCAGAGCAAAATAGAAAATTTGGATATCAAACAGGAGGTTCAAGAGACACATGAAAGGGTTAAAAAAAAGGGGGAGCATAAAAGAAATAAAACTGCTATCCAATAAGTTGAAACTGGCTATATCCCAGGATGGGGAAAAATATTCCCATAAATCTTGATAATGGTAACTCTAACAGAATTGTAACTCTAGCCAGAAGTGATGGACATTTATGACCTATCCATGAGATTGCTATCCAATGGGATGTAACCAGCTTTAACTCCACTTGGGAGAAAGCCTCTTAATAACTCTCAAGAATTGTAACTCTGTTAGATAAAATGTACTTAGCTTGAAGTGATGTATACTCAGAATTTTCTATGACTCAGATAGAATGATTTTAAAACCACTACCTCCATAAAAAGGGGGATGGGGGTGGCTAGGTGGCACAGTGGATAAAGCACCGGCCCTGGAGTCAGGAGTACCTGGGTTCAAATCTGGTCTCAGACACTTAATAATTACCTAGCTGTGCAGCCTTGGGCAAGCCACTTAAACCCATTGCCTTGCAAAAAAGGGGGGGATGGGAAGCAAATGGGAGGAAGGAGGGGATTGAATGAGGTAAATCTCATTATACTAAGGTACAAAACACCTGTGGTAATAGAGGGGCAGAAGAGAGGAGATGAGAAAGTCCTGAATCTTCTTCTCATCAGACTTGACTTAAAGTCAACTTACACATAGACTCAGTTAACTTAAAAATACATCTAACTTTTCAAGCATTAAAAGGGGGAAAGGGGAAGTGGGATGGAGAAAGGGAGGGGTAGAGGTTAAAAAGGGGAAGTAAAAAAAGGAAGGGAAGGGAAAAGGGAAAAAGGGAACCTAGAAAGAAAGGGTAGGGAGTGGATATAGGAGGTAAAACACACTGAAAGCAGTGGTATTAAGAAATAAAATACTGGGGAATATGGGTAAAGGTGGGAAAGGTTAAAAAACTAGAAAAGCAGAGGGAAGATAGCATGAAGGGCAATAAAGAATTAGTAATCATAACTTTGAATATGAATGGGATGCACTCTCCCTTAAAACATAAATGAATAGCAGAGTGGATTAAAAACCAGAATCCTACAATATGCTGCTTACAAGAAAGTCATTTGAAGCAGAGAGATACATATAGAATAAAGCTAAAAGATTGGAGCAAAATATATTTTGCATCAGCTGAAGTGAAAAAAGCAGGGGTAGCAATCCTTATCTCAGACAAAGCAGCTGCAAAATAGTGTTAAAAGAGATAAAGATGGAAACTTTATCCTCCTAATAGTTACCATAGACAATAAAGTGATTTCAGTAATGAATATATATGCACCTAATGGGATAGCATCCAAATTCTTAGAAGAGAAGCTGAAAGAACTACAGGAAGTCATAGACAGCAAAACTCTACTAGTTAGAGACCTCAAGCTCCCACTCTCAGATCTAGATAAATCAAATCATAAAATAAACAAGAAAAAAATTAAGGAGGTAAATAGATTGTTAGAAAAACTAGATATGGTAGACCTAAGGAGGAAATTGAATGGTGATAGAAAGGAATGTCCATTTTTTTCTCTGCAGTACATGGAAGTTTTAAAAAAATTGACTATGTACTAGGACCTAAAACCTTATGATCAATTGCAGCAAGGCAGAAATAGTGAATACATCTTTCTCAGATAACAATGCAATAAATGTCACACACAATATTGGGCCAAAGAAAGATATACCTAGAACCAATTGGAAACTAAATAAAATCATTTTAAAGAACGAGTGGACCAAAAAACAAATTATAGAAAGAATTAATCATTTTATCCCAGATAATAACAAAATGAAACAACATACCAAAACCTATGGGATTCACTCTAAATGGCTCTCAGGTGATATATTATGTCTTTATATGCTTACATGAATAAATTAGAGAAAGAGGAAATCAATGAACTATATATGCAACTAAAAAAAATAGAGAAAGAACAAATTAAAAAACCCCAATTAAATGCCAAATTAGAAATTCTAAAAATTCAAGGAGAAATTAATAAAATAATATGCAAAAAACTAATGAATTAATAAATAAAACCAAAAGTTGCTTTTTTTGAAAAAAACAATAAAATTGATAAACCTCTGGGCAATTTGAATAAGAAAAAGAAAGAAGAAAACCAATTTGCTAGTATCATAAATGAAAAGGTGAACTCACCACCAATGAGAAGGAAATTAAAGTGATAATTCAAAATTATTTTGCCCAACTCTATGCCAATAAATTTGATAATCTAAGTTAAATGGATGAATATTTACAAAAATATAAGTTTCCCAGGTTAAATGAAGAGGAGATTAAAAACCTAAACAACCCTATCTCAGAAATAGAAATTAAATAAGCCATCATTGAATTCCTTAAGAAAAAATCTCCGGGCCCTGATGGATTCACAAGTGAATTCTACCATACATTAAAGGAACAATTGGTTCCAATTCTATATAAACTCTTTGGAAAAACAGGGGAAGATGGAACTATCACTAACTTTCTTTGAAACCAATATGGTTCTGATAACTAAACCAGGAAGAGTTAAAACAGAGAAGGAAAATTATGGACCTATCTATTTCCCTGATGAATATAGATGCAAAAATCATAAATAAAATCTTAGCAAAATGATTACAACAAGTTATCACTGAGATAATACATTTTGATCAACTAGGATTTATCTCAGGAATGCAGGTTTGGTTCAATATTAGGAAAACTGATAGTATAAGCAATTACATGGAGAACAAACCTGTCAGAAATTATATGATCATAACAATAGATGCTGAAAAACTTTTGAAAAAATACAGCATCCATTCCTACTAAAAATATTAGAGAGTGTAGGAACAAATGGACTGTTCCTCAGAATTATTAGCAATACCTATCTGAAACCATCAACAAGCATTTTATTCAATGGGGAGAGGCTAGACGCATTCCCAATAAGATCAGAGGTGAAAGAAGGGTGCCCATTATCACCAATACTATTCAATATCATATTAGAAATGTTAGCTTCAGCATTTAGAGAAGTAAATGAAATTGAAGGAATTAGAATTGGGAAAGAAGAGAAAAACTCTCAGTCTTTGCTGATGACATGATGGTATACTTAGAGAATCCCAAGAAATCATACAGAAAACTATTGGAAACAATTAGCAATTTTAGCAAAGTTGCAGAATATAAAATAAACCCTCATACATCCTCAACTTTTCTATATATGTCTAGTAAGATATAGCAGGAAGTGCTAGAAAAGACATCCCATTCAAAGTAACCTCACACAATATAAAATACTTGGGAATCTATTTGCCGAGACAAACTCAGAAACTTTTTGAAAAGAATTATAAAACACTTCTCACACAAATTAATACAGATTTAAATAACTGGGCAATTATCAACTGCCCATGGATAGGTAGAGCTAATATAATAAAAATTACAATTCTACCAAAACTAAACCACCTCTTTTGTGCCCCACCAATTAAAATTCCAAAAAAGTACTTTAATGAGTTAGAAAAAGTTGTAAGCAAGTTCATATGGAGAAATAAAAAGTCAAGAATTTCCAGGAATTTAATGAAGAAAAGTGCGAAAGAAGGTCGCTTAGCCCTACCTGATCTAAAATTGCATTGTAAAGGATCTGTTATCAAAACTATTTGGTATTGGCTAAGAAATAGAGTGGTGGACCAGTGGAATAAATTAGGTGTAATAGCAGGCAACTACTATAGTAATCTGCTGTTTCATAAACCCAAAGAGTCCAGCTATTGGGATAAAAACCCTCTCTTTGATAAAAACTGCTGGGAAAATTGGAAGTTAGTATGTAAGAAACTTAGATAAGACCAACACCTCACACCCTTTACCAAGATAAGATCCAAATGGATACAGGATTTAGACACAAAAAATAATACTATTAGCAAATTAGAAGATCAAGGCCTAGTTTACCTGCCAGATCTATGGAAAGGGACGCAGTTTATGACTAAGGAAGAGATGGAGAACATCATCAAAAACAAACTAGATGATTTTGATTACATTAAATTAAAATGCTTTTGCACAGATAAAACCACTGCAACTAAGATAAAAAGAAATGTAGTAAACTGGGAAACAATCTTTACAATTAATGATTCTATAAAAGTATTCATTTCTAAAATATACAAAGAACTGAGTCATATTTTAAAAAAAAGCCATTCCAGAGTTGACAAATGGTCAAAGATATGTAAAGGCAATTTGCAAATGAAGAGATCAGAGCAATCCATAGTCATATGAAAAATTGTTCTAAATTATTACTTATTAGAGAAATGAAAATTAAATCTTCTCTGAGGCACCAACTCACACCTCTCAGACTGGCTAATATGACCAGAAAGGATAATGATCATTGTTGGAAGGGTTTTGGGAAATCTGGGACACTATTACACTGTTGGTGGAGCGTGAACTCATCCAAACTTTCTGGAGAGAAATTTGGAACTATGCCCAATTGGCAACAAAAATATGCATACCCTTTGATCCAGCAATACAGGGCTATACCCTGAGGAGATTTTGAAAAAAGGTAAAAACATCACTTGTACAAAAATATACATAGCAGCCCTGTTTGAGCTGGCAAAGAATTGGAAATCAAGTAAATGTCCTTCAATTGGGGAATGGATTAGCCAACTGTGGTATATGTATTTCATGGAACACTATTCTTCTATTAGAAACCCAGAGGGACAGGAATTCAGGGAACCCTGGAGTGATTTGCATGAACTGATGCTGAGCGAGATGAGCAGAACCAGAAAAATGCTGTACACCCTAACAGCAAGATGGGGGTGATGATCAACCTTGATGAACTTGCTCATTCCATCAGTACAACTATTAGGGACAATTTTGAGCTGTCTGCAATGGATCCAGATAAATAACTGTGGAGTTTGAGAAAAGATCAAGGACTATTCTCTTTAGGAAAAAAGATATCTTATTGCCTGATCTTGCTATCTCTTATACTTTATGTTTCTTCCTTAAGGATATGATCTTTCTCTCATCACACTCAATTTGGGTCAATGCACCATATGGAAACAAAGTAAACACTGACAAATTGCTTTCTGTTGGGGGTGGGGGAAACTATCAATAAAGATATCATCACAGATTGTGTATTTGATTTATGAATAAGGAGTTTTGACTCTAATTGCATCAAATTATAAATATTATCTTTTTTTTTACCTTACCCCCTTTTCCAGTATCTTGCAAGTACACACAATCTTCCTTACATGTCAAAGTATCATCCAAAGCCATATCATTCTTGAAATATTTGTGCCCCTTCCCCAGGCCTATTTTCCTTCACACTACCTGCCCCCCTACCATGGGTACTTATCCTTTGTTAAGTGAAGCACCTTATGCTGATCTAATTAAGTATAAAAATCTTGAAGATCTCTGAGTGCTGGGGTGCTCTTAAAGTCTCACTGAGAACTCATTTGTAAAATGACTGTAAGTAGCAGAAACACTATCTATGGTTCTCTTAGTTTATGTTGGCCTCATTAGACAAGGTGCTTAGAACATTGTGATTAAAGTGAGTCAAAGTATAATGAGACACTTAAAGTTAACAGTCCTGCTTTTTTTCTTTTCTGTTTTTCTTGGGTTTTTGTCTCAAACAAAAGTAATGTGCTCTTGAACCTCTTCAATGGAGAGACAAGACCTAATTATACCCATATCATTTAGGTTCATTCTCTTCAATTAATTTCTGCCCTCTAATTTTCCTTAGTGAAGTGAAAGTTAAAAAGAATTAGCATTGTTATATCTTCTCTTTTAGGGACCAACTCTTGTTTAAAACAATTTTGTTTTGTAGTCCCATTTTCATTTACTGTTTTTATATAACACTTCAATGGTGTATTTGACTATTGAATTCTCTGTTCAGTTCTGGTCTTTGTGTCAGAAAATCCTGGAATTCCTGTATTTCATTGAGCATCCATCTTTTTCCTTGACAGTTTATGTTTAAATTTTCAGAGTAGTAATCCCAAATTACAATCACAGGTCCTTGGCTCTCTGAAATATGTTATTCCAGTTCTTCAGATCCTTCAGTATTGAGGCTGATAGGTCCTGTGTTAGTCTGATTGTCTTCCCTTTGTATTTGGATTATTTTGTTTTTGCTGTTTCCAATATTCCCTCTTTTATTTAAGGGTTCTTGAATTTGGTGATTATAGCCCTTTAAACTGAGCTCTCTTTCTGGAGGGGTCCTGTGGATTCTTTCAAATTGTTATATTGTTATCTTGTTCTAGTGGAGTGGGGCAGTTTTCCCTTATAATATCCTCCATGATGTTTTTTCCAGGTTTTTGTTGGTCCAAGCTTTATGGTAGTCCAATGATTCACAGATTTTCTTTGCTAGCTCTGTTTTACAGATCATTTGTTTTCTCTTGAAGGTGCTTTGAATTTCCTTTAACTTTTTTCAACCTTTTTTTTTTGGTTGGTGGAATTTTGTTATTCTGTAGATTCATTAGTTTCTAACTGTTCAATTCCAATTTTTAGGATTTTATTTTCTTCATTTATCTTCTGTGTTTCCTTTTCCAGTTGATTAGTTGATTGATTATTTTTACTTTTAATGGAGGGCATTTCTTTAGTCAACTTGTCACAATTTTCCTGCAAGACTTTCATTTCTTTTTTTCCATTTTTCTTCTTTCTCTCCTCTTTGGTTTTTAAATTCAAGTTCTTCGATGAGCCTTTGTAGTTGAGTCCAATTTATAGACCATTTTTATTACTTATCCTGTGAGTAATTTTTCACAGCCTTCTTTAGACATGGCATTTATTTGTGAAGTACTTTTCTTCAGTGAGAGCTCTTTTAGCTTTTTTTGTTCATTTTTGTTGTTGTTCTGCTCCTGGTGTATATGGAGTATAGATCCAAGCTTTTATTGTTCTGGGGCTGGGGTCTGATTCCTGCCATTTTCTTGGTTTAGTTGTTGCCTATGTAGTCCAGGCCTTGCTTTTGCAGGGGTTTGTTTCCTCCTTTACGTCCAGGTTCTGTCTTAATAGAGGATTGCTCCCGACCCAGTCCTATCTTTTACCCAATGCTCTCAGAGTTCAGATTGTGTTGGGATTCAAATCATCCCTGCTGGCTTGTTTTCTAGCTGCCAGGACCTCTGTTATTTTTAAGCAACCACAACCTGTATTGTACTGTGGCTAAAAGTCTCCTGCTGGCTTTCCCAGCTCTCCTGGAATTTCCTTCCCCTTTTACCCAAAAGGACCAGAATTTAAGTGAAGGTCTCCTCCTTATATCTCTACAATTTGGCTACATCCTCCATGATGTCTACAGTTGAAAACTTCTATGAATCTTCTCTTTTTTTTGGTGTGAATGTCAAAGTAGAGACTTCATTTATCTTTGGAAGGGAAAGGCTCTGGGAGCAGGTTAACTCCACGCCATCATCTTGGCTCCAATATATGTGGATTAATGTTGAAAAGATTTCATATCATGCAATTGGAAAAACAAAATTAAAACAATTGGAAAAAATTGATAACAAGATAAGGTGATGGTGCATATTACTTTGTATTAACTACATATACTATATCCAGGATATCTTCCTGATCTAAAAGTCATAAAGGGAAATAAGTTTAAATAGGAATTGATATTTATTCTTGAGGCATCCAGGCAAGCTAATCAAAATTTCATTTTTTAAAATTTCTAAGCTTTAAGAACTCTTTATTTTATCAATTTATTTTTCAAATAATGAACTTTAGCAACAATCAAGAAAATTTCCATAAGGGCACAAAATGTTTATTATGAAAACTGATTATTAATTTCATGCTGCTTGTACTTTTTTATTTGTAGTTCAAAATCTTTACTCTTTTTTGCCTTTTCACATTTTGTCTTCGAATTATATACAATATTAATATGTACTTATCATTTTTGAAAGGTTGGGAATTTTACAATTTCTCCCCCTCCCTTCCCCCCCAGATGGCTGTCTGATAGTCTCTACATTTTTGCTATGATATACTTTGATGTAAATTGAAAGTGATATGAGTAAACATAAATTCCCTACCCCCCCCAATAAGATGAGAAACCTTAAGAACAGAGAGAAAATAAAGTTGTACTTCAGTACTTTCAGATTTCAATGTCTCTGTCTCTGGTGTGAGTTGCTTTCTTTATCATAAGTCCACCAGTGAAGCTGCTTCAGTATTTTTCCCACAGATGCTATTTCTGGCTGTACCTCCACTCTATTTCTCCCCACTCTCATTTATTCTATTCTCTCTCTCTCCTTTCATCTTGGCCCTGTCCAAAAGTGTGTTGAATCTGAGTACCAACTCCCTTGATCTTCCATCTTTTCTATCACCTATTCCCCCCTTCCCTCCCCCCCCCATTTCCCCCTTATCCCATCCCTTTCTTCTCATTTTTCTCTACGGAAAGATAGATTTCCTCACCCTACTAAGTGTGCATGTTATTTCCTCTCTAAGCCATTTCTGATTAGAATCAAGGCTCACTCATTCCCCTTGCCTTCCCTCTTTCCACACCATTGAAAAAGCTTTTTCTTGACTCCTTTGTGAAATGTCTTTGCTTCTTCTTCATCTCCTTTCCCTTCCTCCCAGTACTTTTCTTTATCACCCATTGACTCCACCTTTTTACCATATTATACCATTATATTCCACTTCTTCCTATGTCCTGTCTATATATGCTCCTTCTAACAGCTCTTATAAATGAGAAAGTTCAAATGAGTTATCAATGTCTTCTTCCTATCCAGTAATACAAACAGTTCAATATTATTAAGTTCCTCATAATCAGTCATTCTTGTCCACCCCCTCTATGGTTCACCAGAGTTCTATACTTGGAGATCAAACTGTCTGTTCAGCTCAGGTTGTTTCAATAGGAAAGTTTGAAAGTCCCCTGTTTCATTGAAACTCCATCTTTTCCCCTGAAAGAGGATGTTCAGTTTTGCTGGGTAGTTGATTCTCGGTTGTAAACGAAGATCTTTTGCCTTCCTTAGTTTCATATTCCAATCCCTGCAAGCCCTTAATGTAGATACTGCCAGATCCTGATTATAAAGCCTTGGTAATTGAATTGCTTGGTTCTGGCAGCTTTTAGAATTTTCTCTTTTATTTGGGAGTTTGGGAATTTGACTATAATATTCCTGGAAGTTTTTGTTTTGAGATCTCTTTCAAGAGGAGACTGGTGAATTCTCTTGATTTCTATTTTACCTTCTGCTTCTACAATATCAAGACAATTTTGTTGTATTATTTCTAGAAAAATGAAGTCTAGGCTCTTCTCCTGATCATGGCTTTCAGATAACCCAATAATTTTTAAATTATTTCTTTTGGATCTGTTTTCGAGGTTGTTTGCTTTTCCAATGTGATATTTCACATTTTCTTCTAATTTTTGGCTTTTTTTGGAAGAGTTTTATTTCTTCTTGATTTCTTGCAAAGTCATCGGCTTTCTTTAGTTCCATTCTGCATAAGAAAGAGTTATTTTCTTCAGAGAGCTTTTGTTGAATTTCCTTTTCCAACTGACCAGTTCTGCTTTCTAAGGCATTCTTCTCCTCATTTGCCTTTTGTTTTGCTTTTTCTATTACGCCTTAACTGGTTTTTAGCACATTATTTTCTTCAGCATTGTTTGTATATCTTTCACTAAGTTGGTCATTTGGTTTTCATGATTTTTCTGCATTGCTCTCATTTTTGCTCCCAATTTTTCCTCCATCTCCGTTAATTGCTTTTCAAAGTCTTTTCTGAGCTCATTCATATTCTGAGACCATTTTCTATTTCTTTTGGAGGTTTTGGACATGGAAGCTTTGATTTTGTCATCATCTGAGTACGTGTTTTGATCTTCCATGGGACTAAATTAATTCTCTATAGTCACAGTCTTCTTTTCCTGTTGTTTACTCATTTCCACAGTCCAACACTAATTTACAGCACTTCCAAGGCTTTGGGGTTTTTTTTGGGGGGGGCACCCCACTGGGACCTTTACTACTCTAAGGTCTTATGGTCTCTTCCTTGTGCTTTGACATGTAGATGGCCCCGATACTTCCCTCTGCTCTAGGGCTGTAAGAAGGATCCTGCTATCTTATTATGGAAGCCCAAACTGTAATCTGGATATGAGTGTAGGTAAACAACAGAGTCCTATCCCAAGGAGAACAGAGAAATTTCTAAAGACTTCCCTTACCATCTCTGAGGGTGCAGGCTGCTTTCTCCAGATCCTTGCTGTAGTTTCTGCAGCCAGTGCTCCTCACTCCACACTCATTCTGGTGTAACAGAGTTCTCTCCCCACCCCTTCAAGCTGTTGCCCATGATCTCTGGGCTGGGCTGGGCTGGGCTGGGTTGAGCTGCAGACATGGCTATTTTTCCACCACCACCCCCCTTCCTGCTGAAACACACCTTTCCCATGGAACTTCTAAGTTATCTTGGACTGTGAAAAATGTATCACTCAGTTTTTCTGTGGGTTCTGCCCCTCTAAATTTTGGCTAGAGTCATCATTTGTTTGTGTTTTGGAGTTTGGGGGTGAAGGAGTTCCCATGAAATGCTGCCTTTATGCCATCTTGGCTCTACCCCCTAGTTCCTTACTTGTTTGCACTTTTTCAACTATGTGATAAATTCAACATATTTCTTTCAAAACTTTCAAGTTTACTGGTGCATGCATCTTTCTTTTTCAATGAATTTTTTATTGTTTCAAAATCCCCCCTTTTGTTTGAATAACTATCATTAGTCCCTTCAATCATCATTTCTCCCCCCCATTAAAAACAGAAAATATAGTAACAAACATAATCAATATAAATCCACAAAATAATAATTCCAAAATTGAATAATTCTTTAAGATATTTGGATCTATAATTTTTGCCACAATTGTGTGACATACTTCTTCATAGGAGTTCTATAGACAGAATTAATCATAGCTTTTATTAGCTATAATTAAAAACATTCTTAGTAGTTTCTTTTAAAGTTTAGCTACATCTTCCATGTAATATAATAAATTAGAACAAGGTCTATATTGTGAGTATCGTGGCACCTAGACTATTTTATATTAAATGCTTAAGAAATGTTTTTACTGATTCAGCTCATTTCACTCATTTTTTTATATTTTCCAAAATTTTCTGAAATAATCTATTTCTCTATATTTTACATAGCAACAATATTTCATTGTATTCACAAAATATAATCTATTCATTTCCTAAATAATAGGTACTCACTTTTATTCTCTTCTTCTCACTTCTTTTTTTTCCTCTCCTCTCCTCCACCAACACCAAATGTTGAACAATTCCCTCCAACTGGAAATTAAAACTAAGAGTCCCGTGAGTGGTAGTGCTCTTGCAACCCTGCTTGTGCTTCCAATCTAACTTTTACATATATCTTGTACCCTGTTAATATAGTGTAAGGCTTCTGCAGGTAAGAGTGCTGTAGCCCCAATCACTGAAGGCCCTTAGAAGAAAGTTCTTACAAATAACTATCAAATGACTGTTTTAATATTATAAACTAACATGAAAATGAAAACAAGTACATTATCAATTGCTTTGCATTCATACTTGTAGACTTGGGAGATCTTTCTATCTTTCTTGGAGCTAAAACCTTAGATGTGTTGCTATCTCTTGCTTTAAAGCAGAAAATATCTTACTTTTCAATTTTTGTCCCCAGTGATTAACACAATGCTTTGCATTCAGTCTTAGTAAAATTTAATAAATACTATTTTCATTCATGCATTTTTGTAACATGTTACTTTACCTGAGGCTTGAAGAAAACTTGAGGTAAAGAGATATTGCAATTTAGACAAGGATAGCCATTGCAAGGGCATACTTCATGGGAAATGGAATGTTGTTTGTAAGGAAAAATAAGAAGACACATACAAACACAAAAGAGTATTCAGGTAGGATAATAATGGATAATTAGGTAAGAAATTTAGATTTTGGCTTTTTTTAAATGCCAGAAGAGCTTGTATAAAAATATAGTGGTAATAAAGAGTGATTTCATTTCATTGAGTAATAGAAGAATACAATCAGATCTATATTTTAGGGAAAAAAAAAACTCTTTGGCAGTTGTGTGTATGGGAAATCTCAATATCTACTTCTGCCATTCATGATTTAATGTCCTGTACTCTAAAGATCATTAATTACAGGTAACATTGATATCTGCAAGGGGCTTTTAGTACCTTGCTATTATGTTCATAAGTAATCAACTCAATAAAACAATTCTCTATTCTTCAATCAACCCTTCATTTACTTTGAATTTCAGTTTTTCCTCAACTATTTTCCTTCCTTCCTTCCTTCTTTCTTTCTTTCTTTCTTTCTTTCTTTCTTTCTTTCTTTCTTTCTTTCTTTCTGTCTTTCTTGATATGATATGCAGATTATCATTCACAGAAGACACAAATAAAAAAAGGATAAAATTGCTGCCTTTCTCTGTCATCTGTTGAAAGAGACGTATTTCCTTTTGAATTTCTCCTACTTATCTTTTGCAGTTTTTAAGCTCCCTTTTGTTATTCTCTCCAAGTATTTCTACTTCTAAAGGACTTGTGAACAAAGTATATCTCATATACATATATATGTATATATACATATATATATTTATATAAAACCTGAAACCTAGACTAATATAGATTAATTGCTTAAGAAATGCTTTTCTGATTGAAATGAATCAGTTATAGATATCCTGCCTTCCCTTCCAGTAGCAAATCTATTCACATTATATAGTTCCTTCATATGCTAATACCTTGTCTCCCAAACTAAATTACAAACTCCTTAAGGGTAGAGCCCAGGTCTTACACTTCTTTTTATTCCCCAAATGCCTGATATAAGAGATTATATAGATCATGTGAATTAAACTCATTTCCATCTTTTTCTCTCCAGTTCTTTCAAATGAGTTTCAAATATTCTGGAAAGTATTTTGGGTTTTTTATAGTTGCATTATTAAATTTAACTTGTTTACATTTGGGCAGTTAGGAGGCACATTAGATAGAATGCTGAGCCTAAAATCAGGAAGATTTCTCTTCATGAACTCAAATATAGCCTCAAATACTTATTAGTTATATTATCCTGGGCAAGTCACTTAACCCTGTTTGCCTCAGTTCTTTATCTGTAAAATGGAGAAGGAAATGGTAAAATGTTTCAGAATCTTCATGCCACCCTTAAAAAGAAGCCCCAAAACAAATAGGGCCATGAAGTGCCAGACAGAACTGAAAAAATAATTGAACTGAGTTTAAATATATTTCATGGGAAAGGAATTATATTTGTACCAAAGTTATTTTTTGCTTCAATATTAATATTTAAATGTGAAAGTAAAATTCTTAAGAACTTAAGGTTTTCATTTTCCTTTCAAAGACAGAATGGTATTTTAATAAAATTTACATGTTATAATAAGAATGATTAATTTTGATTGTTATTGCATATCTTTTTTTCCTCCCACAAGTAAAATGCATTGTAATTATTAAAATGTTGGTATTATTATTATTATTATTATTATTATTATTATTATTATTATTGCTGAAAATCTGGTAAAGAAGTTGACTCAAAGCATATTCTCCACTCCCTAGCACTATAATTTAAAAATAAAATCTTTCTTGCTATTTCATCCATAAAATGTTGCTGAATCAGAGGAAAATCAAGTCCCAGCAAACCATTAGCTCAGAGCCTTGTTTCCCTGCTATCCTAGGATCATTCTTTGAAATGTATTTTCTCTCTCTGTTAAGAACAGCATCAGCACTCTTCCACAAAAGGAAACAGTTCTGGCTTGCTTTTTGTGTTTATTCAGAATCAGCTCATGTTTGAATTATATTTGGAATTGAATAGAAAGCTGACTCCTATTCATTTCCATAATGATCATTTCCTGTATCCAGAGTGCCCCAAAACGTACAATGAAACTGAAAACAGATAAAATAAGTATTAGACAAGAATAAAAAAAAAAAAAGATTCCAAGTTCCAGTAACTGAAACTTCTGCCCATAGAATTTTTGACCCTTCAAAGACAGAGTGGGTTCTGGGAATAGTTTGAATAAGAGTAAGTAAAAGAATAAGAAAAAGAGTAAAGGCAATGTTACTTTCTTCAGAGAACATCTAGACTCAGATTTTCTTATGCATGAAGCATTCCTCAAGATTTTGTTCTAATTTTCTGGTTTTTATAGTAGACCTTGAGTGGATGATCTTATCAACTATTCTGGTTTCAGTTGTCTTTTCAAAAAATGTCTTCTTAATCTTAAAATCAAACCCCAACCTCCTAAACTCCAAGCTCATGTAACAAATTTGCATAAATATTCCCTCAGATTTTTCATCAGCATTTCAAACTCCACTTGTACAAAAATGATAATTATTTTCTACCCCATCCCCAACCCACTACTCCTCCAAACATCTCTTATCTATTCAGTTTTCTATCATCCTTATAGTCATCCAGGTGTGCAGTCACAGAATCATTGCTGACCCATTTAATATAAATTGCCATATTTTGTCAATTTCTAATTCTATATCTCATATCAATTTCCTTCTTACCAGTCACATGACCACTGTCCTGCTTCAAATTCTTATTAACATTTGTTGGAATTATGACAAATGCCTCCTTGTTGACCTAATTGACTATAGTATGACTTCCGTTTCCAATCTATCTTTCACATAGATGACAAATTATGATTCCTAAAATATGGTTTTAAACATATATCCCCCCTAATAAAAAACCTCTGTGATTTGCTTCTGTCTAAAGGATAAACTATAAACCCCTTACTTTGTCTTTTAAATTACTCTCTTGTTTAGCTTATTCAGTTTACCAAATATATTTTAAATTACTTCCATTCATGTATTCAAGCAAGCTAGCTTATGTGCTGCTTTTAAATTTAATGTGTCAAGTTCCCAAAAGGATCTAGCATTCTAGAAGACTGTAAGATCCATGTGAATAAGCAATAAATAATGTAATTTTAACTATATTAGTAGGAGGATAATTTCCAGGCTACAGAAAAGGATAATCTTACTGTGCTCTGTCCTTATCATACCTGATCTAGAGTACTTTGTTCATTTCTGGGCATCACAGTCTAAGAAAGACATTGGAAATCTGAAATCTCCAGAGAGGGGTAAGAAAAATAATGAAAGGCAATGAATGAAGAAAGATAAGCATTGGTTGAAGAAAGCAGATAAACTTATCCTGGAAAAATGGAACCTGAGGGAGGAAATGATAACTATCTTCAAGTATTTCAAAGGGGGAAAGATTAGACTTGCTTTTAATGCTCCAGAGAGCATAAATAAGAGCAATGGGTAGAAGAGGTATTTATTTTAAATATTTTTATTTTCAAATTGAATTCTAAATTCTCTACTTCCCTCCCTCCATCACTCAGACATTAAAAAGAAAAGCAAAAACATATCAATCTAACATGTGAAATCTTGAGGAAAATGTTTCCATATTGGTTATATCACAGAAAAGTAAGAAAAATTAAACTTCAATTGCACCTAGAGTTCAGCTTTTCTCTCTTAGGAATTGATCAGAACTTCCAAGTCTTTCACAGTTGATCATCATTGCAACAATGCTGTTACTATGCATAATAATATCCCAGTTTTTCTTTATTTTGTATCAGTTCTTTTAGGTATTACTCTATTATATTTCTCCCCTGAAATCACACTTCTCAAAATTTTAATATCACAATAGTGTTTTACCAAAACCATATGCCACAGCTTATTAAGTCATTCCTTAATTGATAAATATCCACTCAACTTCTACTTCTTTGTCAGTACATAAAGTGCTATTAAAATATTTCTTTGCAAATCTAAGGTATTTTCATTTTTTAAATCTAATTGGGGATATGGACCTAAAAGTGTTGATGTAGGGCCAAAGGAAATGCAGTTGTGGGCACAGGTCCAAATTGTTCACAACTCCACCAAGTTGATGTAGTTTTCCTCATTCCATCTACATCAGGCCATTTCTGATAGGAATGAGATGGTACCATAGAAATATTTTATTTTGCTTTTCGCTTATTGATCATTATTGAGAAAATTTTTTCATATACTTAAAGATAGATATGATATCTTCATCTGAAAACTGCCTCTTCTCATCAGTGACTATCAATTAGGGAGTGGATCTTTTTTGATAAATTTGACTCTAGTATTTGAGAAATGAGGCCTTTATCAGAGAAACTTACTGCAAAATTTCTTTCTAGTAATTCATTGTCTCTGGAACCTCTCATCAAAATGTAGTTTCCTTGATTATGTGTTTTAAATAGGGTTCTTCTTGCTCTTGCTTAGCATAAGATCATTATTGCTATTACTGCCTTTTCTATATCAGCTGAAGAATAATAGATTCTGCTCTAGTCCTTTATTTTAACCTTACTTCTGAGTCCTTCATTTTCAAGTATTTCTCTTGTAAACCACATAATGTTGAGTTCTGATTTCTTTTTTTTCCATTTCAATACGTATTTATTAAGCGTTTACTATATCTAAGGTTCTATACTATCAATATAAATGCAAAAAATCAGTTTCTTTTCTTTAAGAACTTGCAATTTACACTTCTGTCCAAGATGGCAGAGAGAAGTCAGGCACTGTGCTAAAGTCTCTTGGCTTTCCCTCACAGCTAATATGAATTATGCCTCTTAACAGAGATTCAATCGACAAAACCCAGAAAAAGAACATCTCCCTACAAGGTCTGTCTCAGGGGAGAGTGAATGAACCAGGGGCAAGACAGTCAGAGCAGGGGTGGGGGGTTAAGCACAAATATCAAGCTAGGATCAGCTGCAGAGGCTTTGACTGTTCGAGTGGCAGGACAGGGAGCTCCAGTGGGGCTGGTGCGGGGGGGGGGGGGGGGGGGGGGGGGGGGGTGTAGAGTTCCAGCACAGAATGTTGCAGAGTGCAGCTGGACATTGATCCACTTGGCTTGGCTTGACTGGTCTGGAAGAACAGAACTGTGGGCTCCATACTTTCAGTGGATTCATCTACCCAGAAAAAACACAGTAATAGCACTCTATCTCCCCAC
Source organism: Macrotis lagotis (assembly GCF_037893015.1). Lineage (NCBI taxonomy): Eukaryota > Metazoa > Chordata > Mammalia > Peramelemorphia > Peramelidae > Macrotis > Macrotis lagotis. Next base: position 29,697,282 of record NC_133662.1, on the reverse strand, counting down.
CTTCTCCCAGGCTCAGGCATGGGCAGCAGAGCTCCCTCAGTTGAATAAGGAGATTAACTACCCAATAGCAGAGCCTAGTCCACATTGTTTAAGGATAACAGTATCCAGCTGTGCCCTCCACCCCCTCCAGGCCTAGGGTGTGGCTCTCAAATAAACATTACAGACACTCCAGAGAAAGCAGCCAGCATCCCCTACTGACTGGCCCACTTGGAGTTACTAAACCCAGTGAGCAAAGCCTCTAGGAATTTCAACACCAGAGGTCTGTGAACCAGTCCAGCCCCCAACACAAGATCTTAGGAAAATGAATACAAGTCAGCAAAAAGGGGGGGGGTCCATAGAAAATTACCTTGAAGAAAAGATCCTAACTTGGAGAGATAACTAATGAGGAGAATATGAATTGCTCTCCAGTTCAGAAAGACTTCTTAAAAGAAATCAGGAAGGAGTTTAAAAATAAATTGAAAAAAACTGGGAGAATAACTTAAAAGAAAATTAACATTTCACAACGTGAAAATAATTTTCTCAAAGGCACAATTGGACAAATGGAAAATTCCTTCAAAAATAGAATTGACCTATGAAAAAGGGTAAAACTATCACTTGTACAAAAATATTCACAGCAGCCCTGTTCTTGGTTTTAAAGAATTTGAAATTGAATCAGTCCATCACTTCTGGGAATGCTTTAATAACTTATGCTATAAGGATAAGATGGAACACTATAGTTCTAATAGAAACCAGGAGAGATGGGAATTCAGGGAAGCCTGGAAGAATTTACATTAACTGATACTGAATGAGATGAGCAGAACCAGAAGAACATTGTACACCCTAATAGCAACATGGAGGTGATGGTCAAATTTAATGGACTTGCTCAATCCATAAGTGCAATAATCAGGCATAAATTTGGACTTTCTGGGATAGAGAATATCATCTGTATTCAGAGAAAGACTTGTGGAGTTTGAACAAATATCAAAGACTATTACCTTCAATTAAAAAAAAACACAGTTATCTTATTATGTAATTGTGCTATCTCTTATCCTTTATTGTTCTTCCTTCAGGATTTGATTTCTCTCTGATCACATTCAACTTAGATCAACATATACCATGGAAAAAATGTAAAGACTAATAGACTGCATTCTGTGTGGGGATGTGAGATGGGAAGAAAGATTATGGGGGAAAATTTAAAACTCAAAATAGATAAAATCTTTATTTTATTTAAAAATTGGAAAAGGAGTTGCAAAAGGTAAATGAAGAAAATTCTTCTCTACAAAAGAATGGAATCTTTGCAAATGAATGACTTCATGAGACAACAAGAATCTGTTAAACAAAACCAAGAGAATCAAAAAAATAGAAGAAAATGTAAAATACCTCATTGGCAAAACCACTGACCTTAAGAAAATATCTGGAAGAAGACAGTTTAAGAATCATTGGTTTTCCTGAAAAAAAAAAGGGGGGTGAAAATTAGCCTAGACTCAATATTAAAGGATTTAGTGATGGAAAATTGCCCTGGTATCATGGAACCTGAAGGCAAAACAGTTATTGAAAGATTACATTGATCCCCCCCTTGTAAGAGATCCCAAAACAAAAACACAAGGAATATTGTGGCCAAATTCCAGAACTATCCCATGAAAGAGAAAATCCTATAGACAGCCAGACAGAAGCATTTTAAATACAACGGAGCCACAGTAAGGATTACACAGGACCTGGCTGCCTCAACATTAAGGAATGAAAGGGCCTAGAATATGATATTCCAAAGAGCAAGGGAGCTGAGCTGGGAATGCTGCAAAAAATTCACTGACAAAACTGAGCCATCTCTTCTGGGGAAAAGATTGCCATTTAATGAAAAGGTACAGACTTCCAACTTTGCCTGATGAAAAGACTAGAGCTCAATAGAAAATTTGGACTTCAAACAGGAGATTCAAGAGACCCATGAAAAGGTAAAAAGGGTAAAGAAAAAAACTGCTATCCAATAAGATGAAACTGGTTATATTCCCACTTGGGAGAAAGATTCTCATAACTCTCGAGAATTCTAACTCTAATAGAGAGAATATACTTAGCCAGAAGTAATGGGCACTCATGCTTTATCCATGACTCTGATTTAAAAACAATATCTCCTTAAACAGGGGATACAATAAAGAGATGGGAGGATGGAGGACATTGAATGGGGTAAATCACATTACAAAAAGAGGCACACATGTCCTATTACAATAAAGAAGGGAGGAGTTGAGAACTGCCCGAATCTTTCTCTCATCAAAGTTAAAATACACACACTCAGTAAAATTACGAAATTATCTTACATTTTAAGTATTAAAACAGGAAAAAGGAGGGGGGAGGAGAAGAGGAACTAACAGAAGGACAGGAAGGAGGAAGGGGAAAATGGAAAGAGGAAAGAAAGGTGAGGGGGGAACATATATAAGGAATCAAACACACTGAAGGAGAAGGTATTGAGAAACAATATACTGGGGGATATGGATGAAAGTGAAAATAGATTAAAATATAAAGAGAGGGAAGGTGGAGGGTAATAAAGAGTAAGTATAGTAATTTTAGTATAATTATAACTTGGAATGTGAATGGGATGAACTCTCCCATAAAAAGTAAGTGAATAGCAGAGTGGATAAAAGAAGAGGAAATTAAATACCTAAATAATCTGATCTTAGAAAAGAAATTCAACAAGCTATTATTGAACTCCCTAAGAAAAAAATCTCTATGGCCAGGTGGATTCACAAGTTAATTCTATCAAGCATGTATGTGACTACTGGTTCTAATTTTATATAAACTCTTTGGAAAAATAGGTGAAGATGAAACTCTGTCTAACTCCCTCTATTACACCATTATGGTACTGATACCTAAGCTAGGAAGAGGCAAAACAGAGAAAGAAAATTATAGACCAAATTTCCTAATGAATATAGATGCAAATATTTTAAATAGAAGCTTAGCAAAGTGATTACAGCTAGTTATCACTATGATAATGCAACATCACCAAGTAGAAGTTATCCTAGGAATACAGGGTTGGTTCATTATTAGGAAAACTGATAGTATAATTAACTATATCAATAACAAACCTTATAGAAATCACATGATTATCTCAACACAAGGTGAAAAAGCCTTTGACAAAATCCAACATCTATTCCTACTAAAAACAGTAGGGAATGTAGGAATAAATGGATTGCTCCTTAGAATGATTAGAAATATCTGAAACCATCAACAAGTATTATATGCAATGGAGATAAGATAGAGGCATTCCCAATAAGATCATGGGTGAAACAAGGGTGCCTGGTATCACCATTACTATATAATTTTGGGTTAGAAATGTTAGCTTCAGTAATAACAGAAGAAAAAGTAATCGAAGGAAATAGAATTGGGAAGGAAGAAACAAAACTCTTGCTCTTTGCAGATGACATCATGGTACACTTACAGAATCCTAAAAATTATCTAACATCTACTAGAAACAATTGACAACTTTAGCAAAGTCCCAGGATATAAAATCAACCCTCATAAATCCTCAGCATTCATGTATACATATATACATACACACACACGCACACACACACACACATATATATATGTGTGTGTGTGTGTGCGTGTGTGTGTAAATATTACTAGGCAAATACAAAAGCAACAGCTAGAAAGAGAAATCTTATTTAAAGTAATTTCAGAGAATATAGTTGGGAGTTTACCTGCCAAGGCAGACTCAAAATCTCTATGAAAACAACCATAAAACATTTCTCACACAAATAAAATCAGATTTAAATAACTGGGTAATTATCAACTGCTCATAGATTGGCTGAGCTAATATAATAAAAGTTATTTGATATAGGCTAGAACTGTGTAGTGATGAAAAATGCTGCTATAATAGCCGTATTATAAGAGTAAACATAACCACCCCCAAATAAGAAACCCTAAGAAAATGCAACAAATAAAAATATGCTTCTGTATGTATTCAGATATCATCAGCTCTGTTTTTGGAATGAATTGTCTTCCTTGTCATAGATCCTTCAGATTTCACTTGGGTCACAGTATTGCTGAGAAATGGTATATCATTCACAATTGATCATCCTACAACATTGCTGTTACTTTGTGTTTAGTACATATCCCATCACATCTTCTCATGTAAGATTTTACTGAGAGCATCTTGTTCATTTCATAGAATAAATAACATTTCATCATAATCACATACCACAATCTATTCAACCATTCCTCAACTTATGGGCATCCCCTCAATCTCCAGTTACTTGCCAACAGAAAAGAGCTGCTATAAATATTCTATAAGTTGAGTTCCTTTTCCTTTCTGTTTTTTTACCTTTTCTCCATTCAAGCATTCTCTCCTCAACAAATTGTTTTGCATCTGACTTCCCTCTCCCTCAGTCTTCTTTCTATTCTTTCACCTCTCCCTCCTTCTCCCATTCCTTTCTGTTTGTACTTTCCTTGAGGGCAAGATAGATTTTTTAAACCCAATTGAATCTATGTTATTTTTTCTCTGAGCCAGTGTCATTGAGAGTAAGGCTCACTCACTTCCCCTTACCTGTCCCCTCTACCACTCCAATGCAAAATTTTTTCCTTGCCTCTCTTATGGGAAATGGCTTGCCCTATTCTACTTCCTCCTGTCCCCTTTTTCCCAGAACATTTCTCTCTCATCAATTAACTCCATCTCTTTAGTATATTAGCCCTTCAAATTCAGTTACCACTTGTGTATTGTCTATTGGTGCTCCCTTTAACTGCCTAAACAAATGAGAAAATTTATGAGTTATCAGTATCATCGACCCTTGCAGGAATATAAGTAGTTCAACATAATTAAGTCCCATATAATTTGTCTTTCCTGTTTACCTCTTTATGCCTCATTTCTTTATGTTGAAGTTCCTAAACCTTGTGCTATCCTGACTGTAGTTTCATAATATTTGAATTTTTTCTTTCTGGTTGCTTGCAATATTTTTCCCTGACCTGGGAGCTCTGAAATTTTGCTTTTACATTATTGATAGTTTTCATTTTGAAATCTCTTTCAGGAGATGATTGGTAGATTCTTTCAATTTCTATATCAACCTTTGGTTTTAGAATAATAGGGCAGTTTTTCTTCATGATCTCTTGAAAAATAATATCTAGGCTCCTCCTTTGTTCATGGCTTTCAATTAGTCCAATAATTTTAAAACATCTCTCATAGATCTGTTTTCTATGACAGTTGTTTTTCTTTCCAATGAGCTCTTTCACATTTTATTCTAGGATTTTTATTCTTTTATCTTTGTTTTTATTATTTTCTGATTCCTCACAATATTAACAGATTAATTTAGCTCCGTTCTACATTTTAAATAATTATTTTTTTGAGTGTGCTTTTGTTTCTTTTTTTCCATTTCGTCAATTCTGTTTTGTAAGTCTTTCTTCATCTCATTTACTTTTTGTATCTCTTTTTCATTTGACCCAGTCTGGTTTTTAAGATAATGTTTTCTTTAGTATTTTTGGTATCTCCTTTTTCTCTTTTTTTTAGGGTTTTGCAAGGCAAATGGGGTTAAGTGGCTTGCCCAAGGCCACACAGCTACATAATTATTAAGTGTCTGAGATTGGATTTGAACCCAGGTACTCCTGACTCCAGGGCTGGTGCTTTATCCACTGTGCCACCTAGCCGCCCCTTTTGGTATCTTCTTCACCAAGCTATTGACTTATTTTTCATGATTTTCTAGCATCATTCATTTCTTTTCCCAATTTTTCCTCTTCCTCCCTTACTTCATTTTCAAAATCCTTTCTGAGATCTTCCATGGCATAAGACCAATTCATATTTTTTTTCTTGGAGGCATTAGATGTAAAAGTTTTGACTGTATCATCTTCTTAATATATTTTGATCTTTCTTATGACTATAGTAACTGCCCATAGTCAGATTATTTTTCTGTTCTTGTTTGCTTATTTCTCTTACTTATGACTTGATTTTAACTTTCTTAAGGTGAGTTCTGCTTCAATGGTGAATAATGTATTCTCCCAACTTTATAGGGATTGTGCAATTGTTTTCAGAATTACTTATGGGGGTGTCTAGGTGGCACAGTGGATAAAGCACCATCCCTGGAGTCAGGAGTACCTGAGTTCAAATCTGTCTTCAGACACTTAATAATTACCTAGCTGGGTGGTCTTGGGCAATCCACTTAACCCATTGCCTTGCAAAAAAAATTATAATAAAAGAATTACTTACAGGGACCTACAAGTTTTCCATTCTGCCAAGGTCATATGACCTAAGGAGAGGTGTTGATTATTCTCCTGTCCTGTGCTCTTGTCTGTGAGTAAGCACAAGCACTCCTTTCTCCCCTGGGATTTAAGAATGGACCCTGCTCCACTGGGGTATTAACCTTTGTTGTGCTTCTGTTTGCTTCTGTTCCTCTTCCTGGGACAAGGTGCACAGACTGTGACCCAGATATAGATATTGACAATGCAACAGGTTCCTGCATCACTGATAGAACAGAAATCCCTGTAATCTTCTTTCAACTACCTTAGTGTCTGTGGACTGAGAGTTTTGCAAGCAGCTGCTGCTGATTCAGTGATTCCTGAAGCCTGCTCCTGGTCTGTTGGCATTTGGTCTCTGTTGAAGCCTGCCCTGAATTGTGCTGTACTCTCACCCTGGTGTAATTGACTTATCCTGCTAACTTTTCTTTTATCTTTAAAATATTTTTAGTTATTTAAGGCAATAGGATTAAAAGACTTGCCCAAGGTCACATAGCCAGGTAATTTTTAAGTGACTGAGGCAGGATTTGAACTCATGTCCTCTTGAATCCATAGTGCTCTATTCACTGCACCACCTAGCTGCAACCCCTGCCAATTTTTCAAGTTGTCCTTTTCAGTCTCTGGACTGAGAGACAGGAAACCAGCACCACTGGCCCGACTCTGTCACTCTAATCCTACTCCTAGATGACTCTGGCTGATTCCCTCTGGAGGAATCCATGCTATACTGTGCTCCCTTCTCACCCCAGTGCAGCAAAGCCATCCCACATATCTGCCAAGATGTCTTGAGCTGGAAAACTGTTTCACTCTACATTTTTGTGGGTTCTGTCACTTTCAAGTTTTGGAGTCATTATTTAAAGTTATTTGGAATTGTTTGAGGGATAGACCAGGAGAGTCACTGCCTTTACTATGGGTTCTGGTTTGATTCTTCTATCCACATTCACTTTATGAGTGAGTTCATCCCATTTACATTCATAGTTGTGATTGCCACTTATTTATTTCCCTCCTAATTGTTTATTTTTCTTCTGTTTATCCTTCTCTCTCTTTTATTATCCTCTGCCTCTACAAAACATGTATTTTACTTCTTATGATTACCTTCATAATGCACCTTCGTTTGACCATTATTTCCCCCATTACTTATCCCCTTTCTCTTTTTCCCGTATTTGAGAAGATAGATTTTAATACCTACCTGAGTGCTTATATATTTTATTTGTTATAGTATTTGAACAAAATCTGATGAGAAAGGTCTTAGTATTCCCTTCCCCCACCCATTTTCATCTGCACTGTGGGAGTGATTTCTTCAGTGCCTCTTTCATATGAGAAAATTCCTTCTACTTCTCCTATACTTCTTCCATTGTGCCCCTTTCTTACTACTTTATTTTTTATAATATCAAAATATAAATGATTCACACTCATGCCCTAATAACTACCTCCTAAAAATATTATTTTATGTGATACTTGAATCATCTTCTTGAAGAGGAATGTAAAGAATTTAAATTTATTTTGTCTCATAATTCCTCTACCATATTTACATTGTTATGCCTCTCTAGGAATTCATATTTAAATATCACATTTTCTATTCAGGTCTGTTCTTTACATCAGAAATGATTAAAACTCCTCTATTTTGGGTGGCTAGGTGGCATAGCGTATAAAGCACTGGCCTTGGAGTCAGGAGTACCTGGGTTCAAATCCAGTCTCAGACACTTAATAATTGCCTAGCTATGTGGCCTTGGGCAAGCCACTTAACCCCATTTGCCTTGCAAAAACCTAAAAAAAATAACCTCCTCTATTTTGTTGAATATCCATTTCTCCCTATAGAATTACACTATTTTGTTAGGTTATTCTTCTTTGCAATAGTAACTACTTTGACTCCCATAAGTTCTTAGGTCTTTATTATGACAGAAGGTAAATCTTGTGTGAGATTCATTGTGACTCCACAATATTTGAGTGTCTTCAAGGAGAGACTGGATAATCTCTTAAGTATGTTATAATGTTCATTCCTTTGCATGTGAATCAGACAAATGATTGCAAATATCCATACCAACTCTCACATTTGTTGTTCTCTCATATCCTGCCTGCATACTTTTGCAAAGACAATTCCCCATGTATGGAATATATCTCACCATTTCCCTCTCAGAATGTCAGACTTTTTCCCATAGTTCTGTTGTCTCCCATAAGAGACAATTTATTCCCAAATTTTTTGGCAAGATTTTTTCCTGACTGTACTTTTCATTGATATTTCCCAGTGAGTTTAGGTCCCTTGAAGACAAAATTCTCTTTCATTTTCATTGACTATACTTCCTTGATTCCCAAACATTGTGCCATGATCTGCCAAGCCCCTCAAACTTGCATCAGCACAATTTAAAATTTTAGAAAGGAAAAAATGATATTCTGCATCCCTCAGATATCACTTGAATTAACTTGAATAACTCACTGTTTCAGCATTAGATCACTAAAATCATTTCAATGGCATTCTTAACTTTTTGATCTCTTTTTGCTTTCTTATATCTTAGGTTACACCAGTAATTTCTTGAAGTTTCACATTTGTGATGTCTTCGATTTACAAAATTGGATTTAAGTGACTACAATAAAAAGCAATTGGCCTAGGGCAGCTAGGTGGTGAAGTGGATAGAGTACTGGCACTGGAGTCAGGAGTACCTGAGTTCAAATTTGGCCTCAGATGCTTAATAATTGCCTTATTGTGTGACTTAGGGCAATTCACTAAACCCCACTCTCTTGAATTTAAAAAAAAAAGCAATTCTCATGTGAAAATTAAATTTGGGGAGTGTGTCCTCCACCTGGAAGCAGAGTCCCTACTTAAGAAGGAGTTAAAATCAAATCATGACCTGGGGAAATGAGTAAATAATAGAAGACAACAAATGCAAACACAGGAAATTTATTTGGCCCTATGGAGGATCAAAAATCACATGCAAAAGAAAATAAGAAAGACAAAGTTCTGCATCCAAATCCTCCAAGAAAAATATGAATTGGTCTCAGGCTATGGAAGTGCTCAAAAAGATTTTGAAATCATGTAAGGGAGGCAGAGAAAAAATTGGGAAGAGAAATGAGTACAATGAAGGGAAATGATGAAAACTGAGGCAGCAACTTGGTTAAGGACATACAAAAAAAATTCTGAAGTAAATTACATCTTTAAAACTGGATTAAGCCAAATGGGAAAAAAAGCATATCAGTTGGTCAATGAGGAGAAGAATGCCTTAAAAAGTGTAAAATGGCAAAATGGGAAAGTAGATGCAAGTGCTCTCTGAAGAAAATAATCCATTAAAATGTAGAATGGATCTAAGGGAAGTTGATGAATTTGTGAAAAAAAATCAAAATATAATAAAAACAAAAAAAAGAAGAAAATAGAAGAATATGTGAAGCATCTCATTGGAAAAAATAACTGAGCTGGAAAAAAGATCCAAAAGAGATAATTTAAAAATTATTGGACTACCTGAAAGTCATGACTAAAAAAAAGTTTAGACTTCAATTTTCAAGAAATTCTCCAGAAAAACTGACCTGATATCCTATAAGCAGCAGGCAAAATAGAAATTGAAAGCATTCACTGGTTGCCTCCTGAAAGAGATCCCAAAATGAAAACTGCCAGGATTTTGTAGCAAGAACTCCCAAGTCAAGGAGAAAATATTGCAAATAGAGACAAGTGAAATATCATAATACAAGATAATACATCTTAATAATACATCAGGATAATGCAGGATTTAGAAGTTCCTACATTAAGGAACCATAGAACTTGTAATATGATATTCTGAAAGGCAAAGCAGCTTGGCTTACAACTAAGAATCAGTTATCCAGACAATCTGAACATACTCTTTCAGGGGGAAAAGATGGGCATTCAATTGAATAGGAGACTTTCAAATTTTCCTGATGAAAAGACCAGAGCTGAACAGAAAATTTGATCTTTGAGCACAGACATAGGTGAAGCATAGAGAGGGTGAACAGAAAGAGCAAATGATATAGGACTTAATATGGTTGAACTGCTTATACTCCTACATGGAGAGATAATACTGAAAGTTCATTTGGACCTTTTCCATTTATTAGGGCAGTTAGAAAGATCATATATAGACAAAGCACAGGAGGGAGTTGAATTTAGAGGAATAACATGTTAAAAAGATGGAGTTAATGGGGGGAGAAAGTAATGCACTGGGAGAAAGGGAAGGGAGAAGTAGAGTTTTGTAAGCTATTTCATATAAAAGAGGAAAGAAAAAGCTATTGCAGTGGAGAGAAAGAGGGGAAAGATGAGTGAGCCTTACTCTCATTGAAACAGGCTCAGAGCCAGAATAAAATGCACAGTCAATTAGGTATATAAATCCATCTTAACCTAGAGGAAAATAGGAGAGGAAAAGGATGGAAGGAAGAGAACAGGGAGGGAGGGGAAAGGGTGTAGGTGATAGAAGGGAGGGAAGATTTTGGGAGAGGGTAGTCAGATGCAACACACATTGGAGGAGAGACAGGGTGAAAGCAGAGAGAGTAGACTAAATATGGGTGGAGCAGTAAGTTGGAGGAAAATACAGCTAGCAAAAATGACTGTGGTAGAAAATATTTAAACATATTTCCCTGATAAAGATCTCAAACATAGAGAACTGAGTCAAATTTATAAATAATAAAAATCATTTAACATAGGATAATTGATCAATAGATGTTAACAGCTTTCAGATGAGGATATCAATTCAATCTGTTCAAATTTTTTTACAAAAAAATGTTCTACCTCATTTCTAGGAGAAACGTGGATTGGATTGTTCTAAGGTAATACTTTATACCTATTGGTTTGGTCAGTAGGACAGAAGGAGAAAATGACAAATGTTGGAAGGGTTACAGAGAAATTGATTCAAAGATGCACAATTGAAGGACTTCTGAATTGATTCAGGAATTCTGTAAAGCAATTTGGAACTATGCCCAAACAGCTTTAAATACTATCAGTGTCACTGCTAGGCTTTTAGTCCAGAAGAGATGAATATGGGAAGAAATGAATCTATGCATATAGAGATATTTATAACAATTCTCTTCTGTTGGCAGGGAAGTGGATATTGAGGGGATACCCAGTAGTCAGAGAATGGCTGAACAAAATGTGGAATGTGATTGAGACGAAATGCTGTTCTGTTTTGGGAAATGATGAACAAGATGCTCTTAATGAAAACCTTACGTGAGCAGATGCAATGAGGAATGTACACTAGACAAAGTAACAGCAATATTGCAGGATGATCAGCTTTGAATGACCTACCTTTTCTCAGCAGTGCTGTGACCCAAAAGAAAGAGCTGATAGTGTCTGAATACAGAGTGAATCATATTTTTTTGTTTTATTTTTCTTGAGTTTTCCTTTGTTTGTGTATGTATGCATGCTTTTGTGTACATGTGTGATTTACATTTACTTTTACAACATGACTATTGAATAAATGTGTACTCTTGGCTACAAATTATTAACCCACATCAAGTAGCTTGCTTTCTCAATGAGGGGGAGTGTGACTGGATGCAAGGAGAGACTTTGGAACACAAGGTTTTGGAAGTAACTATACCAACTGGTATAGCTCCATTGATCTTTGAGTCCAGTAATAGAAAACTTGACATTGCTTCCACTTCTTTTCCCTCTACTTGACAAGAAGTTATGGGACCATAGCCACTAGTTTTGGGCCAGTTTTTACACTCTCTTCTTTTACCCTCATTAATATTCTTCTTAATTCTTCTTCACTTTCTGACATCAGAATATTGTCTAAATATCCGAGACTGTTGCTGTTTCTTCTGAATTTTGTTTCATCCATTCTGACATGTTGAATATTATACTGCAAATATAAGTTAAATACACAAGGTAACATTATAAAGTTTTGTCATACTTCTTTTCTAAACTTTAATTAGTTGTTTCATGTTAATAGGACAATCTTAATAACTGTTTTCTGAGGGAGAGAATGGAGAAAAAAGTGCCTGATACAGAGTGGGTATTTAATAAATATTTACTGATTATTCGTATTGTTGGAAAGATGTTTCCATTCTAAAGCAGATGGGGATAAAAACTGTAAGAAGAAAACTACCATGGGGTCATGTAGATTCAGAAATCAATAAACAATGGCATAATAACAATAGCTTCAACACCAGTAGTAGCAGCAACAAAAATAACAGTAAACAGAATAGAGGAAGTGATTAGGAAAGTCAAGAATTGCATGAAGCCTTGAAATATAAAAGTAGGGGGTAAATATTGGCAGAAACACTTTTAAAAATAATTTTGTGGGGACTTCTGGGGCAGAGTCAAAATGATGATGTGAAGCTAGCATGCTCCTGGAGCTTTTCCCTACACAGCATTAAATGAAGCTACAACACATACATAAATGCTCCATATTCCACCCAAAAAAGAGAAGACCAAAACAAGTTTTCAACTGTAGAAATCCTTAAAATTCTTCATGAAAAAGGGAATTAAACCCCAGCTAGACAGGAGAGCAGGAAATTCAGCAGGACACACTTAGCCACAGTGCAGCTTGACAACAGTATAAGTCCCAGAAATTAGATAGCAAGCAAGAAGGGAGAGTCTCAACCCCCCAAAAGAGTTTGAACCCTGGGAACATTGGGTCAAAATCCAGGACTGGGTTAGGAACAAACCACTGCATAGGCAGAACCTGGACATAAAGGAGAAAATAAACCTTTGTAAAATCAATGCCTGGGGTGCATAGGCAGCATCTTGGACAACAATAAGCCAGGGATCAGACTCCAGACCCAGCACAACAAGTTTGAATCTATACACCCTTTACCCCAGGAGTAGAGTAAAAACAATGAGCATGAGCAAAAGTACTAAAAGAGCCCTAATCAAAGAAAGCAATTATGAAGGTAGAGATGATAAAACTGTCACCTCAAACTATGCCCAAAGAGCAATAAAACTGATCATAACCTTTGCCCCTCAGCATTCCAATATAAGCTCTATATCCAGAAGAAGTCATAAAAATAAGGAAAGTCCTTTATGTTCCGAAATATTCATAGCATTTCTTTTTTGTAGTGTCAAAGAATTGGAAATTGAGGGAATGACCATTAATTGGGGGATGACTAAAGCAGTCATATGAATGTTATGGAATACTATTGTTGTTTAAGAAGCCATGAATGGTCTAGAGAAGCATAGCATGAAGTATAGAAATTGATGCTGAGAGAAGAGAGCAGAACCAAGAGAACATTATACACACTAAGAATAACATTTTGAATTAATTAACCTTGATGGAAGCAGCTCCTCTCAGTAGTTCAGAGAGACAGGACAAACTTATTAGACTGGTTATGTACAATGCTAAGGAAGAGATGAATTACAATTGAAAGCAAGAAAACTATTGATCTAAAAATTAAAAACCAACTAAGAGTTGGTTTTATGAGAAAGTCAATAAAATAGATAAACCATTGGTTAATCTGATTTACTAAAAGAAGAAAACCAAATTACCAATATCAAAATGAAAATGGAAAACTTATCACCAATGAGCTAGAAGTTAAAGAGATTATTTGTAGCTGTTTTGCTAAACTGTGTGAAAATACATTTGATAATCTGAGTGAAATAAATGTTTATAAAAATATAAACTCCCCATATTGGTGAAAGAGGGAATAAAATATGTAAATACTCCCATTTCTGAAAAAAAGAAATTGAAGAAACTATTAATAAACTCCCTAAGAAAAAGCCTATCGGTCCAGATGGATTTACAATTGAATTCTACCCAACATTTAAGGACAAATTAATTCCAATTCTATAAAAACTATTTAAAAAATAGGATAAGAAGAAATTCTGACAAATTCCTTTTATGATACCAATATAATACTGATGTTTAAACCAGGAAGCATCAAAACAAAGGAAATTATAGACTAATCTCCCTAATGAAAATTGATGCAAAAATCTTAAACACAATTTTAGAAATTAGATTATAGAAGCTTATTATGAGGATAATACACCAGGGTCAGGTCAGATGTATACCAGGTAGGCAGGAATAGCTCAATATATGGAAAATACTCAATATAATTGAACATATCAATAAGAAAACCAAAGGAAATCATATGATTATGTCAATAGATACTGAAAAAAAGCCTTGTACAAAAGTAAAATATCTACGCCTATTAAAAACACTAGCGAGAATAGTAATAAATTGAGTTTTCCTTAAAATAAGCAATATTTATCTAAAAAGATCAACACATTTTATACATAATAGGCATAAACTAAATGCATTTCCAATAAGATCAGGGGTGAAACAAGGATGCCCATTATCACCATTAGTATTAGAAATGTTTACTTTGGCAAAAAGAGAAGCAAAAGAAATTGAAGGAATGAAGAAGCAAAGCTTTCATTTGTTGCAGATGATATAATGGTATTCTTAGAGTACCAAAGTAAATCATCTAAAAAGTTACTTGAAACATTTAAAAATACAGGATATAAAATAAACCCACAAAAATCATCAGAGTTTCTATATGTGAACAACAAAGCCCAAAAGCAAGATATAGAAAGAGAAATTCCATTTTAAAATAACTGAATACCACATTACATATTTGGTTATTAATCTCCCAAGACAAACAGAGTAATTGTATGAATACAATCGCAAAACACTTTTCACACAAATAAAACCAGGTCTAAAAAGTTGAAAAAAATGTCAATTACTCATGGTTAGGTCAAGTTAATATAATTAAAATGATAATTTTTCCCAAATTAAATATTTACTCAATGCCATGCCAATCAAACAAAAAATAACTATTTTACTGAGCAAGGAAAAATAATATCAATATTCATCTGGAGCAACAAAAGTTCAAGAGTATCAAAGAAAATGATGAAATTAAATTTTAAAGGAAGGTCTAACTTTGCCAGATCTAAAACTACCCTATAAAGTGTCAGTCATCAAAACTTCCTGGAACTGGTTAAGAAATAGAGTATTGAATTAGATATAGAGTGGATTAGGATGGATTCAAAAGAAACAGAAGTAAATGAATAAGGAAACTACTGTTTGACAAAAATAAAGATATTGATTTCTGGGATAAGAACTCACTATTTTGACTAAAATTTTTAGGAAACTGGAAAATAATATGGCAAAAGCTAACCTTAGACCCACATCTCACACTGCAAAATGGGTACAGGATTTAAACATATAAGGTACTAACTAAGCCCAAGCACCAAATCAAGAAATATTCTGTCAGATCTATGGAAAGGGGAAAAAATTATGATCACATAAAAAATAGAGTACATTATAATTTGCAAAATGAATGAATTTTGACTTTATTTAATTAAATATTTTTTTACACTAATAAAACCAATGCTGGTCAAATTAGATGGAAAACAAAGCTGGGAAACAAAGTTTGCAGCTAGCAGTTCTGATCACAGTCTCATTTCATTATTGTATCTAGAGAATCACATCAAATTTCTAAGGTAACAGAGCCAAGATGATAGCATGAAGCTGACCTGCTTCCAGAGCCTTTCCCTATCAAAGATAAATGAAGCCTCTACTCCAAGGTCCACACTACAGCTCTCACCAAGAAAAAGAGAAGATTCAAAGAAGTTTTCATCAGTAGACACCATGGAGGATCTTCAGTGAAGTTCTGTCTCTTTCTAGGGAAAGGGAAGTAAAGTCCTGAAGGTGAGAGAGCAGGGAAAGCCTTTTACCCACAGTGCAATCCAGGTCCCAACAACTTAATAATAACAGAAGTTCTGGCAGCTAGATAGCAAGTCAGGAGCAAGGATCTCAACCCTAAACAAAGTCTGAACCCTGGGAGCATGGAGATAAAAGAAAGGACTGGGTAGGGAACAATCCTCTGTCAAGGCAGAACCTGGACAAAAATGAGGAAACAAGCCTTTGCAAAGGCAAGGCCTGGACTGCATAGGCAACATCTTGGTCAACAGTAAGTCAGGGATCAGACCCCAAACCCCAGCAAAATAAAGACTAACATTTATAAACAATATACCCCAGGAGCAGAACTACAACAATAAAAATTTAAAAAAAAAGCTAAAAGAGCTCTCACTATAGAAAAGTGCTTCACAGATAATAATGACAGCAATGTCATGTCTGAAGAAGAAAGCTGATAAAAAATCACTCACAGGAGAAGTATCAAAACAATCTATAAATTAGACTCAACCACAAAAGCTCATCAAATAGTTTTTTAAAAAGGATTTAAAAATCAAAGAAGAGATTGCATGGGAAAAGAATCCACTTAAAAATATGGAGACTCCTCTGAACAAAAAGGAAAGTTTATTTTGGCTTTTCTTGAGAAAAGAGGTTACTCCAAGTCTCACAAAGGTAGTGAAGATCAAGGAGCTGCCCAGAGGTTACAGTCAAGCCAGTTTATATGGCCTAGTGCAATTCCCCCCCACCCCCGCCACAACCCCCTCTCTTCCAAACTGATTGCTTAAGGTTTTCAGAGTTACAATCTTTATGCAAAAAATCTACCCAGCAACAAAGAGAAGAATAAAAGGTTTTTCATAAAATAGCACTTCACTATCCAGTGGGCAAGAATATCAGAAGAAGATTTCTAATGGCCTTCTGTTAAATGAATTAATGTCTGAGTATGCAAGGTCTTCTTAGTTTAGCCCTTATCAAACAAGAGAAGGCAAGCTACTGTTCTCACAGTCCATTATTAAATAGTTGCCTAACTAAGACTGCACTATTTCCTTGCCTAATCGAATCAATGCATGGTCTTTCTGGAAATAGTCCACTGTTTGACTCCCTAGCAGAATCAGGAGGCTATCTGACTGGGAAAGCAAGGCTTCTCTCCCTCTTTTAAGAATAGTCTAAGGGTAATAGTCTATCTTTGTTTTAATGATTTTTAACCCTGAGAGGAGGACTTCACTAGGAATGTTAACTCTTAAGAGGGACTATTCCACTCAAGAAGAAAAATGGAAAAAAAAAAGAGTCATACAAGAAAATTGTGACAAGTTGACCAAAGAAATCAATTAAATCCATTGAAAGTAAAAATAACCAATTGGAAAAAGAAACACAGAATATAATTGAAGAAAATAAAATCCTAAAATTTAGAATTGAACAATTAGAAATAATGAATCTACAAAACTACAAGATTCCATCAACCAAAATAAAAAGGATGCAAAAATTGAGGAAAATGTAAAAGGGGAAAAATGACCTGGAAAATAGATCCAAGAGAAAAAAATCTACAAATCATTGGACTACTAGAAAGCCTGGACCACTAAAAGAACCTGGAAAACATTATGCAGGATATTATAAGGGAAAACTGCCCCAATATATTAGAAGATAATGATATAACAATTGAAAGAATCCACAGAACCTCTCCAGAAAGAGACCCTAGGATAAAAACTCCAAGGGCTGTAACAGCCAAATTTTAGAACCTTCAAATAAAAGAGAATATTGCAAACAGCAAAAAGAAAACAAATTAAATACACAGGGAACACAATTAGACTGACACAGGACCTATCAGCCTCAACACTGAAGGATTGGAAGAACTGTAATAACATATTTTGGAGAGCTAAGGACCTTGGATTGCAATCCAGAATGAAGTACCCTGCAAAATTCAGCATGTCAGGGGAAAAAGATGGATGTTCATTGAAATACAGGACTTCCAGAATTTCCTGACACAAAGAGCAGAACTGAACAGAGAATTCAATTGTCAAATATATGATTGAAGAGTAAAAAAAAAAAAAAATTAAATGAAAAAAGGGACTGAAAATACAAAATTGTTTTAAACAAATGTTGGTTCCTAAAAGGGAAGACATAACAATTCTAATTCTTTAGAACTTTTACTTCTCTATGAAAAATTAAAGGGTAGAATATAATTGAGGAGAATTAACCTAAAGAATAAAACCTAAGAAGATAAAGAAAAAGCTTCAAATAGAGGAGTTAACTTTAACTTAAGTGTCTCATTATATTCACTTTAATCACAAAGTGCTAAGCACCTTGTCTAATGATGTCATCATAAGCTCCAGCTACCTGAGACAGTCTCTATTACTTACAGTCATTTGTAAAGTTCTCAGTGAGACCTCTAGAACTTCCCAGGACTTAGAGTTATTCAGGATTCTTACAGTTAATTACATCAGTTTCAAGTTAATTGGGACAGCTTCCAGTGCTTCACTTAACAAGGTGGGGAGGACTTGGGGGAGGGGCACAAATAACTCAAGGAATGATATGGCTTTGGATGATATTTTACTTTGTGTTCATGAAAGATACTAGAAAAGGGGGTAAGGTAAAAAATGATTATAATTATAATTTGATACAATTTGAGCCAATGCTGCTTATCAAGCAATTAAGTAAACAACCTGTGATGATATCTTGATAACAATAGGAGCTTATCAAGCAATCAAATAATTGAACAGTCTAGTGATGCCTTATTAATAATATTAGAACAGAAGAGGCAAATGTTTTACAATTTTAGAGGGAAAGAAGGGAGAATGTGAATGCTGAATAAATTCTATTTAATAGATTTAGTCCAGTGAGGGAATAAGATACATTCTCACTTGGGTTTAAAAATCTAACTTAATCTACAGGGAAGGGGGTGGGGTGGGTAAGGTATGGTAAAGATAATGGAAGAAGGGGATGATAAAAGGGAAGGAAAGATATAAGTGAAAATAAACTGAAAGTTAAATGTCAAAAAGAAAGTCAAAGGAGAAAGGTAGTAAAATTTTGTTGAGGAGGAATAAGAGAAAGGGAAAGATGAATACAAAAGGAGAAAGTTAGCATGGAGGGAAATACAGAATTAGTAATCTTAACTATAAATGTGAATGGGATGTAATGCCCCAAATGACAGAAATGGATAGCAGAATGGATTAAAAACCAGAGTGCTAAATATGTCGTTTACAAGAAACGCATTTGAAGAAGAGAGATACATGTACAAGGTTGAAGCAAAATATAATATACCTCAGGTGAAGTAAAAAAATATTGGGTAGCAATTCTAATCTCAGACAAAATAAAAACAAAAATCAATCTCATTAAAAGGGAGAAGACAGGAAACTACATCTTCTTAAAAGGTACCATTGGTAATGTAGCTATATAATTTCGAAACATGCATGCACCTACTGGTATAGCATCCAGATTCCAAGAGAAAAAGCTGAGTGAATTACAAGGAGAAATAGACAGTAAAACTTTAATAATGGGACACCCTAATCTCCTTGTCTCAGAACTCGATATATCTAACAACAAAATGAACAAGAAAAAAGTTAAGAAGGCAAATGAAATCTTAAAAAACTTCGATATGATAGACCTCTGGACTAAACTTAATAGGGATAGAAAAGAATATGGCTTTTTGTTGGCAGTACATGGCACCTTCACCTAAATTGACCCATGTATAAGGTCACAAAAACCTTAAAATCAAATGCAGAAAGGCAGAAATAATAAATATACACTTCTCACATCATGATGCAATAAAAATTGCATGCAATAAAGGATAAGGGAAAGATAAACCAAGAACTAATTGGAAATTAAATGCTTTATCTTAAATAATGGGGAAATCAAAAAACAAATAATAGAAATAATTAATAATTGTATCCAAAAATGATAATAATGAGAAATCATAACAAAATTTATGGGATGCAGCCAAGGGTGTTTTGATGGGAAATTTTAAATCTCTAAATGCCTATATGAATAAAATAAAAAAGAGGAGATCAATTAATTGAGTATGCAACTAAAAAAAGCTAGAAAAAGAACAAATAAACAACCCCTAATAAATAACAAATTAGAAATTCTGAAAATCAAGGTAGAGATTAATAAAATGGAAAACAAGAAAAGCATTGATCTCACAAATAAATCTAAGTATTGGTTATATAAAAAAGCCAATAAAATAGACAAACCTCTCATTTAAAAATGAAAGGTAACCAAATTATCAATATCAAAAATGAAAAGGGTGAACTAACCACCAATGAAGAGGAAATTAAAGAGATAGTTTGGAGCTATTTTGCCAAACTATATACCAATAAATTGGACAACTTGAGTGAAATGGATTTAGAAATAAACAAACTACCAAGATTAACAGAAGAGTAAATAAAATTACTTAAATAACCCCATCTCAGAAAAAGAAATTGAAGAAATTATCAATAAACTCCCTAAGAAAAAGTCACCAGGGGCCAGCTAGGTGGTGCAGTGGATAGAGCACCAGCCCCGGAGTCAGGAGTACCTGAGTTCAAATCAGGCCTCAGACACTTAATAATTACCTAGCTCTGTGGCCTTGGGCAAGCCACATAACCCCATTGCCTTGCAAAAAAAAATAAAACAAAACACTAAAAGAAAAAGAAAAATCACCAGGGTCAAATGGATTTACAAGAGAATTCTCCCAAACATTTAAGGACCAATTAACTCCTATTCTACCTAAACTATTTTAAAAATAGGAGAGGAAAGAGTTCTGCAAACTTCTTTAAAGACACCAACATGGTGTTAATACCTAAACCAGGAAGAACCAAAAGAGACAAAAAAAATTATAGACCAATCTCCCTAATGAATATTTTTGCAAAAATCTTAAATACAATTTTTAGCAATGAAACTACAACAAGTTATTACAAGGATAATACAACATGATCAGGTTGGACTTATGCAAGGTATGCAGGGATAGTTCAACATTAGGAAAACACTGAAAATAATTAAATATACCAGTAGTAATACCTATAGAAAGCATATGATTATCTCAATAAATGCTGAAAAAGCCTTTGATAAAATACTGCATCCATTCTTACTAAAAACACTGGCACATTTAGGAATAGATGGAGTTTTCCTTAATACAATAAATAATATCTATCTAAAATCAATAAATATTATATTTAATAGAAATAAACAGAGTTTACCCCATAAATTCAAGGGTTAAACAAGGATGCCCATTATCACCATTACTATTCATTATTGTATTGGAAATGCTAGCAGTAGCTATAAGAGAAGAAAATGAAATTGAAAGAATCAGAATTGGCAATGAGGAAGCAAAACTTTCACTCTGCGAATGGTATCATGGTATACCTATAGAACCCAAGAAAATCATCTAACTACCTCCCTGAAACAATTAACAAATTTAGCAAAGTAGCAGGAAATAAAATAAACACACATAAACCATCAACATTTCTATATATGAACAACAAAGCACTAGAACAAGAGAAAGAAAGAGAAATTCCATTTAAAATAACTATAGACAACATTAAATATTTTGGCATCTACCTCCCAACACAAACCCTGAAACTGTAGACCAGAATTATAAAGTCAAATAAAGTCAAATCTAATTAACTGGAAAAATGTCAAATGCTCATATTTAGGTTGAGCTAATATAATATAAATGACAACTCTACCCAAATGTAATTACCTATTTAGTGCCATACCAATCAAACTACCAAAATCACCACTTTCCCAAGCTAGAAAAATTAGTAACAAAATTCATCTGAAGCAACAAAAGGGATAGAATAACAAGAGAACTGATGGAAAAAAATTGTAAAGGAAGGTGGCCTAACTCTACTAGATCTAAAACTATACTATAAAGCAGCAATCATCAAAACTGTATCATATTGGCTTAGAAATATAATAAGGGATCAGTGGATTAGGATAGGTTCAAAGGAAACTGCACATTTCATAAGCCATACCACAATAAAGTCAAAATGGGTACAGGATTTAGACATAAAGAGCAATACCATAAATAAGATTAATAGACCAAAAAAATTCTATCTCTCTGATCTATGGAAAAGGAATAAATTTATGACCAACAAGAATTAGAGCACATTATAAACTGCAAAAGGAATGACTGACTATATTAAATTGGAAACTTTTTGCACTAATAAAATCAATGTTGCCAAAATTAAAAGAAAAGCAGAAAGCCAGGAAGCAATCTTCACAAATAGAATTCCAATAAAGGTCTAATTTCTAAAATATATAATTGCATCAAATTGATAAAGTCACTAGTCATTCCCTATTTGATAAATGGTCAAAGGATATGAACATACAGTTTTCAAATGAAGAGATTAAAACTAAATATAATCATATAAATATATGCCAAATCACTACTGATTAGAGAAAGGCAAATTAAAACAATAATGAGGTATCATCTTATACCTATTAGATTAATCCAGATGAGAAAAAGGGAAGTTGATCAATATTGAAGAGGTTGTACATGGATTGAGACATTGATGCATTGCTAGTGGAGTTGTGAATGAATCCAACCTTTCTGGAGAACAATATGGAACTAGGACTAATGACCAATAAAACTATTCATACTCATTGACTCAGAAATTCCAATTCTAGGACTACATCTAGAAGACACTGTAAAAAAATGCGAACAGTCCTATATGTCCAAAATATTCCTAGCAGCTTTTTGTAGTATCAAAGAATTGGAAATTGAGGGGATGCCCATCAATTGGGGAATGGCTAAACAAGTTATGATACATGAACACTATGGAACAGTTTTGTTATATAAGAAATCATAAATGATCAGACTCTAGAGAAGCATGTAATGACTTACGGGATCTAATGCTGAATGAAGTGAGTAGAGCCAAGAGAACAATGCGCACATCAACATTATGAGATGAATAACCTTTATGGAAATAACTCCTTTCTACAATCCAAAGAGCTAGGACAACTGTAATAGACTGGTAATGGTCTATGTTATCCCTAACCAGAGGAAGAAAAAAAAAAACATAACAGAAAAAAACACCCCTACAAAATCTGATGAACACATTTTTCTTATCTTTTTGCATAATGATTTAATATTATTACAATAATCTTTTTGAGGGTAAACATAAATCCCCTTTCCCTCTCCAAAGAAGATGAGAAACCTAAAGAACAGTGAGAGAGAAAAAAATGTACTTCAGTCTGTGTTCATATTCCAATGGATCCGTTTCTGGGGTGAATTGCCTTCTTTATCATAAGTCCACCAAAAAAGTTGCTTCAATATTTTTCCTTCCAATCTATTCCTCCCCACTCTCATTTATTCCATTTTCTCTCTCCTTTCACTGTGGCCCTGTTCCAAAAAAATGTGTTGTATCTGAGTACCATAATCTTCCCTTGCTTCTGTCACCTATCCCCCCCACTCTCCCCCCATTTCCTCTTATCCCAGCCCTTTCTTCTCATTTTTTCTAGGGTATGATAGATTTTAAATCTGTATGTTATTTCTTCTCTGAGCCATTTCTGATGAAAATGAAGGCTCACTCATTCCCCCCTCACCTTGCCCCATTCCACTCCATTGAAAAAGCTTTTTCTTGATTCTTATATGAAATATCTTAGTCCCTTCTTGCTCTCCTTTCTCTTCCTCCCAGTACTTTCCTTTATCACCCATTGACTCCATTGTTTGCTATATTGTACCATTATATTCCATTCCTTCCTGTGCTCATTCTAACAGCTCTTATAAATGAAAAAGTTCATATTAGGTATCAGTATCTCCTTCTCTTGCAGTAATACAGATGTTCAGTTTTGCTGGACAGTTGATTCTTAGTTGTAAACCAAGATCTTTTGTCTTCCAGAATATCATATTCCAAACTCTATGATGCCTTAATGTAGATGCTGCCAGAACCTCTGTAATCATGCCTGTAGAGCCACAGCAGTTGAATTGCTTGTTTGGGGCAACTTTTAGTATTTTCTTTTTGACTTGGGAGTTTTGGAGATTTTGGGGGGTGGGATCTCTTTCTGGAGGTGATTGGTGAATTCCCTCTATTTCTATTTTACCCTCTGCTTCTAGGATCTCAGAACAATTTTGATTTATTATTTCTTTTCTTCTTTTCTTTTCTTTTCTTTTCTTTTCTTTTCTTTTCTTTTCTTTTCTTTTTTTTTCTTTTCCTTTTCTTTTCTTTTCTTTTCTTTTCTTTTCTCTTCTTTTCTCTTCTTTTCTTTGCTTTATGTTTTGCTCTTAAAACCAAATGTTTATTAAGAGCATACATAAAACCAATTTTCTGGAAAGCAGTCACCGATACAGTGATTCACATACACACACATATACACGTACAAAAAAACAAAAATGTATGTACACAGTTGAAAGCATGATTTAAGGACATTCCCTGCTACATACTTGCTTGTATTTTTTTCCACAAAATTTGACACTTAAAAAAATTACCCTAGGAAAAATCTTCAGTCAATAATCTAAAAATTAGCTGCATGTGAATTATTAAAACACTGAGACCCACTCTTACTAAAAGATCATTTGTCAAGTTTCAAAACAAAACAGTGAGAGCAGAACAATAGACTGTATTACATTGTGTTTCTTTTTTTAACCATTGTTCTTTTAAGATTTTGTTTATTTTGAGTTTTACAATTTTTCCCCCTATAATTTTCCCCTAATCTTACTCCCTCCCCACCCCCAACAGAAGGCAATTTGCCAGTATTTACATTGTTTCCATGGTATACATTGATCCAAACTGAATGTGATGAGAGAGAAAAATCATATCCTTAAGAAAGAAACATAAAGTATAACAGACAGCAAGATCAGACAATAGGTTATCATTTTTTAAAATTAAAGATAATAGTATTATTCTTTGTTCAAACTCCACAAAGGATGGTATTCTCCACTTTAGACAGCCCCAAATTGTCCCTGCTTGTTGCACTGATGAAATGAGTGCGTCCATCAAAATTGATTATCACCCCCATGTTGCTGTTAGAGTGTACAGTGTTTTTCTGGTTCTGTTTATCTCACTCAGCATCAGTTCATGCAAATCCCTCCAGTCAACCCTGAAATCCCATTCCTCCTGTTTTCTAATAGAACAACAGTATTCCTTGGCATACATAGACCACAGTTTGCTAAGCCATTCCCCAACTGAAGGACATTTACTTGATTTCCAATCCTTTGCCACCACAAACAGGGCTGCTATGACTATTTTTGTACAAATGATGTTTTTAAACCTTTTTCATCATCTCTTCAGGTAGTAGTATTGCTGGATCAAAGGGTATGTACATTTTTGTTGCCCTTTGGGCATAGTTCTAAATTTCTCTCCAGAAAGTTGGATGAGTTCACAGCTCCACCAACAATGATCATTAACCTTTCTGGTCATATTGGCCAATCTGAGAGCTGTGAGGTGGTACTTCAGAGAAGCTTTAATTTGCATTTCTCTAATAATTAATTATTTAGATTAATTTTCATATGATTATGGATTACTTTGATTTCCTCATCTATAAACTGCCTTTGCTTATCCTTTGACCATTTGTCAATTGGGGAATTTTTTTTAAATTTGACTCAGTTCTCTATATATTTTAGAAATTAGTCCTTTGTGAGAAACATTAGTTGTAAAGATTGTTTCCCAGTTTACTACATTTCTTTCAATCTTGGTTATAGTGGTTTGTCTGCAAAACCTTTATAATTTAATATAATCAAAATAATCTAGTTTCTTTTTAGTGATGTTCTTCATCTCTTGCTTCCTTAGTCATAACCTGCTTCTCTTTCCATAGACCTGACAGGTAAACCACTGCTTGATCTTCTAGTATGGTAAATGTATTGTTTTTTATGTCTAAATCCTGTATACATTTAGATCATTTCTTTGTAGAGGGTATGAGTTGTTGGTCTAATCTAACTTTCTTCCATACTAACTTCCAATTTTCCCAGCAATTTTTAACCAAGAGAGCTTTTGTCACAATAACTGGACTCTTTGGGTTTATCAAGCAGCAGTTTACTACAATCATTTCCTGCTATTATACTTATTCTATTCCTCTGGTCCACTACTATATTTCTTAGTCAATACCAGACAGTTTTGATGACTGAAGCTTTATAATTTTTGATCTGGAAGGGCTAAGCCACCTTCTTTTGTTCTTTTTTTCATTGAATCACTGGAAATTTTTGACTTTTTATTTCTCCATATGAATTTGCTTACAATTTTTTTCTAACTCACTAAAGTAATTTTTTGGAATTTTGTTTGGTAGGATAATAAAGAGGTTGCTGAGTTTTGATAGAATTATCATTTTATTATATTAGCTTAACCTGTCCATGAGCAGTTGATGTTTGTCCAGTTATTTAAATCTGATTTAATTTGTGTGAGAAGTGTTTTATATTTGTTTTCAAAAAGTATCTGAGTCTGCCTTGGCAAATAGACTCCCAGATATTTTATATTGTCTGAGGTAACTTTGAATGGAATTTCTCTTTCTAGCTCTTCCTTATGTATCTTGCTAGACATATGTAGAAAAGTTAAGGATTTCTGAGGGTTTATTTAATATCCTGCATCTTTGCTAAAATTTCTGATTGTTTCTAGTAGTTTTTGGATGATTTCTTGGGATTCTCTAGGTATACCATCAACTCATCTGCAGAGTGAGAATTTTGTCACTTCTTTCCTAAAACTAATTCCTTCAATTTGTTTTTCTTCACTACTGAAGCTAACATTTCTAATGTAATATTGAGTAGTAGTGGTGATAATGGACATCATTGATTCACCCTTGATATTATTGGGAATGCTTCTAGACTCTCCCCAATTAATATAATGCTTGTTGATGGTTTCAGATAGATACTGCTTATTATTTTAAGGGATAGCCCATTTCTTCCTACACTCTGTTGTTTTTAGGAGGAATGGGTGCTGTATTTAGTCAAAAAAATTTTCAGCATCTATTGATATACAATTATATAATTTCTGATAGGTTTGTTGCTGATCTAATTAATTATATTAACAGTTTTACTTATACTGAACCAACACTGCATTCCTGGGATGAATTCTACTTGGTCAAAATGTATTATCATAGGGATAACTTGTTTTAATCATTTTGCTAAGATTTTATATAAGATTTTTACAAATATATCAGGGAGATTGGTCGATAATTTTCCTTCTCTTTTTTAACTCTTCCTGGTGTGGTATCAGCAACATATTGGTGTCATAAAAAAGAATTAGGCAGAGTTCCAGCTTCACCTATTTTTTTCAAAGAGTTTATATAAAATTGGAACCAATTGTTCCTTAAATGTTTGATGGAATGTACTTGTGAATCCATCTTACTCTGGAGATTTTTTTTGTTAGGGAGATCAATAATGGATTGCTGAATTTCTATTTTTGGGACAGGATTATTAGGTTTTTAATTTCCTCTTCATTTAATCTTGGCAACTTATACTTTTTAAAAATATTCATCCCACAAAAATCTTTTTTTTTAGATTTTTCTTTTTTGCAAGGCAATGGGGTGAAGTGGTTTGCCCAAGACCACACAGCTAGGTAATTATTAAGTGTATGAAGCCGGATTTGAACTCAGGTTCTCCTGACTCTAGGGCCAGTGCTCTATCCACTGCACCACCTAGCCACAATCGTTAGCGAAATGATTACAAAATGTTATCAATAGGATAATACATTATGATCAAGTAGAATTTATCCCAGAAATGCAGGGTTGGTTCAATATTAGGAAAACTGTTAGTATACTCAATTATATCAATAAAAAAACTATCAGAAATTATATGATCATATCAATAGATGCTGAAAAAGCTTTTGACAAAATACAGCATCCATTCCAACTAAAAACACTAGAGAGTGTAGGAATAAATGGTTTGTTGCTTAGAATAATTAGCAGTATCTATCTGAAACCATCAACAAGCATTACATACAATGGGGAGAGGGGAGAGGCATTCCCAATAAGATCAGGGGTGAAACAAGCATGTCCATTATCACCACTACTATTCAATATCATATTAGAAATGTGAGCTTCGGTAATTACAAAAGAAAAAGAAATTGAAGGAATTAGGATTGTGAAGGAAGAGACAAAATCCTCACACTTTGCAAATGACATGATGGTGTCTACCGAGAGAATCCCAAGAAACCATCCAAAAAAACTACTGGAAACAATTAGCAATTTTAGCAAAGTTGCAAGTCATAGAATAAAACCTCATTAATCCTCAACTTTTCTATATGTCTAGAAAGATACAGCACGAAGAGCTAGAAAGAGAAAAATCTCATTCAAAGTAACCTTATACAATACAAAATACCTGGGATTCTATTTGCCAAGACAGACTCAGAAACTTTTTGAAAAAACATATAAAACACTTCTCACTCAAATTAAATCAGATTTAAATACCTGGGCAAATATAAATTGCTCATGTATAGGTAGAGCTAATAAAATAAAAATGAGAATTCTACCAAAACTAAACTATCTGTTTAGTGCCCTACCAATCAAAATTCCAAAAAAATGCTTTAATGAGTTAGAAAAAAATTGTAAGTAAATTCATGTGGAGAAATAAAAAGTCAAGAATTTCCAGGAATTTAATGGGAAAAAAGTGCAAAAGCAGGTGGCTTAGCCCTACCTGATCTAAAATTATATTATAAAGCTTCAGTCATCAAAACTAGTTCGTACTGACTAAGAAATAGAGTGGTGGACCAGTGGAATAGACTAGGTGCAAAAGCAGGAGACAATTATAGTAATATCCTGTTTGATAAACAGAAAGAGTCCAGCTATTGGTATAAAAACTCTCTCTTTGATAAAAACTGCTGGGAAAATTGGAAGTTAGTATGGAAGAAATTTAGATTAGACCAACACCTCACACCCTTTACCAAGATAAGACCCAAATGGCTACAGGATTTAGACATAGAAAACAATACTATAAGCAAATTAGAAGATCAAGGACTAGTTTACCTGTCAGATCTATGGAAAGGGGAGCAGTTTATGACTGAGGAAGAGATGAAGAACAACATCAAAAACAAACTAGATGATTTTGATTACATTAAATTAAAAAGATTTCGCACAGATATAATTACTGTAACCAAGATCAAAAGAAATGTATTAAATTGGGAAACAATCTTTACAACTAATGATTCTGACAAAGGACTCCTTTCTAAATTATACAGAGAACTGTGTCTTATTTAAAAAAACAGTCATTCCTCAATTGACAAATGGTCAAAGGATATGCAAAGGCAATTTACAGATGAGGTTATCAAAGTAATCCATAGACATATGGAAAATTGCTCTAAATCATTAATTATTCAAAAAACACAAATAAAAGCTTCTGTGAGGTACCACCTCACACCTGTCAGACTGGCCAATATGACAAGAAAGGATAATGATCATTGTTGGAAGGGTTGTAGAAAATCTGGGACACTATTGCACTGTTGGTGGAGCAGTGAACTCACCCAACCTTTCTGAAGAGAAATGTGGAACTATGCCCAAAGGGCAACAAAAAATGAGCATACCCTTTGATTCAGCAATAGCACTACTGGGGCTTTACCCTGAAGACATGATGAAAAAGGGCAAAAATATCACTTGTAGAAAAATATTCATAGCAGCCTTGTTTATGGTGGCAAAGAATTGGAAATCAAGTAAATGTCCTTCAATTGAAGAATGGCTTAGCAAACTGTGGTATATGTATTTCATGGAATACTATTTTTTTATTAGAAACCAGGAGGGATGGGAATTCAGGGAAGCCTGGAGGGATTTGCATGAACTAATGCTGAGTGAGATGAGGAGAACCAGAACAACACTGTATACCTTAACAGCAACATGAGAGTGATGATCAACCTTGATAGACTTGCTTGTTTCATCAGTGCAACTATCAATGACAATTTTGGGCTGTTTGCAATGGAGAATACCATCTGAATCCAGATAAATAGCCATGCAGTTTGCACAAAGTTTAAGGACTATTCCCTTTAATTTAGGAAAAAAAAACATTTTTTATTGTCTGATTTTGTTATCTCTTATACTTTTTATTTCTTCCTTAAGGATTTGATTTCTCTCTCATCACACTCAATTTGGATCAATATACAACATGGAAACAAAATACAGAATGACAGATTGCTTTCCATGGGGGTGGGGGGAGGGAAGTAAGATTGGGAGAAAAACTGTAAAACTCAAATAAAATATTAAAAAAGCTTAAAATTAAAAAAAAAATATCCATCCCTTTCACTTGGATTGTCAAATATATTGCCATAGAGCGATGTATAATAATTCAAAATTTTTACTTTAATTTCCTCCCCGTTGGTGGCTAATTCACCTTTTTCAATTATGATACTAGCAATTTGGTTTTTGTCTTCTGGTTTATAATCAAATTGACCAGAGTTTTATCAATTTTATTGTTTTTAGTTGTAAAAGCAGCTCTTGGTTTAATTTATTATCTCAATAGTTTTCTTAATTTCAATTTTATTAATTTCTCCTTTAATTTTCACAATTTCTAATTTGGTTTTTAACTGGGAGTTTTTAATTTGTTCTTACTCTATTTTTTATTTGCATATTTAGTTCATTGTTTTCCTGTTTCTCTAATTTATTCATGTAAGCATTTAAAGATATAATATATCCACTGACAGTCACCTCGAGTATATGCCATAGGATTTTGTTTGTTATTTCATTATTGTCATTATCTAGGATGAAATAATTAATTCATTCTATAATTTATTTTTTTAATAAAGTCATTATTTAAAAAAGAATTAATTTAATCTCCAATTAATTTTGGATCCTATATCTCCTTGGCCCAATAGGGCATATGATTTTTAATTTCATGATGATCTAAAAAAGATATATTCACTATTTCTGACTTTCTATATTTGATCATTAGGTTTTTATGCCCTAGTACATGGTCACTTTTTGTGTGAGTGCCATGTACTGCAGAAAACAAGGTATATTCCTGTCTATCCCCATTCAGTTTCCTCCATAAATCTACTACGTCTAAATTTCCTAAGAATCTATTTACCTCTTTTACTTCCTTTTTGTTTATTTTATGGTTAGATTTGTCTGAATCTGAGAGTGAGAGGTTGAGGTCTCCCAGTAGTAGAGTTTTGTGGCCTATGTCTTCCTGTAGCTCTTTCAACTTCTCCTGTAAGAATTTAGCTGTTAGATAATTAGGTGCATACATATTTAGTATTGAAATTGCTTTATTGTCTATAGTACCTATTGGAGGGTATAGTTCTCTTCCTTATCTCTTTTAATGATATCTATTTTTGCAACTGCTTTTTCTGAGATAAAGATTGCTATCCTTGATTTCTTCACTTTAGCTGAAGTAAGATATATTTTCCTCCAACTTTATACCTTTACTTTATATGTATTTCTCTTCATCAAATGAGTTTCTTGTAAGCAACATATTGTAGCATTCTGTTTTTTATTCCATTCTGCTGTTTACTTATGTTTTAAGGGAGAGTTCCTCCCTTTCACATTCAAAGTTATTACTAACTCTTTATTGCCCTTCATGCTATCTTCCCTCTTTTTTGTACTTTTCCACTTTTTTCACTTTATCCGTATTCACCAGTATTTTGATTTTGAACACTGACACCTTCAGTGTATTTGCCTTCCTTTATCAACCCCCATCCCCTTTCTTTCCCCTTTAATTTTCCCCTTCTTCATTCCCTTCCATCTGTTATTTCCCCATTTCTCCCCCTCCTTAGCCCTCCTTCCCTTTTCCCCCTTTTAATACTTGAAAGGTAGGATAATTTTTTTTTTTACTTAACTGAGTGTTTTTAAGTTAACTTTAAGCCAAGTCTGATGAGATGAAAATTCAGGTGGTTCTCACTTCCTCCCTGCTTTCCCTCTATTAAATAGGTCTTTTGTACATCATAATGTAATGAGATTTGCTCCATTCAATCTCCTCCATCCTCTTGTCTCCTTACTGTCCCCCCTTTTAAGGAGGTATTATTTTTAAATCGTTTTATTTGAATCACTGAAAAGTTATGAGTGTCCATCACTTCTGGCTAAGTATATTCTCTTTAATTGAGTTATAATTCTCAAGAGTTATTAGAGTCTTTCTCCCGGGTAGAGAGATATAGCCAGTTTCATCTTATTAAATAACAGTTTCACAGATAAGTAATGAGTGACCATCACTTTTGTCTAAGCATGTTTTCTCTAATAAAGTTACAATTCTCAAGAGTTATGAGAATCTCTCTTTGAGGTGAAGATATAGCCAATTTCATCTTATTGGGTAGTAATTTTTATTTCTAACCTTTTTTTTTTGAACTTCTCATGTGTCTCTTGAGCATCCTATTTGATGTCAAATGTTTTCTATTTAGTTATGGTCTTTTCATGAGGAAATATTGGAAGTCTCCCATTTCGTTAAATGTCCATCTTTTCCCTTGGAAGAGAAGGCTCATCTTTGCGGAATAGTGGATTCTTGGCTGCATTCCAAGCTCCCTTTCTCTTCATAATACCTCTTTCCAAGCCCTTCAATCCCTTAATGTTGATGCAGCCAGGTGGTGCATGGTTCTGTGGTTCCTTGCTTTTTTAATTGTTTCTTTCTGGCTGCTTGCAGTATTTTCCCTTTTAACTGATAGCAATTTGGCCACAACATTCCTTGGTGTTTTCATTTTAGGATATCATTCCAGAGGGGATAGATTTATTCTTTCAATAACTATTTTGCCCTCTGGTTCCATGAGATAAAGACGATTTTCCATCACTGCATCCTGCAATATTAAGTCCAGGCTTTTGTTCTCTTCAATGTTTTCAGGAAGGCCTATAATTCTCAGGTTGTCCCTTCTTGATCTACTTTCAATGACATTGGTTTTGTTGATGAGGTGTTTTACATTTTCTTCTATTTTTTTATCTTTTGGTTTTGTTTAACAGTTTTGTCATCTCATGAAGTTATTAATTTCCACTGAATCCATTCTTTTTTGTTAGTGAAGAATTTTTTTCATTTACCTTTTTCAACTCCTTTTCCAGTTGGTCAATTCTATTTTTGAAGGAGAGTCTGAAATTTTGAAATATTTGAAATTTTTGAATTTTGAAATTCAAATTGAAATTGAAAAATTTTGAATTTTGAAATTCCATTTTCCCAAGAATAGTTTTGAGAGTTATTTTCTTTTTGCATTTTTCCATTTGAGAATTTGAAAGAATTATTTTCTTTTTGCATTTGCCCAATTGAGGATCCAAGAGAATTATCCTCATTTTGTATTTGTCCAATTGTATTTTCCAAGGATTTTTTCCTTTATGTGAGATGTTAATTTTCTCTTGAGTTTCTTTTCCCAATTTTTTCAATTGATTTTTAAACTCCTTCCTGATTTCTTCAAGGAAGTCTTCTGGGCTGGAGACCAATTCAAATTCTCCTCAGAAGTGCTACATCTCTCTTTTTGAGTGTTTGAGGCACTCAGCAGTAGGGTCTGAGTTGTCCTTGAACAATAGGCTGGGCCTCAGGGAAGGAAGTTAATCTCCCTTTCAGCTGAGTGAACTCTGTTGTCCACACCTGAGCCTGAGGGCATGCGGGGTTTCCAGTTATTCTGAGAAGAGGGCACTGCTGAAAGTATAGAGCTCAGGTCCTTTGCCCAGCTGTTCATTTTTCAGGCTTGTTCTGTGATCCTCTGTGTTGGAATTCACCTTATCATGAATGGGGCTCACCAGTGCTCCTCTCCCCCTTAGCCAAAGATTCCACAGCTAAAGTTGATACTTGGACCCTCCACTCACCAAAGCCTCTGGGTCTGAGGCCGGTCCTCTGCCTTCCCCCAGCTGCTGTCCCTGCACTAGCCCTCTGGTCTCCACTTCCGGTTCACCAATTATCCTCTGAGACAGCCCTTGCTAGTATCTGTTACTCTCCTATCTTCTCTTTCTGGGTTTTGTTGATCAAATTTCTATTTAGAGGTTTCTTTCATGTTGTTTTTGAGGGGAACCAGGTGCACTTAACATAGTGCCTGTCTTCTCTCTGCTATCTTGGCCAGAAGTCCTTGTATTTCTTTCAACAAGCTGCTGATTTTGTTTTCATGATTTATCTGCATTGCTCCCATTTCTCCTACCAATTTTTCCTCTACCTACCTTAATTGCTTTTTTTCAAAGTCTTTTTTGGGGTGAGTCCATTTTCTATTTCTTTTGGAGGATTCAGGTACAGAAGCTTCCATTTTGTCATCATTTGAGTATATATTTTGGTCTTCCATGGGACCAAATTTTTTATGGTCAGATTCCTCTTTTTCTATTTCTTGCTCATTTTATCAGCCTATGACTGATTTACCTCACTTCCAAGGCTTTGTAGTTTTTTGGGACAAGCCATAGGGATTTTAATTCCTCCAAGAGTCTCCTCAGAGGCTCTCTTGCCTGTGTTCAGGTACTCCCCTTTGCCCTGGAGCTGTGAGGATGATCCCTGCTCAGTTATTGTCATTGGGAGCCCAAACTGCAATCTGCAAACAGCCTAGTCTTGCCCCAGGGAGAGCAGAGAGACATCTGCTGTCTCCCCTACTCCCTTACAATATTTGGGCTGAAAGCTCTGGATTGTGCTTGGTGGCTCTGCTGACTCCTGCTGAGGTTCTCACCACAGGGCTACTCTGAGACCAAAGCTCAGCTCTGCATTCACTCTGGTGTGGCAGAGTTCTGTCACTACACCTTCTAACAGTTCTGGATGATGAAACTGCTTGCTCTGCCATGGACCCAAGTGCCCAGCCTGGCTGTGCTGCACTGCAGTTGCACTGTGGCTTTTTCCAACCCTTGGTCCTGGTGGAACAGACCTGTCCAAGATATCTTCTAAGTTGTCTTGTACTGGGAATTTGTATCACTCAGTCCTTCTCAGGGTTCTGCCCCTCTAGACTTTGGCTAGAGTCATAATTTGACAGTTTTTGGAGTTTTAGGGGGAATGAGTTTCTGGAAATTTCTACTTTCATGCCATTATCTGGGCTGCGCCCCTGAGGAACACTTTATAAATAGTTATCACATATGTATCTCTTCCCCTTAATCCTAATTCCTAATATCAAAAATTACTAATTTGTAAATATGTTCAGCAAAATATGTATGTAAAAATGTTAAACTGAATGTTCTCTATTGAGGGCAGTGCTATAGTGACTTGGAAATATGCAAGTCCATAAGAATGAAAATGAAAATAAAAAATTAAATTAAAATTAAAAAATAATTTTAATCCAAAAAATTTTAAAAATTTCTAAGATTACAAGGTATTCTCCAATAGATAAATGATCAAAGCATAAGAATAGGCAGTTTTCAAATGAAGGCATTAAAACTATATATGAAAATCATTACTGAATAGAGAAATGCAAATAAAACAACTCTAAGGTACTATCTCACACCTATCAGATTGACTAAGACAACAAAATGCAAAATGATGAATGTTGGAGAGGTTGTGGGAGGACTGAGACATTAATGCATTCTTCATGAAGTTGTGAACTCTAATCATTCTGAAGAGTAACAGAACTATCATCAATAGAGCTGTTCCTACCCTTTGACCTAGCAATACCAATTGTAGGTCTATATCTAAAAGAAATCATAAAAAATGGGGAAGGTCTCACATGTTCCAAAATATTCAAAGTGCTCTTTTTGTGGTGGCAAATTATTTGAAATTGAAGGGACTCTCATCAATTGAGGAATGACTGAACAAATTATGGTATATGAATGATATGGAGTACTATTATTCTATAAGAAACCATGAATGCTTGGTCTCTAGAGAAACATAGAATGAATTACAGTGCTCAGTGAAGGGAACAGAACCACGACAACATTGTACCCATTAGCAACTCTGTGAGTTGAATGCAGCATCTCTCAGCAGTTCAGAGAGTTAGGAAAGACACCTCTAGGACACCTGATTTAGACAATGCAATCCATATTCAGAGGAAGGAAAAGAAAACAAAGGAAAACAAAACCAAAAAACCCCTATAGAATCTGAATGAACAATACATTCACTTTTTAAAATTTTCTCTTATGTTTTTCTTTCCTCTCTTGGTTTTCTTTCTTTCCCATTAATCTAAATTCCTCATACTGAAAATGACTAATCCATAAACATGTTAACTACAAATGTGTATATAAAATATTCACTTGACTGTTCACCACTGAGAGGAGGGGGAAAGGGAATTATGTAACTTAAAAATATGCACATGCATGTGAATGAATGTTGAAAAAAACTTACATAATAATTAATTAGAAAAATAAAAATATCAATTGGAGAGAAGAATCAAATAAATTAAACATTAAACATATTTGTTTATTATTTTAATTTTTATGTAAAGATAGTTTTCAACATTCATTTTTTTGGGTAACATTTTTGACCTCCATACTTTCTACTTCCCTCTCTTTCATTTTCTTACCCCTTAACAACAAGCAATCAGATATAGCTCATATATTTATTAAACATATTTCTATATTTGTCATGTTTAACCTTTTTTTGATCAGGTATGGCAAGAACATCTTCCTCTCCTGTATGTTCCACTGAAATGTGACTCATGGAGGGAATTATTTTCATCAAACTCTGGACTTCAGAATTCATCTCAAATTAGTTTCCTATTATTTGACAATTTTTTTGAGTTCCAATGAATATTTTAGTAGTTGCAAGGTTCATGTTTCCTGGGTTTTGTTAACAAAGTGAGAAATTATAAATCTAGACTTGAGGGCACTTAAAATATTCCAGTTTTGAGTCTTACTGTGCAAAATCAAGATAGTAGAGAGAAGTCAAAGCATTCTCAGAACTTTATCCAGTTTGCCTCTGAAACATCTTTAAATGAAGTCTCTAAAGATGCCGTAAAGTGAAAGAAACAAAAAAAAAGACAAATTTCTCAGATCAAGTTATTCTGAAGGGACTTCAGGAAACTTTGTCTAGGATGGATAAAAGGGGAGTTCATTCCATTGTAAGTGGAGGGACCAGGAAGCCAGAGGAAGACTTTTAGCCACAACACAGTTCAGTAAACAACTTACCTGCTCCCCCGCTCATCAGGTCAGTAATATACTTGGTCAGTAGTGAGGGTCCTAGTTATAACTAGGTTAGCTTACCCTAATGGAGGGAGGAAGCCCAAGGGCCGGATTTCCCAATGAGGAAAACCAGAGAGCAGATCCTTGGCCCCCAGTACCATAAACTTAGTACTGTGGTGCCTATGACTCAGGAGCAGAACTCCTTTCAAAATGAGCAAAAATCACAAAAAATGTGCTATAGTGACAGAGAAGATCAAAATTTCCTTTAAAAAGAGGAAAGCACTGATAAAATAACTTCTTGTGAAGCCTCAAAGGACTTTTTCTCAAATTCAAAGAGTCTTCTTGGAAGAGTTCAAAAAATATTTTAAAAATCAAATAGGAGATGTAGGAAAACATTGGAGAAAGAAACTATAGTCAATCAGGAGAATCATGGAATATTGGAAAAGGAAAAACAAAAATTGACTGAAGAAAGCAAAATTGTTAAAAGTAGAATTGACCAACTAGAAAAGAAGATACAAAAGTTAACTGAAGAAAATCCTAAGTATTAGAAGTGGGCAGGTGGAAACTAATGATTCTATGAGACATGAAGCATGTATCACGTGAAACCAAAAGACTGGGACAGTAGTAGAAAAATGTAAAGTAATTCTTAGGGAAAATGACCAACTTGGAAAATAGATCCAGGAGAGACAATTTATGAATTATTGATCTACTTGAAAGCAATGAGTTACAAAAGTACCTGGAAAATACCTCTAAGAAAATTATGAAGGAAAACTGTCCTAAGATCCTAGAGCAAGTCCTTGAAAAAATCCACCAATCACCTCCAGAAAAAGATCCCAAAATAAAAATTCCAAGGAATATTGTAGTCAAATTTCAGACTTCTCAGATAACAGAAAAATATTGCAGGTAGGCAAAAATAAACAATTCATATATCAAGGAGTCACAGTCAGCTGTGACTTATTGGGTTCAATGTTAAAGGAAAGGAGGATCTGGAATATGATATTCCAAAGGACAAAGTAACTTGGATTACAACCAAGATTAAACGTATCCTGCAAAATTCAGTATATGTTTTCAGGGGGAAAATATGGATTTTCAATGAAATAGAGAATTTTCAAATTTACCTGATTAAAAATAATCAGAATAGAAAATTTTATCTTCAAATTCAAAACTCAAGAGATATGTGCAAATATAAAAAGAAAAAGAATGTTAGTCAAAAACACCAAACTGTTTACATCTCTATATAGGAAGATAATGTCATATAACTTTTTAAATTGTATTTCTATTAGGATAGTTGAAAAGAGCATATTTAGACAGAAGGTGTGGGTAAAAATTCATTATTATGTGATGAGTCTTTTA
Source organism: Macrotis lagotis (assembly GCF_037893015.1). Taxonomy (NCBI): domain Eukaryota; kingdom Metazoa; phylum Chordata; class Mammalia; order Peramelemorphia; family Peramelidae; genus Macrotis; species Macrotis lagotis. The sequence continues at coordinate 29,659,375 of NC_133662.1, read as the reverse complement.
ACTATTTTGTAAGACAATTAAAAGGAGTGCAGATTCATGCATTGTATAGGTGGAAACTGTCTATGATAAGATGATACTTTAACTCTTGAGAATCATAGTTATTAAGACAGTTAAAAGGAGAATATTAAGATAGAGGATGTGAATATAAGTTGATTATGATGTTTTGTTTATGATTTAAGTTATTTTTAAATAATTAAGACATAAAAAGGAATTATACTGAGAGAGGAAAGCAGAGGCAAAAGAGTATCAATCATATCACATGAAGAGGCACAACAGACTTATAATAGCAGAGTGAAAGAAGGAAAGTGTGAGCCCTGAGTAAATCTTACTTTCAACAGATTTGGCTCAAAGAAAGAATAACACCATTATTATTCTATATTGTGCCAGAAATGTTACCATTAACAATACAACAAAAGAAACTGAAGAAATTAGAAAAGGCAATGAGGAAACAAAACTTTCACTCTTTGCAGATGATATGATAATATTCTTCCAGAATCCTAGAAAATCAACTAAAAGCTACTTGAAACAATTAACAGTTTTCTCAGAGAAGCAGGATATGAACTAACCTTAGCATTTCTATATATTACCAACAAAATCCAGAAGGAGAAAGTACATTCAAAATATCTGTAGACAACTTAAAATATTAATGTCTGCTTGGCAAGATAAACTCATATACTGTATGAATATAATTATAAAATAATTTACAAAAAAATCAGAATGAAGGTAGAGCCAAGATGGTAGTGTAAACCCCTACAAATATATTCAAATAATAATTCTAAACAAATTCAGGAGTCTCTGAGCCCACAAAAAATGAAGGAAAACAGTTTCCAACCCTAAACAATTCAGAACGTCAGCAGAAAATATTTGTTGCAGCAGGATGAGAGAAGAGTTCAGCATAGCTCAGACCATAGCAGTCAGACCAGCATCAGCAATCTAGGAACAAGTAGGTAGGTTAATTATTTGGTGGCAGCAGGGGTTGTTTAAAGACCTCTGAGACTTTGACTGTCAAAGACAACTTAGAAGTTCCACAGGAAACTTCTGTCACACTAGGTTGAAAATGGAGAACAACCCCAGAGACCATAATCAGGCAGCCCAAGTTGTGGTAGGCTATCCCTAGTCCCTGCAATTCTGAGGCAATATAGGGAGACACTGAATTAACAGTAGCAGCCCAGGAGATCTCAGTCCATAGATGGCAAGGAGATCATAGGGAGGTTATGGGGATAGCTTTGCTAACACTGAGAAAGAACTCTGTTGTTTTCCCATATTCATAACTGGGTCATAGTCCTGGGTCTTGGCCTCAGGGAGAGAGGCATAATAGCAAAATAGAACTTGCTGCCACAAGGTAGAAAGGATCCTCTTCACAGTTCCAGAGAAGGAAGGAAAGAATGTCAAAAAGAAAAGTCACAAAAGCACAAGAGCACAAGAGCACAGGGGAAGAGAGTAGTAAAAATCTCTCGAATTATATCACCTTGAAAGAACTGAAAACTTCCAGGTCCCTAGAAGTATTCAGAAAACAGCTCTAAAAATCCCCAGAAGCTTAGAACAGTCTGGCCTCCACTCTGGAAGCAGAGTCCTACTTTAATAAAGGGTTAAACTCAAGACATTGGCTGGGAAAATGAACAAAGAGGGAAAAAAAAACTCTGACAAGAGGAAATTATAATGGTGACAAGGAAGTTCAAACTGCACACTCAGAAGAAGATAACAAAGTCAAAGCTCCTATATCTAAAGCCTCCTAGAAAAATATGAACTGATCTTAGCCCATGGAAGAACTCAAAAAGAATTTTTGAAAATCATGTAAGGTAGATAGAGGAAAAAATTGATAAAAGAATTGAATGTGATGTAGATAATAATGAAAGAGGAGTCAGCAGCTTGGTAAAGGAGATATAAACAAAATATTCGTGAATATAATACCATAAAAATCAGAATTGTCTGGAAGGGAAGAGGCAAAAAATACCCTGAGGAATAAATACCCCAAAATTAGAATTGATCAAATGGGAAAAGATGTAGAAAAACTCACTGAAGCAAGTAATTTCTTAAAAATTTGAATTTAGGGGTGGCTAGGTGGCACAGTGGATAAGAGCACCGGTCCTGAAGTCAGGTGTAGCTGAGTTCAAATCCAGCCTCAGACACTTAATAAATACCTAGCTGTGTGGCTTTGGGCAAGCCACTTAACCCTGTTTGCCTTGCAAAAAACAAACCTAAAAAAATTTGCATTTAGCAAAGGAAAATTAATGCCTTTTTGTACAATTATTATTTTATTTTTCTAATTTTAAATTATGAAAGTTTTTCAGCATTTATCCATATGTATATCATATTTTTAAGTAACATAATTTGCTTCCACTCTTCCTTAAGTAGCAAAGTCAGGTAAATATTCATTGTATATACACATTCATGGTTAACATGTCTACAGATGGGGGGTGGAGCCAAGATGGTGACATGAAGGCATCGAGTCTTAGGAGCTCTCTGATAAAAACTCATAAACTAAGGACTCTAACTAAACTTTCGAGAGACAGAACCCAAAAAGGGACCTATTGAGGCAGTTCTCCTACTCAAGGTAACCTGGAAAAGAGCAGAAAGGCTCTGCTCCCAAGGGCCGGAGGGGCAGCCCACCAGAGGGGTGGCCCACCGGAGCCAAAAAACTTCAACCTCCCGGAGGCAGCCCCAGGGCGCTGGAAGCCTCAGCTCACAGCAGCTGGGGAGTCTCCTGAGCTGCACCCCGGGGAACACCTGCACAAAGTGGGGGAACAGCAGGGGACCTCTGCCACAGTGAGCACGTGGAGCCCAGTGCTCAGGGCACACAGCAAGCAACCTGGTCTTTCAGCAGCCTAGACCCAGAAACAGAAGCAGGTGGAGCCAGTAAGTGGAGCCCCCAGGGCATGAGCCCATTGAGCTGAGGGAGGGGAGTGAAGAAAGACTGCAGAGCTCTTTCCTCTGCCTCTGGAACAGGACTCTGGGGCTCTGACCACATTCAGATCCTGATCGCAGTCTAGGCCCCCCCCAGAGAACAGCAGGGACCTCCCCACCTCAACCCCGTGGCAGAGGGAGGTGCTTATGGTCATTCACAGACCAAGAGGGAGGACAGAGCCTCACACACTGAGACCCTTGTGGGAGTGTCCCAAAAGCTCAGGAGGCACCCCCCAAAAAACAGGCTTAGGCTGGGAAAATGAATAAACAGAGAAACAAGAGGAAGGCCATTGAGAAATATTTTGCAAATGAGCCCAAGAAGGATCAAAATACTCAGTCTGAAGATGAGGAAGCACAAGCTCCTGCATCTAAAGACTCCAAGAAAAACAGAAATTGGGATCAAGCTATGATAGACCTCAAAAAAGACTTTGAAAATCAAATGAGGGACATAGAAGAAAAACTGGGAAATGAAATGAGAGAGATGCAGGAAAAACATGCAAATGAAGTCAGCAGCTTAGTCAAGGAAATCCAAAAAATGCTGAAGAAAATAGCATGCTAAAAACCAGCTTAGGTCAAATGGATAAAACAGTTCAAAAAGTTATTGAGGAGAAGAATGCTTTAAAAAGCAAAATTGGCCAGATGGCAAAAAAAGATAAGAAAACTCTCTGAGGAGAATAAATCCTTCAGACAAAGAATAGAATTCAGGGAGATTGATAAATTTACCAGAAATCAGGAATCAATACTTCAAAACCAAAAAAATGAAAAATTAGAAGAAACTGTGAAATATCTCATTGAAAAAACAACTGATATGGAAAACAGACTTAGGAAAGATAATTGGAAAATTATTGGAATACCTGAAAGTCATGATCAGGAAAAGAGCCTTGACATCATTTTCAAAGAATTACTACAGGAAAATTGCCCTGGTATTCTAGAAGCAGAGGGCAAAAGAGAAATGGAGAGAATGCACCGATCCCCCCGAGAAAGAGATCCCAAAAAACCAACCCCCAGCAATATTATAGCCAAGTTCCAGAACTCCCAAGTCAAAGAGAAAATATTACAAGCAGCCAGAAGGACACAGTTCAAATATCGTGGAGCTGCAGTCAGGATCACACAGGACTTAGCAGCAGCTACATTGGAAGCTCGTAGGGCTTGGAATACAATATACCAGAAAGCAAAAGTGCTTAGAATGCAGCCAAGAATGAACTCCCCAGCAAGGCTGAATGTCCTCTTCCAGGGAAAAAGATGGACTTTCAATGAACCAGGGGAATTTCAAAGGTTCCTTTTGGAATGGCCAGAGCTGAACAGAAGGTTTGATCTTCAGATACAGGACTCAGGTGAAGCATGGAGATTGGAGGAGAGGGGGGAAATATGAGGGACTTAATGAGGATGAACTGCATGTATAGAAAAATGATACTGATAATATTCATATGAACCATCTCAGTTAATAGAGCAGGTAGAGGGAGCTTTTATAGTTGAAGCACAGGAGAAAGCTGAATTCGAAGATAAAATATGGTGTAAAAATGGAGTCAATAAGGAAAACAGGGAAATGGAATGGGAGAAAGGAAAAGGAGAGGGGGAATAGTCCAAGCTATTTCACATAAGATTTTTTTTTTATTACAATGAAGTATTGCAATGATATGGAAGGGGGGAGGCAAGGGGGAATGAGGGAACCTTTGCTCTCATCAGAGATGGCTAGGAGAGGAAACAGCAAGTATACTCAATGGGGTATAGACAACTGGAGTCAGAAGAAGGGGGGAGCAGGGGGAAGGGGTGGGAATGTGAATAAAGGAGGAGAGGATGGACCATGGGGGGACAGTGGTCAGATATAACACATTTTCTTTTTTTACTTCTTGCAAGGTGCAGGGATTGGATGGCCTGCCCAGGACCATAGGGCCAGGTGGATTCTGGGCCTAAGGGGTGGTATGGGGGCTCAGGGCTTCTTGGCCCCAGGACCACGGATCTGTCTGCTGTGCCACTCAGCGACCCTACAGCAGAGTCAGAGTGAAAGGAGAGAGAAAATATAGTACATGGTAGTGGAGAAATAAGAAAGGAGGGAGTTGCAATCAGCAATGGCAATGCTGGAAAAATATGGAAGTAACTTTTGTGATGGACTTATCATAAAGAATGTGATCCACTCATGACAGAGTTGATGGTGTTGGAACAAAGACTGAAACACATTTTTTGTTATTATTATTTGGGGGGGAGGGTGCAGGACAAGTGGGGCTGGGTGGCCTGTCTGGGGCCACATAGCAGGGTGATCATTGGGTGTCTGGGGCCGGATTCAGACCCAGGTGCTCCTGGGTCAAGGGCCAATGCTCTGTCTGCCACCCAGCCACCCCTACTATTATTACTATTTTATTTTATTTTGGGTGTTTCTTTTTTCTTCTTTTTGGTTTTTGCAGTGCAGTGGGGATCGGGTGGCTTGCATGTCATATGGCTGGGTGATTATTGAGTTTAGGAGGCTGGATATGAACTCAGGTGCTCACAGCTCCAGGGCTGGTGCCTCGTCCATTGCACCACCTGGCCATACCTACAATATTACTATTATTTTTTTAATTTTAATCTTTTTTTTCTCCCCCCCTTTACTTTTTTGCCCAAGCAAGTCTATCTATATTCATGGGGGGAGGGATACTTTGTTTACTTGTAAACAAGTATATTTTATTAATGTAAAGAAAAACATTTGTACAAAATGAGAATAAAAAATAATTAAAAAAAACATGTCTACAGATTAGTCATTTTTGGTATGAGGAATTAGGATTAAGGGAAAAAAGAAATGCATGAAAACATTTTTAAAAAGTGTTCATTCCATTTCTATAGGTTGTTTGTTTTGTTTGTTTTGTCTTTCTTCTTCTGGATGTGGATAGCATTGTCCATAATAGATCTTCCTGGGTTGTCCCATATGTCTGAACTACTGAGAGTAGCTGCATCCATTAAGGTTGATTGGCTCACAATATTGTTGTTAATGTGTAAATCTTCTCTTGGTTCTGCTCCCTTCACTCAGCATCAATTCTGGTAATTCATTCCATGCTTCTCTAGAGTCTGAACATTCATGATTTCTTACAGAACAATAATACTCCATAGTATTCATATATGATAACTTGTTCAGTCATTCCCCAATTGAAGAGAATCCCCTCAATTCTAATTCTTTGCCACTAGAGAAAGAGCTGCTATGAATATTTTGGAACTTTCCCATTTTTATGACTTCTTCTGCATACAGATCCAGTATTGGAATTGCTGTGTCAAAGGGTATGAACAGTTTTATTGCTCTTTGGGCATAGTTCCATATTGCTCTCCAGAATGGCTGAATCAATTCACAACTCCACCAACAATGCATTTATGTCCCAATGTTTCCATAACCTCTCCTACATTGATTTTTTTTTCTTTTTGTCATCCTAGTCAGTCTGATTGGTGTGAGGCAGAACTCATAGTTGTTTTAATTTGTATTTCTGTAATCAGTAATGATTTGGAGCATTTTTAAAATTTGATTATACATAGCTGTAATTTCTTCATTTGAAAACTGTTCATATCCTTTGGTCATTTATCAATTGGGGATTGACTTGAAATTCTTATAAATTTAATTCAATTCTCTATATATTGTAGAAATGAGATGTTTATCAGAACCACTCACTGTGAAAATTCTTTACCAGCTATCTATTTTCCTTCTAATTTTGACAACATTGGTTTTATTAGGGTAAAACCTTTTTTTAATTTAATAAAGGCAAAATCATCCATTTAGCAATTTACAATGTACTTTATAACTTGTTTGGTCATAAATTTCTCCCCATTCCAAAGATCTGACAAATAGAATATTTCTTGGTATTGACTTTATAAAATATGAAAAATGAATTTCAAAAGAATGGAAAACTAAAAGATAATGTGAACCATTTCATTTGATAAACAACTGACCTGAAAAATAGATCCATGAGAGATACTTCAAAAATTATTGGACTGTCTGAAAGTCAAGATCAAAAGAACCTAGACATCATGGTTTATAAAATTTTCAAGGAAAACTGCCTTAACATTCTAAAAACCAGAGGGTATTAAAAATGGAAAAAATTCACTGATTATTTCCTAAAAGAGATGCTTAAATTAATGGTCACATGAATTTTGCTTTTGACTTCTTGTAATTTTTTCCATTTTTAGTTTGAATCTCTTTAACAGTGTGACTACTGGGGAATGATCAGTAACATGATTGTACATGCATTATATATCAAATTACTTGCTAACCTAGGCTGGGGATGGGGCAATGAAATGTGGGAGAGAGAAAACTTTTCCAAAAAGAAATGCTGAAAACTATCTTTAAATATTATTTAAAATAAATAAAAATTAACATTTAAAAATAAAATTCACTAGATGAAGTAAACTAACACTTTAAATACTCTGCTTTGATGTAAGGGAAAACTTGTTTAGCATAAAGCTATGTAAAAGTGGAATCAGTTTGCTTGTGAGATAGTGGATTCTCTCTTTTTAGAGTTGTTTGGGAAAACATTGAATAATCACTTGTAATTTCTTTTTCATATATGAGTAACACTTAATAGCCACTGAGCTGAGGTCATTTTTAAATGCTGAAATTATATGTTTCCTGATTCTGAATTGTATTTATAAAAAGTAACCACAAAATTCATGTGTCCTGGAGTAATACTTCTTTATCTTAGTCTCCAAACCCTGGATAAGAAAAGTTGTCAGTGTGTACCCATCTACTTATTCATTGAGCATCATAATATCCTTCTGGTTTCCCTTTGTTTCTCTGAAAACATTTTATCTTTGTATCAACTCATGTTATGTGTTTTCTACTTATTTACTAATCCCTTTATTCTAAATCACTAAAGAAAGACCTTGTTTCCAGTACACTCTCTCCTGTGCTTTACCTCTCTTCATCCTCTGATTCACCCTGGCTTAGAATATTTTGGAACAATTATGTCTTTCACAGATAAGGATTTTGCTTTCTGGGAATTTTTGGCCAGAGTTGCTTTTGTCATGAGATAAAGTTTTATATATATTACTGTATGTCCACAGTATAAATAATTATAAATAAATCAAATATCCTGGAACTGGGATTATAATTCAAATATAAAATTTAAATGGTGTTCAGATATGTAGTTTCTTAGAATTTCATCATTACAGATTGATTTGTAGTTTATCACAAAAACCAGGGAATATTTTTTTGCTTTTTCATTTATGTAAATGTAGGAGATGGCTATATAAACAATTTTTTTTACATTTTCTCAAAGACTCAATTTGCTCCATGCTTTTCTTCATCAATATATGATCCTCTTTTCCTCCCTACCACAGTATATGTGGGTATCACCTGTGAAGTCAAAATACCTAAATTCTAATCTTGTCTCTCACTGATTCTTATTAATTGTGTGACTGGAAAAATTAATCATTATCTCTTGCTTCAGTTTCCTCACTTGTAAATTGAGTGAATTGGATAATTAATCTCCATTCTAGGTTTGAATATCATAGTACTATGAATTCACTAACCAGTTACCACATCTTTTTGTATTTGTACCAAAGAAAGTTGAGTTTGGAGTTAGAACCAGTTGTTCTACTTACTAGTCTGCCAACTTCAGCAAGTTGATTCACAACTAATGAGTCAAAAGGCCAAAGCAACTTTGGTTTCTTTTGGTTGGATCAGAAAACATCTGAGATCCCTTTGCAGGTATGTACTTTCATCATCTTTTCATTATCATACATAAACTAGAGTTCCTTTCTTTTTCATAATGTGCTTCCATTGTCATATGGAAATAAGTTGAGAAATAATTAGATTGACATATCCATCCTAGAGCAACTGCAGTATCTTCTATAGAGATTATATGTTCAATACATTTCTAAGAAAGTCAAAAGAACATGGACTAAGGCATTGGTCACTCTGCATTAAATCAACAATGCTACTATCCTAAAGTTCAATCAAATAAAGCTTTAAGATCACATGAAGAAGATAGGGTAGTTTCTGTGGACTAAAAAATAATATGAAGTAGCACTACAACATAATGGTCCCCAAATGTTCTGTTATCTTAGGCAATCTTGTGAGGAACAAAGCATCCAGAGTATAGGAGACAGTATTCCCAATAATGTTTAATGTTTTCAAGTCAAACTAACATTTTTAGACAGAATATTGACAAGCTAAAACTATGACTATCAGTCTTATTTTATAGGGGCATGGGAAAACATTTTTCTGCCAAAGCCAATTTGGAATTTTATAACATCATGTGCAGGCTATATTTAGTAAAATATTTAATTAATTAACCCCTATAAAATTCCTAACTTTATTGAATTTCATGTCCCTCCTGAAGTTACCTTGGCAGCACCAGACTATGCACTAGACCTTTCCTGCCCCTCTAATGGAGAATAAGACTGAAGTTCAGAAACATGACGTTCCATCCCCAGTCACATAGGGAGTAAGGTACAGGCCTAAAATTTGAGCACAAATCTTTTAATCAAGCTCAATATTTTTGCAACTTCATATTAACAGAATTCTTTAAAAACCTACTATTTGCAAAGGATCTCAATTTCCCTCCTCTAAATCACTGTAAATCAATGATTTTTCCTCTTTAGTTTTATCCATAACAGATAGGTCAGAATGGAAAGTTCTGAGAAATGGAGATTCTTTGACAAGGCAAATTGCCTTGAAAATTGCAAGAAAACCCCCCAAATTATTAAGTGGTAAATGTATTAAGTGGTAAAATAGATGACATCAGAAGATGAGCCCCACAGTTTGGAAGGTATCCAAAATATTATCAGGGAAGGGCAAAGAAGTTATAAATATCTCCAGGACTGATGAAGCAAATGTGTCAAAGTTAAAAGTAAGTTATGTATGTTTCTGGTGATGAAAGGAAAAATACTTTAAAGAATGCTATTACATAGGAACCTGAAATGTAAGATGTAAGAACCAAGATGTCCAACAATAGATAGAAATATTAAACTATGGTCAGAGGCTTATAATACTTTATAGGATATAGCAACAGAACATTCCAAATAAAAAGGATAGTAAAACAGTAAAATGGCTTTTTAAGGTTCTATAAGTAACTGAGGAAAGAAAAAAAGCAAAAGGTAGAAGAGAAAGGGAGAAATATGTACAATTGAATGCAGAATTAGAAAAGATTTCAAGAAGGGAAAAGATGAATTGCTTAAATAAGCAATTCAAAAAATTGTAGAATACAATAAACTGAGAAAGCAAGAGAACATTAAAAAATAAGAGATATAAGGTAAAGTTTCATGTAAAAATTCCCATTATAATACATAAAAATTGTAGGAATTTTATAAAGGTCCAAAAGATTTAATAAACTACAGAATAAAGACCTTAATATAACCAAATACCTGGACAGTGTGATTACTGATCTAGAATTGGACATTCTGGAGAATAAAATCAAATGGACCTTAGGAAGTGTTGCTAAACATTAAGGACAGTTGAGGTGGTGGAATTCCAACTGTGTTATTTAAAATCATAAGAAATAATGCTAAAAGTTTTGCACACAATATGCCAGCAATTTTGGATAACAAAACAGTGCCAGAATAGTGGATTGAAAAAGACATTTTATACCCAAACCTAAGGAATGATAAATCCAAGGAATGTTCAAATTACCAAACAATTGCATTCAAATTACATCTTTATTTCAGTTTACAAAGTTATGCTTCAGATTGCAAGCTAGACTTCAGCAATATATGAACCAAGAATTACCTAAAGAGCAGATTAGTTTTTGAAATACAGGTGAAATTGCTACATTTGATGGATTATGGAAAAAGTGAGGGAGAGTTAAGAAAAATAATTGCTTCTGCTTCGTTGACTGCACTAAAACCTTGGTCTGCATAATTCACATCAAAATGTGGCAAATCCTCAAAGAGATGGAATATCAGGTCATCTTACTTATCACCTAAGGATCCTGTAAGCATGTCAAGAAGCATCAATTTGAAATGAATACAGAACTGATTGGTTTAAGATTGGAAAAAGGAGTGCAAGATTGTATATTCTCACCTTATTTATTTAAATTCTATGCATAGTGTGAAAAGACAGACGGAAAAAATCATAAACTGAAATTAAGGTAGATGAGAGAAATATCAACAATATCAGATATGTGGACTTTAATGGCAGAATGTGAAGAATAATTAATGAGTCTTTTAATGTAGGCGATAGAGGAGAGTATAAAAGCTGATGAAGCTTAATATCAAAAATACTTAAGATATTGACAACTTGTACCATTATTTTCTGGCAAATAGAAAAAAGAAGAAATGGAAGCAGGATCAGATTTTTCTATTCTCAGGCTCAAAGGTCACTGCAGACAAACATTTTTGCCATGGAATGACAATCAAAACAAAATAAAACACTTTCTCATTAGAATCAAAACAATGGTAAATCTGTCCAGCATTCTAAATAGCAGAGATATCACCTTGTTAACAAATGTCTGCATACATAAAGTTATGATTTTTCTAATAGTATTGTATGGTGGGAAAGTGACTATGAGAAAAGCTGATCCCCACAGAATTGACACTTTCAAATTATGCTGCATGAGAAAACTTTCAAGAGAACCTTTGATAGTAAAGGAGATACCAAATCAGTCAAAACTTAAAGAAATTAATTCAGACTCTTCCCTGGAAGTAATAAGATGAAGAAGTTTAAATAATTTGGAATAAAATGAGAAGACAGGATTATGGAAAAGAGCTTGATATTAGAAAAGATTGAAGGCAAAAGGAGAAGGGGACAATAGCAGATGAGATAAATAGGTAGTATTATGGAAATAATGAACATGAACATGGACAACCTTATAGTAATACTAAATGAGAAAAGGATGTGTTATGCTTTGGTCCATGAGGTTAAAAACAGAAAGAAATAACTGACAATGAATAACAACAACATGTACAAGGAACTGTTAAGCATATAGAGACAAAAATGAAACAATCTCTATACTCAAGGGGTATCTGTTTGACTTGAGGGATGTGTTGTGACAGTGTTAGAAAATAAATTTCTAGAAGTCATTCAATTATTTTAAACTAATTTTTATTAAAGATATTATTTGAGTTTTACAATTCCCCCCCATCTTATTTCCCTCCCCCTGCACCACACTAAGCAATCTATCAGTTTTTATTTTGTTTCCATGTTGTACCTGGATCCAAATTGGGTGTGATGAGAGAGAAATCATATCCTTAGAGAAGAGACAAGAAGTCTAAGAGGTAACAATATCAGACAATAAGATATCTGTGTTTTTCTAAATTGAAGGGAATAGTCCATGAACTTTGTTCAAACTCCACAGCTCCTTATCTGGATACAGATGGCACTTTCCTTGGCAGACAACCCAAAATTGCTCCCAATTGTTGCACTGATAGGCTGAGCGAGTCCCACAAAATTGCTCATCACTCCAATGTTGCTGTTAGGGTATACAGTGTTTTTTTTTTTTTGGTTCTGCTCATCTCACTCAGCATCAGTTCAGGCAAATCCCTCCAGCCTTCCCTGAAATCCCATCCCTTCTGATTTCTAATAGAACAGTAGTGTTCCATGCCATACATACATACATATACCACAGGTTTCTAAACCATTCCGCAATTGAAGGACATTTACTTGATTTGCAATTCTTTACCACCACAAACAGGGCTGCTATAAATATTTTTGTAAAAGTAATGTTTTTACCCTTTTTCATCATCTCTTAGAGATACAGACCCAGTAGTGGTATTTCTGGGTCAAAGGGTATGCAAATTTTTGTTGCCCTTTGGGAATAGTTCCAAATAACTCTCCAGAAGGGTTGGATGAGTTCACAGCTCCACCAACAGTGTAATAGTGTCCCAGACTTCCCACAACCCTTCCAACAATGATCATTATAGTTTCTGGTCATATTAGCCAATTCGAGAGGTGTGAGGTGGTACCACAGAGAAGCTTTAATTTACATTTCCCCAATAATTAATGATTTAGAGCATTTTTTTCATATCTCTATGAATTGCTTTGATCTCCTCATCTGTAAATTGCCTTTGCATATCCTTTGACCGTTTGTCAATTGGGGAATGGCTTTTTGTCTTAAAAATATGACTCAGTACTCTGCATATTTTAGAAATTAGTCCTTTGTCAGAATCATTAGTTGTAAAAATTGGTTCCTAATTTACTACATTTCTTTTGATATTGGTTACAGTTGTTTTTATCTATGCAAAAGCTTTTTAATTTAATGTAATCGAAATCATCTAATTGGTTTTTGGTGATGTTCTCCAGTTCTTCCTTAGTCATAAACTGCTCCCCTTTCCATATATCTTACAGGTAAACTAGTCCTTGATCTGCTAATTTGCTTATAGTATTGTTTTTTATGTCTACGTCATGTAACCATTTGGATCTTATCTTGGTAAAGGGTGTTAGGTTTTGGTCTAATCTAAGTTTCTTCCATATTAACTTCCAATTTTTCCAGCAATTTTTATCAAAGAGAGAGTTTTTATCCCAATAGCTGGACTCTTTCTGTTTATCAAACAGGAAATTACTATAATTGTCTCCTGCTTTTGAACCCAGTCTATTCCACTGGTCCACCACTCTATTTCTTAGTCAGTACCAAACAGTTTTGATGACTGATGTCTTATAATATAATTTTAGATCAGGTAGGGCTAAGCCGCCTTCTTTTACACATGTTTTCCATTAAATTCCTGGCAATTCTTGACTTTTTATTTCTCCATATGAATTGACTTAAATTTTTTCTAACTCGTTAACGTATATTTTTGGAATTTTGATTGGTAGGGCACTAAACAGATAGTTTCGTTTTGGTAGAATTATCATTTTTATTATATTAGCTCTACCTATCCATGAGCAGTTGTTATTTGCCCAGTTATTTAAATCTGATTTAATTTGTGTGACAAGTGTTTTATAATTGTTTTCAAAAAGATCTTGAGTCTGTCTTGGCAAATAGGCTCACAAGTATTTTATATTGTCTGAGGTTACTTTGAATGGGATTTCTCTTTCTAGCTCTTCCTGCTCTATCTTGCTGGCCATATAAAGTTGAGGATTTATGAGGGTTTATTTTATAACCTGCAACTTTGCTAAAATTGCTAATCATTTCCAGTAGTTTTTTGGATGATTTCTTGGGATTCTCTAGGTAGACCACCATGTCATCTGCAAAGAGTAAGAGTTTTGTCTCTTCCTTCCCAGTTCTAATTCCTTCAATTTCTATTTCTTCTCTAATTGCTGACGTTAACATTTCTAATAAAATATTGAATAGTAGAGGTGATAATGGGCACCCTTGTTTGAACCCTGATCTTATGGGTAATGCCTCTAGCCTCTACACATTGAATAAAATGCTTGTTGATGGTTTCAGATGGATGCTGCTAATTATTTTAAGGAACAGTGCATTTATTCCTACACTCTCTAGTGTTTTTAGTAGGAATGGATGCTGTATTTTGTCAAAAGCTTTTTTCAGCATCTATTGATATGATCATATGATTTCTGAGAGGTTTGTTGTTGATATAATTGAGTATACTTACAGTTTTCCTAATATTGAACAAATCCTGCATTCCTGGAATAAATCCTATTTCATCATAATGTATCATCCTACTGATAACTTGTTGTAATCGTTTTGCTGAGATTTTATTTAATATTTTTATCTATATTCATCATTCTTTCTCTGTTTTAACTCTTCCTGCTTTAGGTAACAGGACAATATTGGTTTCATAGAAAGAAGTAGTCAGTGTTCCATCTTTCCTTATTTTCCCAAAGAGTATATATAGGATTGGAACCAATTGTTCCTTAAATGTTTAGTAGAATTCACTTGTGAATCCATCAGACCCTAGAGATTTTTTTTTAGGGAATTTAATGATTGCTTGGTGAATTTCTTTTTCTGAGATAGGGTTGTTTAGGTATTTAATCTCTTCTTCATTTAAACTAGGAAACTTATATTTTTGTAAATATTTATCCATTTCACTGATATTATTAAATTTATTGGCATAATGTTGGGCAAAATAATTTCAAAATATTACTTTAATTTCCTCCTCATTGGTGGTGAGTTCACCTTTTTCATCTATGATACTAGCCATTTGGTTTTCTTCTTTCTTTTTTTTTAATCAAATTGACCAGAGGTTTATCAATTTTATTGTTTTTTTCATAATACCAACTTTTGTTTTTTATTAATTCAATAGATTTTTGCTTTAGATTTTATTGATTTCTCCTTTAATTTTTAGAATTTCTAATTTGGTATTTAATTGGGTATTTTTAATTTATTCTTTCTCTAATTTTTTTTAGTTGCATGTTTAGTTCATTGATTTCCTCTTTCTCTAATTTATTCATGTAAGCATTTAGAGCTATAAAATATCACCTGAGCTTCGTTTAAATGAATACCATAAGTTTTGGTATATTGTTTCATTATTTTCATTATCTAGGATAAAATGGTTAATTCTTTCTATAATTTGTTCGTTGGTCCACTTATTTTTTTTAATGAGGTTATTTAGTTTTCAATTTGTTCTTGGTCTATATCTCCTTGGCCCAGTATTGCATATGACTTTTATTGCATTGTGATCTGAGAAAGATGTATTCACTATTTCTGCCTTTCTGCAGTTGATCATTAGGTTTTTATGTCCTAGTACATGGTCAATTTTTGTATAAGTTCCATGTACTGCAGAGAAAAAGGTATATTCCTTTCTATCCCCATTCCTTCAGAAGTCTACCATATCTAATTTCTCTAGCAATCTATTTACCTCCTTAACTTCTTTCTTGTTTATTTTATTATTCTACTTATCCAGATCTCAGAGTGGGAGGTTGAGGTTTACCACTAGCAGAGTTTTGCTGTCTATGTCTTCCTGTAGTTCTTTCAGCTTCTCCTCTATGAATTTGGGTGCTGTCCCACTGGGTGCACATACAGTCAGTATTGAAATGACTTTATTGTCTATAGTATCTTTTCTGGGGATAAAGTTTCCTTCCTTATATCTTTTAATGTTATCTATTTTTGCTGCTGCTATGTCTGAGAAAATGATTGGTACTCCTTTTTTTTTACTTCAGCTGAAGCAAAATATATTTTGCTCTAACCTTTTACCTTTACTCTATATGTACCTCTCTGCTTCAAATGAGTTTCTTGTAAGCAGCATATTGTAGGATTCTGATTTTTAATCCACTCTGCTATTTGCTTATGTTTTAAGGGAGAGTTAATCCCATTCACATTCAAAGTCATGATTACTAATTCTTTATTGCCCTCTGTGCTATCTTCCCACTGTTTGCATTTTTACCACTTTCTCCTCCCCTTATCCATATTCCCAAGTATTTTGTTTCTGAATACCACCCCTTCAGTGTGTTTGCCCTCCTATATCACACTCTCCCCTTTCTTTCCCCTTTCCCTTTTTCTCTTCATTTTGTTATTTCCCCTTTTCCTCCCACTCCCCTTCCCTTTCTCCTCTCCCCCCTCCCCTTTTCCCTTTTTAATACTTAAAAAGTTAGGTGTTTTATAAGTTAACTAACTATGTGTATGTTGACTTTAAACGAAGTCTGATGAGAAGTAGATTCAGGTGTTTCTCATCTGCTCCCTTCTTCCCCTCTATTACCATAGGTTTTTTTATACCTCTTTGTGTAATGAGATTTACCCCATTCAATCCCCTCCCTCCTCCCATCTCTTTCCTGTCTCCGTTTTTAAGGAGGTAGTGGTTTTTATATCATTCTATCTAAGTCAAAGAAAATTATGAGTGTCTGTCCCTTCTAGTTCAGTATATTCTATTGAATAGAGTCAAAATTCCTGAAAGTTATTAGAGTCTTTCTCCCAAGTAGGGTTAAAGTCAATTACATCTCTTTAGATAGCAGTGTCATGAATATCCTTCATTTCTGGCTTAGGTATATTCTCTCTGTCATAATTATAATTCTCAAGATTTATGAGAATCTTTTCCCCCATGCTGGAATATAGCCAGTTTCAACTTACTAGCTAGCATATTTTTCTTTTACCCCTCCCCCCCTTTTTTACCTTTTCATGTGTCTCTTGAACCTCCTGTTTGATGTCCAAATTTTCTGTTTAGCTTTGGCCTTTTCATCAGAAATTTTTGGAATTCTTCCATTTCTTTAAATGTCCTTCTTTTTCCCTGGAAGTGAAGGCTCAGCTTTGTGGGAAAGTAGATTCTTGGATGCATTCCAAGCTCCCTTGCTTGTCAAAATATCTCCTTCCAGGTCCTACATAATCCTTATTGTTTCTCCTTGATATTTGAATTGTTTCTTTCTGGCTGCTTGCAGGAGTTTCTCTTTTATCTGATAGTTCTGGAATTTGACCACAACATTCCTTCGCCTTTTCATTAGGATCTTTTTCTGTAGGGGACCGATGTATTCTTTCAATAACTACTTTGCTCTCTGATTCCATGATATCAGGGCAGTTTTGTATCACGAGATCCTGTAATATTAAGTCCAGGCTGTTTTTCTCTTCAATGTTTTCAGGAAGTCCTAATTTTCAGGTTGCCCCTTCTTGATCTATTCTGGAGGTCAGTGGTTTTGTTGATTAGGTATTTTACATTTTCTTCAATTTTTTCTATTTTTTCTATTTTTTTCTATTTTGTTTAACTGACTCTTGCTGTCTCATGGAGTCATTAGTTTCTGTAGACTCCATTCTTTTTTGGGGAGAGTAGTTTTCTTCATTAACCTTTTGCAACTCCTTTTCCAATTGGTCAATTCTACTTTTCAAAGAGCTTTCCATTTGACCAATTGAAGTTTTGAGAGAATTATTTTATTTTTGCATTCGCCCAATTGAGGATCTGAGAGATTTATTCTCCTTTTGTATTTATCTGATTGTATTTTCTAAGGTTTTGTTTTCTTGTTGCAAGGTATTAATTGTCTCTACCAAATTTTCCAGTTTATTTTTATGCTTCTTCCTTGTTTCTTCAAGGAAGTCTTTCTGAGTTGAAGACCAAATTGTATTCTACTCAGAGGTTCCGGGTCTTTCGGAGTTAGGGTCTTTCCCTTCCAAGAATTTTTCTATGGCTCCACCTTTCCGCTGACCTTTCTTCATTTTGCTAAGACCTTGAGTTGGGGAAGGACTGGTTCACAGGGGCTTGGGATTGCTAAAGGTTTTACTCATTGAGTGCAATTTCTCTGGCTGGCCAGTGGGAGGTGTTGGTTGCTTTCTCTGGAGTGTCTGTGACCTTTATTGAGGCCTTCTCCCTTTGTTTGAAGGGAGGAGTTGGAGCTATTTAATTATTTTGCCTTCAATCAATTGTGCTCTTTACCCTGGCCTGAGGTCATTCCTCAGCTGGGCTGATTCTTCTGCTTACACACCTGGGCCTGAGGCAGAATTAGTTTGCAATTGTTTGTTCAGGGAAGAGGTCTGAGATGTAAGGGAGGCATGGACTCTGAGTTCCTCAAACCAGAGGAGCCCAGGGATGTTGTCCACAGCTCTCCTGTACTGGAACTCTCCCCATGGCCCTGTCTTCAAGCTCCCTGGGGAAAGCACCAATAACAGTGCCTCTACTCCCTAGTTGACTCAAGCCCCTATTGTCTAGCCCCACCACTGATCCTCAGACTCCTGGCTCCAATTCAGCTGAAAATCTGGCTGATCCTCCCTGTGAGCCCTGACTCATCCACCCAAATTCAGCCAGTGCTGTTGGGGGAGACAAATCCTGAGGTAGATGTTCTTTCTCCTGGCTTTTCTTTCTGGGTTTTGTGGATCAGATTTCTTTTAAGAGGTTTGTTTCATATGATAGATGGGGAAGAGATCAGGAGACTTTAGAACTGTGCCTGTCTTCTCTCTGCCATCTTGGCCGGGCCTCCCCAGTCATTCCATTTTTAAAAAATATTTTATCCACATCATCTGGAACATAAGAGACACTTAGTGTTTGTTGACTGAATGACTGAAGACTTTGTCTAGGAAATTTTAATGTCTCTCTGTGCATCCGTGTGTGTGTGTGTGTGTGTGATGAACTCCCTTGTCTGTCTGAAAACATCTATAATACTTTTAAATATAAAACATAAAATAGATGGATTTACAAAAGAAATCAATTATGCTGATTAACAGTTATCAAAACATTTTTAAATAGTTTATAGACCCCCAAGTTACAAACAATTCTTTCAGTATAACATAGGGAAAGTTGGGGAGAGAAAATTTAATAGTTGGTGGTAGCAAGGAAGGTTTGAAAGAGGAGATTACTCCTTATTTGAAACATGAAAGAAGAGAAGAACTCTGAGTAGCAGAGCTGAATAAAGAATGCACTCATATTAAGGATAATAGGTAATGCATATGAATGGAGATAGGAGATAAGAAAATTCAATTTGGTGAGTGGTTAATATTCTAGTTTGTCTAGAATTTCAAATTGATGAAGTTATATTATAATTTAACTAGAATGACAGGTGGGGTATAGATTATGAAGGGTAATAAATAAAGGGATTTTTTGCATTCTATGAATGATTGGGAGTCACTGAAAGTTTTTGAACAGAAGAATATATCATGATACCTGTGCCTAAGGAAGATGATATTGGTAGCAATATTGGAGAAAAAGAAAAGAGGAAAAATAAGAGTAGAAAATAGTTAAGAGGATTTCCTAGTGAGTATTTATAAAGCTGGAAAGGGGTGCTGGAACTTAGCATTTGTGGAAGGCACATGTGGAACATCACTGCCTCTATAAAGTGTCTGCCCCATTAGAAAATTAGTTTCCTGAGAGCATAACTTTTTTTAACTTTCCTTTGAATTCACAGTACTTACCACAATGCCCAGCAAATAGAAAACATTTAATCAACCCTTGTTTAATGATATTGCCTGTGTGTTTTGTCTGGACTCAGAAAGATTTTCTTTTATTAACAATGTATGTTTGGTAGTTTAAAAATGTGTTTGTGGGCTTCCAAAATAATACAAGAATAATAATTTTGGTAGCAGCTCTCTCATTTAGAACATTTTGTGTTTACAAAATGATTGCCAAGCTTGAACAATAAGAGGAATCTCAGCTTTGTGAGCTACTTCTGACCAAAGAAATGCAGTCTCTGAAGATGTTATAAAAGCCTCCACTCTAAGAAAACATTAAAATTGAATAGGTGATAAATTTCCTTGAGGGCAGGAACATCTTACTTTTAAAAAGAGGATTCTAAAGACTAATATTTGTAAGTTCCCTCCATTTCTCTAAACTACATCCAATTAAATGCAAATTGATGATTTAGTATTAAATCCTGCCTTCCAGTATCCTCAACTTTCGATGATCAGGAGCTGATTATATCTGGTTTGTGGTTTATTTAAGTTCTTCTGCTTTGTGCCTTTTTGCCATGGTACTAAATCAAGGTTCATTAGCTATACTAGAGAAGAGGCACCTAATTATAGATCCTAGCCTATTTTCTTTTAATGAGATTGAGTACAACTTCAGAAACTCCAAGTTCCAGATATATGGGACTGTTCTACATTCCCTAATGGGTTGTATGCATTTTTAAAAAGAAATAACTGCAAAAGCCATCCTTACTCTCATTTTTATGGTCCCCTTGCCCAATTTCAGGAAAAAAACTGAATTCATCCATTAAAATTCAGGTTGAAATCCAAGGCAGCTATGCATCCCTTTTAGATGTTCTAGATAAATATGATTTTTGACTCATCTAATTTCCAAATTACTTTACTATTTCTTAAATCTAATTTAAATCTAATTTAAAATTTGAAATACAGGTTCTAATTTTTGTTTTTTTTCTGGATGTTATCTGTGGTTTCTTTCAATTGATGCTTTGTTTTCTATAATAAAAAAATTCTACGTAGTTTCCTTGTATTATTTCCTATCACAGAATATTTAGACTTTTCAATATTTTTAGGAAGAAGTATCATCCATAAATTGTCTCTACCTGGCATGTTTGAGATCAACAGCATATGATTTTATAGGCAAAATTTCCTTTAGCTCTATTTGCCTCTCTTTTTTCCAAATTGTCCTTCACTTCAATATGTTTTTATTTCCAGTCTGATGTTCTTTAACATACTTGGAGACATTCAACACTATCGTTTAAACTTTGTCTGTTCTGTTTATTATTTCTGCTCCATAGGTCATAAATTCCAATGTGTTTCTTTCTAACATTCTTTTACAATTTTCTTTTTTTTCTATTTCATAGTGAACCATTGTGTCATATCTCTAATTCATCCGTTTCTCTTCTTGTAATGACCACCTGGCACAAGATCTTATCTCCTCTGGGCAGGATTTTTTTTTTCCCTTTAAAGATTTTATTTATTTTAAGTTTTAAAATTTTTCCCCCAATCATATGTCCCTCCCCCCACACACAGAAGGCAATTTGTCAGTCTTTACATTGTTTTCATGTTATACATTAATCCAAACTGAGTGTGATGAGAGAGAAATCATATCCTTAAGGAAGAAACATAAATTATAAGAGATAGTAAGATCAGATAATAAGATATCAGTTTTTTTAAATAAATTAAAGGAAAATATCCTTGGACCTTATTCAAACTCCATGGTTCTTTATCTGGATACAGATGGTATTCTCCATTGCAGATGGCCCAAATTTGTGCCTGATTGTTGCACTGATGAAATGAGTGAATACATCAAAATTGATCATCACTCCCATGCTGCTATTAGAGTGTACAGTATTTTTCTGGTGATGCTCATATCACTCAGCATCAGTTCATGTAAATCTCTCCAGGTTTCCCTGAATTCCCATCCCTCCTGGTTTCTAATAGAACAATAGTGTTCCATGACATACATATATCACAGTTTCTTAAGCCAATCTCCATTTGAAGGACATTTAATTGATTTCCAATTCTTTGCCCAAACATACAGAGCTGCTATGATTATTTTTGTACAAGTGATGTTTTTACCCTTTTTCATTATCTCTTCAGGGTACAGACCAAGTAGTAGTATTGCTGTATCAAAGGGTATGCACATCTTTGTTGAATACTGGGCATAGTTCCAAATTTCTATCCAGAAATGTTGTATGAGTTCACAGCTCCACCAACAATGTAATAGTGTCCCAGATTTCCCACAACCCTTCCAACAAAGACCATTATCCTTTCTGGTCATATTGGCCAGTTTGAGAGGTGTGAGGTGATACCTCAGAGAAACTTTAATGATTTAGAGTAATTTTTCATATCACTATGGATTGCATTGATCTCTCCATCTGTAAATTGCCTTTGCATATCCTTTGACCATTTGTCAATTGGGGAATGACTTTTTTTTAAAATATGACCCAGTTCTATATATTTGAGAAATGACTCCTTTGTCAAAATCATTATTTGTAAAGATTATTTCCCAGTTTACTTCATTTTTTTGATCTTGGTTACAGTGGTTTTGTCTGTGCAAAGACTTTTAATTTAATGTCATTGAAATCATCTAGTTTGTTTTTAGTGTTGTTGTTCATCTCTTCCTTCATCATAAACTGCTTTCCTTTCCATATATCTGACAGGTAAACTAGTCCTTGATCTTCTAATTTGCTTATAGTATTGCATTTTTTTATGTCTATGTCCTGTAATCCATATTGATCTTATCTGCATATAGGGTATGAGGTCTTGGTCTAATCTAAGTTTCTTTCATACTAACTTCCAATTTTCCCAGCAGTTTTTTATGAAAGAGAATTTTTATCCAAATAGCTGGATTATCTGGGTTTATCAAACAGCAGATTACTATAACAGTTTCTTGCTGTTGCACCTAGTCTATTCCACTGGTCCACCATGCTATTTCTTAGCCAATACTAGATAGTTTTGATGACTGATGCTTTATAATATAATATTGGATAAGGTAGAGCTAAGCCCCCTTCTTTTGTACTTTTTTTCATTAAATCAATGGAAATTCTTGACTTTTTATTACTCCATATTAATTTACATGCAACTTTCTCTAACACATTAAAGTAATTTTTTTTTGGAATTTTGATTGGTAGGGCACTAAACAAGTAGTTTAGTTTTGGCAGAATTGTCATTTTTATATGCTCTACCTATCCATGAGCAGTTGATGTCTGCCCAGTTATTTAAATCTGTATTAATTTGTGTGAGAAGTGTTTTATAATTATTTTCAAAAAGTTTCTTAGTCTACCTTAGCAAATAGACTCCCAGGTATTTTATGTTGTCTGAGATTACTTTGAATGGGATTTCTCTTTCTAACTCTTCCTGTTGTATCTTGCTAGTCATATATAGGAAAGTTGAGGATTTATGAGGTTTAATTTTATGACCTGCAACTTTGCTAAAATTGCTAATTGTTTCCAGTAATTTTTTGGATGATTTCTTGGGATTCTCTCAGTAGACCATGATGTCATCTGCAAAGTGTGGGAGTTTTCTCTCTTCCTTCACAATTTTAATTCCTTCAATTTCATTTTTTTCTCTAATTGCTGAAGCTAACATTTCTAACACAATATTGAATAGTAGTGGTGATAATGGGCACCCTTGTTTCACCCCTGATCTTATTGGGAATGACTCTAGCCCCTCCCCATCAAATATAATGCTTATTGATGGTTTCAGACAGATACTGCTTATTATTCTAAGAAACAGTCCATTTGTTCCTACACTCTCTAGTGTTTTTAGTTGGAAGGGGTGCTATATTTTGTCAAAAGTATTTTCAGCATCTATTGGTATGATGATATAATTTCTGATAGGCTTGTTGTTGATATAATTGATTATACTAACAGTTTTCCTAATGTTGAACCAACTCTGCATTCCTGGGATGAATCCTGCTTGGTCAATATGTATTATCCTAGTGATAACTTCTTGTAATTGTTTTGCTAAGATTTTATTTAAGATTTTTGCTCTATATTCATCAGGGAGATAGGCCTATAATTTTGTTTCTCTGTTTTAACTCTTCCTGGTTTAGGTATTAGCACCATATTGGTTTCATAGAAAGAGTTAGGCAGAGTTTTGTCTTTCCCTATTTTTCTAAAGAATTTATATAGAATTGGAACCAATTGTTCCTTCAATGTTGAGTAAAATTCACTTGTAAATCCATCAGGCCCTGGAGATTTTTTTTTAGGGAGTTCAGTGATGGCTTGCTGAATTCCTTTTGCTGAGATAGGGTTGTTTAGATATTTAATCTCCTCTTCATTTAACCGGGGCAACTTATATTTTCGTAAATATCCATCCATTTTATATAGATTGTCAAATTGATTGTCATAGAGTTGTGCTAAATAATTCCAAATTATTACTTTAATTTCCTCTGCTTTTCACATTTATTACTAGCAATTTGGTTTTCTTTCTTTTTTTTTTAACAAATTGACCAAGGTCAATTTTATTGATTTTTTCATAAATCTAGCTCTTGGTTTTATTTATTAATTGAACAAGGATTTTTTTTGCTTTTGATTTCATTAATTTCCTACTTTAATATTTAGAATTTCTAATTTCGTATTAAACTGGGGATTTTTAATTTGTTATTTCTCATTTTTTTAGTTGCATATTTAGTTCGTTGATTTCCTCTTTTTCTAATTTATTCATGTAAGCATTTAAAGATATAATATATCCCCTGACAGCAATTTTGAGTGACTCCCATCAGTTTTATTATGTTGTTTCCTTATTGTCATTATCCAGGATAGAATAATTAATTATTTGTATAATTTGTTTTTATTCATTCATTCTTTAAAATGAGGTTATTCAGTTTCCTATTAGTTCTGGGTCTATATCTCCCTGGCATAATATTTCATATGATTTTTACTGTATTGAGATCTGCCTTTCTGCAGTTGATCATTAGGTTTTTATGCCCTAGTACATGGTCAATTTTTGTTTCAGTGCTATGTACTGCAGAGAAAAAGGTGTATTCCTTTCTACCCCCATTCAGTTTCCTCCATAAGTCTATCATATCTAGTTTTTCTAACAATCTATTTACCTCCTTAACTTCTTATTTATTTTATGTTTATTTTTTTCTAGATCTGAGAACAGGAGGTTGAGCCCCCAGTAGAGTTTTGCTGTATATGTCTTCCTATAATTATTTCAATTTCTCCTCTAAGAATTTGGATGCTATCTCATTGGGTGCATATATATATATATATATATATATATATATATATATATATATATATATATTCAGTATTTAAAGCTCTTTATTGACTATAATGCCTATTGGGATGACATAGGTTCCTTCCTTATCTCTTTTAATGTTATCTATTTTTGCTGCTTCTTTGTCTGAGATAAGGATTGCTAGCCCTGCTTTTTTCACTTCAGCTGAAGCAAAATATATTTTGCTCCAACCCTTTACCTTTACCCTATATGTATCTCTCTGCTTCAAATGAGTTTTTTATAAGCCACATATTGTAGGATTCTTGTTTTTAGTCCACTCTACTATTTACTTACTATGTTTCCTTTTTTTAAGGTTTTTTTTTTGCAAGGTAAATGGGTTTAAGTATCTTGCCCAAGGTCACCACAGCTAGGTAATTTTTAAGTGTCTGGAGCCAGATTTGAACTTAGGTAGTCCTGACTCCAGGTTCTGTGTCCTATCAACTGTGCCACCTAGCTGCCCCTCACTTACGTTTTAAGGGAGAGTTCATCCCATTCTCATTCAAAGTTATAAATGCTAGCTCTTTATTGCCTTCCATGCTATCTTCCCTCTGTTTGCATTTTTCCTCTTTCCCCTGCCTTATCCATATTTCCCAGTTTGTTTATGAATACCACCCCCTTCAGTGTGTTTGCCCTGCTATATCCAACCCTTCCCCTTTCTTTCCCCTTTCCCTTTTCCTTTCCCTTCCTTCTGTTAGTTCCCTTTTTTCTCCCCCTCCTTTTCTCTGTCCCCTCCCCTTTTCCCCTTTTAATAATTGCAAAGACAAATGCTTTTTATAAGTTAACTGAATAAGTGTTTAAGTTAACTTTAAGCCAAGTCTGATGAGTGGAAGATTCAGGTGTTTCTCATCTCCTCCTTCTTCCCCTCTATTATCATAGGTATTTTGTACCTCTTATTATAATGAAATTTATTCCATTTAGTCCCCTCCCTGCTTCTGTCTCCTTCCTGTTGCCCTTTTTAAGGAAGAGGTGTTTTTAAATCATTCTGAGTCATAGAAAATTCTGGGTATCCATCAAGTCTAGCTAAATACATTCTATCTAATAGAGTTGCAATTCTTGAAAGTCATTAGAGTCTTTCTCCCAAGTAGGGTTATAGCCAGTTTCATCCCATTGGATAGCAATCTCATGAATAAGTCATGAGTGTCCAACACTTCTGGCTAGGTATATTCTCTCTGAGAATTACAATTCTCAAAAATTGTGAGAATCTTTTTCACATGTTGGGATATAGCCAGTTTCAACTTATTGGATAGCAGATTTTTTTTTCTCTACACACCCCCTTTTTTATCTTTTCATGTGTCTCTTGAACCTCCTGTTTGATGTTGAAATTTTCTGTTTAGCTTTGGTCTTTTCATCTGGAATTTTTGGAATTCTTCCATTTCCTTGAATGTCCATCTTTTCCCCTGAAAAAGGAGGCTCAGCTTTGCAGGATGGTGGATTCTTGGCTGCATTCCAAGCTCCTTTGCTCTTCAGAATATTTCATTCCAGCCCATTTAATACCTTAATGTTGACACAGCCAGGTCCTATGTAATCCTTACTGTGGCTCCTTGTTATTTAAATTGTTTCTTTCTGGCTGATTCAAGGATTTTCCTCTTTTATCTAAAAATTCTGGAGTTTGGCCACACCATTCCTTGGTGTTTTCATTTTTAGGATCTCTTTCTGGAGGAGATGAATGTATTCTTTTTTTTTTTTTTTTTGGTTTTTGCAAGGCAAACAGGGTTAAGTGGCTTGACCAAGGCCACACAGATAGGTAATTATTAAGTGTCAGAGACCAGATTTGAACCCAGGTACTCCTGACTCCAGGGCCAGTGCTTTATCCACTATGCCACCTAGCCACTCCTCAATGTATTCTTTCAATAACTACCTTGCCCTATGTTTCCATGATATAAGGGCAATTTTCCGTCACTAGATCCTGTAATATTAAGTCCAGGCTTTTTTTTTTTTCTCTTCGATGTTTTCAGGAAGTCCAACAATTCTCAGGTTTCCCCACCTTGATCTATTGTCAATGGTAGTGGTTTTGCTAATGAGGTATTTTCTTATTTTCTTATTATATTTTCTTCTATTTTTTGGTTGTGTTTAACAAGCTCTTGCTGTCTCATGAAGTCATTAGTTTCTTCAGACTCCATTCTTTTTTTAGAAAAGAGTTTTCTTCATTTACCTTTTGCAACTCCTTTTCCAATTGGTCAATTCTATTTTTGAAATAGCTTTCCTTTTAACCAATTGAGGTTTGGGGAGAATTATTCTCTTTTTGCATTTGTCCACTTGAGGATCTGAGAGAATTAGTCTCATTTTGTATATGTCAAATTGTATTTTCCAATGATTTGATTTCTTGTTACAATGTGTTAATTTTCTCTTGGATTTCTTTGCCCAAATTTTCCAACTGATTTTTAAACTCCTTCCTTATTCCTTCAGGTTATCTTTCTGTGCTGGAGACCAGACCATATTCTCCTCAGAGGTTCTATGTCTCTCTGAATTAGGGTTTTTTCCTTCCAAGAATTTTTCTGTAGGTCCACCTTTTTGCTGATCTTTCTTCATTTTGCTAAGACCTTGGTTTGGGAAGGAGCTGGTTTACAGAGGTTTGGTGTTGGGGTTGCTAGAGGCTTTAATCATTGAGTGCAAGGCCTCCAGCTGTCCAGTAGGAGGTGCTGGTTGCTTTCTCTTGAGTATCTAAGACTGATTGAGCCTTACTCCCTTAGCCTAGATGTAGTGAGTGATTCAAGCTGTTAAATATTTTTGTCTTCAATCAATGGTGGGCTTTAAACTGGGGTGAGTCCATCCCTCTCCCTATTGTCAGCTGGGCTGTTTCTTCTGCTCACACACCTGTGCCTGGGACAGAAGCAGTCTGTAAATGTGTTTGTTTGAGGCCTCAGGTGCAATGGAGGCAGGGACTTGGACTTCCTCAGACCAGAGGAGCCCAGGGATGATATCCACTGCTCTCCTACACAGGAGCTCTCCCCTCAGCCCTGTTGGCAAGCTCTCAAGGGTCGATGCCAACACCAATGGCTCTGCTCCCTAGTTGACCCAAGCTCCCAACTATCTACCAGGCTCTATCCCCACTGATCAAGCAGGTCAGACTCTCAGACCCTCAGACTCCTAGGCTCTAAGCCAGCCAGTAAACAGGCTGATCCATGTCTGATCCACCCTCTGTACCTGTACTTACCCAGGACCATGGAAAACAAATCCAGTGGTATATGTTCTTTCTCCTGGGTTTTCTTTCTGTGTTTTGTGTATCGGATTTCTGTTAAGAGGCTTGTTTCATATCATAGATGGGGGAAGATCAGGAGATTGTAGAACTGTGTCTTCCTGCCTGGATTATTAAAATAAACTACTTGTTAGTTTTCCACCCATTCCAGTCCATCCTCCACTTATCTTCCAAATTGATCTTCCTGAAGTATAGATCTAGCCATCTTAATTCCCTATTCAACAAAGTCAGATGTGTCCCTTTCACTTCCAAAATAAAATATACCTATTCTATGTAGCCTTCAAAGAATTGTATTATATTCTTTTTCATATATATTTATAATTTAAGAATATATATACTATATTATTTGATATGTAGTCTTGTAAAATATGAAATGTCATATGCAAGAACTTTACATATATCATATAATATACAGTAGTATGCCTTTTACTCTTCTGTGTCATTGTCATTCCAGTAACACTGACCTCCTTGATATTCCTCAAATGAACCAATATCTCCAGACTTTGATAATTTTTACTAGCTGTCCCTCATTCCTAGGAATGCTCTTCCATTTCATTTCCACTTCTGGTTTCTTTAGATCCCAGCTAAAATTTCACATCTTGTTAAAATCCTTTTTAATCACTCATAATTCTGAGATCTACTGTGTTATTTTCAATTTTTATAGACATACAAATATACTTAAATGCATACACATATATATCTATACACATACACATACATAATATATGTTAATATTTTTCTTTTTCACAATATTATTTTTCTAATTATGCATAAAAATAGTTTTCAGCATTCATTTTTGTACGATTTAGAATTCTGAAATTTTTCCCTTTCCTTCCCATCCTTTCCTCTCCCCAAGTCAGTAAGCAATCTGATATAGGTATTTATGAACAATCATGTTGTGAAAGGAGAATCATAACAAAAATAACCTAAGAGAAAAAAAGGAAAAGTGAAAATAGCATGTTTTATTCTGCATTCATACTCCATATCTCTTTCTATGGATGTGGCTAGAAATTTGAATCATGAGTCTTTTGGAACTGAATTAGATCATTGTTTTGTTTAAAATAGCTAATTCTATTATACTTCATTGTCTCAAAATATTGATGCTAGTTAGTACAGTGCTTTCCTTGTTCTACTTACTTCAATCAATATCAGTTCATCTAAGTTTTTCAAGGTTTTTCTGAAATCCACTTGCTCACTTTTTTCATATTGTATTTTATATTTACTTAATTTTTTTCTTGTTACATGTAAATAAATTTTAACATTCATTTTCAAATCTCTGGGTTCCAAATTCTTTCCTTTCTTCACAAATCTCCTGCCCCAACCATGAGAAAACAAATAATTTGATAGAGGTTAAAAATGTGTAGTCATTCAAAACATTTCCATTATAGTCATGTTGTGACTCATAGATTCCCCCAATAAAAAGAAACTCAAGAAATAAAAGAAAAAAAAACTATGTTTTAGTCTGTAATCAGATGCTATCAGCTCTTTTGGGGGGGGCATGAATAACATTCTTTTTCATAAGTCCTTTGTAGAATACCTGTTATGGAAACTGCCATCGATAGCCAGAGAAAAATCTATGGAATCTGAATGTAGAACACAGCATATTATATTCACTTTTTAAATTTTCTTTTTTATTTTTCTTCCTTTCTCATAGTCTTTTCCTTACTTAATTCTAATTCCTCTTTCAGAATATGACTAATATGGAACTATCTTAAACAGGATTGTACATGTACAACTTTTAACAGATTTTTCACTGGCATGGGGACTGAGGAGGGCAAAGAGGTTGGTAAAAATTTGGAACGCATAAATTTGTAAATAGATGAATGTTGAACAATACATCTACATATAAATGGAAAAATAAAAGCAAAAATAAGTCCTTCAGAGATGTCTTGGGACATGGCAGTGCTGAGAAAAGCTGACATTCACAGTTTATCATTCCAACAATATTGCTTTATTTTGTAATTAGTACATTTCAATGAAAATTAGATATTAATGCACTATTAGTGGAATTTTGAAGTAATTCATCTATTCTGTAGATTAATTTGTAACAATGTTCAAAGGATATAAGTTTATATTCCAAAAAAAAGAAAGACAAAAAAGAAAAGGACCTATATGTATAAATTTATTAATAGCAGCTCTTTAATGGTGTCAAGGAATTGAAATTGAGGGGATGCTGATCAGCTGAAGATTGGGTGAATAAATTGTGGTATGTGATTATGATGCAATGCTTTACTTCTACATGAAATGCTGAGTGGAATATGCTCAATAAAACCTGGAATGTTTTACATGAGCAAGCATAATGTGAAATATTCTGTATATAAAGTAACATAAATATTGTAGAATGATTGCCTATGCTTGATTTAGCTTTTCTTAACACTGCTGTGAACTAAGAAATCTCTGAAAGACATGATAAAGAATGTTATCCCTCTCTACAGAAAGAAAAGATGGTGTCTGAATACAGATTAAAATATATTATTTTTTAATTTTATTTTTCAAGCGGTTTCTTTGGTGGGGCAGTGGTCTATGCTTTTGTTCACAACATGATTATTATGGAAATGTTTTGCATGAATACATACTTTCAACCAGTATCAAATTATTGGCTTTTTAATGAGGAGGAGTAAGGTGGGAAGAAG
Organism: Macrotis lagotis; assembly: GCF_037893015.1. Classification (NCBI taxonomy): domain Eukaryota; kingdom Metazoa; phylum Chordata; class Mammalia; order Peramelemorphia; family Peramelidae; genus Macrotis; species Macrotis lagotis. The sequence continues at coordinate 29,628,794 of NC_133662.1, read as the reverse complement.
GGAAAATGTTTGGAAAACAAGTTTTGAAAATAAATGTTAAAGCTTGGTCTTACATGTAACCAGGGAAAATACAATATTAAATAAATTTTTAAAAATCTGTATAGTAAATAAAATCAAGGGGAGGCTGGTGGAACCAATATGGTGGTATGAAGTTAGAATGCTCCTAGAGTTTTTCCCTGCAAAACAGTAAATGATGCCTCTACACAGACACTAAAGCAATCGATCCTACCAAAATAAAGGAAAAAAACAAATTCTCAACTCTAGACATCATGGAAGATCTTCAGTAAAGCTTTGTCTCTCTTTCAGGGAGTCCAACTAGGCACAAAAGTAGGAAAACCACAGGGAAACTTCTAGTCACAGCACAGCACAGGTCCTGGCAGCTAGCAGGCCAGAAGGAAAGATTCCAACTCCAGACAAAATCTGAGTTTGGATACACTGGGGCAATATATGGGTCTAGGTTGGAAACAAACCACTACACAGGCAAAGCCTGGACTTAAAGAAGGTAATAAATCTCTGCACAGGAACACCCTGACAAGTGATAAAAAGGGGACCAGATCTCAGTCCCAACACAAAACCTTTGGGATTACACTCACTATACCCCAACAGCAGATCTCAACTATCAAAATGAACCAAAAAACTCCAAAAGAGGGCTAACCACAGAAAGCTACTATTCAGATAGAGATGATTAAAATATCATCTCAGAGGAGCAAATTACCTATAAGGGAAGTCTCAAATGAGTTTATGAATTGGACTCAACTCCAAAACCTCATGAAATAGCTTAAAAAGATTATAAAAACAAAGAAGAGATGAAGAAGAAAAATGGAAAAAAATGGAAGTCATTCAAGAGAACAATGAAAAATTGATTAAAGAAATGATTTAAAAGTAAAACTGACCAATTGGAAAAAGAATGTATATTATAAATAAAATCAGGAAAGGGAAAGACATAATTGAAAGATAAATAAAAATTCAATTAAAAAGCTTTACAAATCTTAAAAAACAATGTAATCACAACAATCCATTTTGCATTTCATAATATTCTTTCTGTTTTGTTGGATCATAAACTTTTTCCTTCACCATAGTTCTGCCAGATAGATTATTCCATGATTGTCTAATTTGCTTATGATATCACTTTTTAAGTTCAAATCATAAATCCATTTTGACTTTAACTTAGAATAGGATGTTAGATATTAGTCTATGCTTAGTTTCTCTCACCTTATTTTCCTGTTTTCCCAGGAATTTTTGTCAAAAATGAGTTATTAATCCCAGAAATGGGTGTCTTTTTGTTTATCAAACAATAGATTACTACAGTCATTTGCTACTATGTCTTGTGTACCTAAATTATTCCAATGATCCACTATATGTGAATGAATTAAATAAATATGTAAATTTTTGTTTGTAATTGAAAATTTCTGTTTACCAATCCCATCCCCATTAGACAGAAACTATCCTTTGTCTTTCTTTGTATTTATATATACAGATAGAAATAGAGCTTTGTTTCTCCCCACTCAAAAAATATCAGTTTCATCCTTGAATACTCCCTATATTTTTGTTGCTTAATACTGATATCAGTATCTAAGATGCATTAAATAGGGTTATAGAATTCTTTTCCTATATTTTTGCTTTTTTAATTTTTTTGTTATAGTATAAAAAGTATTTCTATAACATAGCATAGTAAACTAGATGAATGCTCCTGGACATGCAAATCTCCTTTGTACAACTTGCTATTCCTTTCAAATATATAGCAAAAATACCATGTAAATTTGATTTTTTCACTCCCCCCCCACCTAAATTAGAGATGGCTACAATTAACTCCAAATTTTTCTATTTTTTTTCCTGCAACACACGAATGAAATTGTTTGATTTACATATGTGAAAACCTGATTTATTTGGTCCCAATTTGGGCCCCTGTATTTAAACTCCTTACTTGGAAAGAATCAAAGTCCCTTTTGGAGAGCAAGGTGAACAAGACTCTAGATGCATCTTTTCATTTTCTTCTTGAACCACTCATGTAATCAAACTTATATACTATTTGGGCAAGATATACACCCTACAGCAGAATCTTAGAATCCCACATGTGGAAGAAAACTCAAAGGCCATCTCATTTGTCCCTGAACAGAATAATCTCTACAACATCCCCATAAAGTAGGCAGAGAGGTCACTATTTTTGTTTTTGTTGCTGTTGTTAGTCCTGGTCTATTATAGTAATGGAAAAAATCCAGGATAAGAAATCTTAATTAGAGTTGCCTTTTTTCTTTTGTTCAGTTGTTCAGTCTATGTGGTCCCATATGAGATTTTCTTGGCAAATATTACTGATTCAGTTCACCTCTTCATTCTCCAGTCATTTTTGCAGATTGAGAAACAGTCAAGTAGGGTCAAATGACTTACCTAGGATCACACACTATAGTGTCAGAGAATAGATCTGAATGCAGGTCTTTTTGATTCCAGATTGGCAATCTATTACAACCTAGCTGCCGAATGGTTGCCTTTAGTGATGTTTGTTTGACTCATGCTGCTAATACTACCTGTTTTCCCTTTTAGCTTTATAATTGAAGATTTTATTTGACCTTGAGAGATTTTAAACTCTATCACCCATCTCCTCTTCCTCTCTCTTCTGGATAATCTCTTCAGGTTCTACTGTTAGCTCATTCATTCTCTGTCTTTTATACCTAAGCACTCATTTCCCTCCAGACTTTTTCTTCAATCCTCTTTTCTTTATCCTCTCACCTTGAGGTATATTATCTACATTACTGATTTCAATGATAACTTATTTACATCTACTTCTTAAAACAACTTATCTTAAATTTCCTATCCTAAACTCCAGTTCAATATTAGCATCTTAATTTTGAACATCAACACATGGATGCCCATAGTATATCTCAAACAGATGTCAAGTGTAAACTAATAATCTGTGTAAATATTCCTAAACCACAGATTTCCCTGTTTTATAACAACATTAACAAATTAAAAATTGTTTCCCTTATCAAACCACCTGATTTTGCTATGATATATCTTGAATTTTTCTCAATCTCTTTTCCTTTAAGTTCCTAATATATCCAATGTGTCCTCAAGTTATAATTACACATTTATCTCATTCATATTAGATCCTTATAATATCTTCTCTATACTATTGCAATGACTTCTTAAGTGGTTTTCAACTCAATTGATCATTTCCAATTTCAGTATTTTTATTCTATCCTCCCTCCCCATAAAGCAGCATGAATAAAGAGTTGATCTCATAGTTAAGAAAATTTTGGTACAAGTACTAACCTTGACTATGTTTCACACAAACACATATATATTATAAGATGTTTTATGTGTATGTTATAATAAAATATCCAGAACATGCACTTGGAAATTTTTGATTAAACTCTAAAATAGTAACTATAAAAGCTGTCTGATTTTTAAATGATAAGAGCAACAAAATAAATAGAAAAGATAGTCCACAATAAAAAATTATGGCATAAAAATAACTAATATATGAAAAATTATTTAAAAAATCAAACAGAATAAGCTTCTTAAGACCAAGATCTGCATCTAAAGTTTCTTATTCAGTGAGTAGTTGATGCTTGTAGATTTATTTGCTGTGCAATCTGAGTCTCAAGGACATATTTCTCGTGTCATTTTTTATGTCTCCATTTACAAATTATTAAAGAGATTCAGCAAAAAATATTCAGTATTCCCACAAGAAGAGAAATTCAATGAAAACATCATTGTAGAAAACTTTTGATGGAACAATTAGAACTTTATTAATTAATTTTAGATTGAAAGGTAGAGAGAATAGAAGTTGATCTGGTATTAAATATTTGTGAGTAAAGAAAAAAAATACAAAGAGTAAGCCCCATCCACCCAAAAATAGACTTAGGCAGACAAAATTTGTTCTTAAAGATTCTCCTTTGAGTTTCTTCCATACTAACTTCCATTTTTCTGGACAGTTTCTATTAAAAAAGAGTTTTTATCCCAATAGCTGAAACTTTGGAGCTTATCAAACAGCAGATTACTATAATCATTTCCTTACATTGCACCATGTCTATTCCACTGATCCACCACACCATTTTGTAGCCAATTCCAGACAGTTTTGTCTGATGCTTTATAACATAATTTTGGTAAGGCTAAGTCACCTTTTGCACTTTTTTCATTGAATCCTTGGAAATCCTTGTCTTTTCATTTCTCCATATGAATTTTCTTATAACTCTTTCTAACTCATTAAAGTAATTTTTTGGAATTTTGATTGGTAGGGCACAAAAGAGGTAATTTAGTTTTGGTAGAATTGTCATTTTTGTTATATTAGCTTGACTTAGCCATGAGCAGTTGATGTGTGCCCAGTAAATTAAATCAGATTTCATTTGTGTGAGAAGTATTTTGCAATTGTTTTTAAATAGTTTCTGAGTCTGCCTTGGCAAATAGACTCCCAGGTATTTTATATTGTCTGAGCTTACTTTGAACAGGATTTCTATTTCTAGCTTTCTGCTGTGTCTTGCTTGCTAGTCATATATAGAAATGTGGAGGATTTATGAGGGCTTAGTTTAATATCCTGCTACTTTACTAATGTTGCTAATTATTTCAAGTAGTTCTATAGATAACTTTTAGGAATTCTCTAAGTATACCACCATATCACCTGCAAAGAGTGAGAGTTTTTTCTCCTCCTTACCTATTCTAATTCCTTCAATTTCTTTTTCTTCTCTTATTGCAGAGGCCAAAATTTATAATACCATATTGAATAGTAGTGATGATAATGGGCATCCTTGTTTCACCCCTGATACTATTGGGAATGCCTCTAGCCCCTCCCCATTGAATATAATGCTTGTTGATTGTTTCAAATAGACACTGCTTTTTATTCTAGGGAACAAAACATTTATTCATACATTTTCTAGGGTTTTTATTAGGAATGGGTGCTATATTTTGTCAAAATCTTTTTCAGCATGTATTGATATGATCACATGATTTCTAATAGATGTTATTGATATAATTAATTATACTAACAGTTTTCCTAATATTGAACCAACCCTGCATTCCTTGAATGAATCCTACTTGATCATAATGTATTATCCTAGTCATAACTTGTTGCAATTGTTGTGCTAAGATTTCATTTAAGATTTTTGCAACTATATTCATCAGGGAGATAGGTCCATAATTTTCTTTCTCTGTTTTAACTCTTCTTGGTTTAGGTATCAGCACCATATTGGTGTCACAGAAAGAGTTAGGCAGAGTTCCAACTTCACCTATTTTCCCAAAGAGTTTATATAGAATTGGAAACAATTTTTTCTTAAATTTGAGAGAATTTCACCTTTTTCATTCATGATACTAGAAATTCAGCTTTCTTCTTTTTTTATAATTAAATTGACCAGAGGCTTATCAATTTTATTGTTTTGTTTTCATAAAACCAGCTCTTGGTTTTATTTATTAGTTCAATAGTTTTCTTGCTTTTGATTTTATTATTTTCTCCATTAATTTTTAGAATTTTTAATTTGGTATTTAATTAGGTGTTTTTAATTTGTTCTTTCTCTATTTTTTAGTTGCACATTTAGTTCATTCATTTCTTCTTTCTCTAATTTATTCATGTAAGCATTTAAAGATGTTATATATCCCCTGACAGCCACCTTGAGTTTATCTCTCAGATTTTGGTATGTTGTTTCCTTATTGTCATTATCTAGGATAAAACAATTAATTATTTCTATAATTTGTTGCTTGATCCACTCGTTCTTTAAAATGAGGTTATTTAGTTTCCAATTAGTTCTGGGTCTATATCCACCAGATGCAGTATTGTTTATGATTTTTGTTGCATTATGATCTGAGAAAGATGTATTTCTGACTTTCTGCAATTGATCATTAGGTTTTTATGTCCTAGTACATGGCCAATTTTTGTTTAAGTGCCATGTACTGCAGAAAAAAATAGTATATTCCTTTCTATCCCCATTCAATTTCTTCTGTATGTCTATCATATCGAGGTTTTCTAACAATCTTTATACCTCCTTAACTTTCTTCTTGTTAATTTTATGATTCAATTTATCTACATCTGAGAGTGGGAGGTTGAGGTCTCCACTAGTAGAGTTTTGCTCTCTACGTCTTCCTGTAGGTCTTTCAACTTCTCCTCTAAGAATTTGGATGCTGTCCCATTGGGTACATATATATTTATATTGAAATTGCTTTATTGTCCATGGTACCTTTTGGAAGATATAGTTTCCTTCCTTATCTCTTTAAATGCTATCTATTTTTGCAGCTGGTTTGTCTGAGATGAGGAATGCTACCCCTGATTTTTTCACTTCAGCTGAAACAAAATATATTTTTTTCAACCTTTTACCTTTACTCTATATGTATCTCTCTGCTTTAAATGAGTTTCCTGTAAGCAGCATACTGTAGGATTCTGGTTTTTAATTGTCTGCTATCTACTTATGTTTTAAGGGAGAGTTCATCCCATTCACATTCAAAGTTATGATTCCCAACTCTCTATTGTCCTCTATGCTATTTTACTTCTGTTTGTATTTTCCCCCTTATCTCCTTTGTCCATATTCCCCAGTGTTTTGTTTTTGAATACAGCCCTGTTCAGTGTGTTTTCCTTCCTATATCAACTCTTTCTTTCCCCATTCCCTTTTCCCCTTCTTCCTTCCCTTCCTTCTATTAGTTCCCCCTTTTCTCCCCACCTCCACCCCCTTTCCCCCCTTTCCTCTTTTACTAGAATGTTAAGATAAGTTTGATGAGGTATTTTATATTTTCTTCTATTTTTCAGTTTTGATTTTGCTAACTCATGAAGTTGTTAGTTTCCACAGACTCCAATCTTTTTTTCAGGGAATAATTTTCTTCATTTACCTTTTGCAACTCCTTTTCCAATTGGTTAATTCTGTTTTTGAAAGAGTTTTCTATTTGATCAATTGAGGTATTTAGAGAATTACTTTCTTTTTGCATTTTTCCAATTGTATTTTCTAGTGATTTTTCTTCTTAAAATGTGTTATTTTCTCTCTTAAATTTTCCAATTGATTTTTAAACTCCTTCCTGATATCTTTAAGCAAGTTTTTTTCTGTGCTGAAGACCAGATCATATTCTCCTCAGAGTTTCTAGGTCGCTCTGAGTTAGGGTCTTTTCTATGGACCCTCCTTATGGTTGGCCTTTCTTCCCTTTCCTAAGATCTTGAGTTGGAGAAGAGCTGGTTCACAGAGGTTTGGTGTTGAGATCTCTAGCAGCATTACTCACTTAGTTTAGCAACTCCAAGTGGGCCAGTCAGTAGGCTGTATTGGTTGCTTTCTCAGGAGTGTCTGTGACTGATTTGAGGAGCTCTTCCTTGGCTTAGGGGGTGGTTCATGCTGCTGTATACTTTTGTCTTTGAACAATGGTGGGCTTTGCTTAAGGGCAAGGTAATTGTTCTCCCTATTTACAGCTGAAGGCACTCTGCTGCTCACACCTGAGCCTGGGGCAAAGGTGAGCTGTGATTGCGTGATTGTGTTTGTTCTGGGAAGAAGCTTCTGCTGAAATGAAGGTTTAGGGTCTGAATTCCTTGAACAGAGGAGCCCAGGGATCCATGTCAGTAATTCTCCCTTACTGGTACTAACCTTCCAACCCTGTGGGCAAGCTCCAGACCATCAGTGCCACAACCAATGCCTCTTCTCCCTAGTTGACTCATACCCTTGTGATCAGGCTCCAGCCCTGCTGCTGACCAGGCTAGTCCCACTGTCTGGCTCTTAGTCTCTCATCCTGTTCTGTGCTCCTGGCAGAGTCTACCCTCTGAGCCTGGGCACACCCATGATCCTGGAAGACAAACTTTTAGGTAGATGTTCTTCTCCTAGCTTCTGTTTCTGAATTTGCAGAACATATTTCTATTAAGAGGCTTGTTTCATGTCATATATGAGGGAAGATCAGGAGACTTTAGCACTGTGCCTGAATTCTCTCTGCCATCTTGGCCAGAAGTCTGAGATGACCCTGTTTGGGTGTCATTTTGAAGGATTTGCATCAAACCCTAGCATAGTATAAAGCCTTCTCTATGAGATTGATGGAATGATAGTAAACTGGAAAGCTTCACATGAAAAAAAAATAGCTAATGAAAAGGATATATATCCTGGATTATCAAAAATAATTGGATCAATAACCCTTTGAATTTTTAAAAGGACATTGATATCTAGAGATGAACTAGAGGAAAATCATAAAAATGGTTAAAAACCTCAATTTCCTCTCTCATGAGAATCACTTTAAGGCACTGGGGACTGAAGGAAAGAAAATTCTAGGGGGGAAGGTGGAAAAGAGGAAAGGGAATTATTGTGATTAAATATTTGAAGAGCAATCCTGTGAATGAGGGAGTAGACTTTTTTCCCCAGTTTGCTTTGTTTTATTTTTCTCTTTGTTCTCAGAGGGCAAAAATAGACTAGTTGGTGTAGGGGATAGAGTACTTGACTGAGTCAGGAAAATATGAGTTCAAATACAGTTTCACATATTTATTGTGTGTTTCCATGGGCAAGTCAATTAACTACTGTTTGCCTCAGTTTTCTCAATAGTAAAATGAATATAGCAACAACACCTTCTTCTTGGGGTTGTTCTGAGAATCAGATAAGATATTTATAAAATGCTTAGCACAGTTCTGTCACAGAGAGGGCAATATATACCTGATAACTCATTAGATGTTCATACAGCAGAGAAAAAATTAGTTTTGTTGTCAAGGAAACAGTCCTTAAAGTTAAAACTAAAAGGAGAATGAAATATTTCACCTGTTTGGAAAACCTTTATGAAAAGTTTAAGTGATCATTTGCAGTGCATATTATAGAGGAGCTTCTTTTGCAGGTTTGGATTAGTCTATATGATAAATGAAATTGCAACTAGGAAGTTCTTGTGATTCTCTTAGGCTTTCAATACATATATGTATGTGACACTACACGAATTCATGAATAGAATAATAAGAATAAATCAGAATAGGACAGAATTGGGGAAAGGGCCATTTTTTCCTTTTATTCCCCAGTGTTCACTGCTCCAAAATTCCATCTTTTTAAAACAAATATTATATAAGTGATCATATTTGGACTGATCCATAGAATGATCTTAGAATAATTAATGTTGTGAGGTAGGTCAAAATCCTGTAGAACATGGCATAAAATGTATCCCCAAGGATGTAAACTACTGATTAAAAGAGAAACTTGGTACCATATAGCATTCAGAGAAAACAAAAATAAGTGCTTTCCTAGTAGGCAATTGACTGGCCTGATGGAGTGTTGTACTTAGAATAAGGAAGACAAGTTCAAATCTTAACTCAGCCACTAGCTGTGTGAAACTGAGCAAATTGCAGTGACATCTAACTTCTCGTTACCTTAGTTTCCTCTTCTGTCAAATAGAAGAATGAAAGTACCTATCACACAAAGTTATGAGACCAAATAAGATAACATTTACCAAACATTTTTCAGATAATAAAGTATGCTATAAATGCTTATTTTTATTAAAATCTGCAAAAATGCCTACAGAACATCTGGTTATATTCTCTAGAAGAGGATTCATGGGTAAAATTCAGAATTCACTGCAGAGAATGAAAGAGTAGTGATCTATATAAATGGAATTACTTTACACCCATGCCAATAACATGAAAGGATGAAGTTTTGAAATATATCACCACAATTATCTTCCTTCAAATAAACTTAAAGCAGTCTGCCATCTCAATTTTATAGGCTCACATGTTTAATCTATCCAAATATTGTGAGATCTCAGTCAGTCAAGATAATCAATCAATTACATCAGTCAGGCAGGCTGGAGAAATTTTTGATTAGTTTTTATAGGGAAAAAAAATGGTGTCTTTAGAAGAGTTATTATGCATATCAGTGTCCCTCAAAATGTCTATATCACTGATGTAGAGTTTAAAATAAAATGTTATTAAATTTCTTCATCAGTCATTGTGTTGTGATTAAAATCATTCTGCCTTTCATAAAAGAAACTGAGATAGAGCTCTAAGCCAATGGTATGGTATTAAGGCAGCCATTTTCTCCTCTAATGAAGTATACCTTAGATCTTCTTTATTATCGATGATGCCCTCTCCTTCCAGGATCCTAATTTTTAAAGGAGCTGGTATCTAGATATTCAAGAAAGGTTGTCTCAAATAGAAAACAAAGTCATAGTCCTTGCTAACTTGAAATTCAAGAATGACTATCTCAGATAAAGAATTATTCTACTGTTTGACATATTAGGCCTAGGCTAGGAAAGGCAAAAACATTTGACAGCAGGGTCAGGATAAGTCAGGAAAGGTCTTTGTTAATTAGGTGGTCTCAAGACGGATAGGTTTCTTCTTAGATTCTACAGGAGGAGATAATATGTGTTGTACATACTGACTTAGTGGTCATAAGATAGATAGACTCCTTCTTAGGTTAGGCAGGGGGAGACAATATGAGGTATACATACTGATTAGGTGGTCATAGATAGATGGCCTAATCCTAAGGTTGGTAAAGAGGAGATACTCCAGAGTTACAAAAATAAATTGGGATTTTCCAAGTATTTGAGTCACCTCTGCCACACTGGCTTTAATCACAAAGGAAAACAAGAATGAAGGTGTTCTCATTAGCTTTCTATTATAATGTAAGTAATCTTATGAAAGGTAGTTCCTACCTCTAACATAATATACAGAGCTTATAATTACTCTCCCCAAAAACTCATATTAGATTTCTTGATACCGACTGGAATAGAGTAGGCTTTCAAATGATTCTTTTCCTCAATGCTATGCTTTATACTTTCTTAGAGGGGCAGAAGCTACAGTAGCAGTATGGTATAGTAGATAGACATCCAGTCTTCAAAGGAAGATCTGAGTTCAGATATGAACTCCAACACATCCCAATTATATGATCCAGCTCTGAGGCAACTAAGAGGAATTTGCAAGGAAAGTGTGAAGCTATACTAATAGAGAGATTTCCTTCACTTTAGAATTCTTTTTGCCAACAAAAACACTGGTGCAGCTCTTGGAAGGGAATTAAATTTATAAAGACTAAAAATCTAAAGGACATAGACTTGAAAAAAATTTTACTTATTCAAAATCAAAGTTTGGATGTGAATAGAGAGCTTCACTTTTCTGATTTCTAATTGTTGTACTCTCCATTTGTATTATCTTCCCACCAATATGATAAAAGGTTTCCAGAACTATGAGTTATGGGAACATGACTGCTTAGGTGTCCACAATGTCATTTTTTTCCACTGGGGATACAAGAATTCTATTCAAGGAAAGCGGCAGAAATAGAGTGACTTTTCTCCCTTCCTTGCCCTCCTCACCCCACATTTGCATGGCTTTTCTATTTTCTGTATCTTTCTTTTATAATTACTTTCATTGGTCACAATCAGAAATGTTTTCCTGAAATGAAAGGATAAAGAAAAATGCCACAAATAAGTTCTCTTTTGAAGGTCTCTTTCCATTGGGATTTTCTACAAGTCTCCTTGAAATATACTTTCTTTGTCTTAGAAAGAACCTTGAATCCTCCAAATCTCTCAAAAGAATACAGGTGAAATAGATCTATCACTTAAATATATGTTTTAAATATTTAATAGATGAGGTCTCTGGGAACATTATAAGACATTTCATTTAGCTCTCATGAAATAATTGATAACCTATATCATCAATCATCAAATCATGTCTGCAATTCCTTCCAATACTTCAGCTAGCTTTTATTTTGTCACTTATTAGGTATGGGAATAGGTTTGAGCAAATCATTTTTCACATGAAGACTTCACTTCTTAGATGCTTTCAAAAGATCCTCTAGATCTAAATCTATGCCCCTCTATTGAATTCTTCTTCTATCAAAAGGTTTGTGGAAATCTTCTATTGTTTTAGGTCTCCTAAGCCAAAAATAACTCCTTCCAAAAATCAGTAAAAGTTATTTAAAAACTTCAAGACTGAATCTTTTCTGACTCCAGCTTGTCCTGAGAACTTTGGTCATTTTCTCTTACTAGAAGCCGAGGCATTTCATATCAAATGACTATAATGACCTACATAAAATTTAAAGACCCTTTCAACTCTCTGTATATGGTCATTTGACCCTTAGATGTATATTTTACATTGCTCTACATAAGTTTTATTCTTCAAGTATGAAATGCCTCGGCTTCTAGTAAGAGAAAATGATCAAAGTTCTCAGGACAAGCTGGAATCTAAAACTACTTTTGTTCACTCAGTCAGATGGCCTTGTCAATGTATCCTTAATTGTTTAACTGATATTTGCCTGCCCTTGGCAATAGAGAATGGCATTAGTCATTTCTGTCTTGGCACATTTTTAATTAGAGTGATGGATACCACACAATCTACCGTGTGTGTTCATTATTCTTTCTACATCTGACTATTTCCCTGTACTTTCCTCTGACATTAATTAAGTCAGTAAACAAGTCCTACACAGAGATTTGGTTTCAGTTTTGTCATAGACTGGAGATTTGCATTGATTGAATGCCATTTGCTCCTTCTGTTATGTTGGGATGGAGTCATTGGAATTGCTCTGTCTTAGCATTTATATCATTGTGGGAGGGATGCGTGCTGTTTATGTGTCCATAATGAATCATTTCCTGGTTTGCTTGAATTAACTCCTAGAACACAACTTTAAACTGACATTAGGTTATATGCAAACTTGCTTTTGATTTTCACATGCCCTTACTTTCTTTTAGGGTGTTAATAACACCTAGAAGAGTAGACTGAATTCTTTACTAGTATTCATTCAATCAATCACTCACTCATATGACAACTTTTATTAAATGGTACTTCCTTCTCCAATGAGTCACCATTGTAGGTAAGGAACCCGAAATAAGGATTAAATGACTTATGCAGGGCCACTATAACTATTATGTATGTGAGTCTGAACTTAAATTCAGATTTCCCTAGCTACAGATGCAGTGCTCTATTCAATGTACTATATAGCTGCCACAGAGGATATCCTACATCTAATTAGAATGGAGCTATTATAAGATTTTTACACATCATTTTATTTCATTGTTTGATTGAGCTGTTCTCATCTACTTAAGATATCTGAACTAAACTAGGATGAGATGGTTTAAGCCCCATCCCTATGGAATAAATAGGAAATGATTTTAAAAAGTACTAAAATTTAATGCTTCATTTCTCTCTCTTTTACTTATCTTGACTTTGTTTATCTGACTTTAGGTTTTTAACTAGAAAAGAATGTAAATTCCTATTCTTTTCTTTTTTCTCTTTGTATTCTCAGCACTTAGCTTAACAACTTAAACATAGAAAGTACTAAATAAATTTTTGTTGCATTAAATTAATAGTTGAATTGAACAGAGTAGAGATAATCAGTTTCATTCTAGTACTATAATTTTCTGTTTTGTTTTACAAGCTTAGGTGATTACTTTACATATAACTGAATGATTCAAACTAAGGTCTATGACTTAAATTCTAGAAACATTTATTAAATGTGTAGGGCACTTCAATAACTGGAGAGAATTCTTGCTTGCTACCTGAATCAATAAATACATGTATTTGAAACAAAGAATTGAGAAGGAAAATAGAACTTTGTAAGCAGCTTTGGCATTTTGCCTTTTGCTCCTTCCAAACTTCAGAATATTTTCATAGGAAAAAAAGAAACGGACAAAAAGCCATAATTTAGAAAACTAATGTCAGGGTTGGACATGCAGAAATGTGTGGGGAAGAACTATGAAAACCAGCATATCCTTGGTACCCAGTCTGGTAATCAAAAGAAATGTTGAAGTTACAAGGATTTTCTAATCTTAAAGTAACAGTAATCTTGGGACAGAGAGAAGATCCCTGATGAGGAAGGAGAAGGTTCAATGATAGACTTTTATCCTGTGGGTGTAACTTAGCCATCTGGTTGCTCTGTGTTCCAGAAAAGCTTAGTTCCTGGATGAGGGAACTTTTTTTCTGTGGAGGAAAGAAAAAAGATTAATCCTAAATAAAGCTCTGAGAACTGACGTATATTTATTTTGGGAAGAAAACCAGTAAATAATTTTTCTCAATGCTAATACTGGGAAACAAAAGTTTACTCTTACATCTTTGGGTTTTAAAGGAAAAGAGAATAGATAAAATCCATTATTCCTTTTACAGATAACTAACTCACAAGCTGAAGCCTCCAGCTAAAGACAGTGCTAAAAAGAAAAACAAAACAAAATTCTTCAACCATGCTCTCAATGAAGATATCTCTGGTAGTAACTTTCAGGAACCAGAAAACCCAGTGAATCTAATAGTGAACACATAAGAATAGAAGGAAGCGATGTCCTATAGGCACTTCAAGATGACAACATTCAAAGTCATTGCTAGCCTTATAGAACTGAAAGCAAGAATTGGTTCTTCAAGCATGTGCTTTTGACATATTTGTCATGTCTTTCATATATGAGTGTCCTTCCATAGATACAGTCTGACCATATATTTTCCCCATGTATTTCCTTTAAAAAGGCAAGTATTACCCACTGCATCTCTATCCATTTCCAGTCATAGAATATATATTTTGTCATTGGATACAGATGACTCCAGAGGAAAAAGTGAGACTGGTGACTTTGCACAGTTCTCCCTCACTTAAATCCAATTCATTTGCAATCCTTGCCATCATTTTCCTGAGGAGAATGAAGGAAAAGCAACAACTTAACGCAATATGTGATTTCTCTAAGTATTCCATTCTTGTCAATGATGTTATTTTTCCTGTTGCTATATTCTTGTGCATGTGGGTCTTTTCCCTTTTTTATGATCTCATTAGGATACAAATCTCATAATGATGTTGTTAGGTCAAAGGGTATGCACAGTTTGTTTGCCCTTTGGCCATAATTCCAAATTCCTCTCCAAAAAGGATGGATCACTTTACTAGCCTAGCAACAATGCATTAGTATTCCAGTTTTCCCATATCTCCTCCAATCTTTTCCTTTTTTGTCATTTGAGTCTATTTGGTAACTGTGAGGTGGCACTCAGAGTTGTTTTAGTTTGTATTTTTCTAACTATTAGTGATTGAAGCATTTTATATAGATAGCTTTAAACTTCTTTATCTATAATTTCTAATATCTAAAATATCTAATATCTAAAAATCCCCCCATTCATATCCTTTAACCATTTATTAGTTGAAGATTCACTTGTATTTGTATAAATTTGGGTCAGTTCTCTATATATTTCAGGAATAAGTCACTAACTGTGAAAATTGTTTCCAGTTTTCTGTGTTCCTTCTAATTTTGGTTATATTGGTTCTATTTGTGCAAAAGGCTTTTTAATTTAATATAATCAAAATTCATTTTGCATTTTATAATTTTTCTCTAGCTCTTGTTTGGTCAAAAACTATTCCTCTTTCCTGGATCTAATAGATAAACTATTAATTTTTTCTCCTAATTGACTTGTGCTGTCACCTTTTTTTTCCTCTAAATCTTGTACCTTATCTTGGTATAATGTGTGAGATGGTGATCTATGGCTATTTTCTAACATACTGTTTTCCAGTTTTCTCAGCAGTTTGTATCAAAGAATTGATTATCATATTCTATTAAACATCTTGATTTTGAACTATATCCTCTATTTGACTACTCGATACAGACTAATTAGTATAAATTAGTTTCTCTGAGTGGAAATAACTTTGGAATGAGTAGATATGATCCTAGGTGCAGCAAGTGATTACTAGGTGTAAAACATACCTGAGACCTCTCAAATCTGATGGGTCCTTTTGTTGATATAAGTGCTACCTTAGTATTTTAGACTCCAGATGAGAGGTATTAGACCTTCATTTGAAGTATCAATATTTTTCAGCACCAACTGTGGCATTGTTAAGGGGAAAATAAAATGAACAGTAGAATATTAACAACTTGAAAAGAGGAGTTCCTTGGTATTATAAAGATGTACATAAAGGAGAAGCTACAGATACCAGAAATGAAGTTCATTTATTTAAAAATTTGACATCAGTATTATTTTTCCCCATAAGGACAAAACATTTTAAGGTGTTATGGGATCACTGTATTAGACACAAAAGTCTGGGGCAAAAAGGTATTCCATGATAGATAAAAGGTATTTTCAAGGTATTTTAGAATAGCTTTGACTTTCCTGCTAAAAATATAAAAGAATTTTTGAAGTTGAATGAGCCAGAGATTAAAACAGTTTACAATTCTGTCTTAGGAAATCACATTTGGTTATCATGTTTATTACTCTAGACAACAATATGCTCACAATTTTTATAAGTCATTCTATGAGACCATGCTTGATCATTTGATTGATTATAGTATTTTTGACTTGTGTTTTATCTATATCTATATCATCTATATCTATACCTATACCTATACCTATACCTATACCTATACTTATACCTATACCTATACTTATACCTATACTTATACCTATACCTATACCTATACCTATACCTATACCTATACCTATACCTATACCTATACCTATACCTATATCTATATCTATATCTATATCTATATCTATGTCTATATCTAATATATATATATATATATATATATATATATATATATATATACACAGAGTCAAACAACTCCAAATTATTCTTTTGCCTCAAATTATTCCAAATGTTTTTGCTTCAAAATAATTAAAATTATAAAGTGAATATCACTTTGATGGAAGTGGTTTGTTCTATTAATCATTTAATTCAATTAAAATAAAATGGCAAAATTTGACTTAGGGAGAAATGAATGTCAGAGCTACAAGATTGTTTCAAATATAACAGAAATGGGTTTTGTATACCACAGAATCACAAAATTTTGTCAAAAAGGATCATTCTCATTCCTAAAACACCTTATTCATAAGAAAATTTTCTAAATTAATGGCCAACCAGTTTGCTTGAAAACCTCCCATAATGAAGTATTTAAAGTGTGCATAGCTTAATTTCTTTTAAATCCTAACTAAAATCCTACATTTTCAATAATACTTTCCTCATTCACATCTAGTTTCAATTGTCTCAGATTGTCTTCAATTTTTCAAGTATAAATCTGATATGTACATAGTTGTTGGTATTGTGTCTCTCCTATTAGATTGTGGGTTTGGTGGTACCAATGGATTTTTTCCACTTTTTATTCTCAGTGCTTGACTCACTTCCTGGTCCATACTAGGTGATTAATAACTGCTTGTTGACTTGATAACTTCCAAAAATTAATGTTTCTTGAATTAACAAGAAACTCATAAGCCATAACCAAGTAAATTTAGGTTTGATTTTTAATAAGCAAAAAAGTAAATTCACAATTTATTAATGGAATATTAGATGAATTATTTAAATGCATCAGAAAGAGACATATTGTTCACTGAGTGCAAACATGTACCTGACTCAAAGTAATATGTTAAGAAATATTTATTTTGTTATTGTCCTTATGGATCATCACTCTAGAAGTTTAGGGAATACAATGAACCTTTTCTCAGAATAATGATTGCAATAAAAATAAACTATAAGATTACAATGAAATAAAATTATCAACTACAGTTATATTTAAAACAAATTCTTGGCCCCCCCCCCCGAAATCAAGCCTATGTAGATGAAATAATGAGCTACTAGGTCAGAGAATAGCTTGTAATTCTAGTACAAAATTTATTTCCTGTTTTTGGATATTTACATAAGACATTCTCCACACCTAGAATACCTTCACTTTTCATCTCTGAGTATTATAACCCTTACTTTATTCAAGGATCTTTGTGGGTGCTATTTCTTCTGTAAAGTTTCACTCATCTCTGTCTTGTCTTCTCTTGTGGTTTCCCCATTTCCTATATATATTTTCTATTGTTATGTTGTCTTCCCTTTGGAAGACAAAGATTTTTTTCCCTTTTGTAACTATGCTCTCAACACCTTGCATGCCATATTGTGTGTATCATTAATTTATTATATTTTAATTGGTTTGTTGATCAAAGAGTCAATATTGATTTATTAAATGCCCTCTCTGAGCCAGGCCAGGACTAAATGCTGAGGATTCAAAGAGAACATAAAACAGTTGCTGCCCTCAAGGAGATTACAATCTAAAGGGGGATAATATGCAAGCAAGTAGTGAATAGAAGGAAGGCCCTGAATTAAAAAAGAGTTAGGGAAGGTTTTCTGCAAAAGATGGAAATTTAGTTGGCCTTTTTAAAGGAAAGCACGAGTCAGAATTGAGGAAAGAGAACATTCCAGGAGTTGGGAATAGCTGAGAATGCCCAGAGCAAAGAGATAGAGCATCTTTTTCATATATTAACCAGAAAGGCAGTGGGACTAGATTGAAGAATAGATGCAAAGGAATAAGGTATATGACGAATGGAAATATAGGAAGAGTTTAAGTCATAAAAGCTTTTGAATGACAAAAGTAATTTTGCATTTGCTCACTTGGGATAATAGGAAGACACTGGGGCTTTTTAAATGGAGGTAATATTGGGATGAAAAGGAATATAGGTGGATTAGAGTGAGGAGAGACTGGAAGTAAGCAAACTATTCCAACTTAAATCTTTTAGTTTATATCTGTCTCATAGATGATCTTGAGATGATCTCTGAGATGATCTTGACTAGATAATTCTTCAATGGTTTTTCCATAGATTGTGACAATAAACTCATTTGCTTATCAGATTGAAATATCCAGGAATTATTGGAGATATTTTGTCCCTAGACTTACAAAATGAATCATAATAAAGATGTAATATGGAAAACAAGATGGAATAATGTGGATGGTAAAAGTCAGGAATGTGAAAATGGAATAACATGAGGTTATAGTTCAGTTACATAGATATGTGTTGAATGACTGTAAATAAAAAATGTTAATTGATTATTTTGATATCATTTTAAAGAAAGCTTCTAAAGAGTTTTGTTATCCGGTTTGGTCATTGATCAATCTTACTTAGCCAATATATTTATGGTTTAAGAAATTCAGATGGCATAAAATGGAGGCATAACTATTATGTTGGGAGAAAGAATCAGCTACCAAAAAAAGATCCTGACATATTGGAACAATGGGCAGAATCTTACAAGGTAATATCCACTAAGTATAGGTAATGCTTTAAATGTAAAAAATCTCAAAGAATTTGTTTACTATAAACTTAATATGAGGCAAAAAAAGTGATTTTGGTTACTAAAAATCTTGTATAATCTTTGGTCAAGTTAATAACAGCTGGGTGTCCACAACAAAATGAAACTTTTTATTCTACTCTGCAGTGGTGGAACCACATGTTGCTCTTTGACCTTCATTCATGACATTAGGGAGGTGATACCATGAGAAGCATATGAATTGGATTTGAGTGATGGAGTACTATTCTAAGTCACCAACTTCACTTTCTCCTTTGGAACCATACGGGTGCAAAGGATAGATATGAATCAATACAACTGGACATGGCCGTGGATGAAACACAATCAAGTTTAAGTCACTTGCTCAAAGTCACACAGGTAATAAGTGTCAAGTTTCTGAGGACAGATTTGAATTCAGGTCCTCCTGACTTCATATCTGGTGCTTTACCCACTGAACCATCTAGCTTCACCATCTGCATGTACATGTACAAAATAGCTGCCTATTTAGCATTCTTTATCAATGTCTCAATTAAAACTTTATACTTCTATTTGGAAGGGATCACAATAATATTTTCTTTCCCTGTAAATTTCCAAACAATGTAATAGACTTTGGGAAAAGGGCCAACAATGTGTCAGATAATTGGATTTATTTTGTCAATTGGATTGGGACTTCTCCATTCAAAACTGGCCTATTTTTAATAAGAGGCTGAATCCATAATAATTTTTACTTCTGAAAATAGACATTAAAATGTAAAATGTGTCATTTTTATGCACAACTTCCAAGATGACCTACAGGGAGTATAACTAGAATAAATAATTAGTAGGGATATTGAATTATTCTCAGGAGAAGAATGGAAGTTTTAACTATTACAGCTGTCAAAAAATGGTGCATTCAATTTTTCTAAATCAAAAACATTTAATAAACAAAAGCTAGATGCTCTTCTAGCAGGCATGTGGGAGAAGGGATTTTTGCACAGAAGGATGATTGATCAAAATTTTTTGAGTACTCTTCTAAATTATAAGATTATAGTATTATTTTATAATGTTATAATTAATATTTTACATCATTTGCATTTCTCAATTTATTCTTTCCTTTCTATTTCTTTCTCTCCCATTGAACTTTGTCTTACAATAAAAAATGGAGATAAAGGAAGAATGAATCAAAAATAACTAATACATTGAAAAATCTGATGTACCTCTTTTCTTGGAGATATGTGTCTTCTCTGGGTCAATTACTGTTTGTTTATATCTTTTTTTTCTAGATGAACATAATTGAAATAATTTCAAAGAATTCAGTAACAATTATTTTATTGATATTTCCATTTAACCCTATATTCAATGTACTTTTTTCTTCTTTGTTATGTTTTATTTTTTTCCTTTTATATGCAAAAATTGTTATCAACATTCATTTTTGTAAGGTTTTGAACTCCAAATTTTTCTCCCTCCTATTTTCTCTCCCTTCATTAAACAGTAAACAATATCATACTGGCAATACATACATAATAATGTTAGACATCTTTCCAAATTAGTAAAATTGTGAAAGAAGAATCAGAAGAAAAGGGGGAAAATATGAGAAAGTAAAAACAAAAACAATTAAAATATTATACTTTAATCTGCATCCAGACTCCAGAATCCTTTCTCTAGATGTGGATAGCATTTTCCATCCTGAGTCCTTTGGACTTAGATTATTGTTTTGCTGAAAAAAGCTATCTATCATGGTTTATAATTGAACAGTGTTGCTGTCATTGTGTACAATATTATCCTGATTATTCTAACTGCACTTAGAATCAGTTCTTTTATGTCTTTCTAGATTTTTCTGAAATCAGTCTACTCATTATAACTTGTAGAATGTAAGTTAATATAAAATAAATGGATATATCAATCAATGACTAGATATTGGACTATTAATTATTTTCTTCATTTTTACCTGTTGGCTCACATTGAACAATCAAGGAACTATCTAAGTTCAAATGTTATTAAGGAAATCAGAAAGGTAGAGGATATTGTGAAACATTGAAATCCCAGAACCAAAGTGTTCATGGAACTGCTGCAAGTAATTCTTTCAGAGAGAGATTTTAATTTCTATTTTAGTCCTAAAATATTATTAGACTATAAAGGCATTTGTAGAAGATGTCATGAAATGAAATGACTAGCAATACGTAGCTTCATTCTCTCAAAGAATAACTTTAGATCTAGAAAGGACCTTAGAAGTCATCAAGGTGAGCCCTTTTATTTCATAATGGAAAAACTGAAACTCAGAAGTATTAAGTGACTTTCAAGGTCATAACAGAACCAGAAATTGACTTCATATCCTATAACTCTAGATTTATAGTTATCTACAGTACATACACCCCTCCTCATGACTTTTTATTAACCTGATTTATCCACATCCTTGACTATACCAATTCTCAGAATCTATTTTCCAGTAGGGTTGGAGGTACTAAATTATTAAGACAATGTATCATTTTAAAAAAAATAGAGAGGTTATGAGAAGACAATTAAGTAAGACCTAGGAGAAGCATTGATTTAACCAGCATACTTTTCTGACTCCTAAGGGAAAGAAAAAACATGTTTTGGAAGATAGTGTATCAAAAATTCTTTTAGAGATTAATAATGACTTGAAAATAATGTAGCAATATATCAATTGATCTTAGTAAAGGAACAGGGACAATGATCAGTGGAATTGTCTTACATAGACACCTTGAATGAATTAGGAGATGAACTGTTGTGCTGTTTCAATCAACAGCATATTTTTTAAAAACTTAGGAAATAAATAAAACTTAGGAATAGCAACTCAGACAATCTTTATTTAATACCATCAGTATGAGGTACTATTATTCTAGCTATAGAGATATCAACAACACAATGATTGTTCACAATGTGGATGGATGATTGGGGATTCACTTTTTAAAAATCCATAGCATTTATTATTATGGTAAAAAGTATTATACTAGACCTGGAAATAAATATAAAAATAATCAATCCCTGACCTCAAGGAACTTATATTCTAATGGTCAAGTTTATGAGTGACTGTTGGTTGAAACCCCTTAACCACAGTGGCTACTGTACAAGGAGAAAAAGTTTCCTAAATGTTCTAAATAAGGCTGGGAGTTGAGGATCAGAGATGATTTGAGTTGTTTTAAGCAGAGTGAGACAAGAATAAGATTTTCCTGAAAGTAGAAAAATCAAATCTTCCACAAAGAAGAGTAGAATTCAGGGTTTAAAAGGAGAAAGCAAAAACACAAGTAGCTTAGGTAGTAGTCAAAAGGACTCTAAAAATTAGACTAATACACTGCCAATTCATCTATAATCCAACCCAAACAAATCAAATCAATCATAGTATCCATAAACAGGCAAACTGGTAGATGGTGTTCCAGTTCCTATAATTCTCCTAAACAACCTGAAATTTTCTGATGGGATGTCAGTTTTATGAAAACCCTCTACTAGGATGCCTCTTTTTATTAGCTATGTCAAATTTATTAAGAAGTAATTTCTGAATTTGAGTAGTTGCTGACGAATAGAGATTCTGATAGGCAGAATGCCACTGTATAGTGCTAGGCAAGTTCAATAGGAAGTCAATTCTGCATATAATAGTTTCTGTAATAGAACTCCATTAAAGATGTCAGGAGATCAAGATTACTTCAAGGAGTTAAACAAAATAGTAAGTAATTTCATATGGAGAAATAAAAATTCAAAAATTTCCATATAATCAATGAAAACGTGCAAAAGGAAGTGGGCTAACCTTACCAGATCTAAAACTATAGTATAAAGCATCAGTCATCAAAATTGTCTGGTATTGGCTAAGAAATAGAGTGGTGGATCAGTGGAATAGATTAGGTGCAATAGCAGGAAATGATTATAGTAATCTGCTGAGTGATTAAGCCCAAAGAGTCCAGCTACTAGGATAAAATCTCTCTCTTCAATAAAAACTGTTGACAAAATTGGAAGTTAGTATGGAAGAAAATTATAGTAGACCAACCAACACCTCACTTCCAATACCAAGATAAAATCAAAATGGATACAGGATTTGGACATAAAAAACAATAATATAAGCAAACTAGAAGATCAAGCAGTAGTTTACCTGTCAGATCTAAGGAAAGGGAAGCAGTTTATGACCAAGGAAGAGATGTAGAGCATCATTAAAAAGCAAACTAGATAATTTTTCTTATATTAAATTAAAAATCTTTTTCACAGACAAAAGCACTGTAACCAAGATCAAAAGAAATGTAGTAAATTGGGAAACAATTTTTACAACCAGTATTTCTGACAAAGGACTCATTTATCAAATATACAGAGAACTGAGTCAAATTTTCAAAAAAAAAGCCAATCCCCAATTGACAAATGGTCAAAGGATATGCAAAGGCAATTTACAGATGAGGAGATCAAAGTTATCTATAGTAATATGAAACATTGCTCTAAATCATTTATTATTAGAGAAATGTAAATTAATATATCTCTGAGATACCACCTCACACCTCTCAGATTGCCCAATATGAGCAGAAATGACAATGATTAATATTGGAAGGGATGTGGGATATCTAAGACACTAATACATTGTTGATGGAGTTGTGAACTCATCCAACCTTTCTGGGGAGAAATTTGGAATTATGCTCAAAAGCCACCAAAATTTGCATACCTTTTGAGGTAGCAATACCACTACTAGGTCTATAACCTAAAGAGACTATGGAAAAGGTTAAAAACATCTCTTGTTCAAAAATATTAATAGCAGCCCTGTTTGTCGTGGCAAAGAATTGGAAATTAAGTCAATGTCCTTCAATTGGGGAATGACTTAACAAATTGTTGTATGTGTATGTCATGGAACACTATTGTTCTATTACAAACTAGGAGTGATGGAAATTCAAGGAAACCTGGAAGGAACTGATGCTGAGTGAGATGAGCAGAACCAAAAAAATATTGTACATTCTAAAAGCAACAAGGGGGTGATCATCAACCTTGATGAACTTACTCATTCCATCAGTGCAACAATCAGGGACAATTTTGGGCTATCTGTGATGGAGAATACCCTCTGTACCCAGAGAAAGAATTGCAGAGTTTCTATAAAGATCAAAGACTATTACCTGTAATTTAGAAAAAAAAAACAGTGTTCTTATTATGTAGTTTTGCTACATCTTATATTTTACTTTTCTTCCTTAAGTATATGATTTCTCTCTCATCACATTCAACTTATATCAAATGTATACCATGGAAACATTGTACAGACTAAGACACTGCCTTTTTGTGGGTGGTGGTGGGAGGGAACCAAGAATAGGGGAAAAATTGTAAAATTCAAAATAAATAAAATCTTTCTTTATAAAAAATGTCTGGAGGTCATCTCCAGCTACAAAGAATTTCTCTTTGGTTTGAACTGTCTTCTACAATCATTGTGAATACCTTTGGCAAGCCCTATTTCAGAACTCACTTGATAGTATTGATCATAGTGTTTTTAAATGACATATATCTTTCTAGGTATCTCCTATAATTTTTGCATAGACACCACTTTGATGGGGAGAACACTTCATAGAGAGTATTGCTTTTATGAATCTCATTATTTTTTGTAATTAAAGTATAATGAACAGATTGAAAACTTGAATGTCCAACACTTTACAATCAATTATATGAGTATATATAGACCCTACTGTGGAATATTGTTTTAAAAACTTTATTACTTCTAATAACTCCATAAAATATGCTTAATTTGCTTTTATGCATAAAGATAATTATTATAACTTATTTAGATAGAAAAATAGAAATATGGATTGAAATTATTGATATTCTCTTGACTACTTTTTGTGAGTCAGTAATATAGACTTAGCTTTTACTCATTATTCTTAGACTTTCTTCTTCCTCAGATCCCTCAATATCATCACAGTTCTTGGTTATATACTTAGTTCATACACTTGTTCGATCTCTGTTTTCTATAATAGTCAATAATATTCAGGAAGTTACTTTTATTTGTGTAATTTCATTTCCCCTCTTACCAAACTTCTGCATATTCTCATTCAAATACCTTGGTAGGATCTTGTGGATTTCTGTTTTATTTTACAGGAATAAAATTACAAAGACCTGATGGATGACTGCTGCCTAAGAGTATATAATTTAAGCATTAGTTTAAGAGTCACACTATCCTATATTCTTTTTTTTTTGCAAGGCAAATGGGGTGAAGTGGCTTGCCCAAGGCCACATAGCTAGGTAATTATTAAGTGTCTGAGACCAGATTTGAACCCAGGTACTCCTGACTCCAAGGCGGGTGCTTTATCCACTACGCCACCTAGCTGCCCCCAACCCTTTATTCTTACCTGAAAATATTCTTTTCCTCTTGAGAGTCAAAGAAGAAACTAAAGAATTTTAAAGGAATTTAATTTCTTTAAGAAAAACCAGAGGTTGTGTTTTAGAATCCAATTATAATAGATTCTACATATAGAATTCAATTAATGGTGAAAAGAGATCACCAGAAACTTTTTTTCAAAATATTTTTCATAATTTATTTACATGCTTTTTCTTCTAATTTCTACCTTTGAATTCCTTCAATATGATTTTGCTTTGATGCTCTCTTGACAGTTTTTTCTTTAAGCTTTTTCCTCCTCTCTTCTGATGATTTAAAGTGTTTTGTGAATCAGTATTTTTCATAATCTTTCATCATACTACACCATCAGATTTTAGAAATGTTTATATTCTCAGCTGGTGTTGTCCTTGGCTGTCATATCTCTCTGCTTGGCAAGAGAGATCAAACATTTGCTGACTGAGGTTAATTCCAGCTCTTTTCTCCCTCTAATTATAACAATTGATTTGCATTGGTAAACTTTAAAAATTGCTATAATGTGTCAATGTACTTTCCTCCACCCATTTCCAATTTTAGTGAACAAAAACTGGCTTAAATAGATTAGAGTTGTTCTTATTGCAAGCTAGATATTTTCTTATTTCATTGTTTCCTTTCAAGTTAACATTCATTTTGTTTTTGATATAATATGTTACTTCTTTGACTTTACACTTGCAACTGCTAAGTTAGAAATTATTTTTTTGAATTATAAAGATTTTAGTTATTTTGAACTTTACAATTTTTCCCCTAATCTTCATTACCTCCTCCTCACAGAGGACAATTTGCCAATCTTTATATGGTTTCCATGGTATACATTGATCCAAATTGAATGTGATGAGAAAGAAATCATATCCTTAAGGAAGAAACATAAAGTATAAGGGATACCAAGATCAGACAAGATTTTTTCCTAAATTAAAGGTAATAATCCTTGGTCTTTGTTCAAACTCTGCAGTCCTTTCTCTGGATACAGTTTGTATTCTCCTTTGGAGACATCCCCAAATTTTCCCTGATTGTTGCATTGATGGAATGAACAAATCCATCAAGGTTGATCACCACCCCTATGTTGTGGTTACTATGTACAGTATTCTTCTGCTTCTGCTCATCTCACTCAGGATCAGTTCATGCAAATCCCTCCAGGCTTCCCTGAATTCCCATCCCTCCAGGTTTCTAATGGAACAATAGTTTTCCATGACACATATATACCATCATTTGCTTAGCCATTCCCCAACTGAAGGACATTTACTTGATTTCCAATTCTTGCCATCGCAAACAGGGCCGCTATGAGTATTTTTGTGCAAGTGATGTTTTTGCCATTTTTCATCATCTTTTCAGGGTATAGAACCAGTATTGGTATTGCTGCATCAAAGGGTAGGCGCACTTTGATGCCTTTTGGACTTAGTTCCAAATTGCTCTCCAGAAAGTTGGATGAGTTCACAGCTCCACCAACAATGAATTAGTGTCACAGATTTCCCACAACTTCCAACAATGATCATTGTCCTTTTTGGTCATATTGGTTAGTTTGAGAGGTGTGAGGTGCTACCTCAGAGAGGCTTTAATTTGCATTTCTCTAATAAGTAATGATTTAGAGCACTTTTTCTTTTGACTATGTATTGCTTTGATCTCCTCCTCTGTAAATTGCCTTTGCATATCCTTTGACCATTTGTAAATTGGGGAATGGCTTGTTTTTTTGAAAATTTGACTCAGTTCCCTGTATAGTTTAGAAATGTGTCCTTTGTCAGAAACATTAGCTGTAAAGATTGTTTCCCAGTTTATTACATTTCTTTTGATCTTGGTTACAGTGTTTTGGTCTGTGCAAAAGTTTGTTAATTTAATGTAGTCGAAATAATCTAGTTTGTTTTTAGCGATGTTCTCCACCTCTTCCTTAGTCATAAAATGCTTCCCTTTCCATCGATCTGACAGGTAACCTACTCCTTGATCTTTTAGTTTTCTTATAATATTGTTTTTTATGTATAAGTCCTGAATCCATTTTGATCTTACCTTGGTATTGGGTGTGGGGTGTTGGTCTAATCTAAGTTTCTTCCATACTAACTTCCAATTTTCACAGTAATTTTAATCAAAGAAAGAGTTTATATCCTAATAGCTGGACTCCTTGTTTTTATCAAACAGCAGGTTACTATAATCATTTCCTTCTACTGCACCTAGTCTATTCCATTGGTATACTACTCTATTTCTTAGTCAATACCAGACAGTTTTGATGACTGAGGCTTTACAATATAATTTTAGATCAGGTAGTGCTAAATCACTTACTTTTGTACTTTTTTTCATTGAATCCCTGGAAATTCTTGACTTTTTATTTTTCCATATGAATTTATTTACAAGTTTTTGTAACTCATTAAAGTAATTTTTTGGAATTTTGATTGTTAAGGCATTAAATAGGTAGTTTAGTTTTGGTAGAATTGTCATTTTCATTATATTAGCTTAACCTATCCATGAGCAGTTGATGTTTGCCCAGTTACTTAAATCTAACTTAATTTGTGTGAGAAATGTTTTGTATTTGTTTTCAAAAAGTTTCTGAGTATGCCTTGGTAAATAGACTCCCAGGTATGTTATATTGTCAGAGGTTACTTTGAATGGGATTTCTCTTTCTAGCTCTTCCTACCATATATTGCTAGTCATATATAGAAAACTTGAGGATTCTTGAGGGTTAATTTTATATTCTGCTGCTTTGCTAAAATTGCTAATTGTTTCCATTAGTTTTTTTGGATGATTTCTTGGGATTCTCTAGGTATATCATCACATTATCTGCAAAGAGTGAGAGTTTTGTCTCTTCCTTCCCAATTCTAATTCCTTCAACTTATTTTTATTTTCTAATTGCTAAAGTTAATATTTCTAATATGATATTAAATAGTAGTGTTGATAATGGACATTCTTGTATCACCCCTGATTTTACTGGGCATGCCTCTAGCCTATCCCCATTAAATATAATACTTGTTGATAGTTTCACATAAATATTGCTTATTATTCTAAGGAAGAGTCCATTTATTAATACACTCCCTAGTTTTTTGTTTTTTTTTTGGAACCCAGGTACTCTTGACTCCAGGGCTGGTGCTTTATCTACTGTGCCACCTGGCTGCCCTGCACTCTCTAGTTTTTTAAGTAGAAATGGGAGTAATGGGGGTGGCTAGGTGGTGTAGTGGATAAAGCACTGGCCTTGGAGTCAGGAGTACCTGGGTTCAAATTCGGTCTCAGACACTTAATAATTACCTAGCTGTGTGGCCCTGGGCAAGCCACTTAACCCCATTTGCCTTGCAAAAAAAAACCTAAAAAAAAAAAAGAAATGAGAGTTTATTTTGTCAAAAGTTTTTTCAGCATCTGTTGATATAGTCATATGATTTCAGATAGGTTTGTTGTGGATGTAATTAATTATACTAACAGCTTTCCTAATATTGACCCAATCCTGCATTCCTGCGATAAATCCTACTTGGTCAAAATGTATTATCCTAGTGATAAGTTATTGTAATCATTTTGCTGAGATTTAATTTAAGAATTTTGTGTCTATATTCATCAGGGATATAGGTCTATAATTTTCTTTATTGGTTCTAATCATTCCTGGTTTAGGTATCATTACCATATTGGTATCATGGAAAGAGTTAGGCAGAGTTCCGTCTTCCCCTATTTTTCCAAAGAGTTTATATCTAATTGGAAATGTTTGGTAGAGTTCACTTCTGAATTCATCAGAACCTGGAGATTTTACTTAGGGAGTTCAATAATAGCTTGTTGAATTTCTTTTTCTGAGATAGGGTTGTGTAGGCATTTAATATCATCTTCATTTAACCTGGGAAACTTATATTTTTGTAAATATTCATCCGTGTCACTTAGATTGTCAAATTTATTGGCATAGAGTAGGGCACATAATCCTGAATTATTATTTTAATTTCCTCCTCATTGGTGTTGAGTTCAACTTATTCATTTATGATACTAGCAATTTAGTTTTCTTCTTTCTTTTGTTTAATCAAATTGACCAGAGGTCTGAATTTTATTTTTTTCCTAAAACCAACTTTTGGTTTTATTTATTAATTGAATACTTTTCTTTGCTTTCAATTTTGTTAATTTTTCCTTTAATTTTTAGAATTTCTAATTTGGTATTTAATTGAGGGTTTTCAATTTATTCTTTCTCTAATTTTTTAGTTTCATATTTAGTTCACTGATTTCCTCTTTCTCTAATTTAATCATATAAGCATTTAAAGATATTATATATCCCCTGACAGCCACTTAGAATGAGTCCCATACATTTTGGTATGTTGTTTCATTATTTTCATTATCCAGGATGAAATAACTCTATCTATAATTTGTTGTTTGATCCACTCATTATTTAAAATGAGGTTATTCAGTTTCCAATTAGTTCTGGGTCTGTATCTCCGTGGCCCAATATTGCATATGATTTTTCTTTCATTGTAATCTGAGAAAGATGTACTCATTATTTCTGTCTTTCTGCAATTTATTATTAGGTTTTTATGCCCTAGTACATGGTCAATTTTTGTATAAGTGCCATATACTGAAGAAAAAATGTTATATTCCTTTCTATCCCCATTCAGTTTCCTCCATAAGTCTAACATATCTAGGTTTCCAAACAATCCTTTTATCTCCTTAACTTCTTTCTTGTTTATTTTATGATTAGATTTATCTTAATCTGAGAGCAGGAGGCTGAGGTCCCCCACTAGGAGAGTTTTGCTGTCTATGTCTTCCTATAGTTCTTTCATCTTCTCCTCTAAGAATTTGGACGCTATCCCATTAGGTGTATACATATTCAGTATTGAGATCATTTTATTTTCTATGGTACCTTTTAGGAGGGTATAGTTTCCTTCTTTATCTCTTTTAATGCTATCTATTTTTGCAGCAGCTTTGTCTGAGATAACGATTGCTACCCTTGCTTTTTTCCCTTCAGCTGAAGCAATATATATATTTCTCCAACTGTTTACCTTTACTCTATATATATCTCCCTGATTTCTTGTAAGCAGCATATATTTTAGGATTCTGATTTTTAATTCAGTCTGCTATATGCTTATGTTTTTAAGGGAGAGTTCATCCCATTCACATTCAAATTTACAATTATTAACTCTGTATTTCCCTCCATGCTATCATCCATCTGATTATATTTTCCTCTTTATCTGTATTCCCCAGTATTTTTTTCCTGAGTACCCACCTTTCAGTGTGTTTGCCCTTCTGTATCGACCCCTCCCCTTTCTTTCACCTTTTACTTT
Organism: Macrotis lagotis; assembly: GCF_037893015.1. Classification (NCBI taxonomy): domain Eukaryota; kingdom Metazoa; phylum Chordata; class Mammalia; order Peramelemorphia; family Peramelidae; genus Macrotis; species Macrotis lagotis. The sequence goes on along the minus strand of NC_133662.1, from coordinate 29,598,369 downwards.
TTCCCTTTACCATTACCTTCATTCTGTTAGTTCACCTTTTTCTCCCTCTCCCTGTCTCTGACCCCTCCTTTTTTCCCCTTTCCACACTTGAAAGGTAAGATGCTTTTTAAATTAACTGATTGTGTGTTTGTATGTGTGTGTGTGTGTGTGTGTGTGTGTGTGTGTGTGTGTGTGTGTGTAAGTTAACTTTAAGTCAAATCTGATGAGAGAAAGATTCAGGTGTTTCTCATCTCCTCCCTTCTTCCCCTCTATTACCATAAGTCTTTTGTACCTCTTAATGTAATGAAATTTACGCCATTAAATATGCAATCCCTTGCATCCTCTTGTTTCCTTCCTGTCCCCTTTTTTAAGGATGAAGTGTTTCAAAATCATTATGTCTGAGTCATAGAAAATCCTGAGTATCCATTACTTCTGGCTAAGTATATTATCTCTAATAGAGTTACAATACTTTTTCCTTCTTTGTATTTTTTGCAAGGCAAATGGGGTTAAGGGGCTTGCCCAATGCCACACAGTCTGAGGGAAGATTTGAACTCAGATACTCCTAACTCCAGGGTTGGGGCTCTATCCACTGCATCACCTAGCTGTCCCTAGAGTTACAATTCTTGAGAGTTATTAGAGGCTTTCTCCCAACTAGGGATATAGTCAGTTTCATTCCATTGGGTAGCAGTCTTATGGATAAGTCGTGAGTGTCCATCATTTCTGACTAAGTATATTCTCTCTAATAGAGTTACAATTCTTAAGAGCTATGAGACTTTTTTTCTCATGCTAGGATATAGCCAATTTCATCTTATTGGATAGTATTTTTTTTCTTTAGTTCTTTTTTTAACCTTTTCATGAATCTCTCAAACCTCCTGTTTGATGTCCAAATATACTATTTAGCTCTGGTTTTACATCAGGAATTGTTGGAAGTCTTCCATTTAATTAAATGTCCATCTTTTCCCCTGAAAGAGAAGGCTCAGCTTTGCCAGATAGTGGATTCTTGAATGCATTCCAACTTCCCTTGATCTTTGGAATATTTCATTCCAGAACCTTCCATCCCTTAATGTTGATGCAGTCAGGTCCTGTGCAATCCTTACCATGACTTCTTGGTATCTAAATTGTTTCTTTCTGGCTGCTTGCAAGATTCTCTCTTTTATCTAATAGTTCTGGAATTTGGTGACAACATTCCTTGGTATTTTCATTTCAGGATCTCTTACCAGATTGGATTGATGTATTCTTTCAATAACTATTTTGTCCTCTGGTTCCATGATATCAGGGCAATTTTTCATCACGAAATCCTGTAATATTAAGTCTAGGCTTTTCCTCTCTTCAACGTTTTCTGGAAGACCTATAATTTTCACATCATCCCTTCTTGATCTATTCTCAGGGTCAATGGTTTTGCTGATGAGGTATATTGCATTTTCTTATGATTTTTCTATTTTTTGATTTTAACAGGCTCATTAAGTCATTAGTTTCCACAGAGTCGATTCTTTTTTTAGAGAAGAATTTTCTTCATTTACCATTTACAACTCCTTTTCCAATTGGTCAATTCTAATTTTGAAGCAGTTTTCCATTTTTCCTATTGAGGATTTGAGAGAATTATTTTCTTTTTGCATTTGCCTAATTGATGATCTGAGAGAATTATTCTTATTTTGTATTTGTCCTATTGTATTTTCCAATGATTTGTTTTCTTGTTGCAAGATGTTAATCTTCTCTTGGATTTCTTTTCCCAAATTTTCCAATTGATTTTTAAACTCTTTCCTTACTTATTCAAGGAATTCTTTCTGTGCTGGAGACCTGATCATATTCTCCTCAGAGGTTCTAGGTCTCTCTGAGTAAGGGTCTTTTCCTTCCTGTATTCCAGGCTCTCCCTGGTCCTGTGATCCCAGCATAGTCTGCCCTCTCTGTCCAGACTCATCCACAATTGTGGAAGACAAATCCTGATGCAAATGTTCTTTCTCCTGCCTTTTCTTTCTGGGTTTTGTTGATCCAATTTTTGTTAAAAGGTTTGTTTCATATCATATATGGGGGAAGAACAGGATATTTTAGAACTGTCTGTATTATCTCCATCATCTTGGCTGGAAATCTTATGAATCATTCTTACATCAGTTAACCATTATTTATGTTGCTTTAGAATTTAATCAGTTTAATTTTTTCTTATTTTATTTTATGTACAACCTGCCATTCATCTCCCAAATCTTTTATCAAAAGAATTCATGATATGAGTTTGAGATTATTATTTTGATGATGGATTCACCAACTTTCATTCCTTATTTCCAAACCACAATTTTCAACTTAATGATAACTAACTACCTAAGTTATTTTACCTACTTATTTATGATTTTCTTGCATAGATTGGCCATATTTCCCTCTCTCTTTTCAGAGTAGTGATATTCCTTTGTGACTCTGTAGGGGAAAAATGACAACTTCCTTCCCATAATGCCAACCAGGTGATTTTGGTGTTCATCTGGTGGAGGCTGGCTGACTGCAGTTCATCTGCAAATTCTATCATCTCAGGCTGATTGTCTTCTAATATGTACATTTCCTGATTGAATGGCATATTATGGGTATAGTCACTTATTTAAGTGACTTAATCATTTCCCCTCTTTATAAAAATCTAGAAAATTCTTTCCACAAGAAATGTTTCAATTACTTAAAATACCTCATTGAACTCTGATTTCATAAAAAGGAAAACTTTTCCACAGAGGACAGGTTTTAGGAGCAAAAATCAAACTCACAAAGGTGAAGATGAGCAGGACAAGTTCAAAATACCTTGAGAAATCCAAGCCTGGATGAAACAGAAATTCATGAAAGTGAATAATGTCCTGAAGCCATATACTCTTATTCCAAGTTATTTCTGCCATATAAGTTTTAAGCTAATCTCTTATCCATATTTACACAATGCTAGAATAATAAGTTTTGGGAGGAATGAATATTTCACTCTTATATCAGAAGGGTCTTGTACTACTATTGATACTGCATGCTATTAAAGACAGGGATTATTCCTTTATTTATTCATTAACATTAGCACTATTCTTACAAATAATCATAGCAATAAGCACTTTAGGGAATAAATCATTGCAACAATGCTCTTCTTTTCCCTGCTTTCTCAGTCTTTCTCCTTTCCTTTCTTTCTCTCCCTATCCTTCCTTTCTCTTCCTCTTCATTGCTTCAGTCTTCCTCTTCTTTCTCTGTCTTCTTTGTCTCCCCTCTCTTTTCTCTACCTTGTTCTGTAACTGCTTTATCTTGTATTTTAAACTTTTCAGAAGAAGATTTATGTGTGGAAATTAAAGCCCTGGGCATCAAACCATTTGTGTGAGATTTTGAGTCTTATGCCAATTGGAGGAAGGAATAGAACACTGGAAGAATAGATTTTAGAAGACATATAATCCAGCTCCATGGATAAAAAATAAAAATAAGAAAATCAGGTACCTTGAATACTATGTGAGGTAACTCATGTAATAACATGAAGTAAACACTAAGACATAGTATTTCCTTGATTTTTTCTCCCATCTCTATGAGCAATTTATTTTATAGGAAAATTTTCATAAAATATGAAATTGAATATGCAGCTCTAGCATGGCTATAATAGCTAATCATTATCTTTAACAGGTCTGTGATATTAAAATTCTACTTCAATCACTCATCCTTACAAGAAAGTGACTTTGGGTATCACAGGGCAGTGGAGCTTAGGTTCAGATATATCAATTTGGAAAAATTTTAAGCATTGATTGGTGGTGATCTGTATATTTTTCATGGTTTCAGTCTTTCCAAATTTTAAAACCAGTCAATGGGTCATGGCCAGTCATTTTTGGCCACAGTAATTCTTTCAAACCAACAACTAAATTTTTAATGGGTTGCATTCCTCCTACCAAGAAATTGCTTCTCCCCCAAGTATTTAAGCAGGTGACATTTGGAGCATATTGAATTTTTATGAAGGTGTGGAATGTTGCAAAAACAAGGTAATTACTTGGTCATTAATATGCAATTATTCATTGAACATATTTTGTATGAGAGTAATATGTGTATTTATATATATATATATATACATAGTCATATGCAAACAACACACACATGCACACACACACACACACACACACACACACACTTTCACAAGCTTATTCCTGTGGAGTTGCTCTCACTGAGTTTCTCTGAAAGATATAATCATATTCAAGTCACACATGAGAAATCTCTTTCTTCTCCTTCTTCTTTTTCTTCTTGTTCTTGTTATTTCTTCTTGTTCTTCTTCTTGTTCTTCTTGTTCTTCCTTCTTCTTCTCTTACTCTTAGCCTCCTGTTTGTTTCTTGTTTTCTTACTTCTATCAGTCTGAAGTATAAATTAGCTCAAATGGAAAAACATTTACTTAAATGAAAACATGTTATTTTACACTGAAACCCACCAACACCATAAACATAAGAGCACATTCTTCTGCAAATTTCCATACTATTAGTAGATGAGGGAACACCTATCTTCAGCTTTTTCCTCATAAAATTGGTGATGCCATGTGCTGGGCTACTTTCTACTGTGTTGTTAACTCAATTTCTGCTGGTATCTGCTGAATTTCATTTGTCCTCTGCTGATGTTCTCTTGCTATTGCCTTCTTCAGGGACTTTATAGAATTGCTTTTTTTTCTAATTCTACATTAAATTCAATCTTCTTTGCTCTTTTTTAGCTTTTATAAAGCAATATGAATAAGTGACTTGCCCAAGGTCACAAAGATTGATAATTATTGTCTGATGACAGATTTGAACTCAGGTGCTCCTGATACCAGGGCTGGTGCAGTATGCACTATGCCACCTAACTGTCCCTGTCTTTTTTGTTTAGGAGAGTATTGATAAACATTGGCAGCTTTTCTGTTGTTTTTATTGTTGTTATTGATTTGTTTGTTTGTTTTTAATCAGACACAGTCACATTCAGTCAACAAAGTGAGGGTACCTTAAACTAAACATGTTTTTGTAACTCCATCCTTCTACTTAAGCATCAACCCTCTAATGCAATTACATATCTGTATTGAGATAAATCAAATTCTTTCAACTCTATTCATGCTCCTAAAGTTAATAATAATAATAATAATAATGATACATACCCAAAGAAGATCATGACATCAGGAAGTGATGCCTTGATAGGTGCATAAATTGGATTTGAGTGAGGGAATAATGTGCTAATTCATTGACCTCACTTCCTCCTCCAGAGTTTTCTGGTTTCAGTAGCCAGATATAAGTCAAGATGCCTGGAAATGACCCTGGATGCAGGCAATCAGGGTGAAGTGACATGGCTAGTATGAGTTTCTGAGGATGAATTTGAACTCTGGTCCTCCTGACTCCAAGGCCATTACACAATCCACTGTTCCACTTAACTGTCTAGCACCTAATACTGGAACTGTGTGGATCATCCCAGAGTTTACTTAGTGAGACTGGTATACACATAGGAAAATGTTTATCTTTGTCCTTATTTCCTGTAGTTACATCTGAATCACCATTTTTATATGATAATCTAGGATACAGCATAAAAAATGTAAGTTTAGATACCATTAAATTTTTAAATGCAAAATTGAGGATTTTTAGCCTAGAGAAAATATTTAATGGGAATAATGTAATTGTTTTCACATGTTTCAAGAACTGTCATATAGAAGAGCAAATAGGGAATTGATTTGTTCTGTTTGATTTTGTGAATTAGTTGCAATTTTAATCAATTAAACATTTAAGTGTTTACCATGTGCAAGGCACTGTGGTAAGCACCAGGGATACAAAAACAAAAAAGAAAAAGATCCTGCCCTCAAGTTGTTTGCATTTTAATGGGACAGGAGACCTCAGTATAAATATACATACATACATATGCATGTGTTTCTATGCTATGTACAGGAAGTAAATTGGGGATAGAGTATACAAATATGTGATATAACCAGGAAAGTCTTTATATAGAAAGTGGCACTTGAGCTGAGACATGAAAGAAACCAATGATTCCAAGAACTAGGATTGATGTTGGAATGCATTCCAAGCAAGGGAGGTAGCCAAAGCAAAGGTATAGAGAAGGAAGATACAGTCTTATGTGCATATATGTCAGTACTGGGGGCAGATTCAAGATGGCAGAAGAAGAGTGTCTCTCAGGTGCTCTCTCCAAAATATTTCAAAACCTTATAATTATGACTCTAACTAAATTTTCAAGAGAGAGAACCCATAGAAATATTCACTGAAGCAATTATCCAGCCCAAGGTCACCTGGTAAATAGTGGAAAAACTGTGTTCCATTGGACTGGAGGAGTGGCACCATGCCAGAGCAAAGGGATTTCAGCCTCTTGGGAACAGCTCCAGTGTGCCTTGGAGTGCTGGGTTCTGGCAGCAAAAGTAGTTTCCTGACCTGAACTCCAAGAACAACTTGAAAGATAAGCAGGAGACCTCTTACAGAGTTAGCATGAAACTCAGGCCATCAGCGTGGCCATGGCTCTCAGTGCAGCTCCAGCAGCCCGGATCCCAGGAAGTAGAAGCAGGCCCATGAAGCCACCCAGCAGGAGCCTCCAGGCAGCTGCACCCTGAGTGTTCAGCCCACTGAAGAAGGTTAGGGAGTGGAGGGAGACTGCTGAGGTCTGTCCTCTGTCCCTGCAACAGGACTCTGGGGCTTTGACCATATTCAGCCCCAGGTTGCAGTCTATGACCTTCATAGAACAGGGACCCCCTCACAGCCCCAGGGTAGAGGGGTAAGCTAGTGGCCATTCATAGACCAGGAGAGCAGTCAGAGCCTCACACACTGAAGTCCTTGCAGAGTGGGGGTATGTGTGTGAAAAGGGGGTGTCTCAATAATACTCAAAAGCTCAGAAAGCACCACAAAACCAGGCACAGCCTGGGGAAATGAGTAAACAGAAAAAAGCAACCTAACAATAGACAATTATTTGGTCCCATTGAGGACCAAATTACGTAATCTGAATATGAGAAAGTCCAAGCTTCTGCATGTAAAGAATCCAAGAAATATAGATGTCGTGCTCAGGCTATGACAGAGCTCAAAAAAATTTTGAAAAATCAAGTAAGGGAGATAGAAGAAAAATTGGGAAAAGAAATGAGAGAGATGCAGGGAAACCATGAAAGTGAAGTCAGCAGCATAGTGAAGGAGATCCTAAAAAATGTTGAAGAAAATAACATGTTAAAAACTGGCTTAGGTCAAATGGATGAAACAGTTCAAAAATTATTGAAGAGGAGAATGCTTTAAAAAGTAAAATTGATCATATGTAAAAAAGGAGATAAGAACTATTTGAGGAAAACAAATTCTTCAGAAGCAAAATGGAACTAAAGGCAGCTGGTGACTTTGTGAGAAATCAAGACACAACAGTAGAACACCAAAAGAATGCAAAATTAGAAGAAAATGTGAAATATCTCATTGTAAAAACAACTAATCTGGAAAACAGATCCAGGAAAGATAATTAAAAATTACTGGGCTTCCCTGGAAGGAAAGGAGCTTTGACCTCATTTTTAAACTTTTCTACAGGAAAATTGTCCTGATATCCTAGAAGCAGAAGCTAAAATAGAAATTTAGAGAATCCACTGATCTCCCCCAGAAAGAGAACCAAAAAAAAAAAAAAAAAGAAAAGAACTCCCAGGAATCTTATAGCCAAGTTCCAGAACTGCCAAGTCAAAGAGAAAATATTATAAGCAGCCAGAAGGACACAATTCAAATACTGTGGAGCTGCAGTCAGGATCACACAGGACTTAGCAGCAACTACATTAAGGGCTCATAGGTCTTGGAATATAATATTCTGGAAGCAACATCCTCTTCCAAGGTAAAATATAGACTTTCCATGATACAGAGGACTTTCAAATATTCCTGTTGAAATGACCAGAGCTGAACAGAAAGTTTGGTCTTCAAGTACAGGACTCAGGTGAACCACAGAGAGGGTGGACGAGAAGGGCAAATTATGAGCAACTTAATGATGATGAACTATGTGTATTCCTGCATGAAAAGATGATACTGATAATCCTTATATGAACATTCTCATTTAATAGAGCAGGTAGAGGAGCTTTTATAGATGAGGCACAGGAGAGAGCTGAATTTGAAATTATAATATATTGTAAAAATGGAGGTAATGGTGAAAGGGAAATGTACTGGGAGAAAGAGGAAAGGAGAAATAGAATAGGCTAAGATATTTCATATAAAAGATATTTCATGTAGATTTTTCAATGGTATGTAATGGGGGAAGGTGAGGAGAATTAGGGAACCTTCATTCTCATTGGAAACAGCTCATAGAGGAAACAGCATACACACTCAATAGAGTATAGATATCTAGAAGAAAAAGGAAAGCAGGGGAACAGGGCGAGGAAAGTGGGTGATGTGAGTGATAGAGGAGAGGGTATATCATAGGGGGGAATAGTCAGATATAACACATTTTCTTTTTTACTTTTTGCAAGATGCTGTGATTGGGTGGTCTGTCCGGGGCCATGGGATCTGGCGGTTGATGGGTTTCTGGGGTGCGATGCAGGTTTGGGACTTCCTGGTCCCAGGGGCTATGCTCTGTCCACTGTACCACTTTGCTGCCCCACAGCACATTTTTGAAGAGGGACAGAGAGAAAGGAGAGAGAAAATATGTTAGATGGTAGTAGGGAGGAATGGATGGAGGGAATTACAGTTAGCAACAGAAACTGTGGGAAAATATGAAAGAAACTACTATAATGGACTTACGATAAAGAAAGTGATCCATCTGAAATAGAGCTGATGCTATCAGAACACAGAATGAAACATTTTTTCTCTTACTTTTACTTTATTTGTCATGAGATTTTATAATTTTGTGGGTGAGGGGGTATTCTTTTAAAAAAGAATATTTTAATAATGTGTAAATAAATTAAAGATAAATTGAAAAATTAAATTGAAAAACATTAAAAAAATTATCAGGGGACATCTAGGTGGCACAGTGGATAGAGCATGGGCCCTGGAGTCAGGAGTGCCTGAGTTCAAATCCAAACTCAGACATTTAATTACCTAGCTGTGTGGCCTTGGGCAAGCCACTTAAACCCTTTGCCCTGCAAAAAATAAGCCAGTATCATAGAGATTATGGTGGAAATTACTTTGTCAGAAGACTGAAAATATAGGAAAAGATTCAATGATCAAAAGATATTTTACTTATTTCTAATGCAACAGGGAACCACTGGATTTAGTAACAGAGTGGCATGAGGATCAACTCAAATTTTATGAAAATCATCAATGTTTGAGGGATACATCATAAGAGACATAGGAGAGACTAGGGTCAGGGATACTCTCTTGAAAGCTATTAGAATGGTTCTGATAAGTTATGATGAGGTCATGACCTAAGGAGAGAGCAGTTTTAAAAGAAAGAAGTGGATATATTGAATTTTTGTGGATATATGAAAGACAAGACTTTCAACTTATAGGTATAACAAGTAAATAAGAGTGAAGAAATGAGGACAAATGACAAAACAAAGTTAACAACCAAGAGAGTTTCAAGGATGGTGGTACCTTTAACAGTAACAGGAAAGTTTTAGAATAGGGAGAAGATAATAATTTTTGTTTTGCTTATCTTAAAATTCCAATTGCTTTAAGGATATTCAGTTTTAAAATTTCAAAAAAAGTAGTTAATAATATAACACCATAGTTCTGCAAAGACATTATGGGTACATAGAAAAGTCTGGGAGTCAATTCCATAGATCTAGTTTCTGTATCCCTAAGAACTGGTGAGAGAGAAAAAAAGGGTACACCCACAGTTAGTGTGTGTGACATGGATAAAATCTCAATGTATGAATCTGACTTTGATTAAGATCTCACAAAGGAGTGGTTAGATAGATAGGCAGGGGGAGAACCAGGACAAAACAGTCATGAAAATACAGAAAGGAAAAAAATATTCAGAAAAAGGAGGTGGTCAAAAATTCAAATTACTAAGAAGAGTTCAAAAAGCATAAGCATTAGAGATGGCTAGGTGGCGCAGTGGATAGAGCACTAGCCCTGGAGTTAGGAGTACCTGAGTACAAATCTGGCCTAAGAGACTTAATAATTACCTAGCTTTGTGGCCTGGGTCAAGTCACTTAACCCTATTACCTTGCCAAAAAAATAGGATAAAAAATTGATTGGAAGCTACTAGATTTGACAATTAAGAGGTCATTGGTAACTTTCTAGAGAGCAGTTCCAGTTAAGACATAAAATCAAAAGACAAAAAAGATTGTTTTGAAGGAAAAAGAAAATGAATGAAGACATTGTACAAAGCTGATATTTTCAACATTCTTATGATTCTAAGAGTAAAAACAATTTTAGTTTTCTCCCTATCCCTGTTTGTCTTGGATGTTTTCTTCAAAAGTTCCTATGCATTTCATAGCTTTATCAGCATAATCAGTGCCCCTTTCTTAGGTGAAAATACATTCCCTTCCAACCTGGTTCCCTTGACCTCATTCCTTTTTTCTATATTCCTTCTTGGGGTTTTAAAACATATATTATTATTTTTTAATTGACAGTTTTTATTTTTACTATCACCATCAATATTAAAAAAAATGAAAAAAATATCATATCTCCCATCATCCCTCAAAGAACCATGCTTTGAAACAAACAATAAAAGAAAAAAAATAAAAATAAAATTTAGTAAAATTAAACAGCACATCATCCATGCTACACAGTACTACATCTATTGTTGGATACCAGTACTCCTAAAAGTGTGATCATATATCTTTTATGTGGAAGGAAAAATTTGGTATTAAAATTATAAAATGTCTATATTTATTTTTGTTAATATTGTGCCATTTATATTGTTTGAGAAACTTTATATTATTATTCTGGTTCTTCTTAATTCACTTTGAATCAGTTAATATTAATAGGTCTAAGGCAATAATATAAATTACTTTTTTTGACAAAATTTTATTAGTTGCTATTTCAATTCATATTACCCCTCCTCTATGAGAAACAGTGTGGAGTGATAATGATACCACATAATATTCATGGTTCTCTAACTATGATCAACTTGTCCCTTGGAGGGAGATGGAGTGAATTGAGGGAGGAGGCAGAAAAACATCAAATAAAACAAAAACAACTTCGCTGATTCAGCATATCTATAAGCAGCAATTAAGCAAAATTTTGAGACACAGCTGTATGTCCCATGTTTTCTGATTTTAAATTCATCTCAGTATGACTCTGTTATTTTCTCAGTAGTCACAAAGATTATTTATTCAACTGTTGAAAATCTAGGCAGGTGGGAGAATAAACTAGTAGCTTTGCATATTACATTTTTCTACTTCCTCTTCCACATTTTTTGCCTGATCTACACTACCTAATAATCCCAAAATTCATTCTTTTCTTCTCAAGGTGAAATTCCCATTTTCCATTTTATTTATGGATTGTGAATCACTGTGGCATCCTGCTAGAACAAGCATATGCTCAGGCTTTGTGGCTATTGTTTTTGTTACCTGTTTGCTATGGCAGGCACCTACATATGTGCAGTTGGCAGTCAGGGTATTCAGGGTCACATTGAAGGAAACCATCTGGCCTGTTATCAACTAGCAGGTATGTTGTATTTTGTATTTTTTTTGTAGGTATGAGGACAGGTCTCCATTATGTTGGCCAAAGTTTTATCTTTATCTAAAGATAGATTGATTGTACTATAAAAAGTTAACTGTTGGAAATTATTCTGGATTCTAGCAAGTAAGAAATAGATGAAAAATTATTCAAGAAAAGGAATTGTGCCTTTTTCAGCATTTTGAATCCCACAAAACACTAACTATAGGTTATATATATATATATATATATAGTAGGAACTCATAAGACTTAAATAAATGATTGAAAAAACTAAAATTTTCAATTCATATGTAACTTTCCATCCACCAACTTGACTGTGTTTCTTCCCTTTTCTTTGAAACATATCTTCTCATAGCTCATTTCTTTTTCAATATTCTCAAAAAGATAATCTTCCTGGTCTTCCTTTTCAGACATTACGCTCTGCAAGGTACATTCTTTTCTGTCTTACCATTTTGGCCATACTTACTGAATTTCATTCATTAAAGATTACCATTTCTACTAATGATTTAGCTAACACCTATGTTTATTGTCTCAAGATAGAGAATTTATTTTACTCAGTATTTAGGGAGTCACAAATGTAATTTGGTCTGTGAGTCAATCTATTCAACAGGAAGGGAAGAACAATGTGTTTTGAATAAAAAAAAGAATCTGGAAGTTTAGACTGTGCTACATCTTACCTTAAAGCTGGCTTATGTCCATTCACTATTTCTAATGTGGATTTACCTATAACAATGTCTGCATGTGGAATTATCTGATATGGACCAATATCCAGCCCTACCTTGATGTTTATAAAGTGATTGCCAGTCCTCAGATGGATGGGTGCAGAGGAAATTCCATTTCTAATAAAAATGAATCTTTGAGAACATCATGGTGTGGCAACAGTGAACATTAAATTATGGAATGTGGCCTCACTTATTCTAATAATCACCTCAGCACATAACTATGGACAAAATATCAAACCTGTCTGGCATTCAGATTCTTCATCTGTTCCAACATCCCATTAAATTATTATCTGCTCTTGAAACTTTTATGTCTGTGGTCATTATTTCATTTTTTCTTTAAAAGATGACATATTTGCAAGCACTGTCTATTTTTGTAAATATTAAATGTAAGACCTTTGTGGGCCTCCTTTTTTAGATATTGCATATGGCACTCCATCGCCTGACTCCCAGATATTTGTTCTGATTCTTTCCCATCCCTTGAAGTCTCTCTTTTCTTGTTTCCTGGCTTTCTGGCTTCCTGGCTTCCTGGCTTCCTTTAATCTTCAAAGTATCAGCTGGTATAAGAAACCTATTCCAATTTATATTAATTCTAGTGCCTTCTCCCTGTTAACTCCAATGTATTCTTTTTTTTTAGGTTTTTTTTTGCAAGGCAAATGGGGTTAAGTGGCTTGCCCAAGGCCACACAGCTAGGAAATTATTAAGCGTCTGAGACCGGATTTGAACCCAGGTACTCCTGACTCCAGGACCGGTGCTTTATCTACTATGCTACCTAGCTGCCCGCTCCAATGTATTCTTTATATTTTTCTACCCAAATATTAGAACACTTTCTCCAACTTTAGACCTTAATTTTTCTTTAAAAGAAGGAACTATATATTTACTATCTTTCTAACCCCAGCACTAACCAAATATCTGGTATTTGGAGGCTACTTAATAAATGTTAGTTGACTGATGTTCAATGGCCAATCAATCATACTGACAGTTCACCAAGGCAAAATCATGAAAAAGTCTGTTTTGTTTTTCCATCCACCCTATTCTATGACTTTTATGATAAGTCCCCTTCATCAATGTTTTTTTCTACTTATCTATTAAAACTCGCTTTCAAAAGTATCTTAACTTTAAAGAATATCTGAAAATTCTCTTTCTTACTCAAGTATTTCCTGCTATAAAGATTTTCTTATTTTGCTCTATCTCCAAGATGAATTTGAATTATATTTATTTATAATCCTTTTTAGAAGATATTGATAATGGTGAGATTTCAGGCACCAAGGAATCAAATGGGTGAAATATTTTTTTAATCAAGAGCTTTCTATAATCATCATGTGTTAGCAAAATACACTGACTCCCCCCTATTACAGCCCTGGTGGTAAGCATAATGTAAGCATAAATATAATATACTTAATATATATCCATGGAAGAAAAACATCTCCATCAATGAAATTAACATTTTACAAGTAGGAAAATTTTATTTATTGCCTTAAACTTTTTAATACTCTCTTAATTGGTCCCTTCTCTGTTTTCTATTCTTAATAACTCAACCTTTATAAAGCTGCCAAAATCTACATAATAAATATGACTATTACTTCTGTGATCAAAAATCTTTTGAAATAAAAGATCATATTTGAAATAAAAAGTCATTACTTCAGATTTTTATATATACATACACACACACACACACACACACACACACACACACACATATATATCATAAAGTGGAAAAAATTGCATATCCATTTTACAGATGAGGAATCTTATAGAGGTAAGCGATTTGTCCATAAAATCAAATGCCTATAAGTATTAGAGCTAGGTTTCAAATCCAATACTTCTAAATCTAATACTAATATTGTTTCCATTGTACAACACTTCTTTTTAAAAACAAATAAAATCCTTTTCTTGCCTTGTCAGAGAGAGATATTATCTAAAAGGAAACATTTGCATATTACTTTTAAACTCATAAGATGTTTTTACATATGTTATTTTATTTGATACTAAAAAACCCTATAAATACATGTAGTACAAGCAATATTGTCCCCATTTTACAGATTAAGAAACTGAGCTTCAGAGAATTTAATTGTATAAGGCAAATATTCATAATATTAATGTCCATGGATTTACACAAGACACATGAAATTTGCTATGAAAAAATGCATTTATAGTTCCATTTTGCAATCCTATGTTTTATTTTATGAATTATGAAGATCCATAGACTTCACCAGACAGCCAACGAGTCTATGGCACAGAAAAATAATTTCTGACTTAAGGTTATAGAATAAAAAAGTGAAGGAACTGGCTTTCTAGCTAGGACTTTTTACTTTTAAATAATGTTATTTTTAATACAGAATCCCATTATTAAGTCAAAGAAAGGTATTTTTAATATTATCAAAATATATAATATTTGTAGGACAGCATTGAACTTCACAAATTTATAAAAAGAGATATGTATTTGTGTAATTACATGAATACAAGTGGTATTGAGAAGAGGGTTGACTTCATATTCAGAAAGATAGGGGTTCAAATCTTGTCTCTGATGCATGCTTTCCGAGTGATCCCATGAAAGTCTCTTAACTTTTCAATGTTGTAGAAAACTCTCTAAGACTACAAGTTTACTGCAGGTCAGTTGTCAGTATAAGCTAGTAGAGGAAACTTATACATCTGCAGTCTTCTATAACAATTAAATCATATGCCTAGCTAAAAATATATACATATAACTTGATACTTCCTAGCTGTGTGACCTTGGGCAAGTCACTCAACCCATTGCTTTGACAAATGCATGTATATATGTATATATATATATATATATATATATATATATATATATATATATATATATATGTATATATATATATACACACATGCACATACAAATACATTTAACATACACATCCAACTTAGCACCTTGTTTGCCAAATAAATGCTGACTTGTTGATTTACATTGTACCACACTTCTTCATACACAAAAGCATACACATAAAAACAAAGAAATTTAAAACAGGAGGAAGAGAGGTGACTGAACCGCCCATAGAAAACCACAAATATGAATATACATTATGAAGTCATTGTGACCAGAGATCACATTCTTAGTGAAAATTCTCTTTCTACTAAAATAGACGGTGTCTCAGGCAGCAGACATTATTTGTTACTAAAATTGAGCTTTAGAACTCTTCAGCTTGGTAGGATCTTCTAGACTAGATCTTATAGCTTTTGAAACCCTCTAGTCTCCTAAATATCAAGATAAGTCATCCACATAGGAATCTTATAGAGGGTTGATGCTGAAAATAAAATTCAGAGGTTAAATGATTTTCCTAAAGTCATACAGTTATAAGTGGCAGAGATAGAACTAAAATCCAGGTCTCCTTACCCAAATTCAAATGTCTTTCGAAGTAGAAACAGAAAGATGATTTTGTAATTTAGAATTGATTTGGGATTAAGCATTTTTGTACAAGAGAAAATCCAAGGGGAACCTAATTCTATATTCTAGTTAATTTAAGAAAAGTAAACCTTGATTGGAAAGAAACAATTCATGATCATAAGGAAGTTTAATAAAATTCTTCCTTATGCCCACCGAATTCCTGTTGCCATAATTATGTGCTCACTGAGTTATCTACCAAAGTGAAATTTATTTTTCAAAGTGAACTTACCTATCAAAGAATTGTTCATCTAGAAGGTAAAAATTCCTAGTTGTAGGGTCAAGTGAATTTTCAGTTAAGAATTAGATTATTGTATACTACAAAATAGTAAACATTGATTGGAACCATTTAAGAAATAGAGACATCTAAAGTGGAATAGATTAGTTATATAGCATACAGCTACAAATAAACATAATAGTCTAGTCTTTGGTAAACCCACAGACTCAAAAGACTGAAGTAAAAACTCACAATCTGGTAAAAATAACAAAAAATATAGAAACATTTTCGAAGAAACTCAGTATAAACCAACATCACACAAGATGAACAGCAAATTAAAATATGATGAAATGGCAGAGTAAAGGTAGGGTGTCACATCAGCTGTCCCACAAACAGTTGTTTGACTCCCTTGCCAGCTGTGAGTTGAGATCTAAGGAAGCAGACACTTCAGTGGTCCCCAAGGACTGTTCTTGGTTTGCTGGGTCTGGGTCTGCACTTACCTTTCCTGCTGATCTTGTAAGTTATCCTTGGCATCTGTGAATTGAGAAGTCTAGAAACTGCCCCTACTGACTTTGATTTAATTTCCCCTAGACTTGCTCCTGGTTTGCTGTGCAGGTCTGGACTGACTTGGCTTGTGCTGAATTGAACTCCTTTCCCACCTTCATTCAACAAACCTTTCCTGTTAACATTTTAAGTGGTATTAGGCTAGAAAATTTTTTCACTACAATTTCATGGGTTCTGTCAATCTAGATTTTGTTGAATTTTTTTTTTAAAGATATGTGCAGAGAACTTCTGGTCAATATGGCAGAGAGAAGAAAGGCACTGTGTAAAGTGCTCCTGTTTCCCCTCAAAAATAACATGAAAGAAACCTCTTAACAGAAATTTGATCGACAAAACCAGAAAGAGAAACTAGGAGAACACCTACCAACAAGGTCTGTCTCAGAGGACTATGGGTCAAGTGGGAAATGAGAGTAGAGGATCAGCATAAGGACAGCAGCCAGGAAAAACCAGAGGACTAGCCTTACCTGCAGAGACTTTGGTGAGTGGTGGGTGCAAGATCCAACTTTAGCCAAGGAATCTTTGGCCAGGGGAAGAGGAGCTATGGGAAGGTGAGTTCCAGCACAGAGAGTTTCATAATGGGCCTGGAGAACAACCAGCTGGGCCAGGGACATGAACTCCATACTTTCAGCAGAACCCTTTCCCCAGAACAAACAATAAGCAACCCCTCCACCCACTCAGACTCAGGTGTGGGTAACTGAGTTCACTCAAGGAAAGAGAGATTGACTCCCTCCCCCAGGGCTCAGCACATTGTTCAAGGTCAACTCAGACCCTGCTGCTGAGGGCTTCAAATACTCCAGATAAATCAACCATAGTTCCCTATTAGCCAACCCTTGGAATTACTAAGTGAAGTGAACAAAGTCTCTAGGATCTTCGAAAGGAAACCTCTGAGAGACAACCCCCCCAAAAAAAATTCCTAGAAATATGAAGAAAGGTCAGTGAAAAGGAGAGCCCATAGAAAAAAATATTTAGAAGAAATAAATTGAAACCCAGGGGAAATCTAGTACTTCTGAGGAGCATATGAATTGGTATAAGAGCCCAGAAAGATTTCCTTGAAGAAATCATGAAGGAGTTTAAAAATCAATTGGAAAAATTGGGAAAAGAAACTCAAGAGAAAATTAACACCTTACAACAAGAAAAGAAATCCTTGGAAAATATAAATTGACAAATACAAAAATGTGAATAATTTGCTTAGATCTTTAATTAGGCAAATGTAAAAACAAAATAATTCTCTCAATTCCTCAATTGGGAAAATGCAAAAAGAAACTGATTCTCTCAAAACTACACCTGAACAAATGGAAAACTCCTTCAAAAATAGAATTGACCAAGTAGAAAAGGAGTTGAAAAAGGTAAATGAAGAAAATTCCCTAAAAAGGAATGGAATTGGTGGAAACTAATGATTTCATGAGAAATCAAGATTCTGTTAAACAAAAACAAAAGATCTAGAAAATAGAAGAAAATGTAACATACCTCATTAACAAAACCACTGACCTCATGAACATATAAAGAAGGGACAACCTGAGAATTATAGGCCTTCCTGAAAACATTGAAGAGAAAAAAAAGCCTGGATTTAATATTACAGGATTTAGTGATGGAAAATGGCCCTGGTATCATGGAAACAGAGGGCAAAATAGTTATTGAAAGAATACATTGATCCCCTCTGGAAAGAGATCCTGAAAAGAAAACACAAAGGAATTTTTTTGTCAAATTCCAGAACCATCAGATAAAAGAGAAAATCCTGCAAGTAACCAGAAAGGAATGATTTAAAAACCAAACAGCCATAGAAAGGATTACACAGGAACTGGACACATCAACATTAAGGGATCAAAGGGCCTGTAATGACATATTCCTAAGAGCAAGGGAGCTTGGAATGCAGCCAAGAATTCACTACCCAGCAAACCTGAGCCTTCTCTTTCAGGGGAAAAGATAGACATTTAACAAAAATGGGAGACTTTGAACATTTCCTGATGAAAACATGAGAGCTAGATAGAAATTTGGACATCAAACAGGAGGCTCAAGAGACACATGAAAAAGTAAAAAAAATGGATAAAGAAAATTAAAACTACTATCCAATAAGATGAAACTGGCTATATACCCAATTGGAATAAAGATTCTCATAACTCTTGAGAATTGTAACTGTATTAGACAGAATATACTTAGCCAATCATAACTTTTCTGTGACTCAGATAGAATGATTTAAAATAATACATCCTTAAAAAGGGGGACAATAAGGAGATGGGAGGATAGAGGAGATTGAATGAGTTAAATCTCATTACATCAAAAGGTACAAAAGACATACTAAAATAGAGGGGAAGAAGGGAGGAGCTGAGAACCACCTGAAACTTCATCTCATCAGACTTCAATTAAAGTTCATTTATACACACATTCAGTTAAGTTCAGAAGCTTATCTTACCTTTCAAGTATTAAAATGGGGAAAGGGGAGCTAAAAGTATTAAGGGAAGAAGGGGGAAAAGGGAAAGAGGAAGGAATGGGGAGGGGGCTTGATATAGGAGGGCAAACACTCTGAAAGTGGCAGAATTCAGAAAAAATGGAGAATAAAAAATTGGGGAATATGGAAAGACAGGAAAAAAGGGGAAAATACAAACAGGGAACATAGTATGGGGTACAATAAAGAGTTAGGAATTATAACTTTGAATGTGAGTGGAATGAACTCTCCCTTAATAACATAAGTGAGGGACCACTGGGTGGTACAGTGGATAGAGCACCAGTCCTGGAATCAGGAGTACCTGAGTTCAAATCCAGCCTCAAACACTTAACAATTCCCTAGCTGTGTGGTCTTGGGCAAGCCGTTTAACCCCATTTGCCTTGTCAAAAAACATTCTAAAAAAATAAGCAAATAGCAGAGTTCATTAAAAACCAGAATCCTACAATATGCTGCTTACAAGAAATTCATTAGACACAGAGAGAGATACATATACAGTAAAGTTAAAAGGCTGGAGCAAAATACATTTTGCTTCAGCTGAAGTGAAAAAAGCAGGGGTAGCAATACTTATCTCAGAAAAAGCAGCTGCAAAAACAGGTACTATTAAAAGAGATAAGGAAGGAACCTATATCCTCCTAAAAGATACCATAGACAATAAAGAAATTTCAATACTAAATATGTATGCACCCAATGTAAGCCTCCAAATTCTTAGAGAAGTTGAAAGAGACATAGGAAGACATAGACAGCAAAACTCTACTAGTGGGAGATCTCAACCTTCCACTCCCACATTTAGATAAATCTAATCAGAAAATAAACAAGAAGCAAGTTAAGGAGGTAAATAGATTGTTAGAAAACATAAATATGATAGACTTATGGAGGAAATTGAATGAGCACAGAAAGGAATATCCTTTTTTTTCCTGCAGTATATGGCACTTACACAAAAATTGACCTTGTACTAGAACAAAAAAAAACCTAATGATCAACTGGAGAAAGTCAGAAATAGTGAATTCATCTTTCTCAGATCAAAATGCAATAAAAATCATATGCAATACTGGGCTAGGAAATAAAAATTCCAAAAAATTGTTTTAATGAATTAGAAAGAGTGGTAAATAAATTTATATGGAGAAATAAAAAGTCTAGAATTCCCATGGATTCAATGAAAAAAGTCCAAATAAAGGTCGTTTAGGCTTACCAGTTCTAAAATTATATTATAAAGCATCAGTCATCAAAATGGAACAGACTAAGTGCAATAGCAGGAAATGATTATAGTCATCTGATGTTTGTTAAACCTAAGGAGTAGTTATTTGAATAAAAACTCTCTTCAAAATAAAACTGTTGGGAATATTGCAAGTTAGTATTTGAGAAACTTGAATCAGACTAACACCTCACACCCTATACCAAGATAAGATCAAAATGGATATAGGATTTAGACATAAAATATTGATATTATAAGCAAACTAGAAGATCAAGGAGTAGTTTACTTCTTCGATCTATGGAAAGGGAAGAATTTAATGACCAAGGAAGAGATGGAGAACAACAATAATAACAAACTAGACAATTTTGATTACATTAAATTAAAAATCTTTTGCACATTGTAAACAAGTTTAAATGAAATGTAGTAAATTAAGAAATAATTTTTACAACTAGTATTCTGACAAAGGACTCATTTCTAAAATATATAAAGAGTTGAGTTAAATTTTCAAAAACAAAAACAAGCCATTTCCCAATTGACAAATGGTGAAAGGATATGCAAAGGCAATTTCCAGCTGAGGAAATCAAAACAATCCATAGCCACATTTAAAATTTCTCAATAAAATGTTCATGGTGGCAAAGAAATGGAAACTGAAGGAATGTCCATCAATTGGGAAATGGCTTAACAAAGTGTGGTATATGTATGTCATGGAACACTATTGATCTATTAGAACTCAGTAGGGCTAAGAATTTAGGGAAGCCTGGAAGGACTTGCATGAACTGATAGTGAGCAATATGAGCAGAACGAGAAGAACTTTGTACACCCTAACAGCAACTTGGAAGAGATGATCAACCTTAATGGACTTGCTCATACCAACAGGGCAAAAATCAGGCAAAATTTTGGGGTATCTCTGACAGAGAATTCCATCTGTATCCCGAGAAAAAAATTGTGGAGTTTCGTCAAAGACCAAGGACTATTACCTTTAATTTTAACAAAATGATGTCTTATTATTTAGTTCTGCTATATCTCATACTATATATTTCTTCCTTTAGGACATGATTTCTCCCTCTTCACATTCAACATTCATATCAATGCATACTATGGAATGCTGGAAAAACTACCGAATTGCCTTCTGTGGGGGGTGGGGGAGGGAAGGAAGATTAGGGGAAAAAACTGTAAAACTCAAAATACATGAAAACATTTTAAAATTAAAAAAAAAATAATTGTGCATACCCTTTGATCCAGCAATGACATTAATGGGTCTATAGCCTAAAGAGATAATGGAAAAGGCTAAAAACATCAATTGTATAAAATTATTCATAGCAGCCCTGTTTGTGGTGGCAATGAATTGGAAATTAAGTGAATGTCCTTCAATTGGGGAATGGCTTAACTAACTGTGGTATATGTATGTTATAGAACACCATTGTTTTATTAGAAATCAGGAGGGAAGGGAATTCAGGGAAGCCTAGAAGGATTTGCAGAAACTGATGCTGAGTGAGTTGAGCAGAACCAGAAAAACATTGTACACCCTAACAGCAACATGGGGTGATGGTCAACCTTGGTGGATTTGCTAATTCCTCCAATGCAACAATCAAGGATAATTTTTTGGCTATCTGCAATGGAGAATATCATCTGTACCCAGATAAAGATTTGTGGAATTTGAGCAAAGACGAAAGACTATTACCTTCAATTTAGGAAAAAACTACCTTTATCTTATTATGCAATTTTGCTAAGTCTTATACTTTATTTTTCTTCTTTAAGGATATGATTTCTTTCTCATCACATTCAACTTATATCAATGTATAACACAGAAACAATGTAAAGACTAATAGAATGCCTTCTGTGGGGGGGGAGGGAAGCAAGAAAAGCAGAAAAATTGTAAAATTCAAGATAAATAAAATCTTTGTAAAAAAAATTAAAGATAGGTATGTGCAGGGGCATTTAGGTGGTGCAGGAATAGAGTACCAGGGCTAGAATCAGGGGTACATGAGTTCAAATCCATTCTCAGACCCTTACTAATTATGAAGCTGTGTCACCTAGGGTATGTCACTTAACCCCTTTGCCTTGCAATAAACAAAACAAAACATAAAGATATGTGCAAACCGTTTGATCCAACAATACTACTACCAAATCATAAAAAAGGAGACAAACCATACAAAAATATTCTAACAGCTCTTTTTGTTGTGGCAAAGATTGGAAATTAAGGTCATGTACAGCAATAGGGAATTGTTATACAAGATGTGGTATATAAATATAATATTCTCTAAAAAATGATGAGGAGGGGCAGCTAGGTGGCATAGTGGATAAAGCACCGGCCTTGGAGTCAGGAGTACCTGGGTTCAAATCCGGTCTCAGACACTTAATAATGCCTAGCTGTGTGGCCTTGGGCAAGCCACTTAACCTCATTTGCCTTGCAAAAACCTAAAAAAAAAAAAAACCCAAAAAGATGAGGAGCTGCTAGGTGGCCCAATGGATATAGTACTGGCCCTGGAGTCAGGAGGACCTGAGTTCAAATTCAGTCTCAGACATTTAATAATTGCCTGACTGTGTGACCTTTAACAAGTGACTTAATCCCATTGCCTTAAATAAATAAAATAAAAAAAAAGAAATGATGAGCAGGCAAATTTCAGAAAAACCTGGAAAAACTTTCATTAACTGATGCTAAATGAAGTGAATAGATGCAAGAGAACATTGTACACAGTAACCTCAACTGATAATCAACTATGATGAATTTAGCTCACCTATGATAGACTAAGTTCTTCTCATTAATACAGTGATCAAAGACAACTCTGTTTTTTTTTTAATTTTTGCAAGGCAATAGGGTTAGGTGACTTTCCCAAGGTCATACAGCAGGAAATATTAAGAGTCTGAGGTCAAATTTGAACTCAGGCCCTTCTGATTCCAGGGCTGGTGCTCTGTGCTACCTAGTTGCCCCAAAAGATGGTCTTTCAATTTTTTTTTTAGGTTTTTGCAAGGAAAATGGGGTTAAGTGGCTTGCCCAAGGGCACACAGCTAGGCAATTATTAAGTGTCTGAGACCGGATTTGAACCCAGGTACTCCTGACTCCAAGGCCGGTGCTTTATCCACTACGCCACCTAGCCGCCCCCTCTTTCAATTTTTTTGTATTTTTTGGGGTGTGTGTGTGTGCATGTGTGTGTGTAAAGCAGCAACAGGGATAAGTGACTTGCCTAATATTGAGAATCTTTTTTTCACAGTATGATTAATATAAAGATATGAGATCAAGATTGTGTAGAAATAAGCTTTATCATATTTCTTGTTATCTTATTGGCAGAAAGAGGAAGAGGGGAGAGGTAGAATACTTTACAAAATGAATGATGAATACTATCTTTACACATAAATGGAAAAATTAATTACCTAATTTTTTAAAAAAATAATTCAGAGAGGTAGAAGTAATTGGGAAGAAAAATGAGAGTTATGAAAGAAAATCCTGAAAAACAAGTTAACAACTTGGTAAAGGAATAACACACACACAGATACACACACACACACACACACACACACACACACACACACAAACACAAACACTAAACAAAACAACAGCTATAAAAACAGATTAGGAAAAAATGATAAAAGAGGTAATAAAAACCAAGAAGGAGAAAAATTCCTTAAAAAAACAGAATGAACAAGTGGAAAAAGAGGTAAAAAATTCTTACTGATGAAATAGTTCCTTAAAAAATTAGAATTTAGCCAACGGAAGCTAGTTGCTTTATTAGAATACAGAAACCAAATCAAAGAAAAGAAAAATATGAAAAAAATAGAAGACAATGGGAAATATCTTATGGGAAAAATATTGGCCCTTTAAAAATAGATCCAGAAGAAATAATTTAAAAGTTGTTGTTTTACATGAAAAGTATGATGAAAAATGAAGTCTATACATCACTTTTCAAGAAATTATTAAGGAAAATTGCCTTGATATTCTAGAATCAGAGAATAAAATAGCAATTCAAAGAATCCACCAATCACCTCCTGAAAGTGATCCCAAACTCCCAGGAATATAATAACCAGTCCCAAGAGTTTCCAAGTCAAGTAGAAAATATTGCAATCATCAGGAAATAAAAAATTTCAAATATCATGGAGTCTCAATGAGCATAAGACAAGATCATAGAGCTTGAGATATGACATTCTGGAAGGTAAAAGGACTTAAATTACAACCAAGTGTCAATCACACAGCAAAACTGAGCATACTCTTTCAGGCAGAAAGATGAATATTCAATCAAATAAAGAACCTCAATCTTTTCTGATGAAAAGACCAAAGCTGAAAAAAAATTTTGACTTTTAAAAATGAGACTTAAGAGAAGCATAAAAAATCTAAACAGGAAAGGGGAAATATAATGGACTTAATTTCAGTGTTGGGGGTGCAAATGAAATTGACTGCAGGGTCTGTGTGTAGGAGGTGAGTAATATTGACTTCTAGGGTCTGGTGCTATATTTAATAGCCTGGCTTACAGGCTGGTAGAAGTTGACAGCAGTTCTAATTATCTCAGTTGTGCAACAATTTGATTGCTTGATGCTGGAAGGATGTGAAGTATATCACAGTCATTTTGAGTGTGTATGCAGATAATTTTCATGACAAATGGAGACAGTCAGAAGAACCTGTTATATTAAAGAAATATAACATGAAAATGAGAGGAGGAGACCTCTTTGATTAACTTTTGGTATCATATGTATATACACATAAATGATCAGAGCCAATTTAGCACCAAGTTCATGAATTTGTTCTAGTCATTGGTTATATTTTCTACTCACAAAATTCTGAAAACTCTAAAAAACATGATGCTACAAAGCTCAGAGATAGGTAATTGATGGCTTCCTTGCAGAATACCAGTATGCACTTACCTGCAGAACAACTGATAAACCATCAACTAATCCTTTTCCTAATCAACTTTCTGAAGAGTGTTATTTCCATTCAAAAGATAACAGGTCTTACAAACTTGACTATGTATAGTAACAGAAAGAAACATGAGAGACATCAGAGTACCACATACTGTAAACAGTGTAATATACCAATGTAAAGGATAATAATACACTTAAAAATATAGAGGCTCCTCTGAGTAAAAAGGAAAGTTTATTTTTGTCTTTTCTTGAGAAAAGGGCACCCCCAAGTCTCACAAAGGTAGTGAAGATCAAGGAGCTGCCCAGAGGTGACAGTCAAGAAAGATTATATGGCCTAGTACCATTCCCCCCTCCCTAGCCCTCTCTCTTTCAACTTGAGGTTTTCAAAGTTATAATCTTTATGCAAAAATTCTACCCAGCAACAATGTGAAGAATAAAAGGTTTTCATAAAATATTACCACACCATCCAAATGACAAGGTTATCAGAAGAATATTTCTAGTGATGTTCTGTTAAGTGAATTAATGTCTAAGTATGCAAGGTCTTCTAAGGAACTCTACTATCTCTTTAGTTTAGTATTTATCAAACAAGAGAAGGCAGGCTACTATTCTCACAGTCTATTATCACATAGGTGGCTAACTAAGACTGCAAGATCTTTTCTCTGGAAGTATTCCACTATTTCCCACCCAAACAGAATCAGTGCAAGGTCTTTCTGGAAATAGTCCACTGTTTCACTCCCTAGCAGAATCGGGAGGGTGTCTGACTGGGAATACAAGGCCTCTCTCCCTCTTCTAACAATAATCTAAGGGTAATAGTCTATCTTTGTTTTGATGATTTTTACCCTGAGAGGACTTCACCAGGATTGTTACTCTTAAGAGAGAATATTCCACTCCTCTATGCCTGCAAATGCTTTCTTTGAGAATTAGCATACAATGCAACAGTATAAGGTGTAATCAAAAAACATTATTTGGAATGATTTTTGTCATTATCATCAATAAAGCATGTTGTGTTGAGTGTGCATGTTTTCTGAAAGTTTTATTCTTATTTAGGTGTTTTAGGTTTATTTATAGGATAGTTAGGAAGAAATTAACATAAACTGCAACTATAATTGATTCCTTGAGAAATTTCTATTTTGTTCTAAACTTGGCACAAAATACTCAGCACAAAGGTGAAAGGAATAAAACAATCACTGAAAAAGTTAATAAGATTAAATTGTTTACACGGGAATATGATACTAATAAATCATACAAACTGTCTCATTATTAGGATAGTTATTGTATATATATATATATATATATACAGAGAGAATGGATGTGAGTTGAATATTGAAAGGATGATATTTTAAAAAAATTAAAATTAAGGAATGAAGGAATAAAGTCCTGGAAGTACAGAAGATTGAGAGATAGCATGAGAATAAATAAAAGATACAAGGAAAAGTTTTTTACAATGGAGTGGAAGAGGTAGGTCATGAAGGTTAGTGAACTTTGTTCATCTGAATTTTCTCAAAGAGGAAATACCATACAAATTCAATTGGGCATAAATATCTATCTTAGCCTACATGAAAGTAGGAGGGGAAAGGGATAAGCAATGGTATGGTGTAATAGAAGAGGGGGGCAGATTGGGGGAGGGAGTATTTATTAGCAAAACACTTTGGAGGAGGGAAAGGGTTAAAGGAGATAGACAAAAGATTTAAAAGGGGAGGGTAGGATAGAGAGAAATACCATTAGCAATAATAACTGTGAAAATATGAAACAGATTACTAGAAGAGCCTAATTTCACAACATATAGAGAATTGAATCAAATTTATAAAAAGATGAATTATTTCCCCAATTAATGATAACAAAAGTATGAAATATTCAGATAAATACTTAAAGCTATCTATAACCATATGAAAAAATGCTCTAATTCACTATTGACTGAAGAAATGCAAATAAAGTAATACTGAGGTATTACTTCATATCAAGTAGATTAGCTAATAGAAAAGAAAAGAAAAATGACAGATGTTGGAGGGGATGTAGGGAAAATGAGAATTAGTACATTGTTGGAGTAGTGATTTTATTCAATCTGTAGAACAGTTTATACCTCCATTTGAAGAACCTTGAAACTTTGACCTAGCAATGTTACTATTATGTCTGTTTTTCCAAAAGAGATTAAAAAATAAAAAGGAAAAGGATATATGCTGCACAAAATTTTTTTATAACTGTTCTTTTATGGGACAGGAAGTTGGAATTTGAGGGTATGTCCATCAATTGAGGAAAAGCTGAACAAATTAAGTTGTGACTGTGATGAAATATTATTCTGCCGGGTTTAATGATAAGTGGGATGCTCTCAGACGAAACTAGAAAGACTTATTTGAACTGACACTAACTAAAACATACAAAATATTCACAATATCAACTCTGAATGACTTAACTAATCTCAGTAATACAATGCCTCAAGACAAGTCTGAATGCTATCAATATGCAGAGAAAGAACTGGTGGTGTCTGAATACAGTTTGAAGCATACTTTTTTTCCCAGCAACTCACCCCAGAGACAGAGCCATTGGAATCTGAACACAGACTGAAGTACATTTTTTCTCTCTTTCCATTCTTGAGGTTTCTAACCTTCTTGGGGAGGGTTATGTTTACTCTTATAACACATTCAATTTCAATCAATGTATATAGCATGAAAGCAATGTAAAGACTATCAACCTTCTGTGAAGGGGGGAGGGAAGGGAGGGTGGAGGAAAAATTGTAAAATTCAAACCCTTACAAAAAATGAGGGGTAGACACTACTAATGTATATAATTGGAAAACAAATAAAATATTAATTAAAAAACTTTTCTTTCCTTGGCTTGTTTTTAGTCATTGATTTCTTTCACAATAAGACTATTATGGAAATGCTTTGCTCGACTACACATGTATAGTCTATATCAAATTGCTTACCTCAATGGATGTTGGATGGAGAGGGAGAAAGGGGAAAAAATTGGATTTCAAAGTTTTAGAAACAAATGTAAAAATTGTTTTTACATGTTATTGGGGAAAAATAAAGAATACTAAATAAAAAATATCTTTTTAAAAAAAGAAAAATGATGAAATAATAAACAGACTAGAGAAATAAGGAAGTAATTTAGCACTTAGATGTTTGACTAGGAGAACTGATCATGAAGGATAAACATATAAAGTTTTACAAAATAATAAAAATAAAATGAAAGCAGAGAAAATAAGCAAAGAGTCAGGAAAATAGGGAAGAAGATCTTTGCTACAAGTTTCTCTCATTAGAGTGCCCTTTCCAAGAAATATCAGGAAATGATTTAAACTTACAACTTAAAAGTAATTCCCAAATTTGATATATTGGCTAAAGGTTATGAACATGTAATTCTCAAAGAAGTTTATCCAAATTATCAATACCCAATGAAAAAGTGTTGCAAATAATTAATTTTAAATGCAAATTGAGGAAACTCTGTTATTCTACCTCACATTCATAAACTTGGCAAAATTGCTCAAATAAAAATGAAAAACTATTGGAAAGATTGTGGAATAAATGTCATGTTAATGTATGTTTAATGAAAGTGCCAATTGGTCCAGTCATTCTTGAAAGTAATCTGGACCTAGGACCAAAAATTTCCTAAACTATGCATAATTTTTTGGTCCTGTTATATACTCACACTTCTATACCCCAAAGAACTGGAAACTAAGGAAATACCCATCATTACAGGAATGTATGGATAAGTTATGATATAAAAATGTAATGGAATATTATCATACTAAAATGTTGGAAAGGATAGTTTCAGAAAAATGAGTGAAGATTGTATGAATTAATTCAGAGTGAACAACAATTTATGCAATAACAATAATGTAAAAGCTTTGAAAGGCTTATGGACTCTACTCATCACAGTGGCATACCATGATTCCAGAAGACCAATCATGATGTAGACCACTCAGAGATATGATGGCCTCAAGATCCAGAATGAGATATACATTTTTGCATAATCAATGAGGAAATTTGTTGATTTAATCATGCATATTTGTTCCAAGATGTTGATCTGAATTGGTAGAATCATTTTCCTTAGTAAAAAGTTCCTACTTCACAGTTCTAGGATTTGAAGATGCTCAAAACATTGTTTAAAATGAAACTTTAATTTTTAGTTCCCTTTGTCCCAATAGGGGACATTTCCCTCTTATAGTACACAATTTTAAAATAAAAGGGGGAGAAATATGGCATGATGAAAAGTATTTAACTAGAAAGTACAGCAGAGACAGTCTAATACTAACTTCTGATACTATAGTGGAGTAAACATCAACCATTCTGAAGTTTTAGAGAACCTGGGAGCTTAAGTAATTTGCTTAGGAACATATAGTCAGTATTTGCTAAAGGCATGATGACTTGAATGCAGGTTGTTTTGTAACCAAGGTCATCTGTGAATACAATATAAAAATCTTGATTATTCACTCTCATATTTGAATCAAGACTTCATTAATATGCAGCAAAAATCTCAGAAAGGCCTGTTTTTCATGTGAAGCAAATCCTCTTATTTCTCTGGATGAAAGGAGAGAGTGAGGGAAAATTGCATTTGCTAAATTATTTGTCTACATGAACATATTCCATGACATTAAAGCATCTTTAAGAAAGATTTTCCACTGAGAATTCCTTATTTGTATTGGTTTAATATGGTGGTTCTCAGATGAATAGTTCTGATGGATCAACCCAAAAAGAAGCTATTTCTCAATGAGGTTAATTCTCATTTTTGACTTTTACTGTTTGGAAACAGTTTTTTTTCTCCATCTCTTCACCTTCTTCTCTGGGACTATTTAAAAGTTGAATACAAATTTGCTGAATCACTGAAAACATCCTGGCAATCCTGCCAAATGAACATCTTGGGGCATATAGTTGCTGTTCATTAGACTAAGGCTTGCTGTTTGATAAGCTGGTTCACCTGCTAGAGGCAGAAGGAAGAAATTAGGTATGCAGATGTTAGTTTTGTTTAAAGGGAAAAAAATCTCAAGAACAGTTTTAGGATGGAGTATATTAGACATGACATGGCTAAAAGGGGAAGTTGGAAGTACCTACACATTTTGGAAACTAAGACACTATCCGAGCAACACCCTAATTTAAAGGAAAAATTAATCCAAACTGTTCTTAGTACTTTTCCACATATTACAGTGGAATTCTCTAAGTGCAGATATTTCATTCTTTAGTTCTTTATACACTGGCTTTAACTGTTCCTTTTCAGAAATAATTTTAATGAAAATAATGGTTGGTCACAGAATCACAGTCTAGTCAGAAAGGACTTCAAATATAATCTAAGACAATCATTGCTTTTTTTATGACTGAGAAAGTCAAGTTTCAGAAAAAGCTAAGTAATTTGTCTACAATGAGTAGTTGACTTGTCTTAATTCACAGAGGTGGTAAGTAGCAGAACCAAGAATTGAATTTAGGCCCTTTGATCCCAAATTACACATTCTCCAACACATGAAATCATAAACTTCTTGGAAACTGTCTAACTATCCTTTTGATTTTAACCATTATTGTATAACAGAAGAAAAGGAGGAATTTTATAGTTTCCTTCTCCAACTAAAGGGAAGTCTTTTCTTTCGGAATAAGGGATAGTTTTCTAGATAAGGTATAAAATGAATTTTGGATTCAAATTGTACTTCAAATGCTTGCCAGCTGACTGAACTTGAACAAGTCACTTTTGTATATTCAGCCTCAAATTATGCCTCTGTTAATGGACATAAAAATATTCAAGGACTTACTTTACCAGGATGCTGGAAAGAATACATGCAAAGTGCTTTGCAAATCTAATATCTCTGTATAAATAGCAAATATTATTGTTTAGAGGCAATGAGGCAAAATGGCTGGAGAGCTGAAAAGTACCACAGTTGAAAGAGCTTTGTTCAAATCTTCTGACAGATGCTGACTGTTTTACCTTGAACATTTAAAAGAATTAACACCTCAGTACTCTAGAAAACTTTTCTGACTGTAATTGCAAAAAAGTTGTTGACATACATTGGTAGAGGGAGTTTCTCTATGCAAGTGAAAAATAAATCCATCCTATCAGCTTCAACATCATCATCATTGAGGAAAGAAACAAGTAAAAATCATCATCATCATCATCATCATCATCAGTTCACCCCCATTTTCTAACTAAAGTTTCTAACAAAGTTTTGATTGACCAGACTGTTGATGATAGAAATAATTCATGTTGCTGTATTCATGTACAATTCACAAATTTTCATATTCACAGGAACCATCTAAGATAATGCTTGAGGATTTTTCTAATAGCCTCTTGATCAAATTAATTTGTATCTGGCTACTCCTAATCACTCCATATGTATTGTATAATACATATTCTTAATCAAATAATGAATAATTTGAATAGCTTTGACTGAAAAAATAAGAGAAATGTTAATTGAATGAAACCATTGCACCTAGGATAAGGCAAAAGTTGTTGATTTTCAAATAAAATACACCATAAAGGGTCTGATAAAAATGCAGCAAATTAATTCAAAAACATAAAAGCCAATATATAGGTTATCAAGCAATATGAATATGTACTTTTAAAAATTGACACCAGGTTATTAACAATAATATGAAATAAAGTTCTAAATCATTACTGACAAGAGAAATACAAATTAAAATAGCTCTAATAATTCATCTGACATCCATTTGAATGGCAAAGATCAAAATGACATGAAGCAAACAAATTTATTTTTAAATGTCCTAAAAGGAGGAGATAACTATGAGGTTACCTTGAATATTTGCCCTTGCCTAAGGAATAAATATTTCTTTTTTCTCATTTCTTCAATTGTTGGATAGTTCCATTGATATTTGGCAAAATCAGGATTGCAATAGAATGTTGCCACTCACTGCATTCTCACATGATGTTTCTTTCTACCCTTATCTTTTACTGATTGTATAAATACCAGTTTAATGACCTTATTGATTGTTAAGCTAATTAGTTGGGACAATCATTTAAAAAAGATTATCTGCCAATTTACTCATTGTCTAGTAAAAATTTTAATCAATCTGACTTTCCAAAAATGAAGTAGTCTAAGGGGCAGCTAGGTGGTAAGGTGGATAAAGCACCGGCCCTGGAGTCAGGAGTACCTGGGTTCAAATCCGATCTCAGACACTTCATAATTACATAGTTGTGTGGCCTTGGGCAAGCCACTTAACCCCGTTTGCCTTGAAAAAAACAAAAAAAAATGAAGTGGTCTTTATTTCAACTTGTAAAATTTGGAAGGGTGGGGCAATGATAGGCACACTATTGGACTATTGAGTCAATCATAAATTGATCCAAATACTCTGAAAAACAATTTGAAGTCAATAAGAAAAATAAATTTTATATATGTGTGTGTGTGTGTGTGTGTGTGTGTGTGTGTGTGTGTGTGTGTGTTGAAATTAATACTAGTAATACACCAAAGGTAAATGATAGCAGGGAAGTTACTAAATATATAAAAAAAAATTACAGTGATGCTTTTTAATGACATGAAGAAATTGAAAATAAAGTTTATGCCCATTGATGGGATAATGATCCCAACCCAACAGTAGGCATCAGAAAGAGTGACCAGCAACATCTACTGTCACTAAGGGGAGCCACTGATTTATCCCTCTATAAACCAACATTCTTTCCATTTTTTCTCAGGAGCAAAATATCCATTGCCAAATGAATGTTAAACTCCAGATCTGTACCTTTGTTTTAGACATTTAAGTGTCATATTCCTTCTAACATTGAAGAAACTATTCTCTAGTTAGGAGACCATTGCTTTCTAAGATCCTATGGGCCTTGCCCTCTTCCACAATATTTTCCAGTATGGCTTTCCATCTGCCATGAAATGAATATATGAGTGATACTTTATGCATTGTCTCTTCTAATTAGAACAAGGTCTTCAAGAGCAGGGAAAGTCTTAATTTTCCATTTTTTCTCCTCAGTATTTTGCATGTTACTTGGCAAATTTAAGTATTAAAAATATATATTTCCACTTCACTTTGATTCTGTAATAGAATACTGTTATGTGCATCCAGTGGCTAGAGTTCCAACTTTAATCTCATTTCCTATGGGTCAAGAAGACTCATCTTCACGAGTTCAAATCTAGATTCAGATAGTTACTGGCCATATGATTGTGGTCAAATTTCTTAACTTTGTTTCCTTCAATTTCTTCATATGTAATATGATTTGGAGAAGAAAACTTAAATGAACATAAATGGAGTCACAGAGACAGAAATGACTGAACAATAAAAATGTGTAGAATATTGTATTAGATACTCAGAGAACCCTTGCTGTGATTTATAATAAAGAAGTAGATGGCATACCAATAATTATATATTGTCAGCACATCAAAAAGGTGTAACAAAAAAGCCCTTGAATGTCATGCAAAGTATTTGTGAGGCACAAGATTAAAAAGTAATTACCAACTGGCAAGGTGACAATTGTGAAGGCTTTTATAGTGGATGGGACATAAAGTTGAGCTTGGAAAGGTGAATAGAAAAAGAGAGACACTAAGAGAGAGTAAGGGCATTTTATACATGAGTCTGTAGGATAAGCAATACCAAAAATGTCAAAAAAACACCAGGAATTTTTAGGTGCCAGAGAGAAGGAGTTCATTTTTGTTGAGCCTGACTTGGATGAAAAAGCAAATTAGCTAAATCTCCAAAGGCAAGTTGAAACCCAATTGAGCAGGATTTTGAATCATCTCTACAGAAGTTCACAACCTAATATTTTGGCCAAAGTTCTTTATATGGAGTCAGCAAGAATTGGATTAAAATCCTACCTCCAATATTTAGTAGCTTTATGATTTTGATATTGCTTTATTTATTGGGGCTTCAGTTTTATGTTCTGTAAATTGGAAGCAATAACAGTAATAACAGCAACAGTAACATTGGCAACAACAATATCAGCAGCACTAAAAGCAAAAACATCAGCAACAAGGTCAATAACAATAACAATAACAGCCCCAACTTCAGCAATGTAAACAACAATAATCAATATTTATATAGTGCTTTCTATGTTCCAGACACCGTACTAAGTTTTTTATGAACATTATTTCATCTGTTCCTGACAATATTCCTAGGACAAATACATTATTCTTATCCTCATTTTACAAGTGAGGAAACTGATTAAAAACAGTTTAAGTGACTTGCCCAGGGTCACATGGCTAGCAAGTATTTGTGACTAGATGTAAACTCAGTTTTCCTGAAAACACACTTTTCACTTCGTCACTCATGTGTTAGATATCTAGAGGTTAGCTGATATCTCAAGTTTTAGGTAAGTATGCATTACTAATAGTGTAATGCATGAATCCTTATCAATTAGTAAAGGAATTTACTTAAATGGAGTAAAAAAGAACAATAGTTGTAAAACATCCACTCCTCCAAATAAAGCTGGGGTAAATACACTCAGGAATTCATCGAGTGTGTTTTGCATACAGCCTATATCAAACTGCTCTCCTCAATGGAAGGAGGTAGGGAGAAAGGAGGGATAGAATTTGGAATTTAAATTTTGAAAAAAAAGAATGTTAAAATATTTTCACATTGGGAAAATCAAATATTAAATTTAAGAAAAAGAAATTCAGTGCAAAGAGTGGATAAAAACTTAAAATGCAATGATAATGAGACACATACACACACACACACACATATAAGGAACATATATAGGCAAAGAACTCTATTTCACAGGGGAATTTAATTGTCTCTATTGCCAGCTCAGATGCTTTCCTGTCCTCTCCATATGCAATTGTACTACTGAAAACCCTCCATCCTTTCAATGTGAAGAATTATCCATTCATTTTGAAAAGGGGCATCTTGAAAAGATGCAACTACTGTCCTACATCTTCTTAATTTGAACCTGCAAAGTCTTTGAAGTCTGAAAAGTACACATGCTTCATTTACTTTACTTATAGATAATAGGGACTCACTCAAGATTTCTTATTAGGTAAGTAATGCTTCCAAATGTATGCATAAATATTAAGTAGGCATGAATATTAAGGGTTGTTTAGAAGAGAGGTAGATTCTAAGGTTGCAGGATACTCTTTTTGTTCATGTAGATCATAATAAGGGCATTGATAAAGTGTCAATAATAAAAACAATGAAGAAAGTAAAAGAAACCAAGGAAATGTTGAAATCAAGTGTTTCAGAAATATTGTTTTTGGTTTAATCTTTAGTCTTTGGTTTCTCCTTCTCAAAAGATAATCTGCAATTATTTACTTGCTACAGAGTCAAAGATCCAAATGACATTAGAGAAATAGTTTATGATATGGAATGAAGTCAAAATTCAGTCCATGAATATTGTGGAAATGCAATCATATGTTTATATGGAGTTAGAAGGACCTGGGTTCACTGGAGCCCCTGGATCCAGATGGTTCTGGAGTAGAAAATGAGATAGGTGACTTAGCATAGCACCCCTTCACTTAAATCCAATTCACTTGCATGTCATGATATCATCTCCCTGATGGCATGGTCTTCTTTGAGAAGAAAGAACAAACATTATCATCCTACACACACATGCCCATATATAAATAAATATATATATCATGTGTTTGCATGTGTGAGCATGAATGTTAATGCAATAGCAAAATAATAGGGATTTCTAGCAAATTGTTTTAAGTCAGACTATGAGAGATCCAGAAAAACCCTGATTCAGAAGACTAGACAGTTGTTACCAATCTATGGAGCCTCAGTTTCCATATCTCTGAAGATAAATGTCTGCATTACTACATGAACCTTTATGGTCTTGAACACTGTATAATTCTATGATTACCTCAATATTGCAGGAATACAGTATATTTTCTTCCTCAACTCACCCAGGGATGATTGAATGTTAAAAAAAAAAACAACTAAATTAAATGCAAAACCACAACAAAACAAAGGGAAAAAAAATCTTGTTCATTCTAAGTGAACTTGCAAGTAACTGATTTATAAGCCAAGAAACCATAGTGAACAGAGCTATAATCAGAAATGTTTGTGCTTGAACCAGTACCACAAATCCTGCCTATGACAAGGATCAAGTTGAGAAGGATGGGAAATTCAGCTTGCGCTAATACCCACATTTACTAACTAATATTTTAACTATTTGTATTTGCTAACTCATTGTTAAGTTCTTTTGCTTTAAAGTTTGGTACTTCTTACCCTTTATATTTGGTTGATTAACAACCATTTGACTAGGTCTGTTACAAATTTATGTAAAACAATCCCAAATGGGGCCTTCACTGATACTAAACAATCAATTGTTCTATATATCCCATATCAATTCACTATTCTACCATTCACAACAGCTTTTCAAAAGCTTTTCATCTGTACTCAAATCTTTCATGTTGCCACCTATCACCCCACTTTCTTAGCTGAGAGTCTTGTTTCTCATTTTATTGAAAACATTGTGACATTTTACCAAAATCTCCATTTCTGATCCTTCTGTCATCATAATACTCAATTTTTTTTCTGCCACTATTTCTTCCTTCTTCTTCATTTTTTAACCAATCTTTTTTTATACTTAGTGCTTAGCACAGTGCCTAAAAACAAAGTAAACCATTATAAAATGCTTATTAATTGACTGACTTAGCAAGCACCTAATATGGTCAAAGAGTTATATGCTAGGTATTGGTTTTACAAAGGAAGGGAGGAAAGATTTCTGCTTTAATAGAACTCATGATTTAATGAAGGAGCTACTACGAACACAACTATGTATAAACATAATACAATATATAGAGGATTAATTGGGGATAGTCATAGAAGGAATGTACTAAGATTAAGGGGGACTGGAAAAGAAATCCTAGAAAAGAGGATTGGGAACATTATAGCCCCTGTGAAATCATTTGGTCTGGTGCTTACACAACAACCACAGATGGGACTTGAAATTCAATAAATCTAGAAGCTTTATAGAGAAGAATTATTTAAATATTTGACCAAATATAGTTGCTAATTTATGTTAATAATTTTCTTGGCCCACAAATGATGCTATAAATATTGAAATGGCTCGTACCAGAAAAAGCCCCCGCCCAACTCTAGAAGATAATATTTTAGCTAAGATTTCAAAGAAGAAAGGGAAAACTAAAAAGATAAAGACTTAGTTACCTTGACAAGGTTTTGCTTTGATAAGAGGAGTTACATGTTCTAGGAATGTGTGGGTTCGTTTACCAAGGTTCTTTTGCACAGAATCCAGATATTCAAAAGACCAATCTTATTCAACTTCTTAAGTTGAATAACTTAAGGCTCCCTTTTTTAGGCTTTGGAAAGCAATGGGGTTAAGTGACTTGCCCAAGGTCACACAACTATGTAATTATTAAGTGTCTGAAGCCAGATTTGAACTCAGGTACTCCTGACTGCAGGGTCAGTGCTCTATCCACTGCGCAACCTAGCCACCCCCTTAAGAATGCTTTTTAATAGAAAAAAAATTTTTAAGCCAGAGAAGCCAAATATGCTTAACAGATATATTTATCAAACAAAGCTAATGAATCAATCTTCTATACTATAAAAATGCACCTATCTCATAGACTGGAATAATCATATCCAATGGTCGGAAAATTTTGTTTCTTTGAATCATGCTTGTGATAATGACAAATTCTTACCCTCTAGTTCT